>NC_056745.1:701183057-701818057 GCF_019279795.1 Protopterus annectens
GGAACCCATCATCTACAATTTATTATCCCCTGAGGTTAACAGCCTTTAATTACTCATTGGATGCTCTTTGATTCTTTTGGCTGCTGAAGCTGAAATGCCAGCATAATCCAGGATCAGGCTGATGTGAGCATATACATATATTAGAGGATGTTAGTGTATTACCTGTTAGCTGGAAGAACAGCAGTATTTGACTTAGCCGGATGTTCTTCGTGTTTCACAGTCATCACCTGTGGGGTTATCCCTGCTGTGGTAGCCCTCGGCCGGCCCAAATACCAGAGTGAATGTTCTTCTGTGTCGGCTGCAGTCGCTTGTGACTGACGTCAGGTCGTCAGTGCTATAAAGCAAGGCAGCCGACACCGTTACGTCAGTCTTTCTTGCCATGGAGCCCGTAGCAGAAACAGTTTGCAAGTGTGCCAGTCAGTCGCTACCAAAGCTCGAATTACAGCTGAAAATGTGTAAAGCTAAGTACCCCATTGGGGATCATTTTTTTTTTTTGCACCAACTGATGTCCGAAAAAGTTAACAGTTGTCTTGCCTGTGGAAGGCAGATCCCACATTGAGACTTCCATTCATACTGCATCACTTGTTTAGGCCCAGACCACGATGTCCCCCAATGCCAGTTCTGTGCCCTCTTTAATGCTAGAACCATTCATCGTAGAGCTTTTATTGTAGACCGGTATTTTTGTCTTCTATCTTCCCATTCCAAAATGGTGTCCGTCAGCCAACAATCCATAGACATTCTGAAAAAATGTAGAGACAGAGACAGGCCACACAAGGCTAAGCCTTCCGATGACATTGCTGCTAAGCAGGTCGTCAGTTCTCCAGAATTCAGTGAGGCGCTTTCGCAGCCCCTGATGCCCGATACAATATCTATGGAGGCCTCTACCGAGAGTGTTTTGGAGTCCAGTATGCTGCAGAAATCTTCTTTGTCTTCCGAGCCTTTGGTTGTCTCTGCCTCGGTTAGGTCCGGAGCCGTGACGCAGGCACCAGCATCTGAGGTGGCCTTTCGCACTACCGATTCTAGACAAAAAATGACGACTTCTCATCCGACTAGCATTTCTCTCAGACTGATGGATACTTTTAGGCCTAGAAGCCAGGTCACTCCTAGGAAATCTACCTCTAGTCACTACAATCTTACTCCTGCTCCACCACCCAAGCCCAAATGCTTAAGATGGCGGAGGATCTTATCTCCCTTATCAGGGTTAGTCAGGCCACAACTTCTAAAAGGAAAAGACACCCTTCTCCAGACATAATGACAGATCAGGATTCTGAGGAATCTGATTATTCAGATTTTGAAGAGGAGCAACTCCTTACTGCTTATGAGAATTCAGATGCAGAGGAATCCATTCCTTTTGCCTCCCCACCAGAAGACCTTTCCTTTGGGGAAACCCTTCACACCCTCAGGGAACATTTCCACTGGGAATCTCAGGACTTCCCTCAGTCTAAGAAAAGATTAAGAGAGTTTCTAGACCTGCCCCAGCATACACCTCTGGCCATTCCCCCTATCTTAGAAGTAATGGATGATGTTTTCCATGAATCCAGCTTAGCCCCTGAAGCCCTCCCACCTGCTCCCAGTAAACCTGACCGGTATTACAGAGTATCGGATTCTCACAAATACCTGTACAGAAATCCTGCTGCAGACCCGGAGTTCATTACACAGGGAACTAAAGGCTAGCTAAGGCTAGTTCTGCAAAGAATCCTATTCCTTCTGACAAGGATTTCAGAGCTCTGGACAGATGGGGTAAAAAAGTATATACCTCTGCAACCTTAGGTATCAGAGCACTCAACTGTCAGTTCTATATGTTAAAATGTCAACTACTCACTTTGAAACTATTAAAGCAAAAGATTTCTAACTTTCCTGACTGTACCAATTTGAAAGAGTTAGCAGATTTACTGCACTCTACATGTCAAGTGGCCAAACACTCTTTGCACTGTGGATATGGCACCCTAGAAGCCTGAAGCATGACAGTAGTGTCAGGATCTGTCATTAGGAGACATGCGTGGTTGAAGGAACAACCTCTCCCTGATCATGTCAAGTCTAAATTAATAGATGCACCCTTGGATAAGGGCTGCTTGTTTTGAGTAAAAGCAGAAGATGTGCTTAAAAAGATGGAAGACAAAGCAAAATCTATGCAAACAGTAAAATATTTCTTTCAGGTTCAACCTCCTAGGTTCAGCAGGAATTTTCCCTCTAAGCACTGGTCCTTTCCTGCACCTAGCAGACCAGGGGCAAGGTAAGCCCTGCAGGGACAGACCACCCAGGCCCCTATCCCAGGGACAGCAGCGAACCAAACAGTGGACCACTTCCACCCCAAAGGCAGGGAGTTCTAAGCCATCCTTCTATGGCAAAAACTCTCAATGGCTCCCTCTCCCCCCTTGGTCCTCCTTCCACTCACCAAAAGCTAGGAGGAAGGCTCTCCCTCTGCAAAGAAAATTGGCTTTCTGTAACAAAGGACCAATGGGTCTTAAAGATAATTTTTCAGGGTTACAAATTTTTTTTCAATGAACTCCCAATTCCAAGAGGATACCCAGACTTGCCTCCAAATCAGTGGGCAGAGGCATTGAAACAAGTCCAAATGCTCATATCCCAGGGGGAAGTAGAACCTGTTCCTGCAGATCAAACAGGCAAATGCTTTTATTCCAGACTATTCCTTGTTCCCAGAAAAGAGGGCACTTGGTGCCCCATCCTGGATCTATCCATGCTGAACACCTCCCTGGTGGTCCCCAAATTCAAAACACTAAGTTTTCAGCAGCTGCTGCCTATGCTGACAAAAAATGCCTGGTTATTGACCCTAGACCTAAAAGATGCCTACCTCCACATCCCCATAAGGGCATCCTGCAGGAAATTCCTGCGCTTCAGAGCAGGCCCACAACACTTTCAGTTCTCTGCACTACCCTTTGGCTTATCTACTGCTCCCAGGGTATTTACCAAATGCTTAGCCCCGGCCATAGCATTTTACAGACAGAGAAATATACAGATTTACCCTTATCTGGATGACTACCTCATTCAGGCAGAGTGCAAAGAAAAGCTGCTCCAGGACATCCTCTTTGTCAAAACCCTCGTAACTTCCTTAGGGTTCACCCTCAACAAGAAGAAATCAAAGCAAACACCCTCTGGGAAGATCATTTTCTTGGGAGCACTGCTGGACACAGCATCCCAAATGGCCTTCCTGTCCCCAGAAAAGCAAAGCTTTCTGCCTCTCTACTTTACCCAGCTGGCTTCCAGAAGTCACCTCACAGTGAGGAAGTTCCTGCAAGCCTTGGGGTGCATGGCATCTTGCATCCTTCTAATTCCTCTGGCCAGGCTTCACATGAGAAAACTTCAGTGGTATCTAAAGAACCTTTGGTGTCAGCACTTTCAGCCTCTAGAGACCTCCCTCCCTCTGATCCCCTGTATAAGGGCCGAGTTTCTCTGGTGGGCAGGGGCCTGTGCCAAGAACAAGGGTCTTCCCTTCATCCTCCACCCTACCTTACAGACCATCACCACCGACACCTCAGACATTGCTTGGGGTGCTCACCTAGCAGGCAGGTGCACCCAAGGTATTTGGGATGCCCAGCACTTTCCTTTACACATCAACCAGAAGGAAATGATGGCAGTAAAAAAGGCTCTGACATCCTTTAAACCCCATCTCGGGCCAGGGGTTCTCATTATCAAAACAGACAACACCACTGTAATGTGGTACACCCACAAACAGGGAGGGACCCAATCTTACCCTCTGTGCAGGCTAGCTATGAACCTCTGGGTGATACCCTCCTCCATGGGATTACACCTAATAGCCCAATACCTACCAGGGATCAACAACACCCTGGCAGACCACTTAAGCAGAAACATACTGGCCCCCTAAGAATGGCAGCTCCACAGAAAGATCTTTGTGCAAGTCACTCGGGAGTGGGGAACTCTGGAGGTGGATCTCTTTGCTTAGCACTTCAACCACCAGTTAAAAAAATTCTGTACCAGGGAGTATCACCACTTAGTGTGGAAAGTGGATGCCTGGACCTTTCCTTGGAACTCCCTCTTTGTGTACGCATTCCCTCCTCTGCCTCTTATTCCCAAGGTACTGATCAAGATAAGGGAGGAGAGTCCAAAGGCCATCCTCATTGCTCCAGATTGGCCCAGACAGCATTGGTACCCCTTACTGTACAGCCTGACATCACAGTCTCCCAGGCAGCTTCCCCTGATCTCAGACCTCTTGACTCAGGTGGGGGGGGGATGCTGCACCCAGACTTGCAAACTCTCAAACTGTCAGCATGGCTAATACTCTAAAAGGAAACAAGGGGCCCCTGTTAAGCAAACAGGTCCTACACATTATTACAGAGGCCAGGAGGCCCAGCACCAGAAAGTCTTACACAGGAAAATGGAAAAGATTCTGGTCCTGGAGCCAGTCCAGAGGATCAGTTCTTCACAACCTTTCATCCCTCTTATCCTGGACTATCTAGCGAAGTTACTCAATAGTGGCCTCTCCTTCTCTTCAATTAAAATCCATGCCTCAGCCATTTCAGCTCATTTCGATACAGACCAGCCCCTGTTCTCACATCCTTTGATTAAACAATTCCTCAGAGGGACTTCTAATATCACCCTTTGAACATGCTGCTTCAGCACAACTGAAATAACTCTCCTGGAAGACTGCTTTCCTACTAGCTATCACCTCAGCCAGAAGGGTTTCAGAACTTCAGGCACTAATGGCATTGAGCCCTTCATCATTTTCCATGCAGACAGGTTCTCCCTGAGGACTAACCCCTCCTTTATGCCCAAGGTGGTATCTAATGTGACTCTCAACCAGGCCATACATCCACCCACCTTCTTCCTTAACCCTCAAAACAAGGGGAAAAGAATTCTGCACTCACTAGATGTACATAGACAGCTCAGATACCACCTGGACCGTACTAAACCCTACAGGAAAACAGACCAAATTCTTGTCAGCTTTGCCCCAGGGGCAGAGGGGAAGCCCATTTCCAAGCAAAGCATTTCCAAATGGATATCGCACTGTATCCATTTCTGCTACAGATTACATGGGAAACCACCCCTAAGTCTATTCATACCCATTCCACTAGGGCAGCCTCCACTTCCACAGCATTCCTCAGAGGAGTTCCCATCAGGGACATCTTGGATGCTGCCACCTGGACTTCTGTCCATACCATTACAAAGCATCACCACCTACCTCTTTTCTTTAAAGCTAGGGCAGGGCATGCTTACCCATGCCTAGGTCTCTAACTAATACTTGCACCCCTCTCCTCAGCTTTGGGAATCCTCCCACAGGTGATGACTGCAGTATGACTGCAACAGTGAAACACGAAGAACATAGTACAGTTGTGTACACTTAACATAAATGCAGATGTTCCAGTGTATTCACTGTTGCAGTCCTGGTTTCCCCCTTCCTTCCCCCTTATATCCTCTTTCCTTAGGGGGACATAAGCTTCTTATGGTGGCTTTTAGCCACCAGGACCACTTTACCATATTTCCTTGGGTTTCTGACTGGTTAGGGCAAGAAAAACTGATGTAATGGCATTGGCTACCTTGCTTTATAGCACTGACAACCTGACATCACTCACAAGAGACCACAGCCAATGCAGAAAAACAGTGACTCTGGTATTCGGCCGGCCGAGGGCTACCACAGCAGGGATAACCCCACAGGTGATGACTGCAACAGTGAATATACTCGAACATCTACATTTATGTTAAGTGTACACAACTCTACTTGCTGCTGTAGTAGTACAGTTGGAGAGGGTCGGACATGTCGCTTCATTCAGCTTTCTAACATTTTCCATGCTACCAGGCTGTGTTTTTGCATCTCTCCCCAGCATGGCAGACCCCCCTCATGGACATGAGTTCAGGCTGCTGCTTTAACTCTATTTCTTAATTGCTGCTTCATTCTTTAGGGACAGTGTTCTTGTGGTTGATATCCTATATTTAAACCTGAGTTCAGAAGAAGGTATCCGATAATATCTGCATCTGTCAGCAAGTGAATCAGAATAGCATTTGTTTTATCCAATTTTTTTCCTCATCTGCTTATTACAGGATTTTGTTTGCCAGTACAGTTGTTTCCCTTTTTGGAATGACTATTGAGTCTAATGGTTTGATTCCTCTTACTAGGCTCACTCTCAGCTAAGTTTTTTTTTTGTACTATCCAAGTAAATAATTTTTAAACACCTTTATAAACTTAACATATTACAAGGTGGCATGGGTACATATGCAGTTATGAAAAGCAAACAAACATTTATTTTTGTACTGTTGTTCCTACTTCCCACAGATTTAATGTATTTCTAGGTAGTTTGCTCTTTTCTTTCCTAAAGAGCCCACATACTGTTCTTTTTTCAGTAATTACTGCAGTTGATTTTGATTTTGCTTTCCATTTTCTAAAAAATTGCTTTTCTAGTAATTGCTTTTTGGGCAGCCAGCAGCAGTAAACTTAGCAGGGCCTTACCATGTTTGTGCAGTTCAGTTTCTTTATCCCAGCTCAAAAACATTCATTTCTTAATTTACATTAATTTGTTCCCTGAGCATCTCTGACAAAGTACCCTGTAGGTAATTTAAAAAATATACCAATTTGTTGCATTTACAAAACATATGTTTCTAAGTACCCCTCTTTTTTCTTCTCACCTCCAACAATTGCTGTCTACCTGTGGAAATATTCTGTGAAGTCTACCTGGAGTATAAAAATATCTTTGAAAATACTTCCATGTAGAAATCCTTAACCTTCTAGATTGTGTTGAATACTTGGGTGCTATACAAATATTCTCCCATTGTTTCTTTGTATATTGCCTTTCTATTCTCATTTCCCAGTCTTTTCTAATCTCTTGTGACTGATTCTTTAATTATCATGCATTATTTTACATGCCACCTTCTGTTCTACACTTTACTGCAAACGTAACCAGAGCTGGTCTTTCATTTACTACTTCCCTAGCCCCCTCTCTATGCCTATGCTTTACAATCAATCCATTGTAGGGAAGGCAGTCTCCAACCCCACAGTCCAGACTTATGCTTGGGCCTCATTCCACTTTATCTTTTCCCTCCCTAGTTTTGGCTCCAAATACCTTGCATCCTTTGCTAATTTTCTCCAAATAATTAGAGCACTTTATTGCCTAATTTCTATGCCATTACTTGCACTCATCCCTAATGTTAAAATATGCTTTCTCCATTCCCATGCTGGCTTAGTTCTCAAAATACTTTTTTTACTTTGCAAATCAGTATTCTGTATGGTTGTGTACAATTTGTGGTCTTATGCTTATGTTAAATATTGAGCCTTAACTGTATAATTCTGAAGTATCCCTTCAAATCTGATAATTCTAATATACCTTGTTCTGTGGGGAGAAACAACTTAGTCTTGTATATAGCTTATCTTATGTATTCCTAAGACATGTGTGTGGAGCATTTCTCCTAAGGCCTCCACAGAAAATGGGCGCTGTCCCAGTCAGACTTTCTTGGTAAACAAATGTTAAATAAAAAATAAATAAAATCTTGCTTAACTCTTGCCCAGATTTTTCTTCCAAATAAATTCCTTTAATTCTTTATTAATTGTAGTCCATAGTTTCTCCTCTAATTAGTAAAAGTATGCATGACTGTATATAGTTTTAAAGAGACTAGAGTAACATTTTCACTGACTGTAGCTTACTACCATTATCCTCAAGAGCTTCCAACTTTTCAATTTTTGTATTATCTTTTGTTTGGTCTCCTACTGCATATCCTTAGCTGCCATAAGAGAATCCTTTTCAAATGCTTCATATTATGTTCCTGTAAATATGGGTTTTGCTGAATTGATTCAGACGTGAGAACATATTTTATCACTTCTGTTCTTGTTTTTTTATTCATTTATTTTATATTCTGAAAAAAACACTTGAAATTGTTTCAAAATGTTCCTCAACACTGAAGTATCATTTTCTTGATTTATTTAATAAAAAAAAATCTCTGCAAATAAGGCTATTTGTATTGAATACTATAGCACTTATACCCTTGAATTTGTGAGTCCCTGATTTTCTTTTGCCAGTGGCACTAATTATAAGGCACGTAACAAAGGGAAAGAGGACAACCCTATCTGGTTCCTCTCTTCAAACACAGCTTGTCAGAGAGCAGCACTCCCACATTGATTCTTGCCTCTGACCCTTCATATATCTTCCTATATAACCAAATTTTTCTCAGGAAATACAAATGCTGACATTATCCTACTCATAAACTCCCAACTAGCTCAATTGAAAGCCTTCTCTGAATCAAGACCCAGTATCCATAGTGGGGTCTTCCACTTTGCTCTGTATCATCGTCGTTCTGTTAGTGTTGTCAGATGTTTGCCTTCTCTCCTCAAAACCATATTGATCCATATCTGTAAGTTTTAGCAACACCTTAGCCATTCTCTTAACTAGACCTTAACACTTTATAGTAATGGTTCAAAAATTGAAATTGGTCTGCAATGATGTTGGGTATAAAGGGTCTTTGTCATCTTTGAATTGTACATACACCACAACTTTCTTCCAAGATACTGATACTGTCCCTCTTTTTAAAATACTGTTAAAAGTAACCTTCCAGATCTTTATCAGTTTATTCCCTTCTTGCTTGTAAACTTCCATAGGACTACCACATCAGCTGAGTTTTCAAATTCCCAGCTGACAAGACTGCAGGAAATTATTAATGAAGCTGTAATGATGCAGATGAACAAAATTCTGTGGGAAGAGATCTTGATGCATCAGTTAGTAAGTATATATATATATATATATATATATATATATATATATATATATATATATATATATATATAAAAGATTTTCATGTTTGATGCATTCAGTTTGGACCCTTGGAAGCTGAGAAAATGGGAGAAAAAAGCTGATTCTGCAAGTAAACTGCCAACATTATCTGCACTGCATGTGCTGATTAATATTAATTTGTTATCTGGATAAGTATAGTAATTCTAATGGACTGTTTCAGACGTGATCTGCGAATGCAGATATTGTTCCACCTCTTTAATGAAAACAAAAATGTGTGATGAAGCCCATAAATAAATTAATAATTTATCCTGCAAGGCTGGTAGTTGCAATGAATGGCACCATATTGCTTTTGACTTGCACCGGAAAGAAGAGTTAGTCCTTCAGGTTCTTTAAAATATAGACATCCTTGAAGTCAGTCATTTCATCTCATGTAGAAAAAGTGGGTGTGCAGTTTCTTTCCTGAGATATTCCATTCTAAGGGATGCCACGTCAACAGCACTCTGTTTTAAAGAATAATGATAATGAAGAAATTGAAGGAGTTATTTTTGTTTTTTATTTTTCATTATCAAGCATGTATTACAATTTTTGGCCAAATGGATTCATGTTACCTGCTTTAAAACAAATTGAAAGAATACTCCAGGTGCATCTGTTCTTATTTTTAGAACAATAAAATACATTTGACTTTAGTTTCTTTTGATTTTAACTGTTTGCTGAAAAGAGGAACCATTGTAGCATGTATTTCAAAAGTATGGGCTGACATGAGTTTTTCTTTTCCCTAAGTATTTCCCCCCTATTTTGCCTGATAAACATTAGTCCCCTCTTGCCACAGATCTCAAAACCCATTCATTCTCAAGTGAATAGGAGCCTATCTTTTCTTGAGTGAAAGCAGACTGGAGGAGGCCATCATCCATGCAGCCATGGAGGAGTTTGTGTGTACTGCTTTCAACTGATCTGCTTGCTGTGAGGGTACAGTGTGTGCCCTTGTCCCCGTGTTTTGAGGGTCCTGCTACTACTTCCAAATCCAGGGCAATCTGCTTTTTGGATTCAGATGTGTAAATTGTGCTGTTTGGATTCTTGCCATCTGTGTTTCAGGACAGACTGTATCCCTAGTCTAGGGAACTGTATGCCACTGCTTCCTTCAGTGGCAGTTACAGCTAGTTGGATGGAGGTTAGCCATATATTTTAGCTAGCCTAACCCCCTTCTATGCCCTCCTTTAGATGCACACATGCTCTCACACATATGTTCCTAGTCCTCTTATCTGTAGATTTGGATCATCAGATGTATACATTTCCCATTACAACAGTTTTCATGTAAGCCTTCTGTTGCAGGGGAGCAGTCAGACTCCAGAAAGCCTTAATGTCCTCCTCTTCTCCCTAGAATAGATGTTCTGTGTGCCACAAGCTGCATAGTTGTCACAGTCCCTCATCCAGCTTTTCCAGTATGTGAGCCACTTCATAAATTCAGGTTGTCTGGCTTTTATCCCTTTGTGCCACAGAGCTGGGCAGAAATCTGCTTTAATCAAGAATTGTATTTTACTGTTCAGAAGCAATTGCATTTCTTTAAATTGGAGTAATCTGTTATGCAGCTGAGAATTTGTATAATTATAAACAGAATGAATACTTTATTTTGTTCAGAGAATATTGCAGTTCTAAAATTGTGTATGTATGGCAGGTGCTGAGTTTATCTTCAAATGTGTGTTACAATTGGCTCCTTTCATTTGCTATTCTCTCAACTAGATGATTTTTTGTCTCATTTGAAGCTGAGTGCTAGAACATCATGCATACAAAATACCATCTCTGAGAATGTCATTTGATTTTAGAGAAAGAAATATAGACAAATCAACTTGGATCCAGACTATATCACAAAAAGTCTTAAATGTGAATTAAGAACAGACTACAATTTGCTGGTTGGCAGTTGCCATTTCTTCAGTTTAAACTCTTTTGTCATTAAGAAATCAACAAATCCATGTTTTTTTCTAGATTATATTACTTTTTTCTATCACAACATTTTCATCCATTGTTATGACCAGTTCATGGTGCAGTACATATTGTTTTTCTGTTGGAATAGAATTACTAAAGATGCAGTTAATGAAACAATGAAAAAAAAATACAAGAATTTGTGGAACCTATAAACCATACGTTTTTATTAAGTTGTAATTAGGCTTCATTTGAAGTTTTTGTTCTTGGCTTAATTGCATCATCTAATTAGAGTATTTAAAAGTACACTGTGCTTCTGAAATACTAAAAGCAGTCTTTTATGGTTTAAAATATTCAGTAAACTTTTGACAGGACACGTATGCTTCAGTCCGATCAAGATTCTAAAAATGATGGTAACTTAAAATTCCAATCAAATGCATTTCTAGCTATAAAATTATCATGAATATTGCAGGATTTGCATAGCTAACAGGTACATTAAATATGTTTTACATTTCATTTTAGGTTATTTCCCTTCCAAGCTGGATTCAAATTCAGTAGATCAGATTATTTTAAAACATTATTTCCCTCTTTCCTAGATCAGATTCTTGTAGAACTTCAAAATAACTGCTAGATAAAGTAATAACTTTGTTTTGTAACAATAAAACTCTTTGTTTTCATCACAGACTAGATACCTGTAAAAGCTGTTAATACTGATGAATATTTCTAATTCCATGGAAAATCGAGCACCATATTCCTGAAGTACAGTTCAATGAAAAGTATTTGCCCCCTTCCTGATTTCTTATTTTTTTTTTGCATGTTTGTCATACTTAAATGTTTCAGATCAGCAAACAAATGTAAATATTAGACAAAGATAACCCAAGTAAACACAAAATGCAGTTTTTAAGCAATGATATTATTTATTAAGGAAAAAAACTATCCAAACCTACATGGCCCTATATGAAAAAGTAATTGCCCCCTAAAAGTGGTTGTGCCACCCTTAGCAGCAACAACTGCAATCAAGCGTTTGCGATAACTGTCGATGAGTCTTTCACATCGCTGTTGAGGAATTTTGGCCCACTCTTCTTTGCAGAATTGTTTTAATTCAGCCATATTGGAGGGTTTCCGAGCATGAACCTCCTTTTTAAGGTAATGCCACAGCATCTTAATTGGATTAAAGTCCGGGCTTTGACTAGGCCACTCCAAAACCTTCATTTTGTTTTCTTAAGCCATTCAGAGGTGGACTTGCTAGTGTGTTTTGGATCATTGTCCTGCTGCAGAACCCAAGTGCGCTTCCGCTTGAGGTCACGAACTGATGGCTGGACATTCTTCTTCAGGATTTTTGGGTAGAGAGCAGAATTCATGGTTCCATCAATCACAGCAAGTCGTCCAGGTCCAGAAGTAGCAAAACAGCCCCAGACCATCATGCTACCACCCACCACCATGTTTGACTGTTGGCATGATGTTCTTTTTCTGAAATGCTGCGTTACTTTTACGCCAGATGTAATGGGATGCACACCTCCCAAAAAGTTCAACTTTTGTTTAGTCAGTCCACATAATATTTTCGCAAAAGTCTTGGGGATCATCAAGATGTTTTTTGGCAAAAGTGAGATGAGCCTTTGTTCTTTTTGGTCAGCAGTGGTTTTCGCCTTGGAACTCTGCCATGCATGTCATTTTTGCCCAGTCTCTTTCTTATGGTTGAGTCATGAACACTGACCTTAACTGAGGCAAGTGAGGCCTGCAGTTCTTTAGATGTTTTTCTGGGTTCTTTTGTGACCTCTTGGATGAGTCGCCGCTGTGTTCTTGAGGTAATTTTTGTACTCCTGGGAAGGTTCACCACTGTTTCATGTTTTCTCCATTTGTGGATAATGGCTCTCACTGTGGTTCGCTGGAGTCCCAAAGCTTTAGAAATGGCTTTGTAACCTTTTCCAGACTGATAGATGTCAGTTACTTTGTTTCTCATCTGTTCCGGAATTTCTTTAGATTGCGACATGCATTTCTTTAGATTGCCACATGATGTCTTCCTTTTTGGGATCTTTTGGCCTACTTCACTTTGTCTGACAGGTTCTGTATAAGTGATCGCTTGATTCAACAGGTCTGGCAGTAATCAGGCCTGGGTGTGGCTAATGAAATTAAACTCCGCTTTCCCAAAAATGTGATTAACCACAGTTACTTCATGATTTAACAAGGGGGGCAATTACTTTTTCACATAGGGCCATGTAGGTTTGGATATTTTGTTTTCCATAGTAAATAAAATCATCACTTAAAAACTGCATTTTGTGTTTACTTGGGTTATCTTTGTCTAATATTTGTCTAATATTTAAATTTGTTTGATGTTCTGAAACATTTAAGTGTGACAAACTTGCAAAAAATAAGAAATCAGGAAGGGGGCAAATACTTTTTCATTGCACTGTATTTTCCATCCAAAAATTATAAATGTACTGCAGATATTTATTCATTCAAGCTATGATATCAGATTTATCTAATTTTGGGTGCCTGGGGATTTTTAGCTTGGCTATAATATCAACTTTATATAACTTGGGCTACAAACCGTAAGGAACCCAATCACTAAGTGGGAACAGGACAGGGGAAACATATATTGAATAGGATACCGGTCTGTGTGAGGACACGTGTATTCTCACACACACACACCAACCTGTGGGAAGTTGGAAGATCTTCCTGTTTTATCTGTGGCTTGATTTTCAGAGGATCACAGAGCATGTAGCAAAAACTTTTATGTGGATAGAAGGAGGGCACACGCAGGCCACACACACACACACACACACACACACACACACACACACACACACACACACACACACACACACACACACACACAGAGAAGCACCATAACTAAGAAATGAAATGTAGAACCAACCACTGTGGGCCAGCAATTCTAACCACTGTGCCTCCCAATACCCTTTGATATGCATGGAAGTTACAGTTTCTGCATAAAAGTCTGGCTTTGTTCCAAGGAAATTGGTGACTGTACCCAGTGCATTTTTGCAACAATTTAGTGGACCTCTGTACAATTTAGTACCTTTAAGTCTCACTGTAGCCGACTGTTTTAACTATAGAATTTAATTTGCATAACTTTATCTTCACACTTTTGGAACCTCTTATACAGTAATTTTTTTTTGTTTGTTTGTTGGTTTGCATTTAGATGAAATATCTATAAAAGCTTTTAATACTGCTGTTGATGTTGTAAAACAGTGTCATATTTTTCATCTTAATACTCGAATAACCAAGCCCAAAACAGCAAAAAAAAAAAAAAAAAAAACACCAATTAAAGAAAAATGCTGCTCCAAAGACACAAACGGTACTTTAATGAAAATAATGTAAGCGCTTTTGTTCCCAACAGTTACGGAAACTTCATCAGACAAAACAAAATGCTCTACCCCATTTCCTTTATATAAAAAGTTGTGCCAAATAATCAAATATTTAAAGAGCCACTAAGCAAAACATTATATCCAATAGATAAATCTGTGTGCACCATACATACATATATTTTTACATAGTTATTTATATACATGCTTTTATAGTTGTGTTTACATGTCTTGTATGCATTCATTTTTTGATTGGCATACACAAGATTTATCTATAGGATGTAATATTTTGTACTTTTATTATATATATATTTTTTGGGTTAAAGTATTTTTTAAGGATTTATGTCTGCATGTTTCTAGTGCGTTTTGTTGTAGAAATTCCATCAAAAAAATTGTACTTGCATATTGCTGTGTTTAGTAGTTCTTTAAATATTTGATTATTTGGCACCACTTTTTATATAAAGGAAATGGGGTAGAGCATTTTGTTTTGTCTGATGAAGTTTCCGTAATTGTTGGGAACAAAAGCACTTACATTATTTTCATTAAACTACCATTTGTGGCTTTGGAGTGGCGTTCATCTTAATACTTGTAATTGTTATGTATGAGGCTTAGCTGTTGATATACCTAAGTACTCAACATTTACAGTAAAGCATAGCTGTCAATCAGTGGATTAATTCAGAATGCATTCTTCAGAACAGAGGCATACGACAAGGGTTCCCTTCATACGACAAGGGTTCCCTTCCTGGCCTTCATTTTTTCCACAGTGGTACTATTTATATCATGTTTTAACTTTTCTTATTACAAGAATTATAATTACTACTACTAAAAGTAAATAATTTGTGCTGCTCATTTGCTTTGATATTGTCAAGACTTCAAGTCCTCCTTTTTCCTGTTTTCTGTTTATAGCTCATATTAAGTTATTTTCAAGGAACCCAAGAGGGATACCTTCAGGTTATTTAATGGGTGACATTAGTACAGTTGTAGCAAATATCAATGTAGAAGTAGCAGATTTTGTTTAGAATTGCAGTAGTCTTCATATTTTATTAAGGGTATTAAATATTTTTAAAATGTTTATTCTTTGTGATCATATTTTTTTCAGTAGAAATGCACTGTGACACATGCAACATATGGTAAAGCTTCTTTGGAGAGGTGATTCACCCCATAGTACGTAGAAAAATACTGGTAGTACTTTAATTTTAGTCACTTTTTAAGTGGGTAAGGCCGCTGAGCACATAAAAGTCCACTGTTAAGGATGACCCAGGAGCACTCTCTGTTTAAGTGACTTGCTCAGAGTTATCATCATCACCATCATAAATCCCCTTTTCCCCATTTTCTACAAGGTGTTAGGGTGTCATGTCAGTTCAATGCCGGTCTCATACCTTCTTTGACAGTCACTCCTGACTGTCAGTTCTTCTCTCACACAATCCATCCATCTATTTGCTGGGCATCCTCATTTCTTTTTGCTCTCCTGTCTTTCCCAAGTCTCCTTCAGCAAATCATCTTTTGCTTTCCAGCACATGTAACTGAAGCTGAGTAATATGTTCTTTGTGACCTTTTCTACAATTGGAGCTACTCTTGCTTCTGTTCTGTTATCAATTGTTCATGTGTTTCACAGTGTGCATCATACCTTAATTCTAAGGCAGTTTGTCTCCATTGCCTCTAGATTCCTCAGCTGTGATGGAATCCATAAATTAGCAGAGTATTACATTCTAACTTGTACTGGCATGGGGAAGGGAGAAGGAAATGGATTTAGTACGTGAAGGAACCTGACAGTACAATGATAACAGACTTAAACAGTTGGCCAGGCATGTAGAGGCAATTGCTGGCTGAAGTATTGAGGGGAAAAAATCTACAGGAGTAGAATGATGCAAGTTGGGGGTAGTTAGAGGAGAGAGAGCAAGTGGGACAAGAGGTAAGAATGGGAACAAGGACTGACAGGTGGTAAGTATAGAGGGATGTTAAGAAGTAAGAGGACAAGGTAAAAGGAGAGGGGCAGGCAAAGGTGGCTAGTTATAGAGAGGTAGGCAGAAGCCAGAAGTGATTAAGCAGGAGACAGCACTGGTAAGGGAGAGAGAAAAAGGAGGAAGACTGGGAGGGAAAGAAGCATGGGGTAGTTAATTAGAATACAAGTGCAGTATGAGTAGGCAGACATAGTGTAAGATGTGCACAAGTGGTGCTTGTGCTGATGAATTCCATCACTAGAGGCATCATGTGGGTGGTAAAGGGCAAGGATTGGAGGTTAATAAAGATGGAAACTGTTTCTAGTGTAATGCTCAGTCTGGCCTAAGGGATGTTTTTTTAAAGGAAAGACATTGTACTGGTCCTTGAGGGGACTAATGATTTTTGTATAAGGAAATGTTTGTAAGTACTAGGTCTATGATATTTGTACCTCTAGTTGGGGAGCTAACTAATTGGACCAGAGGTGTTTGCATTGACAAAGTCCAAAAATCTCTGAGCAAGTGAATTACGGATTGTATAAGTCTCCCAGTTTCATCATCTTTCATGCGGACAGGGTGTCACTCAGGACCAATCCATCATTCATGCCCCAAGGTGGTATCCAGTGTGGCTCATAATCAGTCCATTCATTTGCCATCTTTCTTTCCCAATCCACAGAACAAGGGAGAGCGGATTCTGCATTAATTGGATGTACACAGACAACTTAGATTCTACTCGGACAGGACTAAATCTCGAAGAAAATCTGAATAACTGCTGGTAGCATTTGCTGCAGGGGCAGAGGGGAAGGCTATTTCAAAGCAAACTATTTCTAAATGGCTAAGCGATTATATTCATTTCTGTTATAAGCACCATGGAAAACCTGTCCCCCAGGGGATCAGATCTCATTCCACCAGGGCTGCATCTACTTCAGCAGCCTTTCTCAGAGGGGTTCCTACCAGGGATATTCTAGAAGCTGCTACCTGGAGTTCAGTTCATACTTTCACCAAGCATTATCACTTACCAATTTTCTCTAAATCCAGAGCTGGCTTTGCCACTGCTGTCTTGCAGGGCCTTATAGCTGGTCCTAATGCTGTATAAATCTATCCTCCCAACCTTAGCTTTGGGAATCTGCCCAAATGTAATTAATGACTGCAACAGTGAAACACGATGAACATAGTACAGTTGTGTACATTTACCATAAATGTAGATGTTCGAGTGTATTCACTGTTGCAGTCCTGGTTACCCTCCCTCCAGCCCCCTATTTTTCTTTTACTATACCTCTTCTTTCTTTTACTATGCTTAAAAGCCTTTTTGGTGTATTTGCTTTTGTTTGGAGGTATATTTTTGTGTTTGTAATTATATATATATATATATATATATATATATATATATATATATATATATATATATTTTGCTCCCCATTTGGGGGGCACCTGACATCTGGGACAAGAAAAACTGATGTAATGGCATCGGCTGTATGTTTTATCCCCCTGACTACCTGATATCATGGAAGAAGGGACAGCAACCGACGCAGGACCCAAGACTTTGTTAATCAGGCCGACTGAGGGCAACCTGCCAGCAGATTACCCAAATGTAGTGACTGCAGCAGTGAATACACTCGAACATCTACATTTATGGTAAGTGTACACAACTGTATTGTACTGTACTGTGGCATCACCATTGACAAAAATAGGATGTTACTCAAGGCTAGATTCATACCTGCCTGGGGCACATATTCAGTTATGTCTCTCTTAATATAGTCCACTGACGTATGTCTTATGTCGTTTACAACCACGTGGACTATGACTTTGTCATACTGGTACTTGTGGTTTAAAGACCTAAGTACATGTGTGATCTGGTGGATCCTGGCTGCAGACAGACAGCTCACTGTGATCTTCTCCTTGTTTAGCCTGGTAAGGGGAACATCAGTATGTCTTATAATAGAGTCCTTAATAACTAAAAATTTTGGCTGTGTGGTGTATTGCCTTGTGGGCTTGGAAGCTGGGCTACTGTGATTTTCAGAGTTGTGTTGTGTGAAGTGCTGTCTGTTTTGAGTGTGCGCGGGGGCATTGAGAGATGATATTAGGTGGTCTTTGAGGTTTGAGTCGATTACATGCGAGTACCTCCGCATATGTGGGTTTATGTATTTGTTCCTTAGTTGTGGTAGTGAGGGTTTTGGGTGTAATGCTGACAACCAGGTTTGCATTTTTTATGTGTGTATGTAAGAGCTTTGCCTTCGATGACATTGTGTATCTACATCTCTTACACACTGTTTGTCTGTTCTAAAATGAAATGGTTGTCAGTGAACATAAAGCAGTTTTTACACTGCCTAAGAATGCCCATATCCATCAGGCCAGAAACCGAAATGACAGGGAAGCACCTATCCATTACATCAGATCCTTAGTAGATGGGAAGGAGTAGGGGAGAGTCAATTAAAGGAGATGGGAAGGAGTAGGGGAGAGTCAATTAAAGGCCTAAGTGAGAGTGTTTTGCAGTATACTATAAGATGACCTGCAGTGGTGCTGCCTTCTGTGCAAACTGGCAGGTCTTCGATCAGCTATGAACAGTGGGAGACTATGGAGAGCATTTCCTGTAGAGGATTTTAAACTGGAGAGATTAGATTATATACAAGGCACTGGTAACCGAGTTTGCTTGATGCACAAATGCAAAGACTTTTATGCAATAAAGCACAGCTAGTTTTAGGCACCAGCAAACCTTGTGGTCACTGGGGGCCCCCAACCACAGCAAATTATCTTATCTTGAGATTTTGTAACATGTCTGTCAGCCAACAAAAGCTTGTACAGCAATATTGTGTACTTAATGAACCAGATGTGTAATAAGTCTTATTTATATCTCCTTTAAATTTCAAAGATATCTATGGCTATAGTAACAGTGTTTTATCAAGCAGCAGGCTTCACAATTCAATTTTTTTTTTTTTTTTTACCACTGACATAGTACCCCTGTCTTAGTTAAACTCTGCTAGTGGACATTCATTCCACTAAAACTATTATAACCAGCTTGGGTACTTTCAATACCTGTGGCTGCAAGGGGACCTCCTTAATCATCCTTGACAGTGTGGGGGCCCCCACAAAAGATGCCGCTGGTTGGGGAAAAATGAAGAGAAAAAATGCAGTAATTTCCTGATTATGCTGTTTAACGTGAACAGGTCTGTGATATGACCCTGTTAGGATAAAGCTGATAATGAACATTAGCAAGGTAAGCACTAGAGAGATCAGGAGCCCAGAGTGACTGATACCAGTGCAAACCCTGGATTTTAAGAAAAGACAATGCTTCTGATCTTCAGGGATGGTTCCCCTTTTCAGGGAGTTTTATAAACATTGGCTGAACAGATACTACAACTTTCAACTTCTTTGCAGAAGAATTCAGCGCAATACCTATAATAGCAGAATAAAGGCTTAAAATCAGGAACAAGTTTTAAATATTACTCTAATTCAGTTGAAAAGTTAGTAGTATAACACCTTTTACATCAACAGGCATTTTTTTTTGACAAGCAAGCATAAAACTCTGATGTCTGGATTTATTAACTGTCTGTAATCCCGGATGATTTACAAGCAAATCAAACTTTTAATGAAGGATAGAGTAAAACTATGAGAAAAATCAGGAAAGGTCTGTGAAATCAGGGACACTTCCAGGTATGCATTACTCTTCACTGAGGCAGATAAAAGTGACTTACCCCTGTTGCTGTTTGATGACTGTTAAACAGCAGTCACTGATCTGGTTTGCCAGTATCAGAGTTGAACAATGCATTGCTATTTGCCGAAATAAGTACAAAACTAGTATTGCTGTGGCTTAAGCTCTTGTGTGTGTGTAAAATATCAGTGATTTTTATCAGTGCACACCCCCAGCAATGTCTGGATACATTCTTCTGGCTATCAGTAAAAATGTAGGTAACAAGTAATTGTATTTCAAAAGTAATAAATAAAATATATCACAGAACACTGAGCCACTTAGCTCTTCTAAGAGTCTGGGGCCCCCACTCCCAGACTGTATAACTGGATACTGGGGCTCCCTTAATTATCCTTGACTGTGTGGGGGCCCCACAAAAGCTGTTGCTAGTTGGGGGAAAATGAGGAGGAAGAAATGCATTATAAGTTCATAGGTGATTACTAAGCTAATGACCACAGTGGCCTTTTTGATGTAGTCATGCATCCCAAATCTCTGACAAGTTCTGATACCCTTGATAAGTGTAAGCATGGGCCTGGGAAATTAACCATTTACAGGTTACCTGTGTCCATTAGAGACATAGGCACCAAACCAGGGATGAATTTCTGGCTTCCCATCCATTTGTCTAAGTTGTACTTGAAATAGGTTAGGGAGGAACTCTGCTTCTCATGGATGGGGAGTCTGTTGCAGAGATGGGGTAGTCTCTGGGATACATACCCATCTCTCCAGCAGGTCCTATTTTATGATTATGCTCCTTAACCTAAACAGGGCTGTGATAAGACCCTGTTCAGGCCTCTGCTCTCAACTACACTCATTCTAAAACCAGCCCTGCCCAGATATGTGTGTACAGAAAAGTGCTGTAGGTTGTATGTGTGTGTGTGTGTGTGTGTGTGGGGGTTGTGTGGTTATTACTTTACTTTTCATCAAAGTCAAACGTTAGAGATGGTGCACATGAGGTTATTATAGCTTGTGTTTTGGTCTTTCTTTCTTTTACGTTTCTTACAGACCTCAGAGGTGTACAAACTATACCTTGTGCAGGGGTAGTGTACTGTCTAGGAGCAACAAAGTAGAATACATTACTGTAATATTTTTTTTTCACCTTCCTCACAATCACACTTCAGGCATGTATACAGGTAGCTGCCTTTGACAGTTTGGCTTGAGGAGTGAGGAGGCATGCTGTGTATATGTCAGCAGTCACCTGAAATACTTGACTGTGGCAATTTGAACCTCATCCCATTCTAACACCAGATAGATGCATAAGCAGGCAGTTCCCAGATAGGACCTGTGTTTCCAGACAACTGTCTTGTTAGTTTACAGTGAGCTACTATTTTGTCATCTTTGAACATTAGTCCTTTGGTACAACTTATGTCTTCCTTGAAAGAATTAAAAAAATGAGTGAACTTTTTTTCTTATTCCTGATTTTTACTTAAGCAACCATTGGATTACAAGGTTGGGAAAATGCTCTAAATCTATTTCAGAACACGCATAACCCATTAACTGAGTTATTTCCTAAATGGTTATCACTGTGCTTACTTGGTCAGGAAAGGTGTGATGAAAGGATGCAAAAAAAAAAAGCTGAAGCTGAACAGGAACACGATTTCTGTTCTTAATCAAAATTTCTGTTGAAGCCCTCATTGATTGAAATTGCTGTGTAAAAAGAAAAAACTTTAAAATGCACTTCAGCGCATATAAGTAGTTGTGGCGCATATAAGTAGTTGTGGCTTCTTGAAAAAGTGAAGAGTAAGAAAAAGGTAATGTGAATGGTATAGGGAGCCCAAGATGGGGAAGAAGACGAGTGTGTGTGAGTGAGAGTGTGTGTGTGTGTGTGTGTGTGTGTGTGAGTGAGAGTGTGTGTGTGTGTGTGTGTGTGTGTGTGTGTGTGAGAGTGTGTGTGTGTGTGTGTGTGTGTGAGAGTGTGTGTGTGTGTGAGTGAGAGTGTGTGTGTGTGTGAGAGAGAGTGTGTGTTGGGGGGGGGGGCTGAAACAGTAGGCCTAGGGCACCATTTCACATATTACAAACTTGTACATAGAGTTGCTGCAATGTATCATTGGTGCAACTAAATTCCAGTAATTGTAAATGCATCTTCGTGAGATGGGCCAATGTACTGTGATGCACAGAGCACTGTAGCGGCAGGTCAGTCTGTGATTACTACTCCTAAAAGTTTGCAGCTTGAACTAAAAGGTTGCTTAGGAGGGATGGCAGTGACAGGGTGATGCATAAACTGTAAATGCCTAGGGGGCCTCCATCTTGATATTTGCTGGGGGACCCCAAAATGCTAACACCGGCCCTGCAGTTAAGTCATCAGGCCAATCAGATAAATACACACTAAACCTTCCACCAGCAGTTCCCAACTCTGATGGGTTAAATCAGCTCCCTGCCCCCACCACAGTGCAGAATAAAACCCTCCTAATGGAAAACAAACTAGTTTTGAGATGAAGCGCAGTAACAAATGCTTTACAACAAAAGGCAGAACTCCTGCAGTATCAGGAATCCTTGGAAATAAGTTCACAAACTTCTACAAAGACACAAGAAAAATGGCAAAACTTAGAAATATTTGGAAAACTCAGAAATAATAAGTGTAATAAATGACATCAGACAATTAATTTGACAAGGCTTATAGTGCCTGCATATTTGAACTGCTTCTTACTGAAATTGGTACACCTTGTTTGCTGTAGCATAGACTAGATCCAGGCCTGCTGAATCTAGCTTTGTTTGTATAACTTGAGCACTAATCCAGGCATTCTTTAAAGTATTCAATTGTATTTATTACTGCTTGGTAGTAACTTGATTAAAGTGTAGCTATCATTCTAAGTCTTTTGGATTAAGCACTTGGGCTTCAGACCAGTTGTTTTACATTAGGAAGGTTTGTGGCCTGCACTGTGGTGGCAGGACAGGTAGCTTACATCCTTCTAAGTTGGGAACTGCTGATTGAGGGCTCAGTGTCTGTTATTCTAAAAGTGTATTAGTTCTGGTTTAAGCACTTGGGCTTCAGGCTAGTTATTTTACATTAAGAAGGTTCGTGGTCTGCACTCTTGTGGGAGGAGAGGCTGGACTCTGCCCTTCTGAGCTGGGAATTTCTGGTTAAAGGCTTATAGTGCCTGCATATTTGAACTGTTTCTTACTGAAATTGGTACACCTTGTTTGCTGTAGCATAGACTAGATCCAGGCCTGCTGAATCTAGCTTTGTTTGTATGCTTGTTGTTTGTTTGCTTATTTCCCTGAAACGCTAACTTCACCTAAAACGCGGCTTTTCAGCGCTTCTGTGGATCCCTAGTGATATCTGCATTGCTTACTGTACTTATTTCCTTGTTTCACTTGAAAGAAATTTACTGTTTGTCGTTTTTGCATTTAAGTTACGTGTAACACATTGGATTTAAGTTACCTGGCACTTGCTCACTAAGTCAGCACTAAAAAATTAAAAGCACTACACCCTCACAAGCTCCCCTTGAGTACCTTGTTCCCCACTGGCCCTTTTTTTCAATTATAAAGGAATTCCCAATACTATTCTAGCATGTCCAAAGGTCAGTTGTCAATCTCCTCTCTGGTCCAGCTGGTGAATCTGGGAATCTTGAGGCAATGTTACAACTGCCTCATGTACACAGACAACCCTCTCCTCCTCCCAACAAATTCCAACACATGTGAGAGATGCAACCATATAGCCAAACTGGAGGCTAAGCTCTCTCAACTCAGTACTGGAATAACCAGTCAGGAGGAGAAGGAAACCACACTCACTACAATTCCAGTCTCACATAGACCTACCACGACAGCAAACCAAACACATAAACACACAAAAACATACTTGAAGGCTCTAAATAATAATCTGCCTAAGCAGCAGAGACCACCATAGCAGACACCCAAGCAACCGCTACCCCAAAACAAAACACGTGCAACACATAGCTCACAAAGCCAGTGTGCCGAACAGTCACAGCCCTTAAGGCTAAACAACACACCTGATACACTTGTAATAGGTGACTCTATCGTCAGGCACACTGACGTCCCGCTCACCAGACTGAACAAGGAGAAGGTCACGATGAGCTGCCTGTCGGGCGCTAGGATCCGCCACATAACACAAGCACTCAGGTCACTCCAAGGCAAGTACAAATATGACTCGTTGTCCATGCTGGTGTGAATGACCTGAGACATACCTCCCTGGACTACATGAAAAGAGACATAGAGGAGCTCTCTGAGCATGTAGCCCTGGCCGGTATGACCCTGACCTTGAGTAGCATCTTACCCTCACCAAGAATGATGCCACAATATGAAGACAAGATGATCAATTTCAACAACTGGCTTAAGCATTGGTGTCATTCAAAGGGGATCCAATGCCTGTCAGCCTGGGATGACATGCTCGACAAGCCACGATGCTTCGCTAGGGATGGCTTGCACCTGTCACCCCTGGGCTTTCGGATATTGGCAAAGGCTCTTGCTACCCCCATAGTGCCTTTTTTAGGCAAGGCTCAAAAGACAAACCCACCTCCAAAGGTATCACAAGGGATAAGAAACTAAGAGTAATGCTACTCAACGCCAGAAGTCTAAACCTCAAGATGCATGCACTCAAAACTCTTCTTAGCATGGAGAACATCGATATCAGTGCAGTAACAGAAACCTGGTTCAAGTCTCCCGAGAGCACCCCGGCACTACCAGGTTATACCTCATACCATGCTTTTCGGCCCCAAAACTTGGACCGAACCACAAAAGGAGGGGGAGTATCAATATTCGTCAAAGATACCCACACCTCCAGGTTGGTGACACAGCATGAAGCATCAGAGACTATCCATGTGCAACTAACAGTGGGTAAAACTGCCTTCCAGTTTATAGCCTGCTACAGACTACCCTCCCAAACCCAGGAACCCCACTCGGCCTTCCTGAGAACACTGGAAAATATGAAGGTCTCTCCAAACACCATTATATTGGGCGACTTCAACTACCCAAACATAGACTGTGGGAGCATTACTCTAGCTCCAACACCCTAGCCCAAAGGTTCCTAGAATTTATAAACTCAAATGCTATGGAACAACTTGTTACCACTCCCACAAGAGGGGAAAACATACTGGACCTGATCATCACCAACATGGGGACTCTGTGCTCCAGACCAGAAGTGTATCCCTCACTGGTAAGATCAGACCATAAACTAATCTCACTGGATATTCACATCCCGACCCCACCCCCTGCCCAGAAAACCACAGTGAAAAACTTCTCTAAAGCAAATTTCACACTCCTCAAAACCGAGGTGGAATCCTTCAAAGCCCCCGGGCCTGTGGAAAATACGGCCCAGACCGCAGAATCCTTTATAAACGCATTCTATGAACACCTTCAGGAATGCATGAATCATGCAATCCCAAATAAAACCAAGACCCAATCCTCCAAAGGCAGACGTCCTGTCTGGTTGTCCCCAGCCATAAACAAACTATACAATAGGAGGAGGAAGCTACTACATGATAGAGCAAAATCCCAAAAAGGGAAGGCATCTCTGGTCAGTATTAGCAAAAAACTATGGGCACTCATAAAATCGTCTAAGGCCAGCTTTGAGAGAAAACTTGCACAGGACACTAAGGATAATCACAAGGCTTTCTTTAGTTATGTTAGGAACCTGGGTGGGAATTCCCAGATATGCTCAGAATTAGTCAAAAATTACAAAAAATACACCGAACCCACAGACATTGCCAACATCCTAGCTGACAGGTTCAGCGCAAACTCCCCACCAAAGGGCAAATATCTATCCCAGCAGAGTACTGCCCCCTGACATCTCAGATGCTCAGGTAAGAGCCGCCCTCTCTAAAGCAAAAAACCCAGCATCAGTGGGACCAAACGGTGTCCCGGGCTGCGTCCTACATGAACTTCAAGAAGAGCTAAACCCAAACATAAAACTACTGTTCAATCTCAGCCTTACTACAGGATATGTACCCAAAGAGTGGCGTACAGCAACAGTGGTCTCTCTCCACAAAGGTGGTGCCTCAACAGATCCTGGAAACTATCGCCGCATAAGCCTCACTAGCTTGGTCTGCAAAGCCATGGAAAGGATCATCATGGACCTCATAAATAAAGATATTGGGGACCTACAGACACTGGATCCTACCCAGTTCGGCTTTGTTAAGGGCAGATCCTGCCTCATAAACCTGGTCGATTTCTTTGAAACAGTCACCAAGGCCATTGACGAGGGGAAGGTGGTCCACACAGCCTACCTGGACCTCGCAAAAGCCTTCGATACAATACCCCACTCGGGCATTATAGATAAGCTCACCAGCTTAAATATAAACCCCTATGTCACTAGATGGGTTGCAAACTGGCTCAAGGACAGAACCCACATGATTAGAATTGCTGGAGCCATGTCAGACTCCAAACCAGTTACAAGTGGCATCCCACAAGGCTCAGTCCTGGGACCTCTCTTGTTCGATATATATTTCTTGGAGGTACAGGCCAACACAGGACTGTGGCTGACCAAGTTTGCAGATGACTGCAAACTGGGCGCCATAATCGACTCTCCAGCCGACACAAGCATCCTCCAAAAGGGCCTCATAGAAACAGACAACTGGTGCCAGAGCTATGGCCTCAAGCTAAACGCCAAAAAGTGTATAGTCATCCCCTTTGGCAAAAACAAAGTGCCCACAAATTACCACATAGGTGGTAATCCATTAATTACAGAAGAAGTAATTAGGGACCTGGGGACCCAAGTTGATAGCAATCTCTCATTTGACAACCACGTGGCCAAAGTGGTTAGAAGAACATTTTATATAGCCCACCTAATCATGAAGGGATTCACATCTAGATCAGGGGAGGTCATCGTGCCTCTTTACTCATCCCTCATCAGGCCCATAATTGAGTACAATGCCCCTTTTGGGATGTACCTTACCAGACACCTGCAGCAACTGGAAAGACCCCAAAAGTACCTCACCAAGAGGATCAAAGGGCTCAGACAGATGCCATATGCTGCCCGGTTAAAGAAACTCCAGCTCTACTCAGTGGCATACAGCCTGCTCAGAGGCGATCTGTGCCTGATGTATAAAGCCATTCCAACCCGGAATTAATGGACATGCTGCACCTCAGAAAATCCAAATCCCATCGAGCTACGTGCTCGAGACTTGAACCTCAGCACTGAAATAAATAGGACATGCTGGAGGGACAGATTCATAACCCAGAGGCTCCCTTCACTCTGGAATAGAATCCCAGTCCAGGTTAGGCAGAGTCCCTCATTGACTCTCTTCAAGAGGAATCTTGATGAGTGGATGGGAGATCGTAGGTTTACCCCGGGTATCACTTCTGTGTCACTGTTAGACAGAGGCACAGTATACTAACCTCGAAAAAGGGCATAGCAAAATTAATTTAAAATGGGTGGCGAAAGCCAAACACACTCTGGCTAGGCTTATAAATGCCCTAGGGCAGATAGCCTAGTATGAACCTATGAACAAGTACTAACTAACATGATATGACTTGCAGGTCTTAACTGAAGTTAGCAAGCTTTCTTTACCATGGCTGCTGTAAACATATTTACATAAGGAATTGCACAGCGAAGCCTCTGTAATATTTTATACATATTTGATAAAATTTGACTTTATTAAATAACATACATTAGCAGATTACCTTGGTCTATATCAGAACATCGAAGTGTCAGAATTTCAAATGTTCTAATATCGAACTCAGTTCAGCGAACGCTGACAACATCAAACATTCAGAACAGCAAATTTTTTCCTAGGGAAATTTGCTGTTCCGAAACATACACACAACACAAGCACACCAAACAAACAGCAATCCACACACATATACACTTAAAATCTTACATCTAGCCCTACACTAAATTGTACATACACCACTATCCACTTACCTTAATCCAAGCCCTAACCCTAAGGTCCGTCACTATCGCACACTCACCTCACCCGCGCCCTAACCCTAACTCACCTACCCCACCCTATCCCTCACGTCCACACAATCGCACACTTGCCTGACCCACGCCCTAACCCTCACGTCCACACAATCGCACACTTACCTGAACCCGATCCGTAACATTCCGCCACAGCGCTGAAAATAGCGAAGCGACAGAAACAGAGAACCAAATTCTTTCCCTGGGAAAAAAATTGGTTTTCTGCAGCTTCGCTATTTTCAGCGTTCGTTGAATTGGGCTCGATATTAGAACATTCGATGTTCTGAAACATCGATGTTCTAAAACATCGATGTTCTAATATAGACCCGATTACCTTTGTCTAGTCTACAAACTGTGTGTTCTTTTCAAAACATAGTAGCTTCTGATGTTACCTACCTAATTGTTGAATTTTGTATCATCATGCGACTGAATTGATGTTCCTAGATTTTTTTTTTTTTTTTTTTAATAAGTATGATATGAGATTAGTGCACATTTTTGAAGGGTGATATTGTTGAGCAATCTGTGGGTTACACTTTTAGGGTAAAATGGACTGTGTGTTATAGACAAAGAAATTATCTAGTATGTGTTTGACTCTTGCTCCTTTTTGACCCTATCTTGTATAAACACACCAGTAGCACTTTCGGGCAGAAAGTATACTGGAAATTCTCCGTATTTCAGGGTTAACTTCATCAACCTAGATAGTGGAGTGTCCGTTATCCCTAATAGTTTTTCAGCAGTCCAGGTGTTTAACTTATGTAGTCCTCAGGCTTTATCCTGTTGCAACTTATCTAGTCCTTGGGCTTTATCCTGTCTTAGTGTTTCGGTTTTTATTTTTTCTTTCTTTCTAGTTATTCTTACACCAACTCATCAGTTCCACCAGGTCCCTAAGGCACTTTCCAACTTGGGATACCTCCTTCCTTTCCTTTCCTGAATAGTAAGGCATGAATGTCAACCCGCCTATATGTTTGTTCAGTTGTATTTCCATATTTTCTAATAACGCCATCTTCAATCCTAAGTACATTAAGTCCCTCTAAGTGACTGTTCATGGTGGTTCTTACTCCACTTCATTTCTGATCTCCTTACATTTTTTAAAAACAGAATTCATATTGTGGACTAGCATTCTACTCAGCCTGATCACATTCAGTCCCCATAATACAGTATACCATGCCTAACAGTACATTTCCACACAAGCATACCTCTCAATTGCCCAGATTTTTGCCTGATATTTTTTGTCTGTTCCTCATAAAAGTTGTGGTTTTCTGGCAAATCATTGAGGATTGAAGTAACCAAATAATACTAAATAATGGCAGACGTTTGAGTTTCGGACTTCATGTCCTTCAGAAAATGCATAATGCAAAACCTGTTATTCTAGCAACTGCCTAAGTTTATAGGAGCAATATTTGAAATCTGTCCCTATTTTTTGGCCTTTGCCCCCCCCCCATTATTTTTGGCTTTGTCCTGCTTTCTTACACTGAGAGGTTGAGAGGTATGTCCACATTCCCAGTTCCAGTAGAAAGCAGCAGTCCTTCCGATGCATAGGCTTTGATTCCCTAATTCATCAAACATGAACTGCAAAATGCTGTTTGTATAGCAGTGATCCATTATTAAGAGTGGTTTATTGTCATTACATCACTAAATGTTTAAAAGAAAAATAATCAGAATCCTTTAATTGTTGGTTTTCCTTTTGGGGCTTACCCTACCCCCTTTCACCTTGCATTTGTCTTGTTTTTGTGACTATGGTATAGAATCAAGACACCATTTAAAACACATTAAGCTAAAAAATACAAACAGTTGTTGCTCTGTTTTAATGTATGTCATTATTGTGGTCTCTAACAAAATGTGTATGGCATGTTAACTCTAATGTAAGTTAAGTGCACATACATATCTTCTTCTTCTTCTTTCGGCTGCTCCCGTTAGGGGTCGCCACAGCAGATCAACTGTTTCCATTTCTTCCTGTCCTCTGCATCTTGCTTTGTCACAACCACCACCTGCATGTCCTCTCTCACCACATCCATAAACCTTATCTTAGGCCTTCCTCTTTTGCAGTTTCATCCTTAGCATCTTTTGCCCAATATACTCTGCATCCCTCCTCAGCACATGTCCAAACCAACGTAATCTTGCCTCTGGCTTTGTCTCCAAACCTTCCAACCTGGGCTGACCCTCTAATATACTTATTCCTAATCCTGTCCATCCTCGTCACACCCAATGCAAATCTTAACATCTTCAACTCTGCCACGTCAAGCTCTGACTCCTGCGTTTTTGTCAATGCCACTGTCTCCAACCCATATAACATAGCTGGTCTCACTACCCTCTTGTAGACCTTCCCTTTCACTCTTACTGGTACTCGTCTGTCACAAATTACTCCTGATACTCTTCTCCACCCACTCTATCCTACTTGTACTCTCTTCTTCACCTCTCTTCCACACTCACCATTACTCTGAACTGCACATACATATCATAGTTTTATTTATTGTCTATACTGAGCATACACATTTCAATCATACAAGTTCTATGATTTATATGCATTTACCCAGGGGTCCACCTGGTTCCTGTCCTGTTGTAGTGTAACATTCCCATCTTATACAACACAAATCCACTAGTAGAAACCAGCACCAGGCTCATATTTCCTGACAACCCCCATCCACTAGCAGAAATCGGCACCAGGCTCATAGTTTGTGGCGACCCCCAGAGACCACGACTGATTAACTCTGAAGTAGCGTACACACTATCAACAAAAAGGTTTGTGAAGAGCATTAAAACTGATGTTAGCTCTCCACTTATAATGCTGATGCTGCACAGCATTTCCAGCACATAACATTTTCACATTATCTAAGAAATGTGGCTGGTGCTAAAGAATAGGTTCTGTATTCTGCATATAGAAAAATGTCATTACAAACTATTTCCTCAAGTAGGTTTTATGAACTATAATCATAGCTCTCAACTGTCCAGATTTTAACAGAATGTCCAGAGTTTTGGTACGTTTCTCATAAAATTGTAGTTTTTTGGCAAATCATTGAGGACTGAAGTCAGAAAATAAAGGCAGACATTTGATGTTCAGACTTCATAACCTTCATGAAATTCATGCTAATGTAAAACCTGTTATTCTATCAACTTTCTAAATTTGTAAGAGCAATAGTCTCCCCATTTTTGTGCTTTTGTCCCTCTATTATTTTTGACTTTGTCTAGATTTCTTGGTTTAAGAAGTTGAGAGGTATATATACACTCTCTCACACACACACACACACACACACACACCATTATGACAAAAGTGCCATCATATTACACTGGGAAAACAAAGTAGGTGTCAGAACATATACACAACATTGTTAAGCTAAATAGGCAATGTTATAGCTCGGTATGTTATAGGAACAAATATTAAGTCATTATTTTAAGTTCTAGGTTTTACATCTGGTTAAGCCAAACTTGAGAGAGGGTGAGTTCATGATTTATACAGAAGCCATTGAGTCTAAATAGATAGTTGAAATGGAAGCATATCTATACCCAGGGCTGAATGATTACATTTCACTTAAATCTTAAAAGTCTTGAAGGAAAGGGGATTAAAGCACTCTGTATGTTTGTGTGTACACACACACATACCCACACACATATGAGTCTACGTTTCTTTGTCGAAACCTCATTATTTCAAAAAAGAAAGTATGAACCCATTTATGCGAAAGTGCACTTAAACGAAAGTGCACATTCGCGAATATCAGTTCACCGAGCTGGTAAAAAAAACAAAAAAGGAAACACTACAAAGGCAGTTTAAATATACTAACTCTGAGATCGCATTACAGTGGGGAAACAGGTATATTCCCTTATCCCCACTGTAGAATGCTTTGCTGCTGCAGTGTTTCCTATTTTGTTTTTATTACCGCGTAAATGGGTTCGTTCTTTTCTTTTTTGAAATAATGAGGTTTCGACATATATATATATGTATGTATATATGTATATATATATATATATATATATGTGTGTGTGTGTGTGTGTGTATATATATATATATATATATGTGTATGTGTGTGTGTGTATATATATATATATATATATATATATATATATATATATATACATACACGTTTAAAATATCGAGGGAAGGATCGGCGACCACGGGTTGTCGAATTACGTTTGGCTGACCCATGTTGCCGATCCTTCCGTTGTGTGAGTCCCAGTTCAGCGAATCCACAGTGCAGGTCGGTCTTGTAAGTAGCGATTGTAGTACAGTGGGGAATCGGGAAATTTACCCCTTTCCCCACTGTAGTACGATCTCTGAGTTGGAATATATAATATGCAGGGGGTGTGGGGGGCAGGGGTGCAGGGGGGCTTGCCCCCCTGCAATATCATCACATCACATCTCATGCTGTGTAGGACCGGATTCTACGGATGTCGAGAAAGGTTGAATTCACATCAGGATGTGTGTTTACAACATTCTGACCTTCTTGACATTCCATGTTCAACATTTTAGTCGACATTTCAGGTAAGACGGTCTTTTGTGCATCAACTGTAGGATAGTAAACTATATATATATATATATATATATATATATATATATATATATATATATATATATATATATATATATATATATATATTTATATATATATATATATATATATCTATAGAGAGAGTGACCGTGGCATGGCTAGCCACCCAGCGGTGTAAACTTTGGCTTGAGATGATTGTCACTGCTGAAGTGACACCCTGACCCCATGTGCAAAATGGGAAAAAGGGGTTGAGAATGGATGTAGATAGAGATATATAACTTTTTTTGCTACTGTTTGTTGTTTTGATATTGTGCCATTATAATCATGTGACTGTTCAATGTTTTTAAAAACTTGATGATGTTCTTTCTTGAGTACACGAAGCAGCATTTGTGAAAAAGTGTTTTTATCTCTGTGTATATTAAAGACCTTTGACGTGATATGCAGATCAGTTGTCCTTTTTTGATAGTTTTTGCTGAGCTTTGGCTCTAACATCACCAGGTGTGCCCTTCTTGTGGTGCGGGTGTTACAAGTACCCCGAGATCACGTACATGAAAGAATGGAGTAGCTTATGATAGTGCATGGTCATTTGATATTATCCTTATATCATTACATGTCCATTTACTGTTCAGGATTTTAGTATTCCATCCCAGAAGCAGTCGTCAGGTTCTGGTGACAGCTTTCTGCACCGTACATTTAACATCTCACACTCTTAACAGAAATTATCTGTGACACTTCTTGCTGTTAATGTACATTATCAGCAGTACTGCCGCTTAACACGTACTAGAAAATACCATTTTGCAGTAAAATAAAATGAAATGATGCAGGCTTTTCACAAATCAAAAAAGTGCTGACTTAAAAGTTATACTTTTATCTTCCCAGTTGAAAACCATAATACATTCAAGATTTTGTGATACTCTTCTCCTTGAAACCTAAAAATTCCCATTTCATATTGCAAAATGATATGCCAGGCTTGGATATCTGTCACACTCTTGCTTCCTTGTGCTATCAGCCATGCATGAACTATGATCTGCAAAGCTGTAAGTCAGTGTGAGGAAACAGGCAAGAATCTTGGAAGATAGATTTCTGACATATACTTTGAGTCGTATCAGCCTGGAGTTGTTTTTTTTAGTCCCCTCTAGGAATGTTTGCCATCCTGCACAGCCATCAGCAGCAGTTTTCTAGAAAGCTGATTCCAAACATGTATTACTGTTCTGACGGATAGAACATAAACAAAAGTCTCAAAAATGACATGTGCTTGCAGCTGAGAGTCTTTTGTGAGGAGTGAATATTAATAGTTTCTGCTTCAGTCAACACCTGACATGTACACTGTGTGAGCTATCGCTTGTAAAGTGAAACATGTTTTTGATTCATATTCCTAAAAACTGTGATTTACTTGGAGTCTGCATGAACTGTAATGATCCTTTTAACTGAAGCGGGGTTTGTAGATACAACATAACTGTATAGGGAATGGAACTGACTAGCTGTATATACCATTTGGGTCAGAAGACCTCCAGCAAAACTTCAAACTGAACTTTTTAACATACTGTAACTGTTTTATGGTGAAAAAAAAGTTAGTAACTGCTTTCTTTGTCAAAATATATTTTTATTCTACAGATAGTGCTATTAATGTATAAGTAACCGTCCTTATGTGTCTACACAGAAAATTACTAAGGAAACCATGAATTGTATACAGTTTAAATAACAATTTTAGCATCAGAATGCTATAAAAACCCATAAGACTAGAAGCTGAATTATTTCTTGCTGGAAATACTTCTCTTGTCAGAGAGAAATAAGTATGCACTGCATGATGTTAGAAACGTTTTATTTAGTCATTTAATCGTAACCTGTATTAGGTTGACACATGTATTCATTCATATGTGTATTCTATTATTGCTCTGCCGTATATTTGCAACCATAAAGTTATGAGTCTGTGTTTGTCATATGATGTACAGACTTTACCTCAGCCTGCCCTATCTTATGTACAAATGCAAGTACGTTTATATGCGTATTGGGCTTGATTGAGAAACTGCCGCAGACAGTGGTAAGCTCTAACAAGGGCCGTTACTGTTGACAGTGTCTCTTTCTGATGCAGAACCAAGAAATAAATAATCACCAAAATGAGCCATTGAGCTATTTGCTAATGTGGCATTTTGGTAGAGTGGCCATTGCTAATTAGCCATGTGCTTTCCCCAGAAATGCATGAACTTAGGCCCGGGGAGTTCAGAGCGTTACTCGCATTTGTAAGTTAACTCTGCCACCTGAGCTAAAATTAACTCCACCAAAATTTCAAGTGCACCCATTACTTTCAGTAGGTGAGATCTTGTTAGAGGTAAGTGTTAGGGAGTTTAGCTGACAGGTAATAGTGTGGGGGATGCATGTGTGAGTATATGCAGAGGCACTATTGGTCTCAGTCTCACACACGTACACTCACGTACCTATGTCTTTATGGATGATCGTAGTATGGGGGTTAGTTAGGGGATGGATAGGGTAGGTATGGGCATGTATGGGTATGTATCTGGGTGAATAGGTGAGGTAAAGTCACTTACAAAAGTTAATAGAACAACAGTTTTGCAGCAAGAAAGATGTATTGGTGTGGGGAAAAGTCTCTGAGCCGTGTACCCTTGGCACAGAAAGTAGTGCTTTAGTCATCAGCACTAACACTAGTCATTAAAAATACAAGGGGGGTCTTTGAATCCTCAGCAGTGCTTTCACAATGTAAACCCTTATTTCTCTGCACTAACAGTAGATACTAGGAAGATTAAATATTACCCCAAATCACTTAAAAAAAAAAAAAAAAAAAAAAAAAAAAAGATGGCTGTTAAGCTTCAATCCCTGTACCCTGGTACAGAAAGCAGTCCCTTAACTCTGCAGCGTTTTATTCCTCTGTGCTAATTGAGGACTTCATGAAGAGTTAGCTGTTGCATCCTGATGTATTTTCTGAACAGTGAGAAGTATGAAACTCTTAGTGTCTGGCATTATTGACTGACTGTAAGGTCCATGAGTTACAAGAGGCGGGGCAGGTGTAAGAGGAAAAATGATGTGCAATCTGTGAAATCTGGGACAGTTGTGAAGGATAGGGGTGCAACTGTGTGTGGGTGTGGGTGGAGGGAACTTACACACTTTTAAACGACCATACCAAAGACTCCTGATTAAAACTGGGAGGGACATTAGATAACATCAGGGAGAAATTTGAAATATCACTCTGGCTAACTTAAAAAATAAATAATGGACCTACAGGCTTAGTGTCTCGAAGCAGTTTACAGTTTCATTCTTCTTAGTGTTTAGAATGTCAGGAATTGTTGACCAACTAGGCTATATGTGTGTGTATGTGTGAGAGAAAATGAATGAATGAAGGGAGGCCTGTGTCAGTGCAGAGCGTGGGTTGCCACAGGTGATTAATGCAGGGAAGTGATGCTTAACAGTAGTAGCAATACCATGTGATTCAGAGGCATGCCTATTAGTTGATAATGAGGTATTTCCTCATTGCAGCTAATTTGTCTCTGAGTTACATTTTCTGCAATCTTGATCTTGGAAACAGCCCCTTTTGTTTGCAGCTCCTGGCACCCTCGATGTAGATGTTTATAAATCTCAGGGTGTGTTTCTTTTAAAAAAAAAAAATCTCAGGGTGTGTTTCTAAAAAAAAAAAAAAAAAAAAAAAGGACATATATTGGAGAAAGCCTTGCTTGGAAAAGAGTCTATGGATATTGCATATAACTGTGGACACCACTTTCTCTCCCGGTCTATGAGGCAGTCATAAATAATCTACTAACATAACAGCACTGCAGCAGTGCTATTTGAAAAACTTTGCGTAGTACAATATGACCCAGGTCAGTTTTATGTTGTAGGAGAACAACATACTAAATAATATCTTGAAACCTGTGTAACATAGGTTTACTGTCAAACTGTTGATTGCAAGTCAAAGTGTAGTCACATCATCGACTCATTTTCGCAAAAATCCGTACTGCTGAATTTCCCAATTTCTGAAAAAAAAACACAAATGGTGACATTTTCGATCACTCCACACCTAAAAACAATTTCTAACATCGGTCAAGAAGGGGCAGAATGTTACGGTCCGGAATAGTGGTGTTTGATGTCGCAGCATTCGGAGTTCGGACTTCGCGTAAGTTGATTCAATGATATATGTATGTACGTGTGTATGTGTATATATATATATATATATATATATATATATATATATATATATATTTTTTTTTTTTTCTTGGTATTCCAACTACACCAAAAGTGCTTCCATATAACCTTTTGTGTGAAGAGCATCCAGACGGTGATTAAATTGTGGCAAAAAAGTGCTGTCCTTCCTGAGATCTGTAACTTCAGTGGACACATGCCTAGTCACCATAGTGGACAACTCAGAAACTAGGTATTACAGATATGCAGTTACTTATCACATCAGTTGTTCTTACAGTACCTCTGTAGTAAGTACTCCATCCACCTTGTGACTGTGGTTTTCTCAGCACCTATTACTGCATAAATTCTATCTATGATTTTTGTATATTTTATAATTGTTATATGTTCTTCATCTCACATTGCTGCAGTCCTAACACTTGGGTAGTCCGCTGTCCCAGTCGGCCCGAATACCAAAGTATAAGGCTGACGTCGGTCAAGGCGCATTAGTCTGACGTCAGGACGTCCGGGTACAAATGCGCATGACCGACGTCATATCCTTAGTCTTTTTTGCCGCATGGTCCGATGCAGAAGCAGTATTGCGAGTGCAGGTTGGCGTTCTGAAATTTTCTGAAGTCGGAGTTTCAGACCGAATCAAAGTTGGCTAAGTACCCCGTTGGGGAATATTTTGTTTTTTTCTTGCCTCAGTATTTAACCGGATGTCAGAAAAAGTGAATAACTGTATTTCTTGTGGGAAACAGATACCTCATAGGGATTACCATACCTTGTGTATACCTTGCTTAGGGCCTGAGCACGACGTTGTTGGATGTCGCTCTTGTGCCAGATTTAACAAGCGCACTATAAAAAGAAGATTAGACTGTGCCAGGTTAGTTTTGGGAAGTGTTGTAATTATAAAATGCCGTCGGATGCTCCGACGCCCGCTTCGTCTAAAAGCGCAAGGACAAAGCAGCAAAGCCTAGGTTGGAGGAACCGTCTGTCCCGGACGTCGGTTCTTTAGAGGCTCAGTGGAGCCGGAGGTTCTGCCAGAAGTTTCTTTGGAGTCTCAGGGAGAGACTTTACTGTTACAAGATGTGTCCTCTCAGGAGGTAGGCCAGGCTGAGGGGGCTTCTCAGGTAGCTGTTCTCCCCTCCCTTCCTAGGGTGGTTAGGCCCTCCCCTTCTGTTTCCAAGGCTTCTTCGAGAGGCAGGCCAGGTTTAACTTCAGTGGGTGTCTCTCCTAGTTCTTCAGGGTCTTTGCCTAAGAAACATATGCTTAAAATGGCAGAAGATTTGATTACTATGATTAGAGGTTCTATGCCCCCTCCTGATAAGAGGCCTAGGGTGGAACCTGAGCTTGAGAGTTTTGAGCAGTGTTCGGAGGCTTCTGAGTCTTGACTGAAGACTTACAGGAGTATCCTCCTTATTCTGATTCTGATGTAGATGATTCTACCCTTGCTTCTCCTCCTGAGGATTTCTCTTTTTCAGAGACTCTTCATTCCATGAGGGAGCATTTTAAATGGGAAGGTCAAGATTTCTCTGATTCCAGGAAAAGACTTAGGGAATTTTTGTTTTTACCCCAGCATAGGCCTTTGGCTATACCTCCTGTACTGGATGTGGTGGAAGATGTTTTTGCAGAGGCTTCCCTGAACCCTGATTCTTTGCCTCCTGCCCCAGTTAAACCGGATAGGTATTATAGGGTGCCTGAAGCTCATAAGTATCTTTTTAAGAGTCCTAGGGCAGACCCAGAAACTGTTTCTCAGGGGCCTAAAGGTGTTAAGGCTTCTGTTGTTAAAAATCCTGTTCCTCCTGATAAAGAGGCAAGGGCTTTGGATAGATGGGGAAAGAAGGTGTATACTTCTTCCACTTTAGCCATGAGGGCTTTGAATTGCCAGTTCCACATGTTAAAATACCAAAATTATCTCCTTTCACAATTGAAGTCTAAGGTGGATGCTCTGGCGGAAGGTATTGAGTGTAAAGAGTTGCAGGATTTAGTTCATGTTTCTGAACAGGTGGGTAAGCATTCTTTGCAATGTGGTTTTGATGCTGTACAGGCCTCTTCGAGGGTGGCTGCCACTGGTTCTGTTCTTCGCAGGCACGCCTGGCTGAGGGATCAGAATTTGGCTGAGCATGTTAAGACAAGGATTTTAGATGCTCCGTTACAATCTGATGTGTTGTTTGGTTCGCCTGTGGAAGCAGTTTTAAAGAAAATGGAGGACAAGGCTAAGTCTATGCAGACTGTTAAAGATTTTTTGCAGGTTCAGCCTCCGAAGTTTAGTAGAAATTGGCCTTCTAAGGGGTGGACATACCCTTCTTATGATTCCCAGTCTAGGGGTAGGTCTAGACGTGGTAGAGGCAGAGCTCAAGGTTCTTTTAGGCCTAGAACAGGGAGTTCACCTGCTCAGTCTTCTGGTGAGGGCAGGGGTCAGTCCTTTCGTAAACAGACCCAATGACCTGCCTTTTCAGCTGCCAGAGCCTTCTCGTCTGGCAGCACCTTTGGGAGGAAGGCTGGCACTTTTCAAAGAAAATTGGAGTTTAATTACCCAAGACAGATGGGTATTGGATATTGTTCACCACGGTTACAGGTTTTATTTCCATACCTTGCCTCCATTCAAAGGCATGCCAGACATTCCTCCCCTACAAAGAAAAGAGGCTCACAAGCAAATTTCTCTGTTACTCCAAATAGGGGCCATTCAGCCGGTTCCTGTGCCAGAAAGGGGCCTAGGATTTTATTCTCGCCTGTTCCTAGTACCAAAAAAGGGGAACACGTGGAGACCAATTTTGGATTTATCTATCCTCAACACTTATCTGGACATTCCCAAGTTCAAAATGTTGACGTTACAACAGCTTTTACCTCTGCTGGGAAAAGATCACTGGATGGTAACTTTAGATCTCAAGGAGGCTTACCTTCATGTGCCTGTCAGACTAAGTTGCAGGAAGTATCTGCGTTTTCGAGCTGGGAATTCCCATTATCAGTTCTCTGCATTGCCCTTTGGCTTATCTACTGCCCCCAGAGTATTCACAAAAGTTCTGGCTCCAGTGATAGCTTACTTCAGGCTACAAGGAATACAAATCTATCCTTACTTGGACGACTGCCTGATTCTGGCTCAAGAAAAGGAAGACCTTTTTCAGCATTTGGAATATGTGATAGCAGTGCTAAGATGCCTGGGGTATTCTGTGAACGAAATAAAGTCCAGTCTAGTACCCTCTCAAGACATGTGCTTTCTGGGTGTGAGACTGAATACAGCAACCCAGATGGCCTTTTTAACCCCGGACAAACAAAAGAATCTTTCCCTTTACTTGCATCAACTATCTCTTCAGTCCGGGCTGACTGCAAGGACAGTCCTTCAAGCCTTAGGGTTCATGGCATCTTGTATTCTGGTGCTTCCCAATGCCAAACTGCATATGAGGAAGCTGCAATGGTATCTCAAAATGTATGGACACAGCACTGCCAGGATTTGGACACTGTCATTCAAATAATACCTTGCATTCAAAAGGAATTTTTGTGGTGGGCTCAGGAATGTCACCTAAACAAGGGACTCTCTGTGACCCGGCCAGAGGCGAGTCAGATTCTAACGACAGATGCCTCAGACATAGCTTGGGGAGCTCATCTGAATGGAAAGTGGATACAAGACAAGTGGCCTGCCAGACTACAGCATCTACATATCAACATGAAGGAGATGTTAGCAGTCCAGTTTGCATTAATGGCTTTCAAGGAGTTACTTCTTCCAGGGCAGGTGTTGATTCTAACAGAATACACAACTGTCATGTGGTACATCAACAAACAAGGGGGAACACATTCTTATCCTCTATGCAGGCAAGCAATGATTTTGTGGGAGACTGCGCTCAGCTTGCAACTAAATCTTCAGGCAAGGTTTCTGCCGGGAGCACAGAACTCCTTAGCAGATGTGTTAAGCAGACAAATCATGGATCCCCACGAGTGGAAACTGGATCTTCATGTATTTCGAAATTTGACAGTGTCATGGGGAACTCCAGACATAGATCTGTTCGCTTCTCCACTAAACCACCAGCTGCCAAAGTTTTGCACGAAAAGGTTTCATCACACAGCTTGGAAAGTGGATGCTCTTTCTTTCAGTTGGAAAAATCTTCATGTGTATGCCTTTCCACCTCTGCCTCTCCTCCCAAAGGTACTCCTAAAGGTCAGACTAGACAAGCCAAGGATGATTTTAATAGCTCCAGATTGGCCTCGGCAACACTGGTACCCATTACTGAGGAGTCTGGTAAGGAAGCCTCCATGGCCTTTACCTTTGATTCCACACCTATTGTCTCAGAGGGACGGTCATCTACTCAATGTCAAGCTTCACTCTCTTCATCTAACAGCCTGGCATATTCTGTTTTGAACCACAGCAGGTCTCAACTTCCTCAACAAGTTTTAAATGTGATTATGGAAGCCAGAAGACCTAGTACAAGGAAAGTGTACGCAGAAAAATGGAAGAGATTTTTATTTTGGAGTGCAGCAAAGGATTTGGAGGTTTCTGAGCCTAATTTGAGTGTGGCTCTTCAATATCTTACTGAGTTATTGGACAAAGGTTTGTCTTTCTCTTCCATTAAGATTCATGCTGCAGCAATTTCAGCTCACTATGATTGTGACCCACCATTGTTTTCTCATCCTTTGTTCAAGCAGTTTCTTAGAGGGGCAAAGAATATAAGACCCCCGTAGAGCTCCTACTCCTGCTTGGGACCTCAATTTTGTGTTGGAGAAACTTACTCTACAACCTTTTGAGCCTCGGCTACTGCTGAATTGAAATACTTGTCATGGAAGACTGCTTTTTTGTTGGCCATTACTTCTGCAAGAAGGGTTTCTGAATTGCAGGCCCTTATGGCGGTTGAGCCTTTTTGATTTTCCATAAGGATAGGGTATCATTACGTACTAATCCTTCCTTTATGCCTAAGGTGGTCTCTAGTGTGGCTTTAAACCAAACTATTCATTTGCCTACTTTTTATGCAGATCCCCAAAATAAAGGGGAAAAGATTTTGCACACTTTAGATGTACACAGGCAGTTGCGTTATTATTTAAGCAGGACTAAGGATTTTAGGCAGTCTCAGCAGTTGTTTGTTTCTTTTGCTTTGAGTTCTCAGGGCAAGCCTGTGTCAAAACAAACTATTTCTAAGTGGATTGGGTTTTGCATTGCATTTTGTTATTCCCATCATGGCAAGGAGATTCCAGCTGGGATTAGGCCTCATTCCACTAGGGCTACTGCCACTTCAACAGCATTTCTAAGGGGGGTGGCAACTAAGGATATTTTGGAGGCAGCTACTTGGAGTTCAGTGCATACTTTCTCTAAGCATTACCACCTTCCTCTCTACTCTAAATCTAGGGCTGGTTTTGCCACGGCTATTTTGCAGGGCATGTTGACAGCTCCAGCTTCTTTATGATTTGCCAGCCTCCCTTACCTCTGCTTTGGGATTCTACCCAAGTGTTAGGACTGCAGCAATGTGAGATGAAGAACATAGTACAGTTTTGTACCTACCATAAATGTAGATGTTCGAAGATCCACATTGCTGCAGTCCAATTTACCCTCCCTCCTTCCCCTCTGTGTTTAGGGGTGGTTGTGTGGGTGGGGTTGTACTTTTCTAAATTTGTATATATTGTACATATATTTGGTACAGGAGTGTTTGGTGTTTTTTGGTTTTGGCCTTATCTTTTTAGGGTCTTCTGACATCTGGAGCAAGAAAAGACTGAGGATATGACGTCGGTCATGCGCATTTGTACCCTGACGTCCTGACGTCAGACTAATGCGCCTTGACCGACGTCAGCCTTATACTTTGGTATTCGGGCCGACTGGGACAGCGGACTACCCAAGTGTTAGGACTGCAGCAATGTGGATCTTCGAACATCTACATTTATGGTAGGTACAAAACTGTACTTTTTACAGCTTTGGCAGTTAACACGGAAGATTAAAGCTCTGAATTGTCAATGAGCTTGTTCACCCAAAGCAAAAGGGTTTGATTTCTTTCACTTTTATATACTTGCTGAATGACTTTGAGTAAGTCATTTAGACAGTGGTCCCAGGTCACCTCAGAAAAGCTAATGTCCGGTGGGCTTACCTGCTTAAGAAATGTATAGAATAAAAAAACTGTCTTTCTTTGCTTGGAAGTCTTTTTGGCTCACAGTTCGTCCCTGTGCCTTCTAACCATCAGTTCTCTTTCAACTTTAGAGATACCATCATTCAGACAGCTATAGGGACTGTGTATGTATTTGCTAATATCCTGGCAATGAGTTTTTTTTTTTTTTTTTTTTTTTTATTTTTTAGTTCTGGGCAGTTCCCCTTGGGGGATGTGTGGCTTGGGCCACTATGTCATGTTAAGAATTGATGAAGGATGCCCGGTATGCAAAACTCCCATCCCATAAAGAGTCCAGACTACAACGTAACTGGTGCAAACTGAGATTAATTTGCATGTTAATGGGGATAGTTATGTTTTTACAGTTGGGTTTTCTCCGCTTTTGATGCGGAAAATGTTGACAGAGCCTCTTGGTGTGTTGAGGGAGGAGGAGTGGGATGATAGCTCTGTGCGCGTGTGTGTGTGTGTGTGTGTGTGTGTGTGTGTGTGTGTGTGTGTGTGTTTGTTTCAGTGTGCTTCGATTGAGTGTGCAGTGTTTGTGATAGTTTGATTTTTCAATGAGTTTGTTTTTTTGTTCAGGAAAAAGCTATTAGAATATATTAAAATAATTTAAATATACCTGTATAAGAGATGCAGGATAAACTTAAGTAGTTATTTGCTCCAAATCACCTGACAGTTGTGTATGACAAATTCCACAGGGCAAAGTGTTGTGGTTGTCTATCACACTCACCCAAAGTATAACTTGTATGGCAGTGTAACTGTCTTTCGGCTTTTCCCGGTTAGGGTTAGCCACAGCAGAACTCCGGTCTGCTAATGATTTGCAGTGAATTTTTACGGTGTCAAGTTGCCAGCCCGGCACCCAGCCTTCAAAGAAGGCACACCCACACATGCTCACACCTACCTGCGTGTCTTTAAATTCACTCGACCGCAGGGAGGACATGCAGACTCTGCACAGAAGGCGCACCAGCCGAGAATCGGACTGGAGAACCTCTTGCTGTGAGGCGACAGTGCTAACCGCTGTGCCACCACGGCCTGCTTAACTTGTATGGCAGTGTATAAATACAAAATTCTATGACTACAGCTTAAACCATTTAAATAGATGTACATATTTATCTAGACACAATCCTCACATATAAGTATATACTGCATGGGGTATATTGTGCTGAGTATTTATGCAGTGTGCTGTTTGCATTTCACTTTTTTTAATTGTGCACATTTTACAATATAAATGACACTGTGTATTTTGATTGTTACATTTTCATTTTTAAACAACCTTATTAAATTACCCCTTAAGACAGAGGCACATTAATAGAAAAGAAAACAAACCATATAAAATGTTTTCATTTTCATGCATTATACATTACAAGTATGTCTTCTTTACAACAACTCTCATTTGGTCCAACATTACATAAATAGCTCAATTACTGGTTTCCCTTAAACCTCACCCCTCCTCCTGAACATTATTTTGCATGTGCAATTTGCTCTTTTCCTTTTCTAAATATCCCATTTCCAGTTCTGTTATCTCTTTAACAATATTCAGTACTTCAGATGCGGTTGGTTTAGATTTTGCTTCCATTTTCGAGTAATTGCTTTTTTTGGAAGCCAATAGAATTATACTTAATAAGGCCTTATTTGTAGCTAGGCAATTCAGATTCCTTACTTATAGCCATTTGCTCTCCCAATTCCAAGAGAGTATTCTGTAGGGAATTTTTAAAAAAGGCTAACTCATTACAGTGCCAGAAAACATGTTCCCAGTTGCCTCTTTCTTCTACATCACACCTCCAGCCTTTTCTAGCTACCTGAGGAAAAAAATTCTTTGAAGTCTGCTTAGGGTATTACAGGTACCTATGCAAATACTTCCAAGCAAAATTCCTAAACCTCATGGACTTTGTTGTATACTTGGGAGCCATGCATATGTCCTTATGTTGATCCCTTAATTGCTTTTCCAGTCTCTCCAAGTTTTTTTCTAACCTTCTTTGATTGATATAGTTATTACAAAATATTTATATACCCTACTAATTATCGCCCTTTTCACGACAGCTTCTGTTCTAGATTCCACTAAAATCTCTAAAAGAGCAAGTCTTTTACTTAGGACTTTCCAATTGCTTTCTCCTTGCCTATCCTCTGATTTTAGTCCCTGGTAGTGGAGGCAGTCTCTAACCTGCCGACCAGACTTCTTCTTGGCCTAATCCCACTCTGTTATCTTTCCCTTTCTATGTATTTTGTTCGCAATAACTCGGTTCTTTGCCAGTTTCCACCAGTAAATTCCAGTCCCCTATTTGTAGTCTTGCCAATTTTCTGTAACCCTACTTGCAGTCATCCCTACTGGCAAAATTTGCTTTCTCTATTCCAGTGTTAGTTTTTAGAATGCTTTCTGCAACTTTATGAACATAATATTCTGTATGGTTGTTACTCCCCTCTAGGATCTGCATCCAAAATACCACTCTCCTTATTTCTTGACACTCCATCCCCCACGCTTCATCAGTATCCCATCCCATTCCACTTTGAATTATAACTTTCTGCTTTTGTTATGTATATGAGACGTAACTGCAAAGCTCTAAAATATTCCCTTCAATCAGATAATACTAAACCACCATGTTCTCTTGGGATGGTCAATGTATTCCACTTAACTCTTGCCCTCTAACCCTCCCAGATAAATTCCTTCAACTCTTTTTATTGTCCACTTTTCTTCTGGTTAATAAAAATATGCCTGACCTGTATGTAAAAAGGGACTAGAACATTTTCACAGCTTGTGTCTTATTGTCTATCTCCATAAACAGGAGCTTCCAGTTTCTCAGTTTTTGTATTATCTTTTGCAGTCTCTTCCCAAATATCCTTAGCTGCCACAACAGAAGTCTTTTTAATCCATACACCTAAATACTTCTTGTCCCGACCACAAAAAAATGGTTATTGCTGAACCAGTTCATATGTGGGTACATAGTTTATGGCTATAGTCGTTATTTTAGCTTACATCCTGAAAAGAAAATTAAACTGTACCAAAATGTTCTACAACATTGAAATATCTTTTTATGGATTTATCATGAGCAAAATATTAACTGTGGTGGTGGTGCTGTGGTAGCGTTGTCTCCTCTAAGCAAGACGTTGTCCTGTTCGATTCTCAGCTAGAGCGTCCTCTGTGAGGAGACGTGTGTGAATGGGCATACCTTCGTTGAAGGTTGTGCGTCAGGGCTGGCAACTCGGCACATAAAAATCCACTGCCAATCATTAGCGGACCGGAGTTCCGCTGTGGCGAGCCCTAACCGGGAAAAGCCAAAAGACACAACAACAACAACATCATGAGCAAAATAATATCTACAAATAAAGCCAGCCTTTCTTGATCATCATACCAGTTATATCCTTAAATTTCTAAGTCCCTTATTTTATTTGCCAGTGGCTGTAAATAAAGCAAATAAAAAAGAGAAAAGAAGACATCCCTACCTGGTTCCTCTGTTCAAACATAGTGTATCAGAGAGGAATCCTCCCACTTTAATTTTTACCTTCATATATCCTCCTAATTAACCTTATTGTATCAGGGAATGCAAATGCTTCCACTGCCCTATGCGTAAAATCCCAGTTTCCACTGTTGAATGCTTTCTCTCTGCTTCTAGACCCACAAACAACAGCGGAATTTTCTTAGCGTCTGCTTCCCTCTGGATCATCATTGTTCTATTGATGTTATCAAATGCTTACCTCCTCTCTAGAAAAGTACATTGATTTATATCTTTCTGCTTCCCTCTGGATCATCATTGCTCTATTAATGTTATGAAATGTTTGCCTCCTCTCCAGAAAAATACATTGATGTATATCTATCCGTTTTGGCAATACCTTTGCCATTCTCTTAGCTATAAAAGCCCTTTATAATCATGGTTAAAATTTGAAATGGGCGTAAATGAAGATGGATCTGATCGGTCTTTACCCTCTTTGGTTAATATAGTCAGCTCAACATTCTTCCACAATGCTGATGTTTCCCTCTTGCGTTGTCGCCTCACAGTAAGACACTGTCCAGTTTGATTCTCAGCTAGAGTGTCTTCTGCATGGAGACATACGTGAATGGGCATACCTTTGTTGAAGGTTGTGCATCAGGGCTGGTAACTCGGCATGTAAAAATCAACTACCAATCATTAGCGGACCGGAGTTCCACTGTGGCGACTCCTAACCGGGAAAAGCCGAAAGACACAACAAGTAAACAAAATCTTCTAGATCTTTCTCACTTTCTTCCCTCCTAACTCCCAGACTTCCACAGGAATATCTTGTGCTCCTGGAAACCTTCCTGAAGATAGATTATATATCATCATTTTTGTCTAATCTCCTCCTATTTAAACTATTAGCTCTTAAGCCTAATCTTCCTCTAACCTTGGCATAATTAAGTTTTCCATAAGTATTTCTATTTGTGATTTGCTTTATACAAATCTGCATAAAATTTCCAAAATATTTCTAATACTCAGAGGCGATCTCTGCTTAACATACAAGGCCATGTCAAACCCTGAGCTGTTGGACATGCTCCACTTAATGAAATCCCAATCCCTCAGAGCCACATGCTCCAGGGAGCTAAACCTTGTCATCACAATGAACAAAACATGCTGGAGGGATAGGTTCCTGACCCAGAGACTCCCCATACTCTGGAATAGACTGCCTATACATGTCGAGCAGAGCGCCTCATTGGCCATCTTCAAAAGGAACCTTGATTATTAGATGGGAGATAGGAAGTTCACCCTGGGGATCATGTCAGTCTCCGTGCTAGACAGGGGTCCAGAAAAGTAAATATTGTGGGAAGAAATATCCAGGGAATTGTTATGGCTAGGCTTGCATAGGCCCTAGGGCCAATAGCCTAGTACCAACCTATGAACTGCTATAGGGTCTGTGGTTAGTTTTTCTTGTTATAGGTTCCTTGAATTTGTCAACAACTCTTTCTGCTTTCTGTTGCTTATGTCATTCTCCTTAAATATTTTGTTCTGTGCAGTTGTTATCAAAAATAGTTGCTAAACAGCATTTTTTCTAAGCTTATGCATATTGCCCAAATTCTCCCTTATTTTCCCTTTAGCACTCATTTGCTCCTCCTCTTGCTCTGTGAAATTCCTGTTGTTCTGCAATATGTTAACTTTTGTCAGTCCCTCTAAATAGTTCCTATTAGTTAACCACATAATTTTATCCCACTCACTAGCTAACCCTTCTAAAGGAATGTCTATCTTCCCTAATATCTCTGTTTCCACTGTCCACCATTGAATCCCTCTATTTTTACTAGGTAGGTGGGAAAGCACCAATGTCTCATTTTTACATTACCCTGCATTTTAATCTTCATTTTTATTGGCACATAATCTGAAATAGTTATTGAATGTATGTCAGCGTTTTCAATTAAATGAACATGCTGTTGCTATGAAATGTAAATTATATTCAGTCTAGCCCAGTTGTACCATTGTGAATAATATGTAAATTCTTTCTGAGTTCCTACTACTGAATTCACATCTTTCATATCAACTATTGCTATATATTTCTTCAGAGGTCTACCCTCTTTCATTATATATTTTTATCTAGGTCCCTCCCGGTACATCTTTATTATTGCAAATTAAGTTTCAGTCCCTACCTAAAAGTAATATTCCCTGCTGAAAGCTAATTTTTTTTCTCCCTAAATTAAGCTCCATAATAGCAGTTTTTGGTAGAATACAAATACATGCTAATGTAATCCTCCTTCCTTGCCAGTTGCCTCTAACTACCACAAATCTACTACTATTGTCTTATTTCCTATTCTGTCACCATTACACCCAATCTAGCAATCAAAATTAGTACTCTCCCCTTATCCACCCCCCGCTTGTATTCTGAAGAAATTTCATCCTGAAGCCCTTTTTTGTCAAATTTACATGCTCATGTCTTTCCAAATGTGTCTCCTGCAGCACTGCATATTGCACTCTGCATTTCTTAACATAATTCAATACTGTTTGCTTTCTGTCTGTGCCTGAAAGGCCATTTACATTCCAAGAGAGTATGGATAGAGTAGCCATTGTGTTACTCATTACAGCCGAGTGACGTCTACAGGTGTTTCTGCAGTTACCCTCCTACTGCGCCTCTAGGCATCAGATATTGCCTGTTCATATTTGCATTAATAATTCCAAAACCATGTTACATACAAGGTATCAAAATATTTTATGTTGAAGCATACATGATGGCAAACACAATTGTATTGATATATGACCTTTGTCAATGAGTAGTCTCTCCTTTGATAGTCACATCGCCGCAGTAATCAGGAAGTCCTTCTACGTGGCACACCTCATCATAAAAGGGTTCTCATCCAGGAAAAAAAAGAGGTCATTGTTCCCCTCTACTCGTCCCTCATTAGACCCATTATAGAGTACAACGCCCCTTTTGGAATGTACCTCACAAGACATCTGCAGCAGCTGGAAAGGCCACAGAAGTATCTCACAAAGAGGATTACTGGCCTCAAACAAATGCCTTACACTGACCGCCTCAAAAAACGCCAGCTTTACTCCATAGCATATCGCCTACTCCGAGGTGATCTCTGCCTAACATATAAAGCTATTTCAAACCCAGAGCTGTTGGACATGCTACACCTAAAGAAATCCCAATCCCTTCAAGCTACATGCTCTAGGGACCTAAACCTTGTCACCACAATAAACAGGACATGCTGGAGGGATAGATTCCTGTCCCAGAGACTTCCTATACTCTGGAACAGGCTACCCGTCTATGTCTAGCAAAGTTCTTCATTAGCACTCTTCAAGAAGAATCTTGATGAGTGGATGGGAAATAGGAAATACACCCCGGGGATCACTTCTGTGTCTCTGCTGGACAGTGGCACATGAAAATCACTTTCTTGGGTGGCGTAAGCTATGGTACCTTGCTGGCTAGGCTTACGTAGGCCCTTGGGCCGATAGCCTAGTACCTACCTATGAACCTATGAGTATTTGTTAGAACTCTAAGGTGACAACTTCATTTTTAAAGGCTGAAGCCACACCCATTTGGAGTTAAAGGTACACACCCAAAAGAACTCTACCAGAGGGAATGAGTTAAAAAGATGTTGTTCACACCTGTTATACACTTTGTTTTATGTGCATTTCCAACTTTTGTCCTACATGCACACACTGTTTGACAGGTTGATCTTTTTTGCAGTTATTTCTTCTCATTTCAGTTTGAACCTTTATCACATTTTCCAAGACTTTATGCTTTACTGGAAACCTTTAAGCAAAATACTAAAAATCACATGTTACAGCCCATGTTCCCACTTATACCAATTTCTGCCTGTTCTTTTGTTAGCTATATTCTCCACTTGCATATGAAAAATAGCTTGCATGCTTTGAGAAAACATTAACTTTTAGTCCTAAGAAAAAGTGTACTAGCTACATTTTATTTAAAACTAAATTGTGTACTATTCTGTAAATTGCATTAAATAAAAACACCCCCATATCAACATTTTCTTTTCAAAAAGTGCTGTTCCTTCCTTGTAAATCAACACTGTACACATTACATACAGAAAAGGCATTGTTTAGTTATTATTCAGTTTGCATTATACCTGTTGCTTTATACCTGAACATATTTCTGTTTGCCTTTCTTTCCTGCATTTGTCTCATCTGTTGCATCGCAAAAGTTGCTAAGAGTGTTAGAGTAATTAGGTTAGATCACTTATTCCAACTGCAGAGCTATTAAGAAAACAATGGCTCATAAACAATAGCATTGACAGCATTACACCTCAGGTAAATTGTAGCCTAGAGTCTGAACATAAGCAAAGCTTTCAAATTTAGGGGAAAAAAGTCATACTTTATCTATTTACAAATTAGTTGCCTTTCTCTTTAATCAAACTCTGAATGACACAAAGACACTATTTTCATTTCACTCTTCACTTTTTATCAATATTTGATTTTGCATTTTTACACTGGATTTTCTGTAAAGTGCATTCTTTTGGTGCTTTTTACAGTATTTTTGCATTGCAGACAATGTTTTGTTGAGGCAAGTCAGTAAGATGGGGAAGGAACATTAACATCAAAGACTCTACAATATTAAAACCCATGAATGCAGCACAAAGCATCTCAGCCCAAGTAACTCATGTTAATCACAGGGATCAGATTTTTCACACTTCAACAGTGAACTACAGTTGTTACTTTGGAAGGAACAATTAACTCAGCTATATTTTCAAGCCAGTCTTTCAAACATTCTTTGTATTGCTGTAGCAGAAATGGACACTAATTAAAGTCAAAAGAAGTAAAGTAATTTAAAAAAATGCAGATTGATGCTGACAGTCAATAGTAGGCAGTATTGTTGTAAGCTGTTGATAGACAAATGATCCTCACATCTGTCCCTCCAAAATGAAATCAGGAAGGCAAAGGCTTTGACTGTAAAACATAATCAGTCTACCCATGGCAGCCTCCTTTCAGAGCATTTTGGGATATAACAAATTAGAAAATAATAACCACTTATTTTGATATGGAGACATTAGTAATGCAGAAAAGTTCAAAATATGCTGGAAAACAAATAATTGTTTTTGGTGCTGTTCTCCTTTGCAGTAGTGGATACTATATCTTATTCACTTCAAATAATTTCAGACTTTATTTTTTACTGAAATGCTTAACATTGAACTACCAAATTTTGAATTTCCCTCTGCAAAGAATGTTCAGGATTCTCAAGATTAGTTGATTTGTGTGATTGTTGTATATAAGAACATAACGTATTCTCCCCTATGTCTGCACTTTCTTGCTGTGCATGGTTCTAGTTTACTCTGTTCCCTCAGCATTGGTTTGGACAAAGACGATCCGTACCAGAAATGACTGGATATTGGAAGGTTTCACATTTGTAGTACAAAAACTTAGAAATTTGAATGTATGCTTAGTTATCAGGTTGAAGCCACTTATTGCCTTTTTTTGTGATTATTCATGAACTTGTTTGCCCAGATAGGTAAATATGATCCTTTGTAGAGTGTGATGCTTTATGTATTTGAGTCCCTTTTCCACAAAGGACGGTAAACTAAATATTTGCCTGTAGCATAGTGACATTTCTCATTGACTCTCCCTCCTGACTGTGAAGAATGTTCTCTAATATGTTAAATTCTTCTACCACTCTGTGGTGACGGATGCACCTTGATTTTGTAAGACTGCAGTGAGATGTAATACATTTCATATCAGAAAGCTGGAGAAAATGCTTTATGTCAAAAACAAATTCATGAGACTGCATTTGCACAGTTTTACAAAGCAGGCAAAGTCCCCTACACCTTACTACTAATAATGAATAACTGTAAGGTTAGTGCATTCTGGGAGAGAAGACAAAATTACAACATAATGTTGACTGGAATTCAAGCAATTGACTGTCTCACTGTAGCAGCTGCCAAAATGAGGAAGGCCAAGTAGGAAGTGATCATAAAAATGAAGGGCTCTCTATCTTAATGATTTGTTTTAAAGTATAACTAGTAGTGTTTATGAGAAAATACTTTACAACAATAAAACAGGAAAATGCATACAACAAAGTCAAACTTCCATTCAAACAGCAAAACAAGCAGGGGAAAAATTCTAAGAAAACAAAGAAATGCTAACCCTAAGCTAGGCTAGGCTTTCTGAAAAGTCACACTAGATAAAGTTACAAAAGTCCAAGGCTACTTTTCCTTTTAAATAATAAAAATGGTTACATTTCTTTAATTGTTTATTAATTTAATGTATTTATTTACTTAATTACTTATTTCAGTTTTACTCCTTTATTTAAATTAGTCAGTCTTCCCTTTTCCCTTATCCATAAACTTCGAGCTTTTGAGGCCTACACCAGTTCTACAGCCATGGTCATGCTTTAGAATAGTCACCATTGCTCTATGTTGCTTTGCATAACCATTGCTTCACAGTTTGAGACTCTACAGTGAATCCAGCAGTAATTTCTGAGATAATGTGAAGTCTGAACTGTTGCATACTCCTCATTCCATATGCCAGACTGCATATGAGGAAACTTCAGTGGTACCTAAAAGGTCTGGAAACTCTTCCGCCTGTTATTCCTTGCCTGAGGAAGGAATTTCTTTGGTGGGCAATGGGCTGCTCCCACAACAAGAGACTGCCCTTCTCCCCACACACCATCACCCAGACCCTCACCACAGATGCATCAGACTACACTTGGGGTGCAGACCTGGACAGCAGGTGCATACAGGGCCAATGGAACTCCCAGCAACTCCCCCTGCACATCAGTCAAAAAAAGATGATGGCTGTGCATCAGGCCTTGATACCTTTCAAACCCCTTCTCTCTCCAGGGGTTCTCCTGATCAAAACAGACAACACCACTGTGATGTGGTACATCAGCAAGCAGGGAGGGACTCACTTCTACCTGCTGTGCAGGCTGGCCATGACCCTTTGGTTCACAGCCTCTTCCATGCAAATACACCTGTTAGCACAATACCTGCCAGGCTCTCTCAACTCCCTGGCAGACCAATTAAGCAGAAGGCTCCTGGACCCCCATGAGTGGCAACTCAACAGAAACACCTTCTTCCTAATAACTCAGAAATGGTGAACCTCGGAGGTCGACTTCTTTGCCTTCCACACCAACCATCAGCTCAGCAAATTCTGCACCAGGGAGCATCACTGCATGGCTTGGAAAGTGGATGTCCTGCCCTTCCTCTGGGTAAACCTCTCAATCTGTGCCTTTCCTCCCCTACCTCTTATTCACAGGGCACTGCTCAAAATAAGGGAGGAAAAACCAAGGACCATTCTCATAGCTCCAGACTGGTCCAGACAGCACTAGTACCCCTTGCTGCGCAGCCTGTCCCTGCTGCCTCCATGAAATCTTCCTCAGATTCCAAACCTCCTAACCCAGAGGGAAGGGGAATTAATGCACCCCCAATTGCAGACACTCAGTTTGGCAACTTGGCTTATACTCTAACCCCTGACCAATCGGCTATCCTCAGTAAACAGGTTCTGGATGCTATCCAAGAGGCCAGACGCCCTAGCACCAGAAAGTCTTATGCAGATAAATGGAAAAGGTTCTGCACCTGGATCCAGGCTAAGGGGGCCAATACGTCACAGCCCTCCATCCCTCTCATCTTGGATTACTTAGCTGACCTACTACACAGTGGTCTCTCTTTCTCCTCTATAAAAATTCATGCCTCTGCTATTTCTGCTAATTTTCCCACTGAGCAGTCTCTTTTTTCACACCCTTTGATTAAACAGATCCTCGGTGAGGCTAGCAACTTGAGGCCCCCCCAGAAGGGCACCAACACCAGCTTGGGACCTTAACTTTTTCTTGGAAAAGCTCACCCTGCCGCCTTTCGAACCAGCTTCTTCGGCAGAGCTAAAATTTCTGTCCTGGAAGACAGCCTTCCTCCTGGCCATCACTTCAGCAAAAAGAGTCTCTGAGCTGCAAGCAGTAATGGGTGTGGAACCCTTCATCATCTTCCATGCAGATAGGGTATCCCTCAAAACTAATCCGTCCTTCATGCCCAAGGTGGTGTCCAGTGTGGCTCTCAACCAATCCATCCATTTTACCCACCTTCTTTCCTAAACCCCTAAAATAAGGGGGAAAGGATTCTGCACTCCCTAGATGTGCACAGACAGCTCAGATACTATATGGACTAAACCCTTCAGAAAGTCTGATCAATTGCTGGTTAGCTTTGCTTCAGGGCAGAAGGCAAAGCCATCTCCAAGCAAACCATTTCCAAAGGGATAGCACGCTGCATCCATTTCTGCTACAAACAGCATGGCAAGCCTCACCCCAAGGGTGTCAGGACACACTCCACCAGAACAGCCTCCACCTCTGCAGCTTTCCTCAGAGGAGTCCCCACCAGGGACATCCTGAAGGCTGCCACCTTGGACATCTGTTCATAATTTTACCAAGCATTACCACCTGCCTCTCTTCTCCAAGTCCAGGGCAGGGTTTGCATCTGCAGTCTTGCAGGGCATGCTAGCCAGCCCCTAGCTTCCTGGACTGCCTCCACCCATTTCCTCAGCTTTGGGAATCTACCAAAATGTGATGACTGCAACAGTGAAACACGAAGAACATAGTACAGTTGTGTACACTTACCATACATGTAGATGTTCAAGTGTATTCACTGTTGCAGTCCTGGCTTCCCTCCCTCCATTCCCCTTTCTCTTTTTCTTCCTTTTTTTTTCCTTGTTGTTCTACTTTCCTTACAAGGGACATATTGGTATTTATTTTCCACTGGTGGGGTTCTACCACCAGAGCCTACTTTGGGGGCTCCTGACAGGTTAGGGCAAGAAAAACTGATGTAATGGTGTTGAATGCCTTCCTTTATACTACTGACAACCTGACGTCAGTCCTCAAGCGACAGCAACCAACACAGAAATACTAAGTCTCTGGTATTCAGGCCGGCCAAGGGCTACCCTGGCAGGGATAACCCAAATATGATGACTACAACAGTGAATACACTCGAACATCTACATTTATGGTAAATGTACACAACTGTACTTTTCTTGCTGTTGCCATTGAATCCTGTCATTTTAATAATGTTGCAAATATTGTAGATGATGTGTAAAATACAATTTTCATATTGTCATCTAACGGTTGCAGTCAGTGGTGAAGATCAAAATGTACTTGTGCCAGTAGTAACAAGCCAGTTTAGTACCTTATGTATACAGATGGTGCTTTTTTGCCCACAATGACATAAGAATCTTATGATGTGCCAAGGACTGTGGCATGACAGTTGAAAACTGTAATATAGAAAAAAAATCCACTTAATATTCTGAGAGGCATGTTCAATTTCTTGTTTAATTTAACAAATGCATCGTGATGAGAAAATAGCATTGACCTGCTTTACCCTCTAACGTTGATGTTCATGAAACAAAGTGATTGAACCTAGTGTGAGAAAAAGCTGTAAAGCACTGTAGCTTTCTCTGATCAGTACTGCAGTGAAACTTGATTGCCTTTTGTCCTACTAGTCTGATAGGGATTTTTTTGTGTATTTGGTTTAAAGCAAAATAAAATTAAGAAGTAAGTTTTGTTTTATTTTTTTTGGTAACTAGTTAAGGGCTGTTTAATGAGAGATTTTTTTTTATTGTGATCCCATAATGATTATGCATTGGATAAATGACCAACTTGACTTTGTCCAGTACTGTACAGTAATTTACTAGAGAGTTTCATATTCAAACACAGATCTGTGTGTGGCATCAGAAAAAATAGAAAGTCACAAGTCCCTAATTTGGGAAGTCATGCCTCCTCTAGAATACATAGAAACACTTCTGTACTTTTTTGACAAAGACAAGGAATATGTGGTTATTTGTTATTATCATGGCATAAAGAACCATCTGAAATTAGTCAAAACGACAGATGCTGTAGAAATAGGCAAGAAAAATGTTACTTGATATAGCCTAGTGATGATAGCTTGATTAAAGGTCATATTTTAAATGTCAAGATCTAATCAGTTCTGATATCAAAGAATAAATTACGAACAAGGCAGGTTTTCAATTTAGATACCTTAAATCATAGAATTCCATTTATTCGGCAGTGGCAAAGTATTATCACAATGAATACCATGTCAAAATGAAATCTATACCAGAGGGAGATTGGTATAATGGTTAAGATATTTGCCTTTCAGACACACAAGGTACAGGGTTTGTTTCTCACATGGGTTATTTGGTTAGGCTTAAAATGACCCACAAGGGCAGTTAGTCTAGTACTAATCTATGAGCTTATAGACAGGACGGCATTATGTTCAGTCACGGTTTGCATGTCCATCCTTAGCAAATTATTCAGTTGTATAGGGATAATGGGAAGTTATGGAATACAGCCATGGTGTCCTAAGGTGTGAGGGCAAATCTTACTCCATCTGCTTTTAGAAGCTACTGACAGAGAATGAGTTTGGATGTGCTGGAGCAGCCATGTCCTTTGAAGTTGTTAGACCACAAGAGATCAAAGCTTGAGAGAGGAAAAAATTAAGTAGTGGCCCATATTCAGGTTTTTGTAAGAAAAATAAAATGGACAGGACTGTTGTACTGTGGAAATTCAAGGACATGGAGAGATTTACTTCTTACAGACACTTTTTGCCAGTGGAGATACTTTGTGAAGGTATACTGTTGTTTTTCAGCCTGATACTTCAGGTTGTTCTCTCAAGTGCCTGTGCCACCTGGGTCTAACATGGGTCATTATCAGGGTTTCATCACATGCCTGTGTTGTATTCTTGAGACATATCTTTGTATGTTATCAACATCCTGTGAAGTCTAGCAGGAGCACTGAACAATGTTAATGATCTGATTCAACTAAAGATTTGCATTGTATGTTGTCATGGAATTGTTGACATCATGTATGGTAGAAACATTCCATTTTTACTTTGTGCATATTGAAGTTGTGCATTTGTTTTTAGAGGCAGTACTGTACTAAGAAGTGATTCACGGACATCAGATTTCACAGTGACCGATTGTGAGACATCATAAAATGTCATAGCTGGAGCTTGTGTGCCAGGCTTTATTTTACAGTTCAAAACTTTTGTCTTGCTTGAAGTCAAGAGCCATGAGATGTCACACTCAAGAACTTTCCTAAGTAATACTATTATATTTGCCATGTTAAGAATAAAATTTGAAAGACAATAAACCATGTCCAGGAAATATATAAGATCAGGCTTGTATTGTAGCTTCTGCATGTTTACCAGTAGCAGCTACTTGTCAATGTAAAGTTTAAGACTCAAGGTAGAATATGATGCACAGACTTGGAATGAGATTCACAAATCTGATACCTGGCTTTAAGTTCTAGACATGTTACCTCAGTTGGCCAAGAAGCTTAATCAGCTTCATATCTTGTTCTTGTTTGACAGCACATTTACAACTCCATTTAAGAATTAAGTAATTTCAGCAATTGCACTTTGAAGGATTTCTGGTGCCAAAGATATCCCAGATGGTAACTTTGGAACTCTGTCTACCTAAAGAGTATTATAAATTCACAACTCTGAACTGTTTTCATCCAGCTTTATTTACCAAAGGCCTTAGTTTGCAAAATATTTAGAAACAAGTACTTTAATAGTCTACAGTGAGTATCCTTCGTTTTAACAGATTTAAGTCTTGTAGTTCAGTGCAGTGCAAATAATTTTTTTGCTGCAGTATTGCAACTATACTATTTGCCATTTCCTTTGGTTTCTTTGTGCCATTTCAAGTAATATAAACTCCATTGTCTTTAATTTTTTTTCTGCTATAATTCTCAGGTATGTAGGTACTCTAGGAGCATGTATCACAAGACAATTTCAGGAGAAATTGTTATATGATACTGTGGAGATAGCCCAATCCATCAAGCAAATTAGTGTAAATTTGAAAAATAACATCAGATGCCATTTTAGATGCATCTGGACTAAAACTCCATTTACTCTGTGCTTTTTTCTACTTATATAATAAGAATTATGCTTTTCAGCACCACATTTCTTTTTACTCTGTGAATAATATGGACTGAATGTGTTGGGTCTAAATATCCGACATAGTTGAGTACCACATGACACTGTATTCCTTTTAGGATAGTGTTATTTAACTTGTTTTTTGGCATTGCCCTGTACAGTCTGTGTTCACAGTTTTGAACTTGAAAGTTTCAATGTTTGCTTCACTGTTTCTACACTTCCTTTTTGTATGTCTCTTCCATGTTTGTGTTGACAAGCTAGACTGTTTTGTTTCGGAAACCTTCATAATGCTTGTCTTCAGGTTATCTGAAATTGCACTATTACACTTTCAGTCTGAATTGGCTTAATTATGTCCATTATCTGCGTGGTACAAAAATATAATAAATTAACTTGATTTCTTATGTTACTATCTGAAACATAAACTTGTATTTCTAGTGTTTGTATTCACAAAGCAGCATAATGTGACCTAATGATTTTGGGTTATAACCATAGTAAGGCAGCAGGGAGTGCACAGCACACAGAATTGCAAACAGGCCCAGGCAAATTCAATGTCTTGTGCACAGATTCAGAAAGAAAGCACTTTTGCCTTGAATTTTCATTTTTCTCTTTCTGACCTACATATATTAGTGCTAGCATTGCTATAATTATTTCTACTGGATATGGTTTTTGATATGTATTTAACAAGTATTATGTATTTATTCAATTTCAATTTTAATTTAAATTGCATTATTTACATAAGTTGTAAGAAACAAATACTTTGAAATGTTCTGACTATGAACTTTTTATAACATTTTTCAACAATATACCAGTGCAATAAGTGTTTTATAGAAACAATAATGGTTTGTCTTAGAATCACCTCAACAGCAATTTCTAACAATAAATGGCCAGCCTATCAGAACCTAAGATCAATTAACTAATGGTTTTACTAAGATGTATTTAAACTGAGGATGTGTATGTACAACAGATTCTGATGAAGTCTCCATATGGGAGATAAAAGCGCTTAATCTGTTGAATTTTTATTTTTATTTGGATTAAACTGATGCTTTGTAAATATTAACCTGGTGGCCTGGTGGACTTTTGGACTTTGGTTTAACAGAACTATTGGTTTTACGTTCTATAGAAGAGGAAAGCCTTTATTGTTACTGGAGAACAGCGCCAATATTTTACTTTTTCCTGTTTGAGGTTGTGTGTTTTTTGGTTGCCAGTTGTTGTGGTTGGCACCTTTCCAGTACCGAGGATTCCTAACACTATGGAGAGTAGTGGTTTACTTAGCGAATTAATTAAATTAATTCAAAGTTACTCACAAGTGAGTAACAATGGCACCGAAGCTTTAAATGACATTCCCTGTGCGCAGAGCTCACCTAGACCATCAGGGGAATGTAATTACGATACACCCGTAGGTGAGAAAGATACAGGAAATTCAGGGAACACTAACAATGAACACTTCCGGTCCAACTATGAGCGTCGTGAGGGCGCGAACGCTCGTAGAGTTAATGGAGGAACCACCAGGCAGAAGGAGAGCTTTGAACGAGAATACCCCATTGTGGACTTTAACAAATGGCTTGACAATTCTTTTGGGACATTTAAACCAAGGGAGGAGCAGACGCGAACCCACATCAGGTATAAGGACAAATGTAAGACTTTGAAACAGTATTTAACAAAATTCAAAAGTTTAGCTTTGGACAATTGGTATCTAAAGAAGTGTATAGACAATAAGATAGTACCTAAGGGACTTAGAATTAATAAGTTCCCTAATAATACAGTATTTAATTCTGAATTTTTTAAAACAATTGTGAATATTTTAAATGACTGTGGGCTGGCCATTCTTAGAGCAATGATAAAAAATAACAAAGAAGTTATGCTTGAATGTAAAAATGTTATAGATAAATTGAATGAGGAAATAAATGCTGATCTTTTATTTGCTGTTGTTGAATACAAGAATATGTATTTTAAGACCATGCACGACGTGGACAATGTGATTTCAAAGAGTCATTTCAGGAAGACACGAAAATTAGATAGGGACCTGATTGACTATAGGAATGGGAAAGCATATTTTTGTGACAACAGGAATTTTAGAAGGAATTTTCAAAATAGAGAGGGAAGTTATGATAAAGGAAAAGAAATGGAGTTTGGTGGGTACGAAGGTTACCATGAGGCATATAAACACACACACAACCAGCATGTTGACCAAAATACTAATAATGGGATCCCTTTAGAAGAGGAGAGACCGAGAAGGTCCTAAAGGATAAGGAATTTAGACCAACAACTGTCCTACGCAACAGTTATGAGGAACCATTATGTACCACCACAGAGGAGGGGGGGTGTCAGGGAGATACAATAAACATTTGTACTCCCAAGACCCATGAATGTTTAGAGGAAATCTGTAAAAATGATATAGAGAGAAGTGTTGGGTCTAAGGTAGTTATTTCATCTAAAGACAATTTTTTTTATTTACAATTATACGGATGTTGAGGTGAAACAAGAACATTTTAATTTGTTCACAAAAGGTTTTACATTTGTTCCAGTTAAAAAACCTGGAATTGATGAAATTTTATTAGATATTAGGTTATTTACCAGGAAATTGAATTTATTTCACATGTTTAAAGAAAGGAATACCAAATACAAAAAAACTACTCTCAAGAAAGCTAGTACTTTTAATCCCCCTGTACAACAGGACATATTGAACTTTGAAAGATGTGTTATGGGTACCATAAGGGAAGGTTATAAAAAAACATTTGCCTATAGTACACAATTTGACTAAGAGTGAAACTCACACCCTACAACAACTTAGGGATAATGTTAACCTGCGGATAATGAAACCCGACAAAGGTGGAGGGATAGTGCTGATGGACACATGGGACTACACTAGGAGAATATGTGATGTATTGGATAAAGATAGGTATAGCCTAGTATCTAGAAATGAAGTGGTGGACTTTTGGACTTTGGTTTAACAGAACTATTGGTTTTACGTTCTATAGAAGAGGAAAGCCTTTATTGTTACTGGAGAACAGCGCCAATATTTTACTTTTTCTTGATTTCTTATGTTACTATCTGAAACATAAACTTGTATTTCTAGTGTTTGTATTCAGAAAGTAGCATAATGTGACCTAATGATTTTGGGTTATAACCGTAGTAAGGCAGCAGGAGTGCACAGCACACAGAATTGCAAACAGGCCCAGGCAAATTCAATGTCTTGTGCACAGATTCAGAAAGAAAGCACTTTTGCCTTGAATTTTCATTTTTCTCTTTCTGACCTACATATATTAGTGCTAGCATTGCTATAATTATTTCTACTGGACCCTTGAGAATTTCAGCTTTTACTCTGTCATCAGTTTTAACTGAATACAAATGTTTCAATTTTACTTTAACTCTGCAGATTTTTGCTAAGTGATTTAAACTCTACTTCATACCTCTCAACCTCTTAGAGCAAGAAATCTGGACAAAACCACAAATAATGGGGGGGGCAAAGGACCCCAATTAGGGACAGTTTTTAAATACTGTTCTTACAAACCTAGAAAGTTGATAGAATAACAGGTTTTGCATTTGCATGAATTTTCTGAAGCATATTAAGTCTGAAGATTAAACATCTGCCATTATTTTCTGACTTCAGTCCTCCGTGATTTGCCAGTGATGTGCCAGAAAACTGCAATTTTATGAGAAAATCTGGACATTCTGTGAAAATCTGGACATTTGAGAGCTAAGCTCTACATAGCCTACAGGTGTGATTTATAAGCATCACAATCCATTTTCCTGTGGTTTTAAGATACCTCCCACACATCATAGAACTGGTAATTGTGTATGTTTCTAGGTGCCATCTTGGATTGATTACATTTTATTTCTATTGTGTTTATAAATTTTAACCTTACTTTATCAGAAGAATCGTGTTCAGCCTTTTTCACACTTCTAAATACTTCTGCAACTATTTGAGATAAATAATTCACTCAAATTGTTCACATCCAGCTGTTTGTCAATTGTTGAATCAGACTCTGTCAGTAATGTAACATGTACTTAATTTTACAATTCTAATGCCTCATGCATTCCAGCAGTGGATCATTAAAGTCACCAAACACACAATCTCTTGCTGTTTTCTTGAGCTCAATAACAGAAGGATCTATAATTTCATGAGCCCTGTGATTTATAGAGAACAGTAAAATACTGTATACAAGGACACTTTGTTTGGCTCACAATTTGCTGGGAAGCTTTATTTTACATTGTTAACCAGGTAAGTGAGCAGGACCCAGGGGCACTATTCTGCTGTGACTGAAGCCAAGAAGGCAGAGCAACGTAAAGACATGGCAATAAACAATTCCAATAATATAGGAGTAGAACCTATTCTGGTAGCGTGCAAACCATGTACAGTTAGCAAGATTTAAACCAGGAGTAGAGAAATGCAAGAATGGCAGGCTAAACATGTGCAATGATAATACATGTATATATGTATACTAAGTAGCTAAGATAGGCAGACACATTTCCACCTTCACAAAACCATAAAATTTCAGTGAGACTGATAATGGCTATAGAAATAGCTATATTAAAATTGTCTACATGTTAGATGAGAAGACGGTATTTATTTGCTTTGACAAAGTGATTCCTGAGAGTGGTCTTCAGCAATTGCTTCTGTTCAATTTTTCACATCTGTTCAGGGATGTTATTCCAGCTTGCTGGCGCCATTTTGGAGAATGTCCTTTCACAGGTAGTAAGAGTGGAAGGTAGCCTAACCAGCTGTTTGCTGTCAGTGTACCTGAAAGAGTAGGTTTGATTTCTAGTGCTCAAATGATCTATTTATTTTATTTGTTTATTTATTTGCAGTTTGTTAACCGGGAAAGTCCATTGGGCCTAGAAGAGCCCTTTTTCTGTGGAGGCCCGGGGAGAAAAGCTCCATGTACATACGTCATTAATAAAATACAGAGAATTAATACAGAATTCAATTAAAGTTGTAACAAATATAAATTAACAGGAATTAAAATATAATATGTACATACATTATGAACAAAGAAAGAGAAGTAGTACAGGAGTCATGTAGAGTGAATACAAAAACAAAATTGTTAGAAATAAAGGTAAAGTTTGCACAGTTTAGGTTTCATTTAAGCATTTGATGTAGTGGTTACAGTAGCAATGGACTGATTTAGTGTACAGTTATAGTAGATTAGAACAAGATGAAATGATAATCATATTGTTAGCTATGGAAAGATGCTAATGTAGGGTAGGGTTTAGTGGGAGTAAATAGTGTGAGAGATGAGGAAGGAGGAAGCATGAGAAGTATTCGGAGGAAGCAGTTGTAAGAGGGGGAGTAGATGAGAAAAGCATAGCTAGAGTAGCTAGTATTTTTGGGGGAGAGGAGAATTAAGAGAAGAAGGGGAAAGGGAGGAAGTTAGGAGGGATGAGGAGAGCAGGAGCATTCCCAAGTAGAAGAGAGATACGAATGGAGCAATATTTTAAAAGAGGAGAGGTTTTGGGTACTGCGGATATGGGCAGGGAAGGAGTTCCATTTGCGTGCTAGGGAAAAAGTCAATAGAAATTGGCCAGCAGTACACGAGGATTTGTAAACTTTGAGGAAATTCTGATTATTGGGCCTGAAGGGCAACTGGGGAGATGCAGAGTGAGGATGGAGGAGAGGGGGCAGAGAGATGGCTTAAAAATTAGTTTATGGGCAGTGGAGAGAAGAATGTAAGAGAGATAATTGGGGAGTTCCAACCAGTTTAAGGAATGTAAGGAGTTACAGTGATGGGACGAGGATTTGGAGTTAGTGAAGGAGTAGGAGGCTGATATCTTTTGTTGAATTTTGAATGCGAGTGTATTAAGAAGAAGGGATGCCTTGGTTGACACAGGGGGCTGGTTATTTTTTACTCAATGTAGTGCAGTGATGCTCTGTATTGTTAGATTAATACATTGGAGACTTGTTGATTTTGGTAGAAAAAATTAATGAGTTGCCCTCAGCAGAGTGCAGTACTACAGTTAGGAATCCATATCCAAATCTTGGGAGGAAGGCATTCATCGCTATGGGCCTACTGGCACCTATTGTGTGTAAGTTTGAAATTCTGTGTGAATGTTTTAGTTGTATTAAAACTTTATAGACTAGATACTTGTGCGTAAGCAAAATGAGATATGAGAATCTAGTGTGATGCCTAAATATTTGTGTTGCATGGCCTATAGGAGTGGATAGTGATACTGTATGGATTCATATGTTTTGTATCAAATAACATAATAGTGTTTTTTGTGGAACAGTTAATTTGTAAAACTAGTTGTGTATAGCTCTGAAATAATCTTTAATTTATTGGTCAAGTATAGTTTGATGTTTTACTTTAATGAAGAAAGTATTGTTGGTATAATGTATGCAGTTGGTCTGGGGAAGGTCCTAGGTGCAGAAATTTTTGTAGAGTTTAAACAGGAGTGGTTTAAGTAAAAAGCCCTAAAAAACAATCTTTGTAATGTAGTATCTGTAACAGAGTATTTCTTATATCCAGCTATTCTGAAGATTCTGTCACAAAGTTAATATTTGAACCACTGTAAAACATTGCTTAAAAAAATATATAATTTTTTAGGTTCATAGGTTGGTCAATATATATATATTGGTCAGTTTTTCAAGAAGCATAGGTTGGCCAATATATATATATATATTGGTCAGTTTTTCAAGAAGCAAAGTTGTCAAGACTATCACTTACTGATGTGTTTGTCTTGCATAATGATTGCTTCCATAAGATAGTGATATTAGTTCCATAGGACAGAGATGTTCATCGTGTTACACTGCTGCAGTCATCACACTTGGGTTATCCTGCCATCAGGCGGTCCCGCAGTCGTCCAGAGTTCCAAAGTCTTGGTCCGGCGTCAGTTGCTGTCGCTTCTTCCCTGACGTCAGTGCGCCAGGGGTATATAAGATGCATCCGACGCCATTTTCTTCAGTCTTTCTTGCCGCGCGGTGCCCGAAGCAGAAGCAGTTCGCAAGTGCCGGTTGGCCGACTCCTGAGATTTTCAAATCGAATTTCAGACCAAAGTCTTCATAAAGCTAAGTACCCCGTTGGGGAACCTTTTCTTGCCTCAGTCCGATGTCAGAAAAAGTTAACAATTGCATTTCTTGTGGGAAGCAAATACCTCATAAGGACTTTCATTCTTATTGTATTCCTTGCCTAGGCCCAGACCACGACGTCACAGGTTGTCGGTTTTGTGCTAGGTTTAATAAACAAACTATAAAACGTCGGTTTGATTTCACCCGACATTATTTTGGTAGGAAATTTAATTATACCATGCCGTTGGAGCAACCGACGACCGGAATGCATAAAAAATGCAAAGATAAGGACAGGCAGCCGAGATCCAAACCAGACTCCGAAGCCTCTACTAGGCCAGTCGCTGGTTCTCCGGTTTTCAGTGAGGCGCCTACGCAGCCCCTGTCGATCGCTGATTCAGAACCCCAGGCGACATCTGAGTCACAAGCAGAGATTGCTAGACCTCCTCAACCTTTACCTTTAGGCCCTTCCGACTCCATGCCTGAAGGAGATTCTGGTGCAGTTGAAACGCCTTCAGTTGCAGAAGGTGTCTTCAGACCGACTACACTCACTATTAAATCCTATGCAAAACTGAAAACTCCTTTAAAAACAAAGAAGTCTGTACAGCAGTCTCCAGTACAAGGCCCCATGCCTAAGAAACAGATGCTTAAGATGGCTGAAGACTTAATTACCCTAATCAAGGGTTCCCATCCCCCTCCTGATAAAAGGCCAAGGCAGGAGGAGGACTACGCTTCCTCTGACCAGGTTTCAATTTCCTCAGACTCTTCTGAGGAACAGGAATATTCCTTTCCCCCTTATGAAGATTCTAATGCTGAAGAGTCTATCCCTTCTGCATCTCCCCCAGAAGACTACTCTTTTGGGGAAACCTTACATACTATGAGGGAACATTTCCACTGGGAAGGCCAGGATTACTCTGATTCTAAGAAAAGGCTCCTAGAGTTCCTTTTACTACCCCAGCACAGACCACTTGCTATTCCACCTGTGTTAGACATTGTGGATGATGTTTATTCAGAATCTAGCCTTAACCCAGATTCACTACCTCCTGCACCAGCCAAACCAGACAGATACTACAGAGTCCCTGACTCACACAAATTCCTGTATAAAAGCCCTGTTGCTGACCCAGAAACCATTTCCCAGGGTCCCAAAGGGGTTAAGGCCTCTATTGCTAAAAATCCTGTGCCCTCTGAAAGGGATTCTAGAGCACTAGACAGATGGGGAAAGAAAGTATATACCTCAGCTACTCTAGCTATGAGGGCCTTAAATTGTCAGTTTCACATGCTGAAATATCAACAATATCTGATGTCTCAATTAAAACAAAAAATGCTCGCATATACAGAACAGCCAGATTACAAGGAAATGCAAGATTTGTTGCATTCAGCTAAACAAGTGGGAAAACATACTTTGCAATGTGGATTTGATTCATTGGAAGCTTCTTGTAGAGCAGCAGTGACAGGGTCTTTCATACGTAGGCATGCTTGGTTAAAAGAACAAACTTTACCTGATCATGTTAAAGCAAAGTTATTGGATGCACCTTTACAGCAGGATGTTTTATTTGGTGTAAAAGCAGAAGAAGTTTTAAAGAAAATGGAGGATAAGGCAAAATCTATGCAGACGGTCAAGGTTTTTTTTACAGACTCAACCCCCTCGTTTCAGCAGAAATTGGCCAACCAAAAACTGGTCCTTTCCGGCTTCTGCCAGACCACAGAGGGGCAGATACAGATGCCCAAGGGCAGAGGCCAGCCACAAGGCTCTTACCAGCCTCGACAATGGGGTGCCACAACCCAAAAAGGAGGAGAACACAGGTCTCAAACTACCAGAAGACAAACACAATGACTTACCCCTCAGACTACCAAGCAAAACCCTCTTGGCAGCTCCCTTGGGGGGAAAACTAGCACTTTTTGCAGACAATTGGCACATCATCACAAAAGACAAATGGGTCCTAAATATTGTATCTCAAGGATACAGATTCCACTTTCACACTTTGCCAAGGATAAAAGGAATGCCAAACCTGCCACCAAATCAATGGGCAGAGGCTCAAAAGCAAAATTCAGCCCTCATGGACATGAGAGCCATTCAATAGGTTCCTATACAGGAGCAAGGACAAGGATTTTACTCAAGACTGTTTCTAGTTCCCCGAAAGGACAAAGCCTGGAGACCCATTCTGGACCTCTCAATTCTAAACACATACCTGGAAGGACCCAAATTCAAGATGCTAACACTACAGCAACTTCTTCCCATGCTGGGCAAGAAGGCTTGGCTTGTAACGTTGGACCTCAAGGAGGCATACCTGCATGTCCCTATCAGACAAAATTGCAGAAGATACCTCTGATTTATTGCAGGTTCAACCCATTACCAATTCTCTGCACTGCACCCAGGGTCTTCACAAAATGCCTGGCACCAGTAATTGCATACTGCAGACAAAGAGGGATTCAAATATATCCATACCTGGACAACTGCCTTATTCAAGCAGAAAGCAAGGACATTCTATTAAAGCATCTGGCGTTTGTCAAAAACCTACTAAGTTGCCTAGGGTACACAGTAAACGAAAAGAAGTCAAAACTAGTGCCCTCACAAGACATAATATTCCTGGGTGCCAGCTTAAATACAATGGCCCAGATGGCTTATCTCACAACAGACAAGCAAGGACAACTGACTCAATACTTCAAAATGATGGCAACAAAGACCCAACTCCCTGCAAGAAAAATTCTGCAGACCTTGGGATTCATGGCATCTTGCATACTACTAATACCATTTGCAAAACTGCATATGAGGAAATTACAATGGTATCTGAAAAGCGTATGGACTCAACACAGCCACAGCTTGGAAACAATAATTCCACTCATTCCCTGCCTTCAGCAGGAGTTTCTATGGTGTGCTCAGGCATGTCACCTCAACAAGGGTCAGCCTTTTACCTTACCCACAGCCAGGCAAACTATAACAACAGATGCATCGGATTATGCCTGGGGAGCACACATGGCAGGACAGTGTATTCAGGGCAAATGGTCTGCAAACCAAAGGCATCTACATATCAATCAAAAAGAGATGCTAGCTGTACAAAATGCCCTAACAGCTTTCAAGGACCTCCTACATCCAGTACAACTCCTAATAAAGACGGACAACACCACAGTGATGTGGTACATAAACAAGCAAGGGGGGCACACACTCCTACCCCCTATGCAGACAAGCAATGACCTTGTGGAACATAGCACTGACCTACCAAGTTCAACTACAAGCACAATTCCTGCCAGGAAAGAAAAACACACTGGCAGACGATCTAAGCAGAAACATCATAAATCCTCACGAGTGGAAACTAGATCCACAAGTATTCGCAATGATAACTCAAAAATGGGGGAGCCCAGACATAGATCTGTTTGCTTCCCCCCAAAACTATCAACTACGGAAATTCTGCACAAGGACATACTACACACTAGCTTGGAAAGTAGACGCCCTCTCATTCAGTTGGAAAACATTGACAGTGTATGCCTTTCCTCCACTGCCTCTTCTGGCAAAGGTGCTGCTGAAAGCCAGATTAGAGAGGCCACAAATGATACTCATTGCTCCAGACTGGCCACGCCAACACTGGTATCCAATACTAAGGAACATTGCTCAAGGCCCACCATGGATTTTACCTACAATTTCTCACCTGCTCACTCAGCAAAACAATCAGATTCTACACAGCCAGCTCAAAACTTTAAATCTGGCTGCATGGCAAATTGCCTAAACAACCAGTCAACACTTCTCTCTAAAGCTGTGATGGATGTCATTCAGGAGGCCCAGCACCAGGAAAGTCTATTCAGACAAATGGAAAAGATTCTGCGCCTGGAACCAGGCTAAAGGCCAAAATCCCCATGTCCCAAATATTCCTCAGATTCTTCAATATTTAACTGAGATGTTGCACAAAGGACTTTCCTTCTCATCTATTAAGATCCACGCCTCAGCTATTTCAGCTCAATACAACACGGATCCTCCTATATTTTCACATCCATTACTAAGACAGTTCTTCAGAGGGGCAAAGAACATAAGACCACCCTGGAAAGCACCAACACCAACTTGGGATCTCAACTTTGTTTTGAAAAAGCTTACACTTCCACCCTTTGAACCAGCTTTCACAGCTGATCTACAGTTCCTATCATGGAAAACTGCCCTGCTGCTAGCAATAACTTCAGCACGAAGAGTCTCAGAACTACAGACCCTAATGGCAGTGGAGCCTTTCATCATTTTTCATCAAGACAGAGTCTCTTTACGAACTAACCCTTCCTTTATGCCAAAGGTGGTATCCAGTGTGGCCCTAAACCAAACCATTCATTTGCCCACCTTTTATCCAAACCCCCAGAACAAAGGGGAAAGGCTCCTAAACTCTTTGGACATTCACAGGCAATTACGTTACTACTTGGATAAAACTAAGGCTTTCAGAAAATCTGACCAGCTCTTTGTATCCTATGCTGCAGGATCTCAAGGAAAATCTATCTCAATGGATAGGACATTGTATCTGTTTCTGCTACACACACCATGGGAAATCTGTGCCTGGTAACATCAGGCCCCATTCCACCAGGGCTACAGCAACATCAACAGCCTTCCTCAGAGGGGTACCAACCAAGGATATTTTGGAGGCTGCAACTTGGAGTTCAGTGCACACCTTCACCAAGCACTATCACTTACCTCTATACTCTAAAACCAGAGCTGGCTTTGTCACTGCAGTTCTGCAGGGCCTACTAGCCTCTCCAAACCCTGTTTAGTTCCACCACCCATCCTTAGCTTTGGGATTCAACCCAAGTGTGATGACTGCAGCAGTGTAACACGATGAACATAGTACAGTTTTGTACCTACCATAAATGTAGATGTTCGAGTGTTCACACTGCTGCAGTGCAGGTTACCCTCCCTCCATCCCGTCTGAACTAGCTGGACTTATCTATACCTTTCTATCCTATACAACCTCTGTGGTGTATTTGCTTGTGACTGAAGGTATTGTTTTATTTTTATATGTATATTTTTATATAGCAATATGTATTGCCTACCTATTGGGGGCACCTGACATCTGGGGCAAGAAAAACTGAAGAAAATGGCGTTGGATGTATCTTGTATATCCCTGGTGCACTGACGTCAGGGAAGAAGCGACAGCAACCGACGCTGGACCAAGACTTTGGAACTCTGGCCGACTACGGGACCGCCTGATGGCAGGATAACCCAAGTGTGATGACTGCAGCAGTGTGAACAATCAAACATCTACATTTATGGTAGGTACAAAACTGTACTTTATGTAGCATATTGACTACAGTTCCGTAGAGTACTAACTAGAGGTTTAAAAGGCACTGCCTTGCCTCCTGCTTGCTAAAAGACTGCAGCATCCTGGAACAGTGACTATAGTTGTAGAAGATGATTCGTAGTTTCAGCAGGGGATTGTGCTGTATTACTTAAGTTCTGTGCGAAATGTTCATTCAACAGTGTCATGCTATGGACAACTATCAGTTGACAGTGCTGTAGCAAAGTCTGTTTGATGATCACATTTTGATATCATAGTACATCTTAAAACCAAAGTGAATTAGTGTTTTTCTGTTTGAGGCAATATGACAGATAGTATCTGTAGAAGGGAGCTGATGTGTTAAAAGAAACATACTTTGCAGCTTTATTAAGTACAAAATCACTCCACACCCTTACAACTTAAAATATACTAAGTCCAAGATTGCATAACTGAAGAAAAGAACAATTATTCTTTTTCCCATTTCCTCACAATATCACTTGCATACAAGCCTTGTGTTTCAGTGAAACAATCTAACGAAATGAGACATCAGGACACATTTTCAACAAAAGAGTCAGTCCATTGTGTAGAACCCACATGTACATGTGTGTGTGTGTGTGTTTCTAAATATACTCACTTTTTATATTTGATATATATATATATATATATATATGTTCATAGGTAGGTACTAGGCTATCTGCCCAAGGGCCTACGTAAGCCTAGCCATCAAGGTTCCATAGCTTACACCACCCAACTGACCCAAGAAAGTTATTTTCCTGTGCCACTGTCCAGCAGAGACACAGAAGTGATCCCTGGGGTGTATTTCCCATTTCCCATCCACTCATCAAGATTTTTCTTGAAGAGTGCTAATGAAGAACTTTGCTTGACATCGATGGGTAGCTTGTTCCAGAGTATAGGAAGTCTCTGGGACTGGAATCTATCCCTCCAGCATGTCCTGTTTATTGTGGTGACAAGGTTTAAGTCCCTAGAGCATGTAGCTCGGAGGGATTGGGATTTCTTTAGGTGTAGCATGTCCAACAGCTGTAGGTTGGAAATAGCTTTATATGTTAGGCAGAGATCACCTCTGAGTAGGCGATATGCTACAGAGTAAAGCTGGAGTTTTTTGAGGCGGTCAGTGTAGGGCATTTGTTTGAGGCCAGTAATCCTCTTTGTGAGGTACTTCTGTGGCCTTTCCAGCTGCTGCAGATGTCTTGTGAGGTACATTCCAAAAGGGGCGTTGTACTCTATAATGGGTCTAATGAGTGATGAGTAGAGGGGAACAATGACCTCTTTTTTTCCTGGATGAAAACCCTTTTATGATGAGGTGTGCCACGTAGAAGGACTTCCTGACTACTGTGGCAATGTGACTATCAAAGGAGAGACTACTGTCCACCTGGGTCCCAAGGTCTCTTATCACGCATTCGGTGTTAAGTAGATTGCTGCCTATGTGGTAGTTCATGGGTACAGAGTTTTTACCAAAGGGAATGACACTGCACCTTTTGGCATTGAGCTTGAGGCCATGGCTCTGACACCAAGCATCTGTCTCAGTGAGGCCCTTCTGTAGGATGTCCACATCATTTGGGGACTCGACTATGGCTCCTAGTTTGCAGTCATCTGCGAACTTCGTTAGCCAGAAGCCTTCTGTGTTAGTGTGCTTCAGAGAAGTAGATACCAAACAGGAGAGGTCCCAGGATGGAACCCTGTGGTACTCCACTTGTCACTGCTTTGAGGTCAGATTTGGAGTCTGTAACTTTTACAGTGTGGGTTCTGTCAGTGAGCCAGTTGGCAACCCATCTTGTGATGTAGTGATTTATACCTATTTTTGTGAGTTTAGCTATAATTCCAGAATGGGGGATGGTGTCGAAAGCCTTGGTGAGGTCAAGATAGGCTGTGTGAACCACCTTACCCTCATCCATGGCTTTGGTGACTGCCTCAAAGAAGTCGATCAGGTCCAGGAGGCATGATCTGCCTTTCACAAATCCGAACTGGGTGGAATCCAGAGTTTGGAGGTTACCAATGTCTTTGTTTATAAGTTCCATGATGATACGTTCCATGGCCTTGCAGACCAGGCTCGTTAGGCTAATTGGTCGATAGTTCCTGGGATCAGTGGTGACTCCCCCTTTGTGGAGTGGGATAACTGTTGCTGTGTGTCATTCAGTGGGCACAAAGCCTGATGCGAGGCTATTACTGAACATGGTCCTTAAGTGGGAGCCATTTCGTTCTGAAGTTCATGTAAAACGCAGCCTGGGATGTTGTCCGGTCCCATGGATGCTGTGTTTTTGGCTTTAGAAAGTCCAGCTTTTACATGCGTAGTTGTGATTACAGGGACTCTGCATTCTTCCTGTATAGATATGGGCCCTTTAGGGGGTGAGAGGGGGGTAAAGTTAGCACTGAACCGATCTGCCAGGATGTTGGCAATATCAGTTGGTTCTGTAATTCTTGTGCCTTTGTGCTGTAACTCAGAGCAGATCTGGGTGTTGCCATCTACATTCTTGACATAGCTGTAGAATGCTTTGTGGTTGTCCTTGGATTTAGTGGCAACTTTGTTTTCATAGCTAGCTTTTATATATATATGTATATGTATATATATATATATATATATATATATATATATATACACACATAGACATGCGCAAGTGTATGGGTGTGTGCATATGTATGTATATTATATATCAATGTCAGTGGCGCAACAGGTAGTACACTTGCCTTTGGTTCAGAAGACTGTGGGTTTTATTCCCACATCAGGTAGATCGATTGCTGACATTTAATGCAGTGTAAAAGGGTTCAGGCCTCCTAAGTGTGCCATCCTTCAGATGAGACATTAAACTGAGGCCCTATCTTCTTGAGTTGGTTGTAGCACAGTTGAATGTAAAAGATTTTAAGGCATATATGAAAAAGAGTAGAGGAGGTTACCTGATGCCCTGGCCAAATTTCCCGTAATAGTATAAATACCACCTCGGGTATAGTGAGACTAAGCTCCTCAGCAGATGGATGGATGGATAAATAAATAAATAGTTGTAAATATATGGTCTCATTGTCAAAAGAAATATCTGGTACTGTAAGGGCCTGGTAATTAGTTTCATAACAAGTAGTAGCACTACAAATCATGAACCAATATAGTCATACCTTACAGTTTTCATTTCAGTGGGAAGTATATTTGCAGTTTTATTTAAAGAGCAGCATTACTTTCGCAGAGATATTGTTATTTTTCTGCATTGACCGGAGATTTTTTTTTTCTTCCACCCGTATATTTTATTGGATTAAGGGAGTTGTAAGGCTTTCTTTGTTTGAATAAATGTCTTTGATTTTACTTCTTTCTTGTGTGGCTTGCTGTGGTTCGGATACTACTGCATTTCTCTCTTTGTTTTTATTGAAGTTAATTTTTTGTACTATTTGCAGAGAGATTGTTATATGGTGGTGTACTATTGTTTTGATTGGCTAGTTTATTGATTAATTTCCATACTTTTAGAGTGTTTTAGGTTTAACATTTATTCAGTTTGTTTTTTCATGTTTGATTTAGTCAGGAAATGATTTAAGAATTTACTGTATATTTCGGTTTCATTGCTTTGGTTCCTTTCAGGGATTTTTTTTTTTAATACCCACTAAAATGAATAGCAGAAATTGGCTGGATTATCAGATTTTGTAAAGTAATGTTAAGTTGTCAATCTCGCCTTCATTCTTGCTGGATGGGTAGCTTTAGCTCGAGAACTCCTTTTACCAGCTCGAGGCAACCCTATATCCCATGATGCAAGGCGGAACTACCTCAGATCTCGTTTGCCGCTTAGCGAAAGAGGTCTCCTTTGCCAGCTGAGGTAAGTTTTTCTTGTTAAATAAGAAAAAAGTTAGTTAGGGGTTTAATTTCCCTTCAGTGTTAGGTTAACCTGTATTTAGTACAGCCCACCCTATTCCCTTCCTTTTTAAACTTTTAATATAGTTTTTCAGTGAAAGTTTTAGTCAGGCCTAGTTCCCCAAGTTATTCCCTTCCTGTGTGTCTGTCTAGGCATTAAGTTGTGTGTTTGTGGGGACTGTTTGTGTATATCCTTTTAGGATGTCTAGGAAGGCAAGGTCTCAGGCCAAGAAGTGTGACCAGTGCTGTCAGAAAATGTCCCTGACAGACGGTCACACTACTTGTGTGTATTGCCTGTTTGCACCTGCAGGACTCCTGTGCTGTGTCATGCCTTTAGCCAGCGAGTCCTGCAGGAAAGGAGGAACAAACTGATCCTCCGAGGTTTGTTGAAACCTGAAGGTTCTCCTCCTAAGCAAGGGCAGGAAAACCTCTTAAGCCACCGGCTCAGGCTACAGTGTCTAAGCCTCCTCCGGTGGCTCCGCCCGCTGGAACCGATGCTTCTTCTGCCAGAGTAGTGGGTTGGTGCCGCCCGGCTCGATACCCTGACTACTGTGCCTTGTCGGCTCCGGCTGGAGCCGACACTTTATCCAGCATCGGAGCCGAGATCCTCGGCTCCATCTGGGGTTCAAGGGACTTGGCTCCGATGGCTCCGGCCCGCAAGAGATCCCGGTCCAGTATCCACCCTCTCTTTGTCGGAGCGGAGCCATCGGAGCCGATCTTCAGATCTTCCAGGCTGTCTGACCACGATTTGGAGAGGGTGGTAAGCAGGCTGTTGAAGTCTCAGGCACTGGCCCAAATGCTCCATAGCCCGTCTCAACAGACTTGGCTACAGCCCCAATTCTTGAGATTCCTCCTCCGACTCCACACCAGAGTTGGAGCCGGAGCTCTTGGGACAGCGACTGTTCGATACATCCTTCGGCTCCGTCATCCTCGCCCGATCTCCTCCTTGAGACTTTCCTTGGAGGGATCCCACTGTCGGCTCCGAGGGGCTAGTGGCATCGGACCCTTGTCCCGCTCGGCGCCGACATCTGCCTCGAGCCTTCTCTCCTTGGAGCCGACCATTCCTGTTTCTTTGTGTTCAGGTCTCCCGGGAGAGGAGCCTTTGAGGTGATGAGGAGTGTCCTGGCCTCTGAGCCTGGTCAACGGTCTATCCCTCTAGCTCCTCCCTCATCAGTGCCTGCAGAAGCCTCTTGCCAGCCTCTTGCTCTCAGGCCCAGGGATCCATCGCCCAGGTTTCCCACTGGGAATTTCCTCCTCTTCCGAGGTTTCTCCTGACCCTGCAGGTGAACCCGAGGAAACACACAGACTCCTGAGTCTACTACATCTGATACCGACTTAGATGAGTCGGAGGGTTCCCACGGTCCCCCTCTGAGGATGTCTCATTTTCAGACATCCTTGAGCTCCTCAAACAGAGGGGCCTCCATTGACCCTCCAAGGATGAGTCGGTATACCTGGAGGCTTTGGATCCCGACCCTCCACCTCCTGGGTGTCTCCGCCTTCGACCCACTCATGCAGGTAGTGGCTCATTCTGTGGAACCTGTCCCCAGGAGACCATCCAAATTCATCACGGCCCCTTCGGACAAACAGTTCCTGTCCAAAGGTGTCTCTGTGGATGCTATGGTGGTGGCGGCCACTAAGAAGGAACTGGTGGATCCTTCAGTACCTGTCCATCCTCCTAATAAGGATTCTAGGACCATGGACAGGTATGGAAAGCGGATGTTTTCTTCAGCGACCTTTGCAACGCTGAATTACCTTTGTCACTTCACCAGGCTTCAGAGATATTCTCAAGGAACTGGGGGAAGTAGTCCAGGATCCTTCAGCTGCTGGGGCTCAGGAAAAGATTGCCTCTCAGCTAGCTATCCTGAATTCGATATCTAACTCCTCCATGCGGCTCATATCTTATGCAGCCGATGGAACGAGCAGGGCACAGGTGTTGCTCTTAGACGCCAAGCCTGGATGCGGCTGTGTAATTTTGACGGTTCGGCTTTGTTCGGACCTCAGGTGAAGGATACTTTGACCAGATGTGAACAAGACGGTAAAACTCTTTCTGCCGTTGGAGTCCAGTTTTCCACTCCTTCTAGACCATATCCCAAGGGTCAGAAGGGGGCCCCAAGGAGCTACACGGACACACGTGGTCAGTTTACCCCTAGAGGCAGTGGGGGTAACAATAATAGACGCCCAGAGGCAGGGGGTCCTCAGAACCAGGGCAACAGGGAGCCTCTTCCTGAGAAGCCCTTTCAGCATCCCTGAGGTGTTGCCCGACTGTCCACCCTTGGAGGCAGTCGGAAGATTCGCTGTACCCAATAGCCTGGCAATCCCTATCACAAGAGAAGTGGGTACAGTCGATTATATCCGAGGGTTACAAAATCCCTTGAAAGGTTTCCTCTACAATCCCTTCCAGACATCTCACCCGGTCAAAGGGATTTGGCAAAACAGGAAGTTTCAAAACTCCTGGGAAAAAGAGCCATCCAAACAGTGCCGCAGACCAAGTAGGATCCGGCTTCTACTCAAGATTCTTTTGGTCCCCAAAAGGACGGGAGATTGGAGACCAATACTAGACCTAAGCAGACTAAACAAGTCTGTCAAAAGGCAAGATTCGGATGGTCACGCTGCAATCCATTCTGCCCTTTCTGGGCAAGGACAGCTGGATGTGCTCGATAGACCTTCAGGATCGTACTATCACATAAAGATTCACAGACGCTCCAGAAGGTTTCTCCGCGCTGGGAGCCAGTCATTACCAATTCAGAGCACTGCCCTTTGGCCTCACTTCAGCCCCAGAGTGTTCACCAAATGCATGGCGGTGGTCACAGCTCACCTGAGACGTCGAGGATTCCAAGTGTTTCCTTATTTGGACGACTGGCTCCTCTCCGCCACCTCCAGAGATCAGCTTCTTGGTCCAGAGATTACACCTTACAGCTTTGCAAGAGTCTAGGAATTTCGTGAATTTGAAAAATCCTCTCTGCTGCCTTGCCAATCTATCACCTTTATAGGCAGAGTTAGATACCGTCAAAATGTTAGCCAGACTAACAAATCAAAGGATTCTGGACATCCAGAAATTTGTTCAGCTTCTGTTACAAAGCAACAAGGTCAAAGCCAGGTTTGTCTTGAAGGTTCTAGGCCTAATGGCTGCAGCCATTGTTCTTCTTCCACTAGCTCGCTTCCACATCGTCTCCTGCAGTGGATGTTGTTCACGCAGTGGTCGTACCACGATCTGCCCATGAGACACGAGATCTTAGTGACACAGTCTTGCAGGGCTCATCTACGATGGTGGGTATCTTCCCTCTTCTTCAGCAGGGCCGACCATTTGTTCCCCTCCTCCAGTTGCCACAGTCACCACGGATGCCTCTCTGATCGGGTGGGGGCATTATCAGGGCAGGATGGTCCACGGACGTGGCAACCCATAGAATACCACCTGCACATAAATGTCCTGGAGATGAGAGCAGTGCTTTTAACGTTGCAAGCCCTCGGCGACTTTCTTCCCACAGGGACTATTGCAGTACAGACGGACAACATGTCCGTGGTCTGGTACATCAACAAACAGGGCGGAACCAGGTCCTATCCCTTATGTCGAGAAGCTCTCAGACTTTGGCAATGGGCGATCTCTTCTCAGCGGTTTCTGATAGCAACGCACATCCCGGCAGGTCCAACCTATTGGCGGACAGGCTAAGCAGATCTATTCTGATGCCTCACGAGTGGTCTCTCAATCAGTCTGTAGTGGATCAGATTTTTCTGAAGTGGGGCACCCTTGTTGCGATCTTTCGCTACCCTCAAAACAGCAAGTGCCCAGATTACTTCACACTATTTCCTCTTCCAGGCCAACCCTTGAGAGACTCTCTAACCCAGGATTGGCCTCGGGACTTCTTTATGCTTTTCCTCCCTTTCCATTGATTCCACAAGTCATTCAGAAAGCCACCGTTTTGAGAGCCAAATTGATCCTCATTGCTCCATATTGGCCTCGACAAATTTGGTTTCCGTCTCTACATCATCACCTTCTGGTGCAGCCCTGGCATCTGGACCCAGTTCCGGATCTTTGATCCACCAGTCGGGTCAGCAGCACCGAGCCATTCATTCTCTCAACCTCACTGCTTGGTTGCTCCACTTCCTTCCTAGCCAGGCTACCAATGATTTCTGACTCAGTCAGAGACATTTTAGTGTCTTCTTTAAAGTCGTCCACTAGAACTGTTTATGCTAGCAAGTGGCGGCGTTTTCTATTTGGGCAAACGCCAAAAATATTGATCCCTTCACCGCTCCTATACATTCTGTTTTGGATTTGAGGTTTTTCATTCAGGATCGCATCATCTACAGTCAAAGTACAAATGGCTGCTATTTCCAAATTTCATGTTGGTTTGCAGGACAATAACATCATGTCTCATAGGTTATGCAAAGCCTTTTTGAGAGGAGTTTTCTCCTAAAACCGCCTGTAAAACATCCTCCTCAATGGGATCTGAACTTAATGTTGGCATCCTAATTCTACCTCCTCGTGTTCTTTAAAGTTGTTGACATGGAAAACTATATTTTGCTGGCTGTTACTTCTGCAAGAAGAGTTTCTGAGATTCAGGCCCTCTGTATCACCTTATCTGGTGTTTCATAAGGATAGAATCTATTGATCTACCAGTTTTCTTTCCTAACTATTCTGACAGAGCTGAACAGAAGCTGCATTTTGATGTTCATCAGCTCAGGTACTACTTACATAGGACTAAACAACTTAGAAAATCAGACCAATTGTTTGTCTCCTATGCAGGAAACAGGTTGGGTCTTCCAGTATCTAAAGTGACCTTATCTAGATGGTTGACTTCCACCATTTCCTATGTGTACTCTCTAAGGGCAAACAACTATCTTCTAAGCCAAATCTATCCACTTCTGTAGCCTTTCAGGATAGACTCATAACTTCTAATTTTTGTTGTTTATTTTCTGTGGGTCATATTTATGATTGTAGTGTTTGATGCAGGTAGACACATTTTTTATTGGTGTGGATGCTTTTTTTTCCCTGGCGGTCATTTTTGAAGATCTTTTCCTTGTTAAAATTAATGGGAAAATTAACAATTTTATTTTCTTTTGGGCAGGGGGTTGTTGGATTGCACATCAGAGCAATGACTGGTGTTGCCACCTTATATCAAGAAGTTCTTCAATTTGATTCTCAGCTGAGGTGGCTTATACACAGTCTTCAAATCCGCATTGTGTCCAGATGTTTTTTTTCCAAGTATTTTGGGTACCTCCCACTGCCCAAAGACATATGTAGTAGCTTAATTGGTGTTGATCTCTTTAGGTAGGTGTGTGTGTGTGTGTGTGTGTGTGTGTGTGTGTGTGTGTGTGTGTGCGCACGCTTGTTTCATTGTTCCCATTTGCTGCTGGGATAGGTCACAGCATCTTTTCAACTCTGTAAAGGATGGATGATATTTTTTTTGTACATTATTTTGCTTTGCAGTGATTTTTGTGATTAAATACAATTCTTTTCAGGTATTGTTCTATACTTGTGTTACTATTCTGGGGTGTATTTTGTGTGAGTTAGTAGTTGTAACATTGTTTTTTTTTTCCCAAATAAATCAGTGGGAGAACTAAGTCTGTTTTTGTGTGTGCCTCTGTGGCTGGTGGTATCTTCAGCCTTCAGGTAGGTTTTTGGTGGTCTTTTGAAGTATTTATACAGAGTTTTAGGTATGTGTTTGTATCCTACTATATATCCACAGGTCTTATATAAGGATAAACGCACACAAACATAAAAAAAAATATTTGCACATGAAATTCTCAGTAGTTTGAGACAGTCTCAACAGATATGGATTTTTGAGTAGATTATCAATGCATCTCAATTTCTTGACTGGGCAGAGTACAATAGTCCTAGCATAAAGCACCAAAGAGCAGGGAAAAGGATGTAGCTTCATGTACATATCCATAATACAGATATCCAGTAAACAAATTGCTTTTAAAGTGGTTAGTTTAATTGATGTCTGTATCATGACTTTGTATAATGTGTCAGTCTCTGCCTTTTGCTTTGGTGCTTTATGCTACGTGTTCTGTACTATGCCGTACAAAATCTGAGGTGCCTAGACACTGACAGACTATGTAAGGTCACCTATCCAGTCTGCCTGTTTGTACTCTATTCCCCCTTAGCCATAACTATCAGAATTCCATTATGTCAAGAATTTGCTTTCTTAAATCCTTCAATTGTTTCAGAGTTTAAGGCAATGTGTTCCAGTTAGTCTATACCTGTCATGTGAAGAATCACCACTTTCAAATTTCATCCCAGATCATAGTCTAGAACTTAATTTATGTATTCTTATAACCTCTTCCACCTCGCAAGGTAGTTTGCACCTCCTTTTGCATCGATTTTCTGTGCTTTTCATCAAACGTTATGTAGTTAGACAACTTAGTGTGCACTTTCATGACTTTTACATGTATACACCTGTAGTTGTGCTCAGATCCTTCTCAATCATGCATGTGTCCTTCTATAGATAAGCTTTGCAGCACAAGATGGTTTACTGGTTTACTCTGAGAGTTGACTTTCACTAATCATGTTTTTGTGGACTTAGTGATATTCTTCTATTTTTTCATGATGTCTTATATTTAGTAATTGGTTTTGGCGATTGGAGAGGTTGAGATACCAAAAAACTTGCTGCAGTCCAGGCTTTTAAATTTTGATGGGATTAGACAGCCTGGGAGCTAAATGCAGAAAACCTGAACATGTCAGCCTAAAATAAGAATGCTGTTGTAGCAAGTTAGTTTTCTTGAGTAGCTAAACAAAACTGGCTCAAGTTGTCTAATACAAGATTATCTATGCATTTGTTGCAGCCAAAAGTGAGAATGCCTGCATTCTTCAGAAATGAACTGTGTGGAAAGGGTTTCCTTCCCGAGATTCACAGAGATTCTCTCTCTGTCTCTGCCCATGCTAATTAGCCAGTGCGGGATGGGCAATTAGTATGACTGAGAGAGTCTGATTCAAGAACATGGTAAAGCCAGACAGAGAAACACTCTGCATTGAACACTGCTGTGCCTCACACACACCTCTCAACCTCCATTTAAGAGAATCAGGGACATTTTCTTATAAACCTACAGGAAGAACAGGATATACGTAGCAAGCATTCTTTGAAGGATATTCAGTTTTGAAACTCAAATGTCTTTCATTAGTGACTTCATTCAGTGATTTGCCAGAGCACCCCACATTTTAAGAGGAATAAACCAAAAATGTAAGGCAAAAAAAAAAAACAGATCTCATATAATTAACCTGTTAGCACAAGAAATCTGGATAAAGCATAAACTAATATGGACCAAAACATAGGGACTTATTTTAAATATTACTCCTATACACTCAGAAAAAACTGCAATAAGAGGGTATATATATTAGCAAGCATTCTGAAGCCGGACAATACATTTTATGAAGAACAGACACAAAATAAAAACCTATACCTCTACTAGTAGCACAAAAAATCTGGGTGAAGCATTAAATAAGGGAGTTGGGGGGCACACATGTTAGGTGTCTTCTCCAAGCGATTTACAAAAGTTAAGCTTACATGCTATCCTCAAAAATTAGCATAGAAATAAACTTCAGATCTAATGTGCAAAAATTCAACCACTCCAGCAACACCAGCTCCTCTCCGATTTTACAACACCGATCCGACTCTTCCTTGAGTTGAATCTTTATCCTTGGGTATGGCGAGAAGCAGTGAAGATTGAGAGCTATGGACACCACAATCATTCAGCAGTATTCATCCTTCTACAGGCATGCCTAAATGCACATACACAAGGCTCTGCTGTGATTATACTCATGGTACAAGCCATGAGCTGCTTCATACAAATGAATGGGTGTGCACCATCAAAAGAGAGTGTACACTTTTTCCTCTCTGCAGCAAAAATAACTCGCAGAGTGATTCAGTGATTTGCTTGTCCAGGTCACTCTGGAGCAGCCACCATTTCTGGAGGAAAGTACACGGCTAATTAGCATTAGCCTCTCCCCTGACTTGACTTATTTGCATGTAGCTTCCCCAGCAAGACCACAGACTGTGCTGTGGCCACTGCCAAGGGAAAACACAATTGGGGATTGGTCACTTAATCGTTAAGACTTGCCACAATGCCAAGCTTCCATATCATCATAAGCCTTTCTAAATCTTGCCCTGTAGTGTAATTGGAACTACCTTTTTGGAAAGGAGAAAATAATAATGGACTAAGTAAGGAAACACAAAAAAAAAAAAAAGATCCTGTGCACTTTATTTGTTTAAAAAGACTAGACTTTAAAACGTAAGTAACAACTAGAACAGAAGTGACTGCTTTCTGAAATATTTCACAAGTGCTGTTATTTTTTTTCTAATAGTTGGATTCAAAGACAGTGTGTAATGTATTCCTTAAAGGTCCGAGTGTGTGTTGTGAGCTAGTACTCTGAAATAGGGTACCTGTCGGCAGATAGAATAAGTTATATGTGTACCAAAACAAATAGTAGCTTCTTTACAAATATTGAGAATAAGAGAGGGACAAGTATTGAACCTTGTGAAACAACTGTTTGAGTTGTGGCTTTATGTAATAGAGCAGAGTCGATTTTTACTCTGAAGAGCCTGATTGTGTGAGAAACTTTGAATCATTGCTTGGCTTGTGGATTAATTCCGTTGTCTATTAGGTGAGATAGGTGGCCTAATTCAGATACCTTTTAGGTGAGATAGGAGGATTGGAAAATCAGCTGTATCAAATGCTTGGGCTAAGCCAATGAAAATAACTCTAACTAGCTTGCCACTGTTCATGTTCCTGAAGATATCATTGGTCAGTGTCCAGAGTACAGTTATGATACTTCTACGTGACCAAAATCTTTGCTGTTTATTTGTAGAGTAAGTGAAACTTTTGTAGGTATGTGGTGAGTTGTTTGTATACAAGCTTCTCCCGAATCTTGCCCAGAGTAGGAAGTGTTGATATTGGGTGATAGTGATTGTGTTTTGGCTCCTTTACAATTGTACATATTAGTGCTGTTTTCCAGATTGATGGCATGGTTCTTGACATGAGGCAGCAGATTATATACTGGAGTAAATGGGTGGTAATGTAGTCTGTACAGTAATTTAGAGTCTGAGCCACAGTTGGTAAGCCAAGAGGTATTTTCTTTAATAAAGGAGTGGTCTGTTTAACAGAAATCTTAGGAAAGTAAAAAAAGGGGGGGTATGTAATCTGGGAGTAGTTTGATGAGAGGAAAGTGGGGATGAAAGGGTTGGTAAATTAATTGGTGAAACTGGCAGGTGGAAGATTGTCAGGTGAAACTTGAATGGCGTCTTGTGCTGAAGATTATTTTGGAGATACTCGGCCTAATATGTTGCTAACTTCATGCTACAATCGGTTTCAAAAGTGCTAGAGAAAAGTTTGTGTATTACATATTTGCTTTTATGTCTCCAAATTGCTTGTTTAGTGATATTATGGAAGGAGGTGTATTAATTCCTATTCTCTGGAAATGGGCTCTTTATCCAGGTTTTTCAGGCCTTGTTACAAAGTTGCATTAAATGTCATTATTACTCTATCCTCTAGTGTGATGTGTGGTGTCATTATTACTCCAGCTCTAGCATGACATGTGCTGTCGTTATTACCCCAGCCTTTAGCGTGACCCGTGCCATCATTATTACTGCAGCTCTAATGCACGTGTATGGTAGTTATTACTGCAACCTCTAGCATGATGTGTGCTGATGTACTTCGTGTTTCACTGTTGCAGTCATTATATTTTGGTAATCTGCTGGCAGGTTGCCCTCAGTCGGCCTGAATTCCAAAGTCTTCGGTCCTGTGTCGGTTGCTGTCTTCTCTTCCATGATGTCAAGTTGTCAGGGGTATAAAACATGCAGCCGACACCATTTTCTTCAGTCTTTCTTGCCACGTGGTGCCTGAAGCAGAAGCATTTTGCAAGTGCTGGTCGGCCGACTACTGAAATATTCGAGTTTGAGTTTCAGAACCGAAGTCTTCACTAAAGCTTGAGTACCCCCTTGGGGAAACTTTTTACCGATGTCAGAAAAAGTTAATAATTGTATTACTTGTGGGAAGCAAATACCTCATAAGGATTTCCATTTATACTCTATTCCTTGCCTAGGCCCTGACCACAACGTGCCTGGCTGTTGGTTTTGTGCTAGATTTAACCAACGGACTATTAAGCGTTGGTATATTTTTGCATCAGAGTATTTTGGAAACAGATTTAACTACCCAGAAATGTCGTCTGATAGCAATTCGACTACCGGAGTACATAAAAAATGCAAATAAAAGGATAGAGAAAGGCAGTCAAGATCCAAAACCAACGACGAAACTTCTCCTAAGCCAGTCGCCGGTTCGCCGGTACTCAGTGAGGCACTTTCGCAGCCCCTGATGCCCGCTACCTTCGAGTCGCCGGCCTCTACCGACACCCATGTGGAGTCTGGCATGCCATAAGATACTCAAGGTATTGGTCCGACGGATGTATCTCCCTCGGATGGGTCTGGAGCCGCTGAGCAGGCACCGGCTTCTGTGGGTGTATTCAGACCTCAACATTTCTATATCAAACCGATGACAGCTGCAAAATCAAAGACAAAAGCAACTTCTAAAACTAAAAAAAAGACACATGAGCCACGTGCACAGGCCTCTATGCCCAAAAAACAGATGATCAAAATGGCTGAAGACCTTATTACCTTGATCAGGGGTACCCATCCCCCTCCAGATAAGAGGCCTAGGCAAGACGCTGATTATGAATCTTCAGATCAGGTTTCTATTTCTTCTGATTCCTCTTCTGATTAGGAATTATCTTTACCTCCCTATGAGGATTCTGATGCTGAGGAGTCTATTCCATCTGCATCTCCTCCTGAGGATTATTCATTTGGAGAAACCTTGCATACTTTGAGGGAGCATTTTCACTGGGAGAGTCGAGACTTCTCAGAATCAAAAAAGAGACTCAGGGATTTCCTTCTTTTCCGTCAGCACAAGCCTTTAGCCATTCCCCCTGTTTTAGACATTGTGGTTGATGTGCTTTCGGAGTCGCGCTTGACCCCTGACTCCTTACCTCTGGCTCCCAGTAAACCTGACAGATATTACAGGGTCCCTGACTCTCATACATTTTTATTTAGAAACCCTGCTGCTGATCCTGAAACTATTTCACAGGGTCCAAATGGAGTTAAGGCCTCAACAGCAAAAAAAATCCTACCCCCTCTGACAGAGATTCAAGGGCACTGCACAGATGGGGAAAAAAGGTTTATACATCTGCAACCTTGGCAATCAGGGCCTTAAACTGTCAATTTCATATGCTTAAGTACCAACAACATGTTATGGGATTGCTGAAACAGAAAATTATGTTGATTTCAGAATGCGCAGAAAATAAAGAATTGCAGGAATTATTGCATGCAGCTGAACAAGTTGGAAAGCATACTTTGCAATGTGGTTTTGATTCTTTAGAAGCCTCCTGCAGGGCCGCAGTTACTGGATCTGTGATTAGGAGGCGTGCCTGGTTAAAGGAACAAAATTTGCCTGATCATGTTAAAGCTAAATTGCAAGATGCACCTTTACAGCATGAGTCTCTGTTTGGTATTAAGGCAGCAGAGGTTTTAAAGAAAATGGAAGACAAAGCTAAGTCTGTGCAAACTGTTAAAGACGTCTTACAAGTGCAGCCACCAAGATTCAGTAGACACTGGCCTACAAAAGATTGGTCCTTTCCTGTGTCGGACAGAGCTCAATGGGGCAAATCCAGATGCCCTAAGGGTTCCAGATACCAGGTGCAAGACTCATGCAGGTCAAAGCAATGGGGCACATCCACCTCCAAATCTGGAGGAGATAAAGCGCAAACCTACAGAAAGCAATCCCAATGACTTCCCCCTGCCTACACCAAGCACTTATCTTTTGGCAGCACCCATAGGGGGAAAATTAGCACTTTTTGCTCAGAATTGTCAGTTAATAACCCAGGACAAGTGGGTACTAAACATTGTATCACAGGGATACAGATTCCATTTCCACACTCTGCCAATGGCAAATGGTTGTCCAGATCTGCCAAAAAATCAATGGGCAGAGGCACAGAAACAGGTTACGTCCCTCATGGATATGGGGGCCATTCAGACAGTACCAGAACAGGAAAAAGGACAAGGTTTTTACTCAAGACTGTTCTTGGTACCCAGAAAGGACAAGGCCTGGCAGCCAATACTGGATTTATCGATTTTGAACACATACCTGGACATTCCAAAATTCAAAATGCTGACTTTGCAGCAGTTTCTGCCCATGCTGGGCAAGAAAGCTTGGCTGGTGACTTTAGACCTAAAAGAGGCATACCTGCATGTCCCAATAAGACAGTCGTGCAGAAGATACCTCAGATTCAAGGCTGGCTTAATGCATTACCAATTCTCTGCACTGCCCTTTGGCTTATCTACTGTGCCCAGAGTCTTTACAAAGTGCCTGGCACGAGTAATTGCATTTTGCAGACGAAGTATACAGATATATCCTTACTTGGACGACTGTCTCATTCAAGCAGAGAACAAGGACACTCTTCTTCGACACCTGGCGTTTGTGAAAAGGCTTCTAACATGCCCTAGGGTACACAATAAATGAAAATAAATCACAACTGGTACCCTCTCAAAAGATAACATTCCTGGGTGCAAGCTTGAATACAACTGCCCAGATGGCTTACCTCATGCCAGACAAAGGCAACTGACTACTTACTTCAAACTGATGGCAACAAAAAAACAGTCTTCTGCAAGTTAAATTCTGCAGGCTCTGGGCTTCATGGCATCCTGCATCCTACTAATTCCATATACAAGACTGCATATGAGGAAACTTCAGTGGTACCTAAAAGGTTTATGGAGTCAACATTCACACAGTCTGGAAACAATGATTCCTCTCATTCCCTGCCTCCAACAGGAGTTTCTATGGTGGGCAAAGGCCTGTCACCAAAACATGGGACGGCCCTTCACTCTACCCCTGCCAGCCAAACCTTAACAACAGATGCATCAGATTATGCCTGGGGGCCCCACATAGCAGGAAGATGCATTCAGGGCATATGGGCACCAAAACAAATGCATCTACATATCAACCAGAAAGAGATGCTAACTATTTAAAATGCCCTAACAGCCTTCAAGGACTTACTTCATCCAGGACAACTACTGATAAAGACGGACAACACCACAGTCATGTGGTATATAAACAAGCAAGGGGGCACACACTCATACCCCCTTTGCAGATTAGCCATGGCACTGTGGGACACAGCTTTGACCTACCAAATACATCTTCAAGCTCAATTCCTGCCAGGAAAACAAAACACTCTGGCAGATGATTTAAGTAGAAACCTTATGGATCCTCACGAGTGGAAACTAAATCCACAAGTCTTCAGCATGATAACAGAGAAATGGGGGAGCCCAGACATATAGATCTATTTGCCTCTCCTCAAAATTATCAATTGAAAAGATTCTGCACAAGGACTCATCACAGACAAGCATGGAAAGTGGACACCCTATCCTTCAGTTGGAAAAACTTATCAGTTTACGCATTTCCTCCTCTGCCTCTTCTACCAAAGGTCCTCCTAAAAGTCAGACAAGAGAAGCCAAAGATGATATTAATTGCCCCGAACTGGCCGTGCCCGTACTGGTGCCCAATCCTAAGGAACTTGGTCTCAATACCCAGCTTGGACCTTGCCTCAAAGACCACAACTACTGTCCCAGCAAAACAATCAGATCCTCCACAATCAACTACAGACTCTGAACCTGGCAGCATGGCTAATCATGTAATCATACAAAGGACACCTCTCAGTAAAGCTGTGCTGGATGTCATTTTGGAAGCCAGAAGGCCTAGTACTAGAAAATCTTATGCTGACAAATGGAAGAGATTCTGTGCTTGGAATCAAGCACAAGGGACTGATACAGCAGAACCACATATTCCTCAGATATTACAATACTTAACTGAGATGCTTGACAAAGGCATATCTTTTTCATCAATCAAAATCCATGCCTCTGCCATTTCGGCTCATTACAGTACAGAGCCACCAATCTTCTCTCATCCTTTACTAAAGCAGTATCTTAGAGGAGCCAAAAATTTAAGGCCATCTAGAAGATCACCATTACCTGCATAGGGCCTCAATTATGTGTTGGAAAAGCTCACCCTGCCTCCATTTGAACCAGCTGCTACCGCTGATATAAAGTTCTTATCATGGAAGACAGCTCTGCTACTAGCAATTACTTCAGCAAGAAGAGTTTCAGAGCTACAGGCCCTCATGGCTGTAGAGCCTTTTATCATATTTTACCCAGACAGGGTGTCTCTGAGGACAAATCCTACTTTTATGCCTAAGGTGGTTTCCATTGTGGCTCTTAACCAAACAATTCATCTGCCAACTTTTTATCCAAATACACAGAACAAAGGGGAGAGAATTCTGCATTCCTTGGATGTACACAGACAGCTAAGATTCTACTTGAGCAGGACTAAAGCTCTAAGAAAAACTGAGCAATTACTAGTGTCATATGCTGCAGGATCAGAAGGAAAGGCTATTTCAAAGCAGACAATTTCAAAGTGGATAAGACACTGCATCCGTTTTTGCTGCTTACACCATGGTAAACCTGTCCCCAAGGGCATTAGGTCTCATTCCACCAGAGCTGCAGCTACTTCAGCAGCCTTTCTCAGCGGATTACCAACCAAAGGCATTCTAGAGGCTGCTACTTGGAGTTCTGTTCACACCTTTACAAAGCATTACCATTTGCCTGTCTACTCTAAGTCCAGGGCAGGATTTGCCACTGCAGTGCTGCAGGGCCTTATAGCCGCACCTAATGCTGTTTAGCTCCAGCCTCTGAACCATAGCTTTGGGAATCTACCCAAATGTAATGACTGCAACAGTGAAACACGAAGAACATAGTACAGTTGTGTACACTTACCATAAATGTAGATGTTTGAGTGTATTCACTGTTGCAGTCCAGGTTACCCTCCCGCCATCCCCCTGTCATTCTAAACTTTATCTTTCCTTCTCTGTCTTCTACAACGTATGTGGTGTATTTGCTTGTAGATGAAGGTAAAGTTTATATTGATGCATGTGTGTGTATATATATATATATATATATATATATATATATATATATATATATAATATTGCTACCTTTTTGGGGTCACCTGACATTGGGGGCAAGAAAAACGAAAGAAAATGGCGTCGGCTGCATGTTTTATACCCCTGACGACCTGACGTCATGGAAGAGAAGACAGCAACCGACGCATGACCCAAGACTTTGGAATTCAGGCCGACTGAGGGCAACCTGCCAGCAGATTACCCAAATGTAATGACTGCAACAGTGAATACACTCGAACATCTACATTTATGGTAAGTGTACTCAACTGTACTTTGTCATTACTCCAGCTCTAGCATGACATGTGCTGTCGTTATTACCCCAGCCTTTAGTGTGACATGTGTCATCATTATTACTGCAGCTCTAGTGTTATGTGTACTGTAGTTATTACTGCAGCCTCTAGCATGATGTGTGCTGTCATTATTACTCTAGCTCTAGCATGACATGTGCTGTCGTTATTACCCCAGCCTTTAGCATTACATGTACCATTGTTATTATTCCAGCTGTTGTACCGTTTGCTAACCGGGTTAGACACATTAGGCCAATGGATTCTTTCCAGTGGAGATTCAAGGTAGTATTCATGCTGACTAGGGGAAATTTGGTGGGTCTATATTAGAACATCGAAATTTCACAATTTCGAATGTTCTAATATCGACCTCTATTCAGCGAATGTTGAAAATAGCGAAACGACAGAAAAACGGATTTTCCTAGAGAAAGAATTCGGTTGTCCGTTTCTGTCGTTTCGTTATTTTCAGCGCTGTGGTGGAAAGTTACGGGTTGGGTTCAGGTAAATGCGCGATTGGGCGCGGGTTAGGTATGTGTGCAATTGTGTGGACGTGAGGGTTAGGGCGGGTTAGATGAGTTAGGGTTAGGGCGCGGGTGAGGTGAGTGTGCGATAGTGACAGACATTAGGGTTAGGGTTTGGGTTAAGGTAAGTGGATAGTTAGTGGTGTTTGTACAGCTTAGTGTAGGGTTAGCTGTAAGATTTTAGGTGTATGTGTGTGGATGGCTGTTTGTTTGGTGCGCTTGTGTTGTGTGTATGTGTTTCAGAACAGCAATTTTTTCCCTAGGGAAAAACTCGCTGTTCTGCATGTTCGATGTTGTCAGCATTCGCTGAATAGGGGTCGATATTAAAACATTCGAAATTTTGAAATTTCGATGTTCTAATGTATACCCAAATTTGGTGGGGGCATTAGGGAACTTGACCTATTCTTTTCTTTATAGAGTTCCTAATACTGCCTTCCCTGAGTTAGGGAGTGCTGTGGCTGTCTAGAGTTGGGAAGCAGAAGTGGAAACATGGAGCAGGAGCAACCCACCAGTGTGACGTATATTGCTCTTACATGACAGGGATTTTGTTATACCTTAACTGGGCAGGGCTGCTTGACATCATGCAAATTACTGCACATGTCAATTAGCTCCTTCCTGTCTGGAATGCTGAATTCAACGTCTGTGTGCCATGTGACAACAGCACTACCTTCATCACAAGGGGATTGATAGATTGCAAGAAGAAACCCCACACTCATTCCCAAAATGCCTGAGGTGACAATTGTCATTCCTTCCCATCGGCTCCTCCAGTGCTCAAGCCACTAACTGATCTGTGGATGTCTGGGTTGCATGTAGCTATTTTTATACTCATTAATTGGTGGAATTTATAAACATGCTAGTTATGATTTAGTGCTATAAAGAAAAGCTAATATGTGGTAGCTGTGTTTACAGCCTGTATATACACAGAAAATATAAGGAGGGAAAGAAGAAAAAAAAAATGTTGGAATAGGTTCTGCTAACTAGAGCTGAAGCAGATGATGAGACTGCAAAAAGCTGTGTGACCTGAATATGTTAGTCTGGAAGTTGAAATATGGAATTCTGATATGCTTTTTCACTTGGTACTTACCTGTTTAGAAATACGAACAGGGAGCATTCCCAGACCATTTTTTATGGCAGGTCCTCCTGATATGCTTCCGACCTTCATCCCACAAATGGAATGCTCCTGCATGGCCATTGTCAGCCACTGCTGCAATGGACATTTAGTCACTAGCTTTTAGTAGCAGACCACACCTCTCATAGCAAGAAATCTGGACATAGCCAAAAATAATTGAGGGGACAAAGGCAAAAAATATGGACAGATTTTAAATATTGCTCCTATAAACTTAGATATTTGGTAGAATAACAGGTTTTGCATTATTATGTATTTTCTAAAAGATATGAAGTTTGAAACTGAAATGTCTACCATATTTATTATTTATTGACTTCAGTATTCAGTGATTTGCCAGAAGACCACAGATTTTATGAGGAACAGACCAAAAATATGAGGCAAAAATATCTGGACATTCTGTGAAAATCTGAACAGTTGAGAGGTGTGTCACAGACTAACTCACTGTGTGAAAAACTTAATGCATACTAGAAAGTATTGCAGTTACTATGCTTAGCATGTGCAGAGATTATGGCTTAAAGTTGACATACAGTGTGTGTTGTGCCTTGAAGAGGAAACGAGCATTAAACTGTACATGGGAAAATTACTTGGATCATAGGAACAGCAGTTTAGTGTGATTTTCACATTTTCATTTTGTAATTCCAGGTGGAAAGTTTGTTTTCATTTAAATGTAACTAACTTAAATAATATTGCACAGCAGTTTGAAAAGACCTGTTTAACCAGGCTAACTGTGTCCTTTCATGACTGGCAACAGACAACCACAGACTCTCACATGCTTCCCATACTCCAAAGTGGCTATTTTATGGTTTGAAAGCCCCTTCCTCCCTTTTCAGGTCTTCCCAAACTCATCCTTGCCAGTTACCCTCATTTTCCTTTGATTCTTCAGGATCTTTAAGTGCAGGGACCATTCACACACACACACACACACACACACACACACACAACAGGGCACAGGGTTATATTCCAGGATGTTTCTGGTATGTAAGAAAAAGGTATTGAAGACCCATTCTGGATCTTTCTTTCCTTAACACGTTTCTAAAAAAAATGTTCCTTCCATCAGGATGCTCTCTCTTCAATCTTTTTTTCTCTTTGTTGCTTCCCCAAGCTTTTGGATGCTTAAGTTCACATTCCTATTTTACCCTCTCTTCAGGAAGTTTTCTCATTTCTCCATTACCTCCCCACATTATCAGTTTTATGCTTTGCCTTTTGTTCTTTCTGTTTCCCCAGGGGTCTTTACCAAATGTCTAGCCCTGGTGTTGGCCTTCTGAAGGCTTCAGGGAATTCAGATTTTCCCTTATTTAGGTGACCTCTTCTTTCAGGCTCCCTCCCAAAATCATCATTTTTAGGATGTGACATTTAAATTGCTTTTCTGCAAAGGGTAGGGATCACCTCAAATCTCAACAAATCTGTGCTGTCTCTTTTTCAAGATCAGGATTCTCTTGGTTGCAGGATTCAGACTGTGCCAATAATGGCTATACTGCCTCCTTCAAGGTCCTGTCATTTACAGCTTATTTTCAGTCCCTTCTTCCTCTTTCAGTGCTTTCTGAAAGGGATTTCCTTTGAACTCTAGGGTTCATGGCATGGCATCCACCATTCTTATGGTTCTTTTTTTGCCAGACTCCATACAAGGAATTTTCAGGGATACCTCAAGACCATTTGGCTTTTGAGTTGCCATCTTCTGTATTTTCCCATTCTGTATTACCATGCCTCAAGCTTGAGTTCCACAGATGGACTCATATCTCCCTGAATTTTGGACTGCCTTTTCAAGTCCTGTTCCCACTCAGGAGTTGTACATGGAAGATTCATGTCAGAGTTGGGGAGCTTCCTCCAACAATGTCAGGATCCATGGGGTTTGGTCTCCTCCACAACTGACAAACCATATCAATATTGGGGAAATGAGCACTCTGATTCTGGCTCTTCATGCTTTCCACTCCCTTTGGATCCCTGGTCCTTTAACATTTCTTGCAGACAGTACCACAGTCTTGTTGTATATCAACAAGCGGGGGGGGGGGGGGGTACAAAGTCATGTCTTCTGTGTAGGCTGGCTCTTCAGGCTTGGGATTTTGCAATCTGCCATCCATACCTTCAAAGCACAGTCAGGTCCAGGGCAGATACTCACTCATAAATGGATGCTTCAAAGGGAAGTGTTCCTGGGCATTGTTCTTCAGTGGGGTACTTCTCAAGTGGATCTTTTTGCCTCCCCTCTGAACAGACAACTTCCTACGCTCTGTTCCAGAGTGCCAAGTCCTTGGCTTGGAAAGAGGAACCATGTCCTTTTTCTGGAAAGGGATGTTTCTGTATTCCTGTTCTCTTCTTCCTCTGTTGCCAAATGTCCTGTACAAGTTATGTGAGACACACCCAAAATCTTTTTACTGTTGACTCCCTTTTGGCCCAGACAGCATTGGTTCCCCCTTCTATTACATCTGACCAGAGGCAATCATCACAAGTTACCTCACAGGATGGATCCACTCATGCCTCAAGACAAGAGATCTCTCATTCACCATCACTTGTCCATCCTTCATTTGACTCTATGGATGATCGAGTTTGATTAATTTTAGAGACAGTTTTCTGAGAATGTGTTTCAGGTTTTGCAAGGGGCCAGGTAACCCACTGCTAGAAATCCTGTGTGGCTAAGTGGGAGAGATTTTCAGTTTGGTGTCTCAAACATGATCTGGACCCATTTTTCTCCTTGCTTATTTCTGTGAATTGGTGACTTCTGGCCTGGCATATTCATTTGTTAAAGCTAATTTGTCATCCAATTTTGCTTGTTTGCCTCTGAATCCACTACTCACTTCTAGTTTTGAAGTCAAACAATTTTTAAAAGACATTCTTTTTATTAAGCCTCCAAGAAAATCTGTTCCTGCATCTTGAAAAATTGATCCCATATTATTTTGAACCTGAAGTTTCCTCTTTCTTGCAATACTGTACTTGGAAGACTGTACTGTTATTAGCACTTTCTTCTGCCAAGAAGGTCTCTGAACTTTAAGCACTCATGGCAGTTCTATCATTTGGTTTTTCACAAGGACAGGGTATCTCTTCTTACCAGACCTTCTTTTATGCCCAAGGTAGTTAATGATTTATCCTTTAATCAAACCATTTATCTTCCTCCTTTTTTTCCCCTTCTCCACTGATTGATAGTGAGAGGGTTCTTCACACCTGGGGTTTGCATAGGTAGCATAGATATTACCTGGACAAAACTAAAGGTATCAGGAAATCTGAGCAGCTTTTATTTCCTTTAATTGGAAGGAATTGAGTTTGACTTTGTCAAAACAAACCATCTCTTCATTGATGTCTAAGGCCATTTCTGTTTTCTATTCTTTTCATGGCAAGCAGCTGTCTTCTGTTCATGCTTATTCTTCCAGGGCTGCAGCCTCCTCTGTGGCTTTTTTCAAGAGTATGGATACTAGGTCCATTTTAGGACCTGCTTGTTGGTCCTCTGGATATACCTTTACTAAATATTACAAGTTGGATTTCATTTCTAAGCCAAAGTGGTTTCACTAGAATCCTCTTACTTCATTTTTTGTAAGGCTGCTCTGTGTCTCTCCCATCTCTAAAGAATATTACAGCAGTGATGAGGAAGGACATATTACAGTTACACAAGATATCTTACCATAACAGTAGATGTCGTGCTATTCACTGCTGCACCATTCTCCCCCCCCCCCTCCTTTCCCCAGTTTTCTTCTCTGTTGCCTTTCTTCTGGCCAAGGGGTCTTTTCACTTTTCCTTTTTTTTTTCTACTCTTCCTGGATTCACACACTCCTACATTTTGGTTTGCTCTAGTTCTTCTGGGGTAATTCAGTTCTGAGGATTAAGTTCTCACACATCACTTATGGACCTTAAGCCTTGGATATAGGACATACTTTTGACATACAGCACATGGAAGGAGATGAGGCTTTGGTATGCTGGCATTTGGCTGTCCTCAGCAGGATATACCATCTATAAAGAATACTGCAACAGTGAGTAGCAGGACATCTACTGTTATGGTTAGATCTTACACAACTGTACTTTCTACAGGCAGTAAGTGCAAAGAGTGCATAATAATGTATCTCATACCCTTCATAGTACTGTAGAAATGGAATGAGGGACAGGGCTGTCATCTCAGACCCATTTTTGCATTAAGGAGCCATGTGTAAGTGCATACTCCAGCCTGGTGGTATGTGAGTCGGTTAAGATTTCCCCTGGAGTCAAGTGTTCTCTTCTTAGGTACCCTATGATGTTCCGAGAAACAAAACTATCAAGGGTGTTTATTTACAAATAAAGCTACTGTGACTCAAGTCCTTAGGCCACACTGTGGAAGCCACAAGCTCATTGGACTGTATTCAGTCTTCATGCTTCCCCAGGATGCTGAGATGACTTTCTGAGCCTTGCTGCCTTGTGCAAACACAAAATTACTTTCACACAGCTGATAGCACAGATGCATACCTTTTCATTCTCTGAATTAATGCAGTGTTTCTCTAATATCAGTCTTTTCAGAAGAATTAAAAAAACACAGGGAATTTAAAAGCACTGAACAGTAGAACTCTGTTAATCACCTGGCCATTGTAAAATCTCTGTTATGTTAGACTATGCAAAGACTTGCCTTTAAGAAAAGGCAAGCTACTTGTTGCATAGAGAATTCTGCTGTGGGCAGACACTTCTACAGGTATTGACATACACAAAACTATGGACTTTTAGAGAAAGCAATTTATTTGGATTTTATGGTGTGTGTGTGTGTGTGTGTGTGTGTGTGTGTGTGTGTGTGTGTGTGTGTGTGTGTGTGTGTGTGTGTGTGTGTGTGTGTGTGTGTGTGTGTGTGTGTGTGTGTGTGGTCCCTGCACTTAAAGATCCTGAAGAATCAAAGGAAAATGAGGATAACTGGCAAGGATGTGTTTGGGAAGACCTGAAAAGGGAGGACGGGGCTTTCAAACCATAAAATAGCCACTTTGGGGTATGGGAAGCATGCAAGAGTCTGTGGTTGTCTGTTGACAGTCATGAAAGGACACAGTTAGCCTGGTTAAACAGGTCTTTTCAAACTGCTGTGCAATATTATTTAAGCTAGTTACATTTAAATGAAAACAAACTTTCCACCTGGAATTACAAAATGAAAATGTGAAAATCACACTAAACTGCTGTTCCTATGATCCAAGTAATTTTCCCATGTACAGTTTAATGCTCGATGTTCTTCATTCCACATTGCTGCAGTCCTAACTATTGGGTAGTCCGCTGTCCAGTCGGCCCGAATACCAAAGTATATGGCTGACGTCGGTCAGGGCGCATTAGACTGACGTCAGTACGTCAGGGTACTAATGCGCATGACCAACGTCATATCCTCAGTCTTTTTTGCCGCATGGTCCGATGCAGAAGCAATTTTGCGAGTGCAGGTTGGCGTTCTGAAAGTTTCTGAAGTCAGAGTTTCAGACCGAATCAAAGTTGGCTAAGTACCCCGTTGGGGAATATTTTGTTTTTTCTTGCCTCAGTATTTAACCGGATGTCAGAAAAGTGAATAACTGTATTTCTTGTGGGAAACAGATACCTCATAGGGATTACCATACTTTGTGTATACCTTGTTTAGGGCCTGAGCACGACGTTGTTGGATGCCGCTCTTGTGCTAGATTTAACAAACGCACTATTAAGAGAAGGTTAGACTGTGCCAGGTTAGTGTTTGGGAAGCGTTGTAATTATAAAATGCCGTCGGATGCTCCGACGCTCGCTAAAAACGCAAAGATAAAGCAGCAAAGCCTAGGTGGAGGAACCGACAGTCCCAGACGCCGGTTCTTTGGAAGGCTCAGTGGAGCCGGAGGTTTTGCCAGGTGTCTCTTTGGAGTCTCAGGAAGAGACTTTACTGTTACAGGATGTATCCTCTCAGGAAGTAGGCCAGGCTGAGGGGCTTCTCAGGTGGCTGTTCTTCCCTCTCTTCCTAAGGTGGTTAGAGCCTCTCCTTCAGTTTCCAAGGCTTCTTTGAGGGGCAGGCCAAGTTTAGCTTCTGTGGGGGTTTCTCCTAGTACTTCAGGATCTTTGCCTAAGAAACATATTCTTAAAATGGCAGAGGATTTGATTACTATGATTAGGGTTCTATGCCCCTCCTGATAAGAGGCCTAGGGTGGAACCTGAGTTTGAGAGTTTTGAGCAATGCTCGAGGCTTCGGAGTCTTCGGCTGAAGACTTGCAGGAGTACCCTCCTTATTCTGATTCTGATGTGGATGATTCTACTCCTTCTGCTTCTCCTCCTGAGGATTTTTCATTTTCAGAGACTCTGCATTCCATGAGGGAGCATTTTAAATGGGAAGGTCAAGATTTCTCTGATTCCAGGAAAAGGCTTAGGGAATTCTTGTTTTACCCCAGCATAGGCCTTTAGCTATACCTCCTGTTTTGAATGTGGTGGAAGATGTGTTTGCAGAGGCTTCCCTGAATCCTGATTCTTTGCCTCCTGCCCCAGTTAAACCGGATAGGTATTATAGGGTGCCTGAAGCTCATAAGTATCTTTTTAAGAGTCCTAGGGCAGACCCAGAAACTGTCTCTCAGGGGCCTAAAGGTGTGAAGGCCTCAGTTGTTAAAAATCCTGTCCCTCCTGATAAAGAGGCAAGGGCTTTGGATAGATGGGGAAAGAAAGTGTATACTTCTTCCACTTTAGCCATGAGGGCGTTGAATTGTCAGTTTCACATGTTAAAATATCAGAATTATCTTCTTTCACAGTTGAAATCTAAGTGGATGCTCTGGCTGAAGGTATTGAGTGTAAAGAGTTGCAGGATTTAGTTCATGTGTCTGAACAGGTCGGTAAACATTCTTTGCAGTGTGGTTTTGATGCTGTGCAGGCCTCCTCCAGGGTGGCTGCCACTGGTTCTGTTCTTCGTAGGCACGCCTGGCTGAGAGATCAGAATTTAGCTGAGCATGTTAAGACAAGGATTTTGGATGCTCCTTTACAGTCTGATGTGTTGTTTGGTTCGCCTGTGGAAGCAGTTTTGAAGAAAATGGAGGACAAGGCTAAGTCTATGCAAACTGTTAAAGATTTTTTACAGGTGCAGCCTCCGAAGTTTAGTAGAAATTGGCCTACTAAGGGATGGACTTATCCTGCTTATGATTCCCAGTCTAGGGGTAGGTCTAGACGTGGTAGGGGCAGAGCTCAGGGTTCTTTAGGCCTAGGACAGGAGTTCCCCTGCTCAGACTTCTGGTGAGGGCAGGGGTCAGTCCTTTCGTAAGCAGACCCAATGACCTACCTTTTCAGCTGCCAGTACATTCTCGCCTGGCAGCACCTTTGGGAGGAAGGCTGTCTCTTTTCAAAGAAAATTGGGATTTAATTACCCAAGACAGATGGGTTCTGGATATTATTCACCACGGTTACAGGTTTTATTTCCATACCTTGCCTCCTTTCAAAGGCATGCCAGACATTCCTCCTCTTCAAAGGACAGAGGCTCACAAGCAAATTTCTCTGTTGCTCCAAATAGGGGCCATTCAGTCAGTTCCTGTGCCGGAAAGGGGCCTAGGATTTTATTCTCGCCTGTTCCTAGTACCAAAGAAGGGGAACACGTGGAGACCAATTCTGGATTTATCTATCCTCAACACTTATCTGGACATTCCCAAGTTCAAAATGTTGACGTTACAACAGCTTTTACCTCTGCTGGGCAAAGATCACTGGATGGTAACTTTAGATCTCAAGGAAGCTTACCTTCATGTGCCAATCAGACTAAGTTGCAGGAAGTATCTGCGTTTTAGCTGAAAATTCTCATTATCAGTTCTCTGCATTGCCCTTTGGCTTATCTACTGCGCCCAGAGTATTCACAAAGGTTCTGGCTCCAGTGATAGCTTACTTCAGGCTAAAAGGAATCCAAATCTATCCTTACTTGGACGACTGCCTGATTCTGGCTCAAGAAAAAGATCTTCTACAGCATCTGGAATTTGTCATAGCAGTGCTAAGATGCCTAGGGTATTCTGTGAACGAAATAAAGTCCAGTCTAGTACCCTCTCAAGACATGTGCTTTCTGGGTGTGAGACTGAATACAGCAGCCCAGATGGCCTTTTTAACCCCGGACAAACAAAAGAATCTTTCCAGTTACTTCCATCATCTATCTCTTCAGTCCGGGCTGACTGCAAGGACAGTCCTTCAAGCCTTAGGGTTCATGGCATCTTGTATTCTGGTGCTTCCCAATGCCAAACTGCATATGAGGAAGCTACAATGGTATCTCAAAAATCTGTGGACACAGCACTGCCAGGATTTGGACACTGTCATTCAAATAATACCTTGCATTCAAAAGGAATTTTTGTGGTGGGCTCAGGAATGTCACCTAAACAAGGGACTCTCTGTGACCCGCCAGAGGCAAGTCAGATTCTAACGACAGATGCCTCAGATGTTGCTTGGGGAGCTCATCTAAATGGAAAGTGGATACAAGACAAGTGGCCTGCCAGACTACAGCATCTACATATCAACATGAAAGAGATGTTAGCAGTTCAGTTTGCATTAATGGCTTTCAAGGAGTTACTTCTTCCAGGGCAGGTGTTGATTCTAACAGACAACACAACTGTCATGTGGTACATCAACAAACAAGCGGGAACACATTCTTACCCATTGTGCAGACAAGCAATGATTTTATGGGAGACTGCGCTCAGTCTGCAACTAACTCTTCAGGCAAGGTTTCTGCCGGGAGCACAGAACTCCTTAGCAGATGTATTAAGCAGACAAATCATGGATCCCCACGAGTGGAAAATGGATCTTCATGTATTTCAAAAATTGACAGTGTCATGGGGAACTCCAGACATAGATCTGTTCGCTTCTCCATTAAACCACCAGCTGCCAAAGTTTTGCACGAAAGGATTTCATCACACAGCTTGGAAAGTGGATGCTCTTTCTTTCAGTTGGAAAAATCTTCATGTGTATGCCTTTCCACCTCTGCCTCTTCTTCCAAAGGTGCTTCTAAAGGTCAGACAAGACAAGCCAAGGATGATTTTAATAGCTCCAGATTGGCCTCGGCAGCACTGGTACCCATTACTAAGGAGTCTGGTAAGGAAGCCTCCATGGCCTTTACCCTTGATTCCACACCTGTTGTCTTAGAGGACGGTCATCTGCTCAATGTCAAGCTTCACTCTCTACATCTAACAGCCTGGCATATTCTGTTTTGAAAGACAGCAGGTCTCAGCTTCCTCAACAAGTTTTAAATGTGATTATGGAAGCCAGAAGACCTAGTACAAGGAAAGTGTACGAGAAAAATGGAAGAGATTTTTATTTTGGAGTGCAGCAAACAATTTGGAGATTTCTGAGCCTAATTTGAGTGTGGCTCTTCAATATCTTACTGAGTTATTGGACAAAGGTTTGTCTTTCTCTTCCATTAAGATTCATGCTGCAGCTATTTCAGCTCACTATGATTGTGACCCACCATTGTTTTCGCATCCTTTGTTCAAGCAATTTCTTAGAGGGGCAAAGAATATAAGACCCCCACGTAGAGCTCCTACTCCTGCTTGGGATCTCAATTTTGTGTTGGAGAAACTTACTCTACAACCTTTTGAGCCTCGGCTACTGCTGAATTGAAATACTTGTCATGGAAGACTGCTTTTTTGTTGGCCATTACTTCTGCAAGAAGGGTTTCTGAGTTGCAGGCCCTTATGGCAGTGGAGCCTTTTTTGATTTTTCATAAGGATAGGGTATCTTTACGTACTAATCCTTCCTTTATGCCTAAGGTGGTTTCTAGTGTGGCTTTAAACCAAACTATTCATTTGCCTACCTTTTATGCAGATCCCCAAAATAAAGGGGAAAAGATTTTGCACACTTTAGATGTACACAGGCTTTTGCGTTATTATTTGAGCAGGACTAAGGATTTTAGGCAGTCTCAGCAGTTGTTTGTTTCTTTTGCTTTGACTTCAAAGGGCAAGCCTGTGTCAAAACAAACTATTTCTAGGTGGATTGGGTGTTGCATTACATTTTGTTATTCCCATCATGGCAAGGAGATTCCAGCTGGGATTAGGCCTCATTCCACTAGGGCTACTGCCACTTCCACAGCATTTCTAATCGGGGTGGCAACTAAGGATATTTTGGAGGCAGCTACTTGGAGTTCAGTGCATACTTTCTCTAAGCATTATCACCTTCCTCTCTACTCTAAGTCTAGGGCTGGTTTTGCCACAGCTATTTTGCAAGGCATGTTGTCAATTCCTGCTTCCTTATGATTTGCCAGCCTCCCTTACCTCTGCTTTGGGATTCTACCCAATAGTTAGGACTGCAGCAATGTGGAATGAAGAACATAGTACAGTTTTGTACCTACCATAAATGTAGATGTTCGAGGATCCACATTGCTGCAGTCCAATTTACCTCCCTCCTTCCCTCTGTGTTTAGGGTGGTTGTGTAGGTGAGGTTATATTCTGCTAATTGTGTATATATTGTATATATATATATATTTTTTGGTGCAGGTATTTTGGGAGTTTTTGTTTTTGGCCTTATCTTTTCAGGGTCTTCTGACATCTGGGGCAAGAAAAGACTGAGGATATGATGTCGGTCATGCGCATTAGTACCCTGACGTACTGACGTCAGTCTAATGCGCCCTGACCGACGTCAGCCATATACTTTGGTATTCGGGCCGACTGGACAGCGGACTACCCAATAGTTAGGACTGCAGCAATGTGGATCCTCGAACATCTACATTTATGGTAGGTACAAAACTGTACTTTTCCTCTTCAAGGCACAACACACACTGTATGTCAACTTTAAGCCATAATCTCTGCACATGCTAAGCATAGTAACTGCAATACTTTCTAGTATGCATTAAGTTTTTTAGGGGGTGTGTGTGTGTGTGTGTGTGTGTGTGTGTGTGTGTGTGTGTGTGTGTGTGTGTCTGTCTGTCTATATGTACTGTGAACTGAGAACTGAACCTGGCACAATCTAATGCAGAAGGCACCGCTACAGGGTACAGCACTGGCCAGTCTGTTAAAAAACAAGCCCTGAGCATCACCAGACCAGTTGAGAGGGGTAGTAGGAGGTCTGGAAGAGTATCCTAATGATTAGTTTTCATCTAGAGGTGCTGTGCCCTTGGATGACAACACATGTATTCAGTCATGACCATGTAACAGACTGCAGAGTCCTGCAGGATCACCTCTGCTAAATTAAATGCATATCTATATGTAAGCGAACACATGCAGAGGAAATCTAGTCTTCTAATGCAATGATAGACTAACTTCTCTTGTTTAAAAGATATCACAGCCTAGTCTAATTCTAAACATGACACTAGTTTGCTGCCTATAGCCAGCTATAGGCCAGGCCTTTGGGCACAGAGGTAATGATTTGGAGAGTCACACATGACGTAAAGAGGAGCTGAAGATTATGGATTAAGGAGTCCTAAAAGAAAATAATATTTTTTCCAGGAGTCAGCTTCCTGAATGACAAACAGATATTTGCTTCTAACTCGCTGTACTATATGGACTGCATATGATTGTACTTGATGTTTGTTTGTTATACCTTACATGATTCATCTTTGTAAAAAAATATATAATTGTACTTGATACATGTTTGTCAATATGCTTGGGTTGTACCTGAGAAGGTACTTTTTGACCATCTCACTAACCTGGTTAACAAATGTGAAACAAATTAAGTTGGAATTGAAATTAAAATGTCCTGTTTCATCTCTGCTTTGTTAAACACAGCGTTTATCAAACAGGCTTTATCTGTTCAGTATTTTATCAAAATATGCTGATGAAAAATAAAGAAATGAAACTGAGTCTTGACTTCGCTTTTCAGAATGAAAAGCCTATAACTGTAGGAGATGCAGACAGATCATTCATTTTTAATGAAAACATTAGAGAATGGAAACTTGACCGCTCAGATTTCAAGCAGCAGCAGCAGCTGCTCTTCTGTTACAAAGCAACATAATCTTAGCCACACTATCTCTGTGCATAAGAACACCAACTGAAACAACTGTGCAGAGTGCAAATAAACTAGTCCTTTCTTCAGTCATTATAATTTTATAATGGCTGTTCAAATTTTTCCTCTACTGTCCTCTAATGTAAATTGTGAAGCATTTGAGTTTGTTCTGCAGTAGTTACACTAATGGGTACTTTACTACTGTATAAGTTTTTGTAGTGCTATAAAGAATGCATTATCTATAGGTTTAATATAACTTAAAATAGCGTGGAACCTTCATGTTATGGGTAAACTCTGACACAGTGCTGTGTGCTGTGCAGTTTACCCTTGGTCGTACAGAGTAGTTTGATATGATTTGCCTCATACTAACCCCAGTTCTTGAGTCTGTGTATCAAAGTACAGATCGTCAAGAACACTATAAACTCACTTGAAATTTGTTTCATATCCAGTACAGTGACTGTTTTGGGGGTAGACATATTTTTTTTTTAGAATTCAGTCAAAAGTGACTCCTGCCTCCTGTGTAGACTAGGAGTCCCCTAGTTCAATTTGCATGCACTGATAGGCTAAACTGTTCATTTGGTGTGGAAATCACTAGAGGGGAAGTGACAGGCATGCGGCTAACACTGGATAGAATGATGTGCCCCTGGAGGAAGCAAAAAGCATACTGAACTGAAGTTAAAGGAAAAAACTAAAGAGAATTATATGGGCCTGTACAGATTTCAAACCTACAAGTCAATACCCTTTGTCTCCTAACCATTTACTCTTTTATTGGATGTGCTTCTCACACCTTAATTTAGATCACTGAAGTAATTTTTTTCCTGCAGCATTTAGTAATTGGTGTTCAAGATACAGAAAGGTCCAGTATCCCTCTGCTAACTAGCATGTATGCTTTTCTGTTCCTTAAGTTACCTAAGCTTTTAATTTCTTATAATGTTTTTTTCTGATGGCACATGCTCGAACTGATCCTGAGTCTACTCCACAACAGAAACTAATTCTTTGAAGACCCACTTCATTTGCTTATTTAGCCTGAGGCATCCATGCATTGTAAGTGAAACACACACACACAAGGAGTTACTGCCCCTTTGTTAAGGGAAAACGTCTCCCAATAAATATTGCATAATTAAGCCAAGGTACACTGTGTATTTCTCATATGAATAGGTATGTGAATGTGTGTAACTATATTGTGTATTGTAATGTGCATGTATGTTTGTATATCTGTTCCTCTGTCTGTGTAGATATAGATATGTCTGTGTTGTGCATTATAACAAGGTATATAAGTAGGTGTGTGTGTGTGTGTGTGTGTATTATACATTGAAACATTGTCATTTAAGTATGGGAGAGTCTTTAAGAGTACAGACCTGCACTTCACATCTTTAAGGGAAAGTGTAATAGGGCAAACTCAGAGTCCTATACATGTCTGCATTCCTGTTGTGGAGGAAATAATGGAGGTTATTTTGGGTAAAATATTGTCAGAACTGAAAAATGTTTGGCCTTCAATCCTTATATTAGCATGAATATGTTTGAAAATACCTCTGTAACAACCTTTTTACATGGTTACAAACTAAACCTCTAATACCAATAAAAATAAAAAAATGAGGATAAGGCGAATAAAGGGAAATACACGCAACTAAAAACCACAAACATTTAATATATGTAAACATATGTTAAATGTTTGTGGTTTTTAGTTGCATGTATTTAGCTTTCTTCACCTTATCCTCATTTTTACCTTTTTACATTCCAAGATAATATGGAGATAGTAGCCATTATGATAGGGAAACTATCACTCCCATATATCACACAAGACAGTGCATTTAAATGTGTATTTTCATTTTCTATCTTATAAGCCTGGAGTAGATTATATGGTAATACTATAATAACAGATAAAAATTAAACAGTGTACTGTGATGTAATTTATATAGACCTATCGTCTGCTTTTGATAGGGTCATACACGAAACTCTGATCAGTTTGTCAGAAATACTAGTATTAATGTAATCTTGATAAGATAGATAGCTCCATAGCTTGCAAACAGAACAATGTAATTATTATAAGGGAATTGGACAGGTGAATTTCTAGGTTGTAGTCGAAATGTCATACAGTGCTCTGTCTTGTTTAGTTTGCATCTTCCTGCTTTGTCTTTTTCCATCTGTGGTGTCCTATAGTGTGTATGCATATGTAGAGGTATAACTAGGGTGTGGCAAAGGGGACTGCTACCTTGGGTACAAGGTATTAGAGAGACGATAAGGAAATGCTGATTGCTCAGTAGCCACTACCAGCATTCAGAAATAAATGCCAATAGTGCATTTGTGGTCAAGGTTGAAGCTTGTGGAAGCACAGGCTGTACCATATGTTTTAGCATGGATATCCTTCCTTTTAGGTTAACTCAAGTCTCTGAATGTGGCTGTCAGTCTGGGACAGCTTTTCTTATTAGGAAGGTAAAACTTCAATATTCGAAGATATACATAGTTTTGTGTGTTAATATTAAGTTAATACGTTTTTGGGGGTGTATTTTTTGAGAACTTTCAGTAAAACAAAAACTTTTGTAAGATATGACATAGGGTCAAATGGATATGACAAGAAACAACTGTATAAAATGTTAAACTGTCAAACATTAGTGTGTCCATGTAATACAGAAGCTGGAACTAGATACTTAAAAACTGTTACAGATTAAAGGTAGGAATAATAACTTTTTAACATAGTGAGCCTTTTGATATTATCTTTAAATGTTAATGGTCTCACAGATGCATACAAAAAAGTCTCACAGATACATACCAAAAAGAAAGAGTCATAAACTGCATTAAAAAATGTAGCATGCAAATAGCTATGCTATATGAGACACATTTGAAAGGAATTGAACATTTGAGTTTGATAAAGAAAGGTTTGCAGGGGTGGAATACCTGGGACAAAGGAAAAGAGGAGTATGTATATTAATTGCAGGAGTCATCCAATAGTGACAGAAGAGAATAAAAAAGATTAATGGTAGATATGTAGTACTAAGGGGCTATTGGCAAGGGAGGAGGATTACAGTGACATGTAGACATGTATTTATATTCCACCTAAAACTGTTATAATGGAGGTTAAGAAATTTTTGGGAGAAATAATTGGTTTTCAGCAGGGAATATTACTTGTAGGCAGGGACTGGAATTTGATTTGTAGCAGGGAAGATGTGTCTGGGGGGGCCAGAAGGGAAATATAACAAAGGAGGGTAGATTTTTAAAGAAATTTATGAAAATATTTGGCACTGAAGATATGAATTTAGTAGTAGGAGTTTGAAGTGAATGTATGTATTATTTCCCAAGATGCAAATAACATTTCACAGGAGCATGTGCATTTAATTGTAAGTTTTGCTATGCATCCAATAACTATTTCAGATCACGTGCCAATAATAAGTAAAATAAAAATGCAGTGTAATGAAACAAAAATGAGACACTGGCACTTTCCCACCTATCTGTTGAAAAGAGAGGAATTTAAGGAATGGATAGTGAAAATTATTTGGTAGTTATTAGAGAAGACAGAAATTTCTTTGGAAATATAGCTATGGAGTAGGATTAAATTAAAGTGGAGTTTAAAATAGGGTAGAAATGGGAGAGAGAGATAGGATTAAGAAACAACAAGAAGAATTATTTAGAGGGACTGACCAATGTTAAAGTATTGCAGAATAGGGGGGAATCTCACAGAACAAGAAGAGGAGCAATTGCAGAGTGCTAAGAGGATTACCTCGTTAATATGCATGAGTTTAGAAAGATTTGCTGTTAAGCAGTTGTTTTTTGATGATAATGCCAGAGCATAAAAAGTTTTAGTGCAATGACTCTGGCAACAGAAATTAGAAAGAGTTGTCGCCAAGTTTAGGGAGCCTATAATAAGGAAGATAAGAAATCCTGTAGATGTACTAGAAATATTTCAGAATTTTATGAAAGTGTGTATAAAGCAGAGAACTATTGAGATCAAGAAAAGGTACAAATTTAAATGTTTACGGAAGAATTAAATGTGCCAAGGTTAAAGGTAGGTAAAGCTCAAATACTAATAGTTAGGACAGGAGGAGATGAGATAAAAATGGTGATGTATAACCAATCAACAGAAAAATCCCCCAGGAATAGATGGTATTCCTGTGGAAGTTTGTAAGGTAGGATTAAAAAAACTGATAAAGATGTGGAAGGTTTTGTTTAACAGTATTTTAAGAGGAGGAAAAGCATCAACTTCCTGGAAGAAAGTGTTGGTGGCTGGAATACCTAAAGAGGGTAAAGACCCATTGGATCCAGCTTCATGCAAGTCCATTTCAATTGTACACCGTGATTATAAAGTGTTTATGTCTATATTGGCTAAAAGAGTGGTAAAGTTGATGCCAAAATTGATAGGCATAGATCAGTGTGGTTTTGTGAAGAGGAAGCAGACATTTGATAACATTAACAGAATCAGAACATAAGAAAATACTACTGTTGTTTTGGTGGATCTTGATGCAGCAAAAGCATTTGACAGAGCACGCTGAGAGTTCATGATCAGGCCAATGGAAGCATTTGCATTTCATGATAAAATTGTAAGGTTGATTAGGAGGATATATGAGGGATTGGAGGCAAAATTTAAAGTAGGTGGGTTCTTCTCTGATAGTTGCTGTTTGAGCAGAGGAACAAGGCAGGGGGTGTCCTCTTTCCCCTTTGTTATTTGCACTGTATTTAGAACCATTGGCAAAGAAAATAAGGGACTCTGAAATTCAGGGATATAATTGGTATGGTAGTCAAGAAACGTTGGTTCTATTTGCAGATATTATTTTATAACTGATAAAAAAAAAAAGGACATTTCAGTGTCGTGGAGCATTTTGAGGCAGTTTCAAATCTTTTAGGGATACAAAATTAATGAAGCTAAAACAAAGGCAATAGCTGTGAATTATGTACCACATAAACTGTTTCAACAATAGCCATATTTACGGAGGCATGATAAAATGAAGTACTTAGGAGTATGAATTTAAAAGGATACTGGTGTGGCAGCTAAGCATATGTGGGAAGAGACTAAACTGCAGGTAATACAAAAATGAGTAATTGGAACCTCTGTTATATGGATATGGATAGCAAGATATAAACAGTTAAACATTTTTTAGTCCTTTTACTTTTATACACAAGGCAGGCATATTTTTGTCAATCAGAGGAGTAGTTGTGGATAGCAATTAATAAAGACCTGAAGGATTTTATCCAGGAGGGGAAGACGGCAAGAGTCAAGTGAGATAAGCTGATTCTTACAATTGAACAAGGCAGTTTTGGATTCCGCAATTTGAAGGGGAATTACAGAACTGCACAGTTAAGGCTCCTATAAATAGCACAAGCAGAAACGTATAATTCAAAGTGGAAAGATATTATATGAAACAGGTGGGAAGCTCTAGAAACAAGGAGAGAGTGGGATTTTGGATGTAGATCCTTAAGGAGAATGATAACCATGTAAAGTGTTATATTTATAAAGTACCAGAAAGTATTCTAAGAAGTAAGCCAATGTGAGAGTGGAGAAAAGAGATTCTGCCAATAGGGATGGCTGCAGTTGGGGATACAGACAATAGGCAAGAGGGGGCTGAAATTTATTGGAGAAAACTGGTAAAAGAGCCAAGGTATTGAGAGCAAATAATTAGAGAGAGAAATAAATAGGGGGATCCTACGTGAAAGACCAATGCTGGTAGAGTTTTTCGTAGAATCTAGAATAGAAGATGTTCTTCATCTCACATTGCTGCAGTCCTTACATATGGGTAGTCCACTGTCCTCGGTCGGCCCGAATACCAAAGTATTAGGCTGACGTCGGTCAAGGCGCTTAAAACTGACATCAGGACGCCAGGGTACAAAGCGCATGACCGGCGTCATTTCCTGTCTTTTGCCGCATGGTCCGATGCAGAAGCAGCGTTGCAAGTGCCGTTCGGCGTTCTGAAATTTTTCGAGTTCAGAGTTTCAGACCGAATCCAAGTTGGCTAAGTACCCGTTAGAATATTTTGGTTTTTCTTGCCTCAGTGTATTACGGATGTCAGAAAAAGTGAATAATTGTATTTTGTGGGAAACAGATACCGCATAGGGATTATCATTCTTTGTGCATTCCTTGTTTGGGGCCTGAGCACGGCGTAGTTGGGTGTCGCTTCTGTGCTAGGTTTAATAAGCGCACTATTAAGCGGAGGTTAGATTGTGCTAGGCTGGTCTTGATGGCGGTGCAATTATAATATGCCGTCGGATACTCCGGCCGCTTCCGAAGAAGCGCAAAGACAAAGCGGTTAAACCCAGGCAAGATGAGTCGTCCGTTCGGACGCGGTTTTTTAGAGGTTTCAGTGGAACCGGTGGTTCCGATGGAGGCTTCTCTGGAGTCTCAGGGGGAGACTTTGATTTTGCAGGATGTGGCCTCTCAAGAGGCAGGTCAGGCTGAAGGGGCTTCTCAGGTTTCTGTACTCCCTCCCTTCCCAGGGTGGTTAGACCCTCTCCTTCTGTTTCCAAGGCTTCTTCCAGAGGCAGGCCAGGTTTAGCTTCTGTTGGTGTCAGTCCTAGTTCTGCAGGGTCTGTGCCTAAGAAGCACATGCTTAAAATGGCAGAAGATTTGATTACTCTGATTAGAGGTTCTTTGCCCCCTCCTGATAAGAGGCCTAGGGTAGAGCCAGAGTTGGAAAGTTTTGAACAGGCTTCGGATGTTTCAGAGTCTTCGGCGGAAGACTTGCAGGAGTACACTCCTTATTCTGAATCTGATGCGGAAGATTCCACTCCTTCTACTTCTCCTCCAGAGGATTTTTCTTTTTCAGAGACACTTCATTCTATGAGGGAACATTTTAAGTGGGAAGGTCAGGACTTCTCTGATTCACGGAAAAGGCTTAGGGAATTTTTGTTTTTACCTCAACATAGGCCCTTAGCTATACCCCCTGTTCTGGATGTTGTGCAAGATGTATTTTCAGAGGCTTCACTTAATCCTGATTCTCTGCCTCCTGCGCCTGTTAAACCGGATAGGTATTACGGGTGCCTGAGGCTCATAAATATCTCTATAAGAGTCCTAGGGCGGACCCAGAAACTATTAGTCAGGGTCCTAAGGGTGTCAGGGCCTCTGTTGTAAAGAATCCGGTTCCTCTAGATAAGGAGGCCAGAGCTTTGGATAGATGGGGAAAGAAGGTCTATACATCTTCTACCTTAGCAATGAGGGCTTTGAATTGCCAGTTTCATATGTTGAAATATCAAAATTTTCTTCTTTCACAATTGAAATCTAAGGTGGATGCTCTGGCAGAAGGCATTGAGTGTAAAGAATTACAAGATTTGGTGCATGTTTCTGAACAGGTGGGTAAGCATTCTTTACAGTGTGGTTTGATGCTTTGCAGGCCTCTTCTAGGGTGGCTGCCACTGGTTCAGTTCTTCGCAGGCATGCCTGGCTTAAGGATCAGAATTTATCTGACCATGTTAAGACAAGGATTTTGGATGCTCCTTTGCAGTCTGAAGTGTTGTTTGGCCCACCTGTGGAGTCAGTCTTGAAGAAAATGGAAGACAAGGCTAAGTCTATGCAGACTGTTAAAGATTTTTTGCAAGTTCAGCCTCCGGAGTTTAGTAGAAATTGGCCTGCTAAGGGGTGGACGTATCCTTCTTCTGATTCTCAGTCTAGGGGTAGATCTAGACGTGGTAGGGGCAGAGCTCAGAGTTCCTCCAGACCTAGAACATGGAGTTCACCTGCACAATCTTCGAGTGAGGGCAAGGGCCAGTCCTTTCGTAAACAGGCCCAATGACCTACTTTTTCAGCTGCCAGATCCTTCTTGCCTGGCAGCACCTTTGGGAGGACGGTTGGCACTCTTCAAGGAAAATTGGATTTTGATTACCCAGGACAAATGGGTATTGGATGTCATACACCAAGGTTACAAGTTTTATTTCCATACCTTGCCTCCTTTCAAAGGCATGCCAGACATTCCTCCTCAGCAAAGACTAGAGGCTCACAAACAGATTTCTCTACTACTTCAGATAGGAGCTATACAACCGGTCCCTCCGCCAGAAGTGGGCCTAGGATTTTATTCTCGCCTGTTTCTAGTACCAAAGAAAGGGAACACGTGGAGACCAATTTTGGATTTATCTATCCTCAACACATATCTGGACATTCCCAAGTTCAAAATGTTGACGTTACAACAGCTTTTACCTCTACTGGGCAAAGATCACTGGATGGTGACTCTGGATCTCAAGGAGGCTTACCTTCATATTCCTATCAGGCCCAGTTGCAGGAAGTATCTGTGTTTTCGGGCTGGGACTTTTCATTATCAGTTCTCTGCATTGCCCTTTGGCTTATCTACTGCGCCCAGAGTGTTCATGAAGGTTCTGGCTCCAGTGGTAACTTTCTTCAGGCTAAGAGGAATACAAATCTATCCTTATTTGGATGATTGCCTGATTCTGGCTCAAGGAAAGGACGAACTTCTTCATCATTTACAGTATGTGATGGCAGTGTTAAGATGCCTAGGGTATTCTGTGAACGAAATAAAGTCCAGTCTAGTACCCTCTCAGGACATGTGCTTTCTGGGTGTGAGACTGAATACAGCATCCCAGATGGCCTTTTTGACCCCGGACAAACAAAAGAATCTTTCTCTTTATTTCCATCAATTGTCTCGTCAGTCCAGGCTGACTGCAAGGACAGTCCTTCAAGCCTTGGGGTTCATGGCATCTTGTATTCTGGTACTTCCCAATGCCAAACTACATATGAGGAAGCTACAATGGTATCTCAAAATGTATGGACACAACACTGCCAAGATATGGACACTGTCATTCAGATAATACCTTGCATTCAAAAGGAATTTTTGTGGTGGGCTCAGGAATGTCACCTAAACAAGGGACTCTCTGTGACCCGACCAGAGGCGAGTCAGATTCTAACGACAGATGCCTCAGACAAAGCTTGGGAGCTCATCTAAATGGAAAATGGGTACAAGACACGTGGCCTGCCAGACTTCAACATTTACATATCAACTTGAAGGAGATGTTAGCAGTCCAATTTGCATTGATAGCTTTCAAGGATTTACTTCTTCCAGGGCAGGTGTTGATTCAAACAGACAACACAACTGTCATGTGGTACATCAACAAGCAAGGGGGGACTCATTCTTACCCTCTATGCAGACAAGCAATGATTTTGTGGGAGACTGCTCTCAGTTTGCAGCTAAATCTTCAGGCAAGGTTTCTGCCAGGAGCACAGAACTCCTTAGCAGATGTGTTGAGCAGACAAATCAGGGATCCCCACGAGTGGAAATTGGATCCTCATATATTTCAGAAATTGACTGTGTTATGGGGAACTCCAGACATAGATCTGTTCGCTTCTCCACTAAATTACCAGTTGCCAAAGTTTTGCACAAAAAGGTTTCATCCCGCAGCTTGGAAGGTGGATGCTCTCTCATTCAATTGGAGCAATCTTCACGTGTATGCCTTTACACCACTGCCTCTCCTCCCAAAGGTACTCCTGAAGGTCAGACAGGACAAGCCAACCATGATTTTAATAGCTCCGGATTGGCCTCGACAGCACTGGTACCCATTACTGAGAAGTCTGGTACGGGAGCCTCCATGGCCTTTGCCTTCGATTCCACACCTGCTGTCTCAGGAGAACAGTCATTTACTCAATTTCAAACTTCACTCTCTGCATCTGACATCCTGGCATATTCTGTTTTAAACCCTGGAGGGTCTCAGCTTCCACAACAAGTTTTGAATGTTATTTTGGAGGCCAGAAGGCCTAGTACAAGGAAAGTTTACGCAGATAAATGGAGGAGATTTTTAATTTGGAGTACAGCAAAGGACTTTGATGTGTCTAAACCTAATTTGAGTGTTGCTCTTCAATACCTTACTGAGTTATTGGACAAAGGTTTGTCCTTCTCCTCTATAAAGGTTCATGCGGCAGCAATTTCTGCTCACTATGACTGTGACCCACCATTATTTTCTCATCCTTTGTTTAAGCAATTCCTTAGAGGGGCAAAGAATATAAGACCCCACGAGAGCTCCTACTCCTGCTTGGGATCTCAATTTTGTGTTGGAGAAACTCACTCTACAACCTTTGAGCCTGCAGCTACTGCCGAGTTGAAGTATTTATCATGGAAGACTGCTTTTTTGTTGGCCATTACCTCTGCGAGAAGGGTTTCTGAATTACAGGCCCTTATGGCGGTTGAGCCTTTCTTAATTTTCCACAAGGATAGGGTGTCTTTGCTAACCCTTCTTTTATGCCTAAAGTGGTTTCTAGTGTGGCTTTAAACCAAACTATTAATTTGCCTACTTTTATGCAAACCCCAAAATAAAGGGAGAAGATTTTGCACACTTTGGATATACACAGACAGTTGCGATATTATTTGAGCAGAACTAAAGGGTTCAGGCAGTCTCAGCAGTTGTTTGTTTCATTTGCTTTGGGTTCTCAGGGCAAACCTGTTTCAAAACAAACTATTTCTAAGTGGATTGGTTTTTGTATTGCTTTCTGTTATTCCCATCATGGTAAGGAGATTCCAGCTGGGATTAGACCTCATTCCACTAGGGCTACTGCCACTTCTACAGCTTTTTTAAGGGGTGGCTACTAAAGATATTTTGAGGCAGCTACTTGGAGTTCAGTGCATACTTTCTCTAAGCATTACCACCTTCCACTTTACTCTAAATCTAGGGCTGGTTTTGCCACTGCAATTTTACAGGGCATTTTGGCAGCTCCTAATGCTTTATAGTTTTGCCATCCTCCCTTACCTCTGCTTTGGGATTCTACCCATATGTAAGGACTGCAGCAATGTGAGATGAAGAACATAGTACAGTTTTGTACCTACCATAAATGTAGATGTTCGAAGATCCACATTGCTGCAGTCCAACCTCCCTCCTTCCCCTCTGTAGTTAGAGGTGGTTGTGTGGTCTGGGTTGTACATATTGTAAATATGGTTAGTGCAGGGGTGGTTGGTTGTTCTTTGCTGTTTTTTGGCTTTGGCCTTTCTTTTTGGGGCCTTCTGACATCTGGGGCAAGAAAAGACTGAGGAAATGACGTCGGTCATGCGCTTTTGTACCCTGACGTCCTGATGTCAGTTTTAAGCACCTTGACCGACGTCAGCCTAATACTTTGGTATTCAGGCCGACCAAGGACAGCGGACTACCCATATGTAAGGACTGCAGCAATGTGGATCTTCGAACATCTACATTTATGGTAGGTACAAAACTGTACTTTCCACTCACCAGGCTAAACAAGGAGAAAATTACTGTCAGCTGCCTGTCTGGTGCCAGGATCCACCACATAATGCACGCACAAGTAACAAATATGACTCTGTCATTGTCCATGTTGGTGTGATTGACCTGAGATTTACCTCCCTGGACTAGATGAAAAGAGATGTGGAGGAGCTCTCCAGTCTTGCCATCACCCAGAATGATACCACAGTACAAGGAGAAAATAATTGACTTCAACAACTGGCTAAGCTTCTGGTGTCATTCTAAAGGGAATCCAGTATCTGTCTCCTGGGATGACATGATCGACAGACCACGATGCTTTGCCAGAGATGGCCTGCACCTGTCACCCGTGGCATTCCAGATACTGGCTAAGGCTCTTACCACCCCTATAGTGCCTTTTTTAGGCAAGGCTCAAATGACAAATTATCCACCATAACAGGTACAAGCAAGCAAAATCTGAGGATAATGCTACTCAATGCTAGAAGTCTAAACCTCAAAATTCACTCACTCGAGGCACTCCTTAAATTGGAAAACATCAACTTCTATGCAGTGACAGAGACCTGGTTCAAGGCTTCAGAGAGCATCCCTGCATTACCAGGCTATAATTCATACCACACCTTTCAGCCACCTAACCTGGACCAAAACACTAAAGGCGGCGGCGTGTCCATATTCATTAAGGATATCCACACCTCCAGGCTAGTTGCTCAGCATAATGCATCCGAGATTATCCAAGTGCAACTAACCCTCTGCAAGACCACAATCCAAATTGTAGCTTGCTACAGATCCCCCACCATGCCCCAGGATTTCCACTCCTCATTTCTTGATACACTGGAAAATATTAGGGCACAACCTAACACCATAATAATGGGCGATTTCAACTACCGCACCATTAACTGGGAAAGCTACTCGTGTACCAGTTCTTTTGATCAACGTTTTCTGGAATTCATAAATTCCAGTGCCTTGGATCAACTTATCCATACCCCACCGGGGGCAGCAATATCCTAGACCTGGTCATTACCAACATGGGCGACTGGTGTTCCACACCAGAGGTCAGTTTCTTGTTGGTCAGATCCGACCACAAGCTAATCACCCTAGACATCCACATATCACCCGCCATTAGGGAAACCACCGTAAAAAATGTTTCCAAAGCCAACTTCATGCTTCTTAAGACAGAAGTGGCAAACTTCACAACATCCTTACAGACGGACACTAGAGGTACGACTGCTGAATCCTACACAAATGCACTTTATAGGCACTTACACGAGTACATGGATTGTGCTATCCCTAACAGAACCAAGATGCCATCCACCCAAAAAAGGAAGCCAATCTGGTGGTCTCCTGCCATAAACAAACTGTACAACAGAAGAAAGAAACTGCTGCAAAAAAGAGTAAAAATCCCATGATTGGAGGAACTCCCTGGTCAGACTGAGTAAGAAGCTGAGATCCCTCATAAAATCCTCCAAAGCTAGTTAAGAAAACAAAATTGCCACTGTTTCAAAAGACAACCACAAAGCATTCTATAGCTATGTCAAGAATCTCAATGGCAACACTCAGATCTGCTCTGAGTTGCAGCACAGTGGCACTGAATATACAGAACCAACTGATATTGCCAACATCCTGGCAGATAAGTTAATTGCTAACTTTACACCCCTCTCACCCCCTAAAGGGTCCAGCTCTATACAGAAAGAATGCAAAGTTCCTGTAATTACGGCTGCACAGGTAAAAACTATACTCTCCAAAAGCCAAGAACACAGCATCCATGGGACCTGACAACATCCCAGGCTGCGTTCTGCATGAACTACAGAACGAACTGGCACCCCACCTAAGTACCATGTTCAATCATAGCCTCACCTCAGGCTTTGTGCCCACTGAATGGTACACAGCGATGCTTATTCCACTCCACAAAGGGGAATCCACTATGGACCCCGGGAACTACCACCCCATTAGCCTGACGAGCCTGGTCGGCAAAGCCATGGAACGTATCACCATGGAAATTATAACCAAAGACATTGGTAATCTCCAAACTCTGGACCCCACCCAGTTTGGGTTTGTAAAAGGCAGATCATGTCTCCTAAACCTGATAGACTTCTTTGAAGCAGTCACCAAAGCGGTAGGTGAGGGTAAGGTGGTTCACACAGCCTATCTAGATCTCACCAAGGCTTTCAACACCATCCCCCACTCTGGAATTATAGATAAGCTCACTAAACTAGGCATAAATCCCTGTGTCACAAGATGGGTTGCCAACTGGCTCACTGACAGAGCCCACACTGTGAAAGTAGCAGACTCCAAGTCCGACTTCAGACCAGTGACAAGTGGAGTACCACAGGGTTCAGTCCTGGGTCCTCTCCTGTTTGGTATCTACTTCTCTGAAGTGCAGGCTAACACAGAAAGTCCTTGGCTAATGAAGTTTGCAGATGACTGCATACTAGGAGCCATAATCGAAACTCTTAACAATGTGGACATCCTACAGAAGGGCCTCACTGAGACAGATGCCTGGTGTCAAAGCCATGGCCTCAACCTCAATGCCAAAAAGTGCATTGTCATCCCTTTTGGTAAAAACTCTGCACCCATGAACTACCACATAGGCGGTAGTCTACTTAACACTGAAAGTGTGATAAGAGACCTTGGGACACAGGTGAACAGTAGTCTCTCCTTTGATAATCACATCACCAAAGTAGTCAGGAAATCCTTCTATGTGACACACCTCATCACAAAAGGTTTCTCATTCAGGAAAAAAGAGGTCATTGTTCCCTTCTACTCATCACTCATTAGACCCATTATAGAGTACAACTCCCCTTTTGGTATGTACCTCACAAGACATCTACAACAACTGGAAAGGCCGCAGAAATACCTTACAAAGAGTATTACCGGCCTCAAACAGATACCCATTCAGACTGTCTGAAATAACTCCAGCTTTATTCCGTCGCATATCGCCTACTCAGAGGTGATCTCTGCCTAACATACAAAGCTATATCCAAGCCAGAGCTGTTGGACATTCTCCACTTAAAGAAATCCGAGTCCCTCCGAGCTACACGCTCTAGGGACCTATACCTTGTCACCACAATAAACAGAACATGCTGGAAGGATAGATTCCTGTCCCAGAGACTTCCCATACTCTGGAACAAACTACCTGTCTATATCAAACAAAGCTCCTCATTAGCACTCTTCAAGAAAAATCTTGATGATTGGATGAAATTCACCCCGGGGATCACTTCTGTGGCTCTGCTCGACAGGGGCACAGGTAAATAATTTTCTTGGGTGGCAACAGCCAGGGTACCTTTTTGGCTAGGCTTATATAGGCCCTAGGTCCAATAGTCTAGTACCTACCTATGAACCTATAAGAAGCTGTTGTTAAAAAAATGAATATTTAGTAGAGCATACAAAATGTTGCATGATAACTACAAGAATCAATCAGAGGAGGTTAGAAGGGATTGCGAAGAGAGATTGGATAAACAATTCACAAAGAAATAATGGTGGGATATATGTATGTGTCCAAAATATGCAACAAAGTCTAGATGATTTAGGATCTTTGCTTGGAAGTATTTGCATAGGTATTTTTATACTCCCAGTAGACTCCAAAGAATTTTTCCTCAGGTAGACAGCAAATGTTGAATGTGCCATGGGGATGAAAGAGGTAACTGGGAACATATTTTCTGAGAGTGTAATGAGGTTGCAGACTTTAAAGATTCCCTGCAAACTGCTCTGTCAGAGATACTAGGTGAGTAAATTGGTATAGCTAAGGTAATTATTTTTTTATGATAAAGAATTTGAATTGCCTAGTTATAGTCGAGCCTTGCTGAGTCTAATTATGGTAGCTGCCAAAAAAAGCAATTATGAGAAAATGGAAATCAAAGTCTAAACCAAGTTTACTAGAAATACTGAATATAGTAACAGCGATAAAACAACTGGAACTGGGATCTTTAGAAAAGGGTAGGAGCAAATTACACAGGGAAAAAAATGGGAATTGTGAGAACAGTACATGCAGAGGAGGAATGAGGTTTAAAAGTAGGCAGGATTTGAATGTGGTTTGTAATGTTTGACGCTGACTGGATAGATTATAAGTGATGTATAATGTTTGCAGCTACAATTATGTCAACATGGTTTGTGATGTGTAATGTTTGTAACTAAAATTATGTCAATATGGTTTGTTTTCATTTGTATAACTATTGCCTATGCCATAACTCATAATCTAAAAAAGATGTTTCTTATTTAAAATAAAGGTTGAAGCTTACTTCAAATGTTAACACTTGTTACATTTTTCTGAAGAAAGAACTTCACTTTTTTTTTTTTTAAAGGGTGCCCAGATCAGGGAATAGCACCAGGTACTAGTTGGGTAAAGTGAATCTCTCTGCAGATGACTGCAAGTCTGGAAAAGAACTTGACTAAATTGACCAAGTAAATAAAGGAGAATAATATGTTGATAAATACATAAAAAATTAGGCTTTCATTTAAGGACCTGGGGCCAGATCCAGCTTTGAGTTTGTTTCTGCTCAATACCACTTGGTTACTGATAATTATAAAACTTTAGGCTGTATAAAAAATATCGATCAAGTCTAAGAAATCAGAAATGCTAAAATCATTGCAAGTTTTATTAGACCCAAGAGAAAAAAAATGCCAAAAGCTTCAAATACAAATTTGTGTTCATTAATACAACAGATCCATGAAAACATTATATAGACCAAAAAACTTTGGGCTGTATGGAAAAAATGTGAAAGAGGAATTGTGAAAATGTAAAGAATAAAACCTACAGATTTTTGAAAGGTATAAAAAAGAAGTATGGATGTGAGTAAGTGAGAGACCTGTTGTGGTGCAATATTTATGCAAAAGAGAATGCCAGACTTATCAATACAAAAAAACAGCTTCAAAAATATTTGAAGATAACTACAGGCAAAGGCACCCAGATATGGAAAATTTCACAATACAAAGAATAAGTTCACAAAGGGGGAATGTAGAGAAGAAGATTAGTAAAGTAGACATTAAACAAATAGAAGCTGAAGTTATGGAATACCTGTGGAGTGAAGGATTTAGTGTTGAAAGTCTAACACTGGTTGTGTCACAGCATGGTGGAACAATGAGCCCCCAAAGTAAGGAAAACAGTTGGAGTGGGAGACATCTGAAGAAATATGGACATAGGAAAGAAAAGGAGATTTAATATGATGCAGTGTTTATTTAAAGCAGAAAGGAAAACTGATCAGTACAAAAAAGCAGCACCAAAGATAATTGAACAAAAATACAGGCAAAGGTATCCGGATATGGAAGATTTCACAATCCAAAAATTAAGAAAACAATGAGGGAAACAGAACAGCAATGGATAATTGTATAGAAAGGGGTAGAATCTACCTATGGCATGAATAGACTACAAAAAAGTATTTGACAGCATCCAGCAGATGTACAAGTTACACTCTGCATTGATCAGTTACAGTATAGTGACCATGAAATACTTTGCAGCTAAGCCATGATAAAGGACTAATTATTATCTAAGGGATAAAATTCAAATGGGTATATTCCAAGGAGGAACTTTTTCTTGCCGTTAACCCATTAAGCTGTTTGCTTAACTGTTTAGATAATGGTCACAATTTGGCTCCCAGAAAACAATCAATTGCAAAGACTTCTCGTCTTCTCTTTGTGGATGATTTAAAACTGCATAATTCATCAGGCAAGGAACTGAAAGCACAACTGCAAGTGGTCACAGTTTTTTCAAATTATATAAGTATATCATTTGGTCTTGATAAATGTGCAAATCGGTATTTAAAGCAGGAAGGCTACAGCATCAAGAAAATATCAGTCTGAGACAGGAATGTGATATAAAGGAACTTGAGGAGGAGGGAGTGTATAAATATTTGGGAATTGCTGAAGGATTGACAATAAAACATGAGCAAAAGCAAATAAAACTCGGTAAGGAATATTTTAGAATTCTAAAATTAGTACTGAAAACAGCCCTGACATCTAGGAACAGAGTCCAAGCTATAAAACAGTTTGCTCTTCTTGTTCTAACTTACAGTTTTGGAGAGATTGACTTGCCCCAAAAGTTATTGGATCAGTTGGACAAGAAAACAAGAAAAAATGCTTTGTTCTTATCAAATATATAATAACCTGTGTCCCAAGATTATGTATTCCTCATTCTGAAGGAGGTATGGGCCTCCCTGAACTTGATTACATATGTGTGTGTGTGTGTGTGTGTGTGTGTGTGTATATATATATATATATATATATATATATATATATATATATATATATCTGAATTCGTAGAACTACATACGTATTTGCTGACTTCACCACCATATCCAAATCCAGTGAAAGTTTTGAAATATGAGAATAAGTCTTAAGCTCATTTTAAGTAGAGTTGCTTGCTACTGAGATCAAACATCAAATGGACAAAAGCTGATCAGGCAGCAGCTCAATGTGCCAAAAATGAAAGATTTTGAAAAAAGAAATTCCTTTTAAGTAAATTACCTTGATGAGAACATTAAAACCTGTGTTGACAAAGTCATAAGTAGAGTTGCTTGCTACTGAGATTTGTCTGCATACATCAACTGGACATAAGCTGATTTAAGTATATTTTGCATTTTATTGTGGTTGTTATAAGACTGATGTTGAAACTGTCTTGTGTTGAAGCTCTGCACTAGTTGTTAAACTGGTCTGAAAGTCCATTGAACATGAGGGAGAAACTGAAAATACATTCTCTGGTAAACAGAATTGAAAACAGTTGCACGTCTTGTTTCTGTGTGTGATACATTAATGGCAGAGAGACTGTATAAGTAAATTTCTTGCATAATAATGTGGTTGTTATAAGACTGTTCTATTTGGGATTGTGCAAACATTACAGTATTGTAGCTGAGCATTGCACTAGTTGTTAAACATGCTCAAAGAAAGCATTATAGAGAATGATGAAATTTATATTGCACAGGATCAACCATTACCAACAGCTCGAAAATTGATACGAAAAACCTGATATAGTAGTCCATGAAAAGAAGACTAAATTAACACTGATCACTGAAATTACACCCAGTGTTCACAGTATCTTGCGTACAGAGAGACACAAAGTAATAAAATACCAGGATATGCAGGCAGAAGTGAGGGCAATGTAGAAGAAGGATTAACAGACAATTCCAATAGCAGTAGGAGTAATGGGTCTCAGAAAAAAAAAGAATTTACAGTTTTTTTCTGAGCACATTACGGGTGCTGTGATGAGCAGTTTTGGCTAACATCAAAGACTGAAACAATGCTAATTTCACAAACTTTAATCATACTTTGACTTGCGAATAGGTTCCATTCCTGTCATGGTACTAGAAACAAAAAAAGACTTGAAGAAATTAAACTGCGATTATATAGAAATGAGAGCTGTACTAATTGGTTCTTTAACAGAGTAGCTGAAGCCTGGAAAGACTACCAAATAGCAAAGCAAGCACTACTTTAGATATTTATAAGAACATCTTGTATAGTTTTGTTATGGAGCTGGCAGTTTTGATATATTTCCATATATTTGTATTTATGTCTATATGTGCATATATACCAACTGCCTGAGTTGTTGGTAGCTCAGGTTGTTGTAAAAAATTCCATGGCACTTAAGAGTGAAGGACATTCCCCAGTGCCCTGTCCACTTTTCCTCTAATCTGTGTAAATATAGAGATATTTATATATGTAAACTGAAAAAGCAAAACTGTAGCTGTGAAAACTGAACACTTTATTAGGCAAATTAGCAAAATTGTGTATATTAGGTGAAAATGACAAAACTGTGTTTATTCCAGTATGCATTTTATTCGAACATGTACACGTTTTTTTTCCACCTAATTGTGTTCTGTGTTCATAGCTACAGTCATGCTCATTGTGCAGTCTCTGAGTTAGAATGTATAATTAGAAGGTTGAGGGGTTATCCTGTTGCACAAAAATTTGTTTTCTATTTGCTTGCTCTGAGTTTATATCTCGAACATGAGCAGTTCAATGAATATGATAGGCATAGTTTTTATTCAAACTGTAGGCTTATAAATGCCCTTGGGCAGATAGCCTAGTATGAACCTATGAACCTATGAAATATGAGAATAAGTCTTCCTGCTTAATTTAGCAGAAGCATATCAGTTTAAAGAGTGATGAAAATCAAACCAGAAATGGACAAAAATCAGGCAGCAGCTCGATGTGCCAAAAAATGAAATAATTTAAGTAAATGACCAGATGAGAAGGCAAGAAATGTGGAAAAGTCATAAATATAGTTGCAAGTACAGAATACATGGTTAAGAAGAGATTAATTTAAAGTAAAAGATGAAAAGTTAATATTGGAGGCCCAGGATAGTGGACTACGTACATACTGGTTTACAAAGTCCATTGAACATGAGGGAGAAACTGACAAATACAGGTTCTGTAAAACAGAATTGAAAACAGTTGCACGTCTTGTTTCTGTGTGTGATACATTAATGGCAGAGAGACTGTATACTGAAAGGCATAATAATGTGGCAAGACTGTTCTATTTGGGATTGTGCAAACATTACAGTATTGAAGTAGCTGAGATGCATTGCAAACATTAGCCGCAAAGAAAGCATTATAGAGAATGTCACTGAAATTACACCCAGTGTTCAAGTAGTGGTTTGGAGAGACACAAAGTAATAAAATACCAGGATATGCAGGCAGAAGTATATACCTCCCTTGTTATAGAGCACACATTGATAACTTCTCTAAAAAAATAAATAAATAAAATAAAAGAAAGAAAACTTCATTTCATTCTAAAAAATGTCTTCAGTACGTCACCCTCAAAGGTTCTAAAACTATACATTTCCTACAGCCATTAAAAAGAAGGAACCACACACACACACATATATATATATATATATATATATATATATATATATATATATATATATATATATATATCCCTTTCTGTCTGCCAGATCCAGCTGTTGACTGAATTAGTAAGAATGAGCTCTCTTCTGACACTAGCCATATGCTGTGTCACAGTAATCAGGTAGACAGCTGGTACAGCGGGGAAAGGAGGCTTGTACTGCTTGGCATCTCCTCCGTGTCTGGGAATTTACCTGAGGTGAGTGGAGGAACAGTGAAGCTGTTAATATTAAGCTAGGGATTTGTGTGTCTGTGTGCAGACCCTACTTGAAGAAAGCTTTGACTTTAATAGATTTTTTTCAAGTGTCTGTCTGATCTCTCAGGTGAAACAAAAAGGCTTTAATAGATTTTCCCAGACTGTGATCTTTCTCATCAAGAAATCAACATACTTTCGTAGTGCTGAACATACTGTCACAGTACTGACTTTTACATATATAATCAGTTTATCACATTAGACAATTTCATATTATCAGTGTTGTTTGTCATAGTAGCATTTTTTTTATATTTTAACTGCACATCAGCTTTATATTTCTTTCATTGCTGTATATCTTCAAGTACTTACAGTATGCATGCTTGGAATAAAGACTTTCCAATAAAATTGTAAATACGCTTTATACCTATGTATGAAATATATTTTATGTACTTACAAGAGGTAAATATACTTTCTGACTTGTAATCAAAAGTCACAAGTGTGGCACAAACTATGGTGGATGTTTTAAAAAATGACCTTATAAGATATGTGGTTAGTTACGCACTGAATTGCAATGACTGTAGATGCCATTCTGAACGTTAACCAGACAGCTCCATTTTGATCTCTCTTCAATTTCTCTAATGATGCATTGGTGTTATTGCACAAGTTGCATGGGTAAATGACACCCAGGTAGAAATTTGAAAATTTTTTATGCGAGTCCTGAAGCTACCGAAAAGTAAGTGTGGTACTTGGAACATAACTACAGTATGAAATTGTTAATTCTAAAATAAATAAATATTTTTTGCAGGGGGCATGTACCCCTGATGTGAAAGCCAGCACCCATTTACACCCCTGCTACTCATATATACTTCAAGATAACTGTACCTCAGAAAACAGAAAATCCTTTGTTATTGATCAGTTTTGGAGTTAGCACTTACTTTCCTGTAGTTGTACTTAAATTCAAACTGTTTCATTGATTGAACTTGCAGTCCTCAAACATACAGTGTGAAGTGAGGGCTAACAATGGCATACCCCTCATATACTTCAGCAGTGAAAGTACAGTTGTGTAAAATCGTACTGTAACAGTAGATGTCCTTCTCTTCACTGTTGCAATATTCTTTACATAAGAGATCTCCTGCCAAGGATAGCCTAATGTCCGTCCAGTATACCAAAGCCTTTGAAATTTATAGATGTTATACATCCCACCTTTGCTCCACATGCTCAGGGCATAAAGATGACATACTGATGTGCATACCTTAGAACCAAAAAGCCCCAGAAGGAACAGAATATCCATAGGGACCAGGAGAAACATGTGGATCCAAGAGGAGAAAAAAAGTTCCTGGGCAGGAAAGCAAGAAAAGGGCAGAGCAGAAGGTGAAGGAGAAAGGGAGTGAATACCATAACAGTAAAGAGAAGGGCATCTACTGTTATGGTAAGACTTTACAGTACTGTACTATGTCCTTCCATATCACTGTTATAGTATTCTTTACGTAAGGGAGAGTACAAAAGCTCAAGAGGAGACTTGGAAGGAGGAAGGCACAGAAGAGCCCTCTAGAAATCCATGCAGGATAGTTCTGGCAAAGCCAGCTTCTTCCTTGGGAGACAACATCCAACTTGTAATGTTTAGTGAAGGTCCAAGTAGCAGCCTCAAGAGTGGAATTGTTGTTCAGTCCTTTATAAAAGGCCCCAGAAGAAGCAACAGCTCTGGTAGAATGAGCCTTTGCAGATGCAGAAAGTTATTTGCCATGAAAGGAGTAACAAAAAGAAATGGCCTTAGAGATCCAAGCAGAAATGTTTTGTTTAGTAACTGTCAATCCCAAAGACCTGGGATGAAGAGAAACAAAACGTTGCGTAAACTTATGAATGGCCTTAGTCTTACCAAATAATATCTGAGATCTCTATGCAAATCCAAGGTGTATAGTACCTTCTTGCTTGCAAACTGTGGAGAAGGAAAAAAGGAGGGAAAATTAATAGACTGATTGAGACAACTCATTGACCACCTTGGACATAAAAGAATGATTAGTACAAAGAGACACGCTGTCTCTGTGAAAACTAAGAAAGGAGAAACAACCATAACAGCCTGAAGTTCAGATGCTGTCTTGGCTGAAGTAAGGGCCAAAAGAACAGTCGTCCCAGTATAATGTTACAAAGATGCTGAAGCTGCAGGCTCATAAGGAGCCCGATCAAGAACAAAATTAAGGTCCCAGGAAGGTGGAATAGGCTTCCTTGGTGGCCTGATATAAAGGACAACTTTAAGAAATTGTGTGACCTCAAACCTAGAGGCCAGAGGAGTAGTCAAAGGCTGACAAGCAGAAACATTTGAGAGGTGAGCTTTAACTGTAAAACATGCTAACCTAGCATGGAGCAATTCACACAAATAAGAGAGAACCAAAGGAACCCCCACTGAAAAGGGATCCTGGTTACGAGAGAGGCACCAGACAGAAAATATTTTCCATTTGGACAAATATCATTTTCTGCTTATGGTTCTGCAGGAGGCCAAAGATCCCATTACCAGAAAATGATATTTGTCCCATTACCAGAAAATCTTTTCCGTTTGGACAAATATTTTCTGGTAATGGGATTTTTGGCTTTCTGCAGAACCATAAGCACATCCTCAGAAAAGAGGTGCCTAAAAGGGATCAAAACACTGTCACACGCAACACCAGTTGAAGAGTGGACAAGTGAGGATTGATAAGAGACCCCTTGTCTTGTGTGAGAAGGTCCATCTGGTGAAGTAACTTGTGGTGATTGCTCCTGGCTAAGTGAAGAAGAAGGGGAGAACCAATGCTGTCTAGACTAAAAGGGATTCACCAGCAAGATTTTAGGGGGATCTTGCTTGATCCTGTGCAGGACCCTAGGAATCAGGGGAAGAGGAGAAAAGGAGTAGAGAAGACCCCTTCTATAGAAAAGATAGGGCATCCACCTTCCGAGCTAGGAAACTTGGGATTTTGGAACAGAAAAGAGGAAGTTGTCTTTTCTTAGGGGAGGCAAAAGATCTATCTGTGGAATACTACACTGATAGACAATGTCCAGGAATGGGTCTACTATATGTGATCGAAATTTCAAAAAGCCGAAACCCATGTGGCCAAGACCATATGTTTGACTTTCTTTTTGAACATGTAAAAAAAAAAAAACTACCTACATGTTGCTAGCAGGGGGCCCCGTGGAGGGCTGTGGCCCCCACAACCCCTGCTATTTAAATATACCAACTCCAAAATCGCACTACAGTGCGGAAAATGGTAATTGTCCTGTTGTGCACTATAGGGAGCTGTCCGTTCAGAATGTTAGAACTTCCAAAAGTCGATCATATGGTCTCGGCCATATGAAAGTCAGCCTTTTGGAAATTTGACCCCCAGGAACACATCTCTGTAAAGCATCCATTCATGAGCCTGTGTGCTGGACCTGCTCAGAGAGTCTGCCATTATTTTATGCTCTGAAGGAATGTAGGCAACCTGGAGAGACGTTTGATACTGGACAGCTAGATCCCAAACTTAAACAGCGAGTCTGCAAATACAGTCATGTCCCCCTTACCATATCAGTGTGGTATTGTCTGTGAATACTTTGAGAGGCCATGGAATTAAAATGGAATGTAAAGTTTGAAGAGCTAACAGGAGTGCTGTCATCTCCTTGATGTTGAAGAGATCTGGCCTCTGATGAGGAGGCCAGAGACCCTGGACCTTGAGGGATCCAAGGGAAGCTCCCCACCTCCTGTCCGAGGCATCTGAAAAGAGTTTCTGAGATGGGACTGGAGGTTGGAAAGGAAGGCCTGGATTAAGAGAAAGCTGATGGATCCACCCACTGAAGTTAGGGTTTGAGACATGAAAGAAAGGGAACTAGGAAATCCAGTGGATGACAGTGTTGAAGCCATGCTAACTTGAGGAACCACTGTAGGTTTCCTCATATGAAGCCTGGCTAGAAGCAGCATAGGAATGTTGGAATCCATGAGTCCTAGAACCATGAAAAAATCCATAGCTGTGACTAAAGCCAGAGGAAAAAGAGATTGAAAAAAGGCAATCAGAGAGAGGGCCTTGGGTGGACTCAGGGTTGCCAGCATGGGAATGGTCTGAATCCTGCAACCGAGACGATCATGAACCTGAGAAGGAACCAGGACTGATTTCTGAAATGTTATGGTAATCCCCAGACTTTCTAACAGGCAAACATTAAATTGGAGGTGCTGAAGCAGAACCTCAGTGGATGAAGTCTGAATGAGCAGGTCATGTAGATAAGGAAAGGTCTGAACCCCTCTCATCCTGCAGAAGGCAATGACAGGAATGAGGCATTTAGTGAATACCCTTGTGGTAGCAGAGAGGTAAAAGGGTAAAGCAGAGAACTGAAGATACAAGGAAGAAACGGAGAAACATAACTTCCTGAAAGGGGATGAATGGGGATGTGTAGGAAGGAATCCATGAAGTCCAGAGATACAAAGAAGGCCTGGGGAAGAAGAAGGAACAGGGTTTGAAGGGGCAGTATCTTAAAAGAAAGGGACATTTAGAAAGGTATTGAGCTGAGAAAGATCCGGAATGGGTCCTCAGGTGCCTTCCTTCCTGAGAATCAAGAACATCCTGGAATAAAAACCTTTCCCTTCCTGAGTAGAGGGCACAACTTGAATGGTGATCTGTGCTACAAGAGCCTCAATCAGTTCTGTAAACAAAGGAAGTTGATCCTGAGGAGGATGAGGGATACCCAGAAAGGGAGGAGAGCAAGACTGTCTGTGAACATTCTTTGAAAGTTAGAGGAAGAAAAAAATATGTTTCAATTCCTGCAAGGCCTTGCCTTTATCCTGGAGGGACTTAAAAAGCTCAGAAACAGCAGAGACGTAAAAGTTCTTGCTATCAAGAGGGACAGCCAACAATTTAGCCTTAATGTCATCTGGTACAGGCTGAAGACAAAGCCAAGAGTACCACCTCAAAACCAAGCCAAAAGCAGCAGCCCTAGGAGAAGCATCATCTGCATCATAGCTACACTTAATGGAGTGATGAGCCACTTGAGAGGAAAAACCTAATAAGGAAACGGCTGAGACCTTCCTTTCTGAATCAGGAAAGTTAGAAATTGCCTGAGAAGCTTGAGAAAGAAGGGCTACAATATACCTGTGCATATGAATCTGGTAATTAATAGCCTTAAAAGCCGGGGTGGCAGCATTGCAGACCTTTTTGCCTAGCCATTCCATTGCGCTATTGTCTTTACCGGAAATAGTTTAGCAGAGGGAAAACTTTTAGATGGTTTGTCAGAAGATAAAGATACTACAGAAGGATCAGCAGAAGGACATTCATACAAACATTTACAGTCTTCAGGCACCTTGTTAAATATGCCAGGTTTCTTGGGAGCTGGAGGTTGAGAATCAGGGGCAACAGAGGCTGCTGCAAAGGAGTTCATAATACCTCTTTTGAATGTCAGAAACCTGAGAACAGTCCCACTTGAGATATTCCATCGTGCGGGAAATAGTGTTCCCAAAAGAGCATTCCTCTTGTTGAGAATCTGGTCTAATGGAATCCTTGTTCTCAGACCCATAATCCAAAGGAGAAGGGATTTGAGAAGAATATGCCAACGACTCTTCCCCAGAATCCAAATCCTATTCAGAGGACTCCTGCTGTCTGGGCCTGTTAGGAGGAGTAGATGACCAGGGAGGTGCAGGTACAGAGATACCCCGAGTTTGCGTCAAGGCCATTTATGCCTTTTGCCTTGCTCAGGGAGCATAGGTGTGACGTAAGATGACTATAAATTCCAAAGGTTTTAATATACTGGCCAGACACTGGATTATCCTTGGCAGGAGATGCTTTATGTAAAGAATACTGCAGCAGTGATATGGAAGGACATTTAAAGGGCTGTTGATACAGGAATGTACTAAAGAAAATATAAAGTTGAGCAGAAGGGGTCTGTATATGCCTGTAATTTGTATATCACCAAGCAGGAAAATAACTAATGAGAAAATGACAGCATATACCGTAACAGAAATTACTTGCTTCAGAATAGCTTCCTATTTAAATGTCAGCACTCAAAATGCCAAGTGCCAACAAACAAAAAAGAAAACAACGAAAACACAGGAGAAGAACAACTCTCAAAAATCACTTTTCCTTTAAACTTTTTTTTGCAGGGAGAGTAAGCCCCCCTCCTGCACCCCCGAGCTTATATATACCAACTCCAAGAATGCCATAACTTGGAGAAAAAGGAATATTCTGATGTTCCGAGAAATGTCATCTCGGACTTAGTATATGTAAGTCCATTCTTTCAGTCATTCAGTCTTCATATTTTGGGGATTGCGGTCACTGTCTCAAATTTTGACATTTCAAGTGGTTGCCCTTTGGAACATGTAAACAGGATATGACATTTAACCAAAATAGTAACTTACACATATAGCCAACATTTTATAAAAGATTATCGTGAGTAACCACAGAGTGTAGCAGTAAGGTAATACAATGTCTGGGTTACTTGGAGGTTTACACATAGCTGTTGTGGTGTTGTCACAAAGCCCAACCAAGTGGTTTAACCAGATGAGAACAAGTAACTTACACATGCAAATAGCTGGTGCTCTGAAAAGAAGCTAAAGTTAATTTCTAAAAAATACAATATTATTGCATTTGGCAAACAAGCCTTCCACCCAGCGTATAGTATAGCATAATACAGTGTAGTATAATGTAGAAAACTTCAGAATGAAGTTGTTGTGAGAGGCTTGAGACTTGTGTTGATAAGTTCCTCTCCTTTGATCATTATGTTGCATCAGTAAGGAGGAAAGCCTTCTGTCTGGTACAGCTGATCACAAAGGCTATTTCCTGTTGATTCAAAGAAGAGTTTGCCACTCTGTATTCTACAGTGATTGGGCTGTTCTTCGAATATAGTGCTACCTTTGGAATGTATTGTGCTAAATATATAAAGCAGTTGGAGAGATGTCAAAGGTCCTTGACAAAAAAAGGTTCCTGGGCCTAATGGACCTGAACTACCAAGAGAGGCTGGAAGCCGTATTCCTGTATTCAGTGTCCTATACACTCCTTAAGGGCGGTCTGTGCCTTGCCTTCTTGGCCAGTAGGATCAAGCAGTCCAAGACCTCTTATTTTTCCATGAGTCAACAGTCCGTTGAACATGAGAACTAGAGAAATAAGCCTGCTTCATAAATCACAGTGGGCAGAGAGTTGACAAGCAGTGACTAAACATTCTCTGGAAGAAATGTGATGTCCAGATCAAACAATGTGACACTCTGTCTTCCTTTAAGAAGAAAATAAACAACTGGATTGGGTATTCATAAATAATTTCTCAAAGTCTTTTGGGTTTTTAATACCATGACAGGAATAGACCCCATTCCTAAGTTAGAGTATAATTAAAGTTCATGAAATTAGTATTGTTTCAATCTCTGATGTTAACCAGAAGTGCTCTTCACGGCACCCGCAATGTACCCAGTAATGACTCCTCCTGCAATTCATATGGGATTACATGTATTGGTAACATATCTAAGTACGATTGTAAATTATTTTTTGTAAGATCCCATTGCTCCTACTACTAGTGGAACTGTTTGGGTATCCTCCTTCCGCACTGCCTCCATTTCTGCCTGCAAGTCCAGGTATTTTGTGACTTTGTCTCTCTCTCTCTCTCTCTATACATAAGACACTGTAGTCACTGGGTGTAGCAATTTCAGTGATCAATGCAATTTTTGTCTTCTGTTCATGGACTACTATATCTGGTATTCTCACGTCTGTTTTTTGAACTGTTGGTAATGGGTGATCCCATGCGATATAAACTTCATCATTTTCTATAATGCTTTGTGGCTCATGTTTCCACTGTTTTTCAGCAACTTCAGTAGTGTAATTTTTGCACAATCCCCAATACAACAGTCTTGCCACATTATTATGCCTTTCAGTGTACAGTCCTTCCACCATTAGTGTATCACAACTAGAAACAAGATGTGCGACAGTTTCCAATTCTGTTTTACAAAACCTACATTTGTCTGTTTCTCGGAAATGTTGAATGGATTTTTGTAAACCAATGTGTACCTCTGTCTTGGGCCTCCAGCATTAACCTTTCGTTTTTTGGTTTAAATTCACCTGTCCTTATCCATGCCTGTGTTCATTCCTGACCAACATGAGGTTGTTCCAAGAGTTTTCTGTACTTGCAACTACATTTATACATTTTCCACATTTCATGCCTTCTCGTCTGATTCATCACCTTGTATTATTTCTTTTGTTTTTTGGCACATTCAGTTGCTAGCTGATTTTTATCTACTGCTGGTTTGATTTCCATTCCTGCTTGATACCAACATGCCTTTGCTAAACAAAGCAGGAAAGCCCTCCTAGACTTATTCTCCTCATGTTTTCATAGGATCATAGGAGGTTACTAGGCTAATGGCCCTGCTGCCCTTACAAGCCTAGCCAAGAGTTTATCCCCAAAAAAGAAACCTTAGTCATCACCTGTCGCCCCTGTCTAAATGAGGGACACACAGGTGGAACCCCTGGGACAAATTTGTGGTTTCCCATCCACTCATCAAGGTTGCACTTGAAGAGGGTGTGCGAGGTACTCTTACATGTATGGGAAGTCTATTCCAGAAACGGGGCAGCCTGTGGGAGACAAACCTGTCTATCGAGCAGGTTTTGTTGATGTTGCATGTTAGATTCAGGCCTTTTGAGCGGGTAATGCGTTAGGAGTTAGACATGTGGATGTAGAGCATCTCTAGTAGTGCAGGGTCCGAGATTGCCTTGTAGACAAGACACAGATCACCCCTGAGCAGTTTGTACTAGTGACAGTGATTTGAGCCTGTCTGCATAGGACAGGTGTTGGAGGCCATGGATTCTCTTTGTGAGGTATTTCTGTGGCCTTTCCAGCTGGTGCAGATGTTTGGAGAGGTACATAAAAGGGGCGTTATACTCAGTTACTGGTCTAATGAGGGAGGAGTATAGAGAGGTGGTAATCTCCTTTTTTCTGGATGCAATCCCTTTACTTATGAGATGAACCAAGCAAAAGGCTTTTCTGACCACTGCCGCTACATGATGGTCAAATATAAGATTGTTATCAACCTGAGTACCCAGGTTTGTCACCACAGGTTGTGTACTTAGGGGGTTGCCGTTGATGTGGTAGTCAGTAGGGGCCATGTTTTTTCTAAATGGTATGATGCATTTTTTTACATTTAACTTGAGGCCATGACTTTGTCCCCAGCCATTAGTTGCTGTGAGACCCTCTTGCAGTATGTTAACATCATTTGGGGAGTCAATGACAGCACCCAACTTACAGTCATCCGCAAACTTGGTCAGCCACAGGCCTTTTGTCTTTGCCTGGACCTCTGAGAAGTAGATGCCAAACAGTAGGGGTCGCAGAACAGATCCCTGGGGAACTACACTAGTGACAGGTCTGGTATCAGAGGTGGAGGTGCCAATTTTAACCTTGTTGGTCCTGTCGGTGAGCCAGTTGGCCACCCACCTGATGAGATAGGGATTTATGCCAAGTTGTGTAAGCTTTTCGATGATGCCTGAGTGGGGGATTTTTGTCAAAGGCCTTGGCCAAGTCAAGGTATGCTGTATGTACTGAGTTTCCCTCATCCAGGGCCTTGGTGATATTCTCAAAGAAGTCAACTATGTTTAACAGGCAAGATCTCCCCTTGACGAATCCGAACTGGGTGGGGTCAAGTGTTTGGAAATTGCCTATGTCCTTGTTTGAGACCCATAATAATACGCTCCATGGCTTTACAGATCAGACTTGTCAAGCTAATGGGGCAATAGTTTCCAGGGTCAGTAGCAGCACCACCTTTGTGCAAGAGGATGACAATGGCAGTTCTACACTCTGTTGGAATGAAGTCTGTACATAGGTAAGTACTAGGCTATCTGCCCGAGGGCATCTATAAGCCTAGCCAGAATGTGTTGGCTTTCGCTGCCCCCCTAGATTAGTTCCCTGTGCCTCAGTCCAGCAGAGCCATTAGTTCCCTGTGCCTCTGTCCAGCAGAGCCACTGCAGTGATCCCCGGGATAAATTTTCTGTTTCCCATCCACTCGTCAAGGTTTCTTTTGAAGAGTGTTAGTGAAGGGCTCTGCCTAATGTAGATTGCAATCCTGTTCCAAAGCATGGGGAGTCTCTGGGACAGGAATCTATCCCTCCTGCATGTCCTATTTATCATTGTGGTGAGGTTTAGATCCCTAGAACATGTGGCTCTTGGGGATTTGCTTTTTTTAGGTGGAGCATGTCCATCAATTCTGGGTTGGACATGGCCTTGTATGTCAGGCAGAGATCACCTCTTGAGTAAGCGGTGTGCAACTGAGTACAGCTGGAGTTTCTTTAGTCGGGCTGCATAGGGCATGTGTTTGAGGCCAGTATTCCTCTTGGTAAGGTACTTCTGTGGTCTTTCCAGCTGTTGCAGGTATCTTCTAAGGTACGTCCCAAATGGGGCATTGTACTATATGATGGGTCTGATGAGTGATGAGTAGGGGGGCACAGAAACCTCTTTTGTTCTAGATGCGAACCTGTTTGTGATTAGGTGGGCCACATAGAAGGATTTTCTAACCACCTTGACAATATGATTATCAAAGGAGAGATTACTATCTACTTGGGTCCCCAGATCCCTTATTACATTTTCTGTATTTAGGGGACTACCACATATGTGGTAGCTTGTGGGTACTTTATTTTTTCCATAGAGGATGACTATGCACTTTTTGGCATTTAGTTTGAGGCCATGATTTTGACACCAGGTATCTGTCTCAGTGAGACCCTTCTGGAGGATGTCTGTATCAGCCAGAGAGTCATTTTTGGCCCCCAGTTTGCAGTCGTCTGCGAACTTCGTCAGCCATAGTCCTCCTGTGCTTGCCTGTACCTCTGAGAAGTATATACCGAACAGGAGGGGTCCCAGGACTGAGCTCTGGGGGACGCCACTTGTAACTGGTGTAGAGTCAGACCTAGAGCCTGCAACTCTCACTGTGTGGGTTCTATCCATCAGTCATTTGGCAACCCATCACAGGACATAGGAGTTTATGTTTAGGCTGGTGAGCTTGTCTATAATACCAGAATGAGGAATGGTGTCGAAAGCCTTTGTGAGGTCTAGGTAGGCTGTGTGGACCTCTTTTCCCTCATCTAAAGCCCTGGTAACTGTCTCAAAGAAGGTTTAGGAGGCATGATCTGCCCTTAACAAAACCAAACTGGGTAGGGTCCAATGTTTGAAGGTTCCCAATGTCTCTGTTAATGAATTCCATGATGATGCGCTCCATAGCCTTGCAGACCAGGCTAGTCAGGCTTATAGGGCGATAGTTCCCAGGGTCCATTGGTCTCTCCACCTTTGTGGAGCGGGTTGACTGTTGCTGTGTGCCACTCTCTGGGTACGTAACCTGTAGAGAGGCTGAGTTTGAACAGTGTGTTTAGGTGAGGGGTTAGTTCATTTTGGAGCTCGTGTAAGACACAGCCTGGGACACTGTCTGGTCCCATTGAAGCTGTATTTTTGGCTTTGGATATGGCTGTTTTAACCTGTGTGTCAACGATTGCCAGGGCACTATTTTTCTGGTATGGTTATGGGCCCTTTAGAGGGTGAGGGGGGTGAAGTTTGCACTAAACCTGTCTGCCAGAATGTTGGCAATATCAGTCGGTTCAGTGTATTTTGTGCCATTCTGCACTAACTCAGAGCAGATCTGAGAGTTTCCACTTAGGTTCTTGACATAGCTAAAGAACACTTTGTGGTTATCTTTGGAGTCCTTGGCAATTTTTCTTTTGAAGCTAGCCTTTTATGATTTTTATGAGGGATCGTAGCTTCTTGCTGATCAGGGATGTCTTTTCTTCTTGGGATTTTACTCTCTTCTGCATTAGTTTCCTCCTTCTATTGTATAGCTTGTTTATGGCAGGGGTCCACCAGACTGGTTTCCTTTTCTTGGAGGAGTGAGTCTTGGTTTTGCTTGGGATAGCACGATCCATGCATTCTTGCAGGTGCTCATCTTGGAAAGTGTTGTCCTTTAGCATGGGGGCTGTGAACCTTTCCACCTCGGTCTTAGGTAACGTGAAGTTTGCTTTTGAAAAGTTTTTCACAGTGGTTTCTTTGATTTGGGGGTGAGGGCGGAATGGGGATATCCAGAGTGATTAGTCTATGGTCTGATCTAACCAGCGAGGGTTTGACCTCCGGTGTAGAACACCGGTCGCCCATGTTGGTGATGACCAGGTCCAATATGTTGTCACCTCTGGTGGGTGTGTTGACCAGTTGATCCAGGGCTTTCAAGTTTATAAATTCTAGGAAGCGTTCGGCAAGGGAGTTAGTACTTTAGTAGTTCTCCCAGTTAATGTTTGGGTAATTGAAATCACCCAGTATTTGGGCGTTTGGTAGGACCTTCATATTTTCCACTGTCTCCAGAAAAGCGGAATGGGGGTCCTGGGTCATGGTGGGTGATCTGTAGCAAGCTACAATTTGAATTGCAGTTTTGCCCGTTTTTAGTTGCACGTGGATGATCTCTGAGGCATTGTGCCACTAACCTGGAGGTTTGGGTATCCATGATGAATATGGATACACCCTCACCTTTTGTGTTTCGGTTCCAGTTCTGTGGCCAAAAAGTATGGTATGAGTTATAGCCTGGTAGTGCTGGGGTGCTCTCTGGAGCCTTAAACCAGGTTTCTGTTACTGCACAGATATTGATGTTCTCCATACTGAGGAGTGCCTCGAGTGCATGCATTTTGAGGTTTAGACTTCTGGCATTGAGTAGCATTACCCTCGGTTTTTGGTTACTTGTGCTATTTACAGTGGTGGGTTTGTCTTTTGAGCTTTGCCTAAAAAAGGCACTATGGGGGCGGCAAAAGCCTTGGCCAGTATTCAAAAGCCATCTCTTGCGAAGCAACGTGGCTTATCGAGCATGTTATCCCAGGTGGACAGATACTGGACCAGAAACTGAGCCAATTGTTGAAATTGATAATTTTTTTTCTTTATACTGTGGCATCATTCCTGGTAAGGGCAGGATGCTACTCAGGGTCAGGGTCGCACCAGCCTGGGCTATGTGATCAGAGAGCTCTTCCATGTCTCTTTTCATGTAATCCAGGGAGTTATGTCTCAGGTCATTCACACCAACATGGACAATGACAAAGTCATATTTGTACTTGTTCTGGAGTGACCTGAGTGCTTGTGTTATGCGGTGGATCCTGGCACCTGACAGACAGCTAACTGTAACCTTCTCCTTGTCCAGCCTAGTTAATGGGACATCAGTGTGCCTGACTATAGAGTTGCCTATTACTAGTGTGTTGGGTATGTGATTTTGTCTTAAGGGCTGTGATTGCATGGCACACTGATTATGTGAAGTATTTGTTTCATGGTTTGTGATTGGGTGTGGAGGTTGCTTAGGTGTCTGCTTTGGAGGTCTCTGTTGCTTTTGCAGAATTTTATTTAGAACCTCCGAGTATGTTTTAATGTATTTATGTGTGTTATTTGCCGGTGTTGGTTTAGTAGGTCTATGTGAGACTGGTGGTGTGTTGCAAGTATTTTCCTTCTCCTCTTGACTGTCAGTTCCTGTCTTGGGTTGAGAGAGCTTCCTTCTCCTCTTGACTGTCAGTTCCAGTCTTGGGTTGAGAGAGCTTTGCCTCCAGTTTGGCTGTATAATTGCATCTCTCGCATATATTAGTGTTTGGTGGTAGGAGGAGAAGGTTTTCTGTGTACATGAGGCAGTCATAACATTGCCACAAAATGCCCAAATTCACCACTTGGACTGGAGAGTAAACCTGAAACTGCCCTTTGGACATGCCTGAATAGGTAAAGTGAGTTGTTTTACTGATTAGTTGGTAGGGACGAATAGAGAGTCTTGTCCTTCTGGACAATATAGGGGGTCTAGTGCTAGGTTAATTAGTGCTTGCTATGAGTTTTGAGCAAGTGCTGGGCTGTGAAATGAATGGTTTGAGTGCTTAAGTTGAAAGTTTGTCTAGTTCCAAGGGAAAAATTGAAGAGCAGACTTCGTGGAGCCCAGAATAGTTTAACCCTAGCGAATCGGCACTGCCCAGAAACCATGCAAATGCGTTTTTTATAGCAGGGAAATGAAAGAGAGAGACATTAGCCCAAAATGGCCAATAAACTACTAACTCGTGGGCTACAGCAAACAAGGCGCACAAATTTCAGAAAGAAACAGATCAAATAAGCAGGCACAATAAGCCTTTAACCAGAAATTCCCAGCTCAGAAAGGCAGAATCTAGCCTCTCCTCCCACAAGAGTGCAGACTACAAACCTTAATGTAAAATAACTGGCCTGAAGCCCAAGTGCTTAAACCAGAACACATGCGCTTTTAGAATAACAGACACTGAGCCTTCAATCAGCAATTCCCAAATTAGAAGGATGTAAGCTACCTGTCCTGCCACAACAATGCAGTCCACAAACCTTCTTAATGTAAAACAACTGGTTTGAAGCCCAAGTGTTTAAACCAAAAGGCTTAGAATAACAGTTACAGTTTAATCAGGCTACTACCAACCAGTAATAACTGCAGCAGAATAATACAATTGACTACTTTTAAGAAGAAGCACAAGCAAAAGGAGGTAATAAAGTGGGAAGAAACACAATTACAGTAAAAGCAGATGAATATTGCAATTTTTTTAGATAACAATAGAAAGCGAGCAAACTGATTTAAACAACTTACCCAATTAACCAGTAAAAAAACTCAAAACTGAGCCCTGTTCCAGCAGTCTTCATTCTGACAAGTTCTAACCATACACTCCTGCCACTGGGTGCAGGGGAACCCTCTCCAAAAAAAGATGGCCTGGATTAGTGCTCAAGTTGTACAAACCAAGCTAGATTCATTAGGCCTGAATTTAGTCTATGCTACAGCAGACAAGGTGCACCAATATCAGAAAAACAGCTCAAATGAGCAGGCACAGTAAGCTTTTAACCAGAAATTCCCAGCTCAGAAGGGTAGAATCTAGCCTCTCCTCCTACAAGAGTACAGACCACAAAACCTTCTTAATGTAAAGTAACTGGCCTGCAACCCAATTGCTTAAACCAGAACTAATACACTTTTAGAATAACAGACACTGAGCCTTCAGTTAGCAATTCCCAAATTAGAAGGACGTAAGCTACCTGTCCTGCAACAACAGTGCAGACCACAAACCTTAATGTAAAACAACTCATCTGAAGCCCAAGCGCAATAACCAAAAGACTTAGAATAACAGTTACAGTTTAATCAGGCTACTACCAAACAGTAATAAATGCAGCAAAATAAACACAGTTGAATACTTTTAGGAAGAGGCAAAAGCAAAATAAGGTAATAAAGTAGGAAGAAACACAAATACAGTAAAAGCAGATAAAGTGCAAATTGTTTATTTTTTTATTTATTTATTTTTTTATATATATAACAATAGAAAACAAGCAAACTGATTTGAACAAATTATCCAATTAACCGGTAAGAAACCTCAGAACTGAGCCCTGTTCCAGCAGTCTTCAATCAGACAAGTTCAGGGCCTAAGTGGGATGCCTACTCAAATGTTCTCTCTGTATTAGGCAGGATGAGCTAATGAGACTAGACTAGGATAGAGCTGGGATAGGGCTGAACAGATGGGAATGGTAGGAGTGTCTGAAATCAAAGTATGATTTCACTGTACTCGACTGAGTGAGCAAATGAGATGGGCCCAGGAGGAGTGTTCAAACACAAATTTACAGGAGGGGCGGTCAATTCCAAAGCCACCAAGATTAATACCACAACAAGAACAGGGAGGGTGGATGGGAAAAACTAACTCAGACAGGCTGTAGTTGAATAAGGGTACTCAGTGGCAAAGCTAGTTCTTGCTGGAGATGGTGCAGAATACAGCACGGGATGCTAATAGGTCCCATGGAAGCTGTGTTCTTTGCCTTGGATAGAGCCTTTAACACTTGATCTACAGAGATGTGAGGTGTGGGACAAGTATCAGGGATGTCGAAAGGGCCTTGGGGGAGGATGGGGGGTGAAGTTTGCACTGAACCTTTCTGCTAGCAGGTTGACTAAGTCAACAGGATCAGAGTAAGTGATATCATTAAGTACTAATTTGGAACAAACCTGGGCTTTGCCATGGCGGTTCCTGATATAACTGAAGAAGGCTTTGTGGTCTCCCTTTGTTTTGGAGGCTAGTTTTGATTCATAATTGGCTTTGGAGGTTTTCACTAGTGATTTAATTTGCTTGTTGAGGCTAAAGAGGGAGTTTTTCCAGTTTGGAATTTATTTCTTTTTACCCTTGGGCAACAGTTTCTTCCTTTTCTTATAAAGTCTGTTGATAGAAGATTTCCACCAGACAGGTTTGTGTTTCCTTGAGGAGCAGGTTTTAGTTCTGTTGGTTATGGCTGAGTCCATGCATTTGTACAGGTACTTGTACACTGCATTGGCATACTGTTCAGCTTAGGTGGCTGCATCCTGTGAGATGTGGTGGTGGTGCGAAGCTACTGATACCCTCCCTTAGAAGGTTATAGTCAGCTTTTGAGAAGTTTTTTAGCCTGATTATGGCTGTGGGTGGTGGGTGGGATAGAAACCAAAAATGAGACAGACCGATGATCTGATCTCAGCAGTGAAGAACATACTGTGGGAGTGGTGCAGTGGTTCCACCATGTTGGTGAGAACCAAGTCCAAAATGTTATCTCCCCTTGTGAGGGATGAGAGAAGCTGGTCTAGTGCATTAGAAATTATGTAGTCAAGGAATCATTGGGTGAGTGCATTAGTGCAGGAATAGTTCACCCAGTCTATGGTGGGGTAGTTGAAGTCACCAGGGATCAGGGTGTTAGGGGGTACCTTGATGGAGTCAAGTAGATCCAGGTAGGAGAAGTGGGTGTCCTTAGTCTTCCTAACCTCATTTTGGGGTCGGAATGTGTGGAATGAGGTATAGCCAGGTAAGGCAGAGGGCCTCTCTGCATCCCTAAACCAAGTTTCCATGACCACACAGATGTTGGCATCTTCCTGTGCGAGGAGAGCCTCCATTAAGTGCATTTTCAGGTTAAGGCTCCTAGAGTTAAGCAACATGACCTTCAGTTTGCTTTTTGACAGATCTTTTATGTTGGAAGATTTGTCTTTGAGACATTTCCCTCCCCCATTGTGCCTTTTTTAGGCCGAGCCTTGACCAGGATCTGGAATCCCAGGGGTGACACTTGGAGGCCATCTCTGGCAAAGCATCGAGGCCGGTTAACCTTGTCATGGCAGAAAGATGCTGGATTCCTTTGAAATGACACCAGAAACTAAGTCAATTGTTGAAGTCTATTTTTTTGTTGGCATTGCGGTATCATTCTTGATGAGGGTAGGATGCTGCTTAGGGCTAGGGTCATACCTGCCTGAGACACATACTCTGAGAGTGCAATTATGTCTCTCTTCATATAGTCCAGTGAGGTACATCTCAAGTCATTCACACCATGGACAATGACAGAGTCATACTTGTACTTGTTGTGGAGAGACTTAAGTGCATGCTTGATGTGGTGGATTCTGGTACCAGACAGACAACTGACTGTGACCTTTTCCTTGTCGAGCCTGGTGAGGGGGATATTAGTGTCTCACAATTGAGTTGCCAGTCGGATGGGAAACCGGAAATTCATCCCTGGATTGGCACCTATGTCTCTAATGGACACAGGTAAACTGTAAATGGTTCCTCTCCCAGGCCCATGCTTACACTTAACAAAGGTATCAGAACTTGTCAGAGATTTGGGATGCATGGCTGGACTTAAAAAGCCCCTTGTGGTCATTAGCCTAGTAAACACCTGTGAACCAGCCAAGTAATTAGCTCTGCTATATCAGTTCTGCTACTGAGCACAAATTCACAGAAATGTAAGTCTTTGTACCAGAAGTACAGAAGAGAAAATAGACCCTCAAGCAATTAGATAAACTCAGAGGTGTTGGCCAGTAGCTAACACCTTAGGTGGGCTGACTCCACGGAAAGTAAAGCAAACCCCACTGTGAAACTAGCTACTGAACTAACCCTGAGAAACAAAATGTAGACAGACAGAGGCCAGAAATAAACAATGAAGCAAATAAAACTTTCACGACGTTTGGGTCTTGTGAGGTCGGCAGATATGTATGCAGTCCCACGATTGCAGATCTATATATGTAATCAATTTCTTGGCGGCCCATACTTCCTTTAGAATATTTCATATATAATCTTTGTGAACACTGATTTTTATAAATCATTTGATAAGCATTAAGCATCCTTCTTGTTTTCCTGTCCAGCCGATTCATCACATTTTCAGGTCAGTCACTCCAAAACTGTAAGTTAGGACAAGATTGGTTTATAGACTGGACTTTGTTCCTAGATGTCAATGCTATTTTCAGTATTAAGTTTAGTCTTGTAAAATATTCCTTACTAAGTTTTATTCCCATTTCTTTATGTTTTATTGTTCATCCTTCATCAATTCCCAAATATTTATACACTCCCTCTTGCTCAAGTTGCTATATAGTACATTCATGTCCCAAACCGCTCAGCTTTCCTGCTTTAAAGGGTGCTTTTGCACATTTATCAAGACCAAATGACACTCTTCTATCATCTGAAAAAGTTTTGACCACTTGTAGTTGTGCTTTCAGTTTCTTATCTGATGAACTATACAGTATGAAATCGTCCACAAAAAGAAGATGAGAAGTCGCTTTGTTATTTTCTGGGAGCCAAACTGTAGCCATGACCTAATCTGAGAGCTTAATGGGTTAAGGGCAAGACAAAATAGCATTGGTTACAGAGTCACCCTGGAATATCCCCCTTTGAATTGTTAAATATTGTAAAGTAATGATTTGTTCTTTATCATGGCTAAACTGCAAATGGTTTTGCCATTGTTTCATGGGTGCTGTAATGTAGTCAATCGGTGTAGGGTGTATCTTGTACATTTTGTAGCATTATTTTATCCCTTAATGTGGATCTTTACATTTTAAAGCACTTTTTTTATCCATTAATGTGGTATACTGTCAAATGCTTTTTTGTAGTCTGTCCATGGCATATTTAAATTCTTCCCCTTTTTACAGTTCTCCATTATGACTTTTTTAACAACAGATGATCATTTGTTCCATATGACTTTATTTAGTAACTTTTTTTTATATTGCCATGATTGAGTTTTCTTCTAAATGACTATAAACTCTTGTCGCATAAATTCCAGTGTATAATTCATACATCATTGGAAGGCAAGTTATTGGTCTATGTTTTTAGTATAGCTTCCAGGTTTGCTCTTAAGTAGGAGTATTGTTTTTCCTGTTGTTATCCAGGTTGGTGTCTGTCTGGGGTGCACAGATAAATAGTTCTTACTCATGGCTAAGTCTTCATGTAAAGATGTTAATACTTTTAGCCAGAAGTTAGGTACTCCATCTGGGCCTGGAGTTTTCCATTTAGGAGCTTTTCTCAATTCTGTTTCAATCTCTCTGGACATTATTTCAACCCATTTCATATCCTCTACATTTGAACTTCTTAGTCATTCTTTTACTTCTTTTATCCATTTAGTATCTTTATGTTTCACAGCATATTCATAGATATTTCTCCAAAATGTGCTTATTTCTTCTTTTTTTGGTGGTGTTTCAATTTCTTTTGTAGTGTTTCCCAATTCTCTATAAAACTTTTTTTGGCTCATCAATAAATTGCTTATTTTGTAGCTTTCCTTTGTATTCATCTGCATATTTTCTAAGTTTTTCTGCCTGTGCTGGTATTTTTAGTTTATTATTTGTGATAGTGGGGTCTATATCACTTAATCGAATTTACTAATCATTGAATATCTATTAGTCGACCCCTTTTTGTCGAAGTCACAAATCAGCGAACGGACTTTTAATCAAAGTTTTTCCTGGGGCAAACCAGCAGTAGGTCACCATCTGGAATTTCCCTTTTCCCCGCTGTAGTGCAATCTCGGAGTTGGTATATTTAGTTACGGAGTTGTCTGGGGGGGCACAAAGTTTCATGATTTTTTTGCGGTCGGTAGGGTGGCCTACCATTGGTATGCCCTAGGAAAAACTTTGATTAAATCTTAACAAAGATGAACAAGGAGAAACCCCCGACTAAGAAAAAAACTTTGTGAATGCCATGGTGTTAAAATATTCCAGACAAACGTCAGTAGCTAAAGATATTTTTAGGAATAACTGGAGTATTTTCAAAACCAACCTCAACATTCTTGGGATAGGTGAAAAAGAACCTTTGTTTACATAGACTGGAAAACATTTTAAAGACTTTTTTGATAAAGGTAATTTTAACAAGAGAAAATGGGGTAGGGCAACAGTTCATACTACCAAATGTGGAATGTGTAATCAATGTCCTTGTATATATGTGAAAAGGAAGAAGTTGTTTTAAACAATACCTAAGATCAAAGGTGTTTTTTGTAAAAGGTAATTGTCTACCGTATACATTGCTTTATGTGAAGGATCTTCAGGTTTTGACGTAGGTAAAACAGAGAGAACTTTATGTAGATGTATTTATGAACATCTTTATGATATTAAGAACAAAAAAGAAAATAATGTCTTGCATAAACATTCAGTAGTTTGTTCCTCATTTACTAAGTTTTCTTTTGCTATTATCGACTCAGTCAGCTATAATCCAAGGGGTTAAAATGGCAGTTACAAGTACAAGCAACCTCTTACCCAGGTTTAAATGAATGTACTTCTGTTCAGTCTGTTTTAATTATGAAGGCAAAAAACTTTTAATGGATTGAAAGTTTTAAAAGTTTTATGGTTTGTATTTTGTGTGAGACAGGCTTTGCTTGAATTTTATTATGCATTGTGTAATGATTTTTTTCCCCATTGTTCTAGCTTAGTTGGATAAGTGGTTAACTGTTTTTGTATAAAAAGGCCATTTTGGTGATATGGTTTACTTCTGATGAGTTCCGTTTGTGTTAAGGATGAAAGTGCTTAATCGGTTTGGTCATAAGTAAATATATTTTATTTTATAGAAGAATCCTGGTTGTGACTTCTGGTTATTAGTTTTGTTTAATTTTTTTTCTTCATTTGTGACCGACAAAAAGGGGTTGATGAATAGGTATTCTATGATTAGCAAGTTCGATCAAGTGAAATAGACACGTGATCTGTTCTGATACTGCGCATTGCTTTTATTACATCTGTCCTCCTGAGTATTTTTGTTGATCTGTTCCCTCTTCTGTACTGCTTTAATAGTGACACTTCCTGCCTTAATTGCTTTATAGTTTTCTCTTTTCGATACTTGCATGATAGCATTTGATGTCTCTCTTTTCTTTCCCTTGCTGCCTTGTGTTTTTGTGGTAAGACTTTATTTGCTATTAAGTCAAGCTGCGGTGGTGCAGCGGTAGCATTGTTGCCTCACAGCAAGAGGTTCTCCCGTTCGATTCTCGGCTGGAGCGCCTTCTGTGTGGAGTCTGCATGTCCTCCCTATGGTCGAGTGGCATTCGAAAGACATGCGTAGAATGCACATGCCTTCGTTGAAGGTTGGGCGTCGAGCTGACACCTCGGCACCGTAAAAATCTACTGCCAATCATTAGCGGACCCAGAGTTCCGCTGTGGCGACCCCTAACCATGAAAAGCCGAAAGAACAACTTTATCTGCTATTAATTTAACTGCAGAGTAATATATTGTATTTACTTCTGTTATATCACATGAATCTTTATGAACAGTCCTAATTACTGAGTTAATTTGTTTTGTCAGACTTTTAACTTTTTTGGTTTTATTGACTTTCTGTAGTTTGCGTCTTTCATTGATCTTAATATGTCTGTCCATCTCTATTAAATCAAGCAACTGTTCTCTTAGATAATTTTCTTCTAAACTGAAAGGACATTCTTTGTTCTCAATTTCTTGCAGGCATTCTATAGAAAGTTCCAGAGCATCTTCCTGGGCCACATTCTTTTCAGTTTCATCCTGTGTCATCCATTGCTCTTTCATATGGAAACTCACTGACCTATCACTCGGCAACATTGACTATGACAGAGTTGCCACAATTTCCTGTTTGTTCCCTTGCTGTCCAACTCCAGCTGAACTCTTGTACTAGTTTCCTATGGAAGGCTCCAAAGTATCTTCATATGGCAACTGATCTGATATTTCCTGCTCCACTGATTTCTCCTTATTTTGGGGATCAGTTACTCTATCCTGCTGGTATGTTATCAGAGTTAGATTTTCTACACTAAATCCTTCACTTTGTAGGTAATCCATAACTTAATTTTCTATTTCTTTAACTTCTCCATTACTAATTCTGTTTTCTCTTTGTTTTCTTATTTTTTGTATTGTTAAATTTTCCATATCCAGATACCTTTGCCTGTATCTCTCTTCCAATATATTTGGTGCTGCTCTCTTTGTATTGACTAGTTTTGCTTTCTCCTTTACGTAAATACTGCACCATATTAAATCTCTCTTTCTTTCCCATGTCCATATTTCTTCTTCAGATGTCTCCTGCCCCTTCTGTTTCGCTTTACTTGGGACAGTCGTTTTTCCATCGTGCTATGATGTAACCTGTAATAGACTTTCTACACTAAATTCTTCACTTTGCAGATATTCCTTAACTTCACCTTCTATTTTTGCTAATCTTCTGTTCTGTGTTCCCTCTATGGGATCATATTTTTGTATAATGAAATTTTCCATATCTGCATGCTTTTGCCTGTATTTCTGTTTGAATATCTTTGGGGTTGCCTTTTTTGAATGAATTAATTTGGGTTTCTCCTTTGCATAAATATTGCACCATATCAGGTCTCTTTCTTTCCCATGTCAATATTTCTTTTTCATAATCTTCAAAAATCTCTAGAGGAGTTGTTTATATTTTCACACTTCCTCAATAGCTTCTTTTCCTAAACGGCCCAATGATTCTTTGTCTATATAATGTTTTTCATAAATCTGTTGTATTAATGAACACAGTTTTTTGAAGCTTCTGATATTTTTCTTGTGCAAGTAGTGTTGTTTCCTCTAATTTCTCTCTCAGTCTTTTTGTATATCTTCTGTCTGGAAATTCTGGGCTTCTTGCATAATAGTAACAATACACAATTTCTTTCTTATCCTCAATAGTCCACTCTATTGTCTTTATGGTTGTTTTTTGGCACATCAGTTTTTGTGATTTTGTTAGACATTTACTTCCTTCTGCAAAAGGAGGCTATCCTCCCCCTGGGCCTGGTCTAGCCCCATTGTAGGAATGTTTCCATGTCTTGAGGATTCTACACTTGTCATTTTTTCCAGTCCTGGCAGCAGTACGCCTACCAGGATTGGGCACTTTTTAAACCTAGGTCTTGTGCACCCAGCTATCTTTTTTTTTTTAAAATGTTTTTTAACCTACTTCTGTCCATGATATACACTATATAAAACACAGTCTATATATTGGTGCCATCTTGGTGAGATTTTGTGAAAAATATAGTCCACCTCATGAAGGTACTCAAGACGTGAGGATGAATTCATTTTCAGCAATACTACTTTCCTTTGCTTGTTAATTTATCATCTCTCCATTCAGACCCTTTATTTCTCCATTCACTCCAGGTATGGCTAAACTAATGCTCCTTGAAAAATGAGGTAAGGTCTAAGGGTGTGTACTAGCAGTGCATAAATGACCACATGGCCCTGTTGCCTTATACATTATTGATTCTCTCTCTGCCATAAACCAAATGTGTAGTAAGTTTTGCAGTTTTACAGTGCACTTTTATTAAAATATATTTTTTGTTTTATAAGCAGCATTTCTCACGTGGAGTAAAATGTTTTGATGAACAAGGTATTAGGATTTCAGAACTTGAGTATATAACTGAAATTACAGACAGTGAGGTGAAAGTATGTGTATTTTGCAAATGGAGAGATCTAAACTTTTTCAGGGAAGCCAAAATAAGTTTGAAAACACTACATACTTAATACATTAACTACTTTATTTGGTACTTTTTTATGTTGCATCATACTAAATCCAAAATGCAATAGTAATGAGTATGTGTGTTTGACTGACCACAAGTCAGTAATGAAAATTTACTAAGCCAGATCATGTCTATTTAAAGGGTGCATGCATTTGGCATGGAGGAGGCTAATTGTACTTCTGTGCAGTGCAACAGTTTTTGGGGGTGGGGCTAAAGTGCTTTTACTATTGAGAAGGTTGTAGACTTTTTATGGTTTAAGTGAGGCTCACTGTGACAGAATATGAAACTCTAATGTACCTACCAAAAGCTTAAAATTCTGGAGTTTGGGAGAGCGAGAGAGAACAAGCATTTACTTGTATGACAACAGAGCTCAAAAAAAAAAAAATGGAAAAAAGTGGAGTAAATTGTAAACCAAGGTGACATCAAGGCGTAAATAGTGTATTTAGTTACATTATGTCAGTAGGGTATTATATCCTTTGTAGTATTCTTGGTCAGCCCAACAAAGGGTACAAAACAAAGTCAGTGTTTGGTATAAGGTAGAAAGTTATTTTCAGTAAGTACTTCCAAGCAATGAATATAGTAATGGTTTTATCTTTTAATTCAGCATACTGTCACGGTTGCTATCTCTGTATTTGGTCCAATGCTAATATTGATGTTTCATATTCATATGACCTGTGATGTTATTATTACAAGAGAAAATAATAAAAATTCTTATTTAAAAAAAAAAAAACTATGACAGTGTTTTTTCTGTTGCTAACCCCCTTCACTTTTCTTAAGATAATTAAATACTTCCCTATAAAGACTGCCCTTTTAAAAGGCTTAACATTCTATTACCCTTTCAAACTCGCCTTACCCCTTTTCCACTTGTTCTATGGTATCTTGAATACCTGTGTGGATTCTGTCTTCACCACCCACTCCAGTAATCCAATTTGTGATTTTATATACTGTAGAAGAGTGTCCCACTGCAATATGGCGATGGATGGCTGCCAACTAAAGAGTGCCACTTGCTTTCACCTTTCAGTTCTGAAATTTGCTTGGACTATATCGTCTTCAGAACTGAAAATAGGGAACTTTTTCTTTATTTTTACATTTCATTGTGTTTTGGTGGCGCTGCCTGGGTTTAAATACATTTTTTAAACACCTTTCTTAAATTATCACTTAAAATAGGCAAACATACACTCACAGAAAAAAAAACACAGTAACATTTTTTTCCATTTACTTAAATTACACATCGCGTATCTTTTCTTTCCTTGTAACTGTCATCAGTCCACCATTACATAAATTGCTGAATTCCTATCTTCCCTTAAATCTCACATCTCCTAAACATTATTCTGTATGTATTGTTTCCACAATTTCCATTTTTTTATGTAATTTACTCTTATCCTTTTCTAAGGATGCCTCTTCCAATTCTGGTAACCTTTTTATAATCAAAACAGTGTAGGAAACCTCTCTGTGTGGAATATTTTCAGTCAATATATATCTCTAGTTAATCACTGTATATTAATCAGATCAGACAGTAGTAGTAGAAGTAGCGAACTTAAACTCGTCTTAAGTTAAAAAAAAAAAAAAAAAATATATATATATATATATAATATGAAATATTGTACAGAATTACTAAGTATTCAAAAGTAATCCAAGCAAGGCAGGCAGTCTGTTTCCAGTCGAAAATCCTTTATTAAGTACACAGACAACTGATCCAAGTAAAACAAAATTAACAGAGTAACAGTTTCCTCACAAGCTTTCTAAATATATATATACTTTTTATCAGGCAAGGGAGTGGTTTATTGTGCTGTAAAACAAAGTGTTATTAGTACACATGTTAAATTCACATCCCTTCCCCCATCAGTGTGACATTCAAGCTAGTCCTGCCCTACTTAGTAGCTGTCATAATAATATAACTCTTATGTACTTTAAATAAAATTTATAATGATGTGGTACCTCTTATTTAACTATATTATTAAGTCTGTAATTTTATCCAAGACAATATTCTGCATGGCTGGACATATATCAACCTTAGTCCATTTGGCAGTCAAAAAATATATATAAATATATACGTATACACTTTGCATGTAAAAAAATCAATTGTAAAAATCATGTTCTATTTTCATAACCTATTGTTAACAAAGATCGCTTTCGCCCTTCTAGACTTCTTAAGGTCTGTGTACAAGAACCCTAAAAACTGTCTATAAAAATATTATTGTATAATTAGAGTATTTTATTACACATCATTTTGAATAAAGTGGGAAAAAGAGAACAAAAAAAAGAAAAAATGTATGATGGAAACAAAATGTACACTTAAATTAAAACTCATTTCACATGGTATTTGAAGCCAACTGATAGAATAAAGAAAAATAACATTAATCATGTAAACAATGTGGCAATTTTCTAAGTTCCAGTACACTTTTAATTGAACAGTAGTAGTTTAGTCCAGGCTTCCTAAAAGAGTTCAGCTTTAATTGCCACATGAGTTCATGTTTCTCCAGAATATTCGGGATGTCTCCTTCAAGATCACCCATGTCTATGCGATCCAGGATCTGGAACTTAAAATCTGTGTGTCTTTCATGAAGAGAAAGGTGTTTGGCTAGTGCATTATTTTTACATCCAGAGCGGATTTTTGACAGATGACATGAAATCCTACGCTTAAGTTTATTTACAGTCTTGCCCACGTAGAATGCATCAGATTCATTGCACTGTGCCCTGTAAATTACTTTTGTAGTGTTACAGTCACCCCCTGCACTGATCTTAATGATTTTCTTTAAATAAGGGCAATAAAAACTGTCACCTTGCTGTATAAATATGCAAAATGTACAATTACCTTCACATCTTTTAGTGTTTCTCTCATATGGTCTAGGTTTAAATTCAACAAACCTTTTAATGTTGCTGGCCTTCCTATAAACAAAGGATGGGGCTTCACCTAAGATGTTAATCAGAAAAGGGTTTCCTGTGACAATGGCCCAGTTTTCTTCAATAACATTTTTGATACTGTGATAATCCAAAGTGTATGTCAGGATGCAGCTATTTTTGCATTTGTTCTCTGTGGAATTTCTTAACACTCTCCTACTGGGGAGGTTGAGTGAAGGTGCTTCAGTCCTTTTCAGTTCTATAATGGGTTCCAGGATCTGACTTTCATAGCCTCTCACTAGAAAATCATTCTTTGTTCAGGTTTCTCAAAAATGGTTCCATCTCTGTGGTAATTCTAGGTAATCTATAGCCCTGGGACTTCACTACATTATACTTGGTTTTTGTAGGATGTAGACTTTTACTGTGGAGTACAGTACTTCAGATAAATATTGGTTTAGACTTAGATTTCCATTTTCTAATAGTTGTTTTTTGGCAGACAACAGAATTAAACTTAATATGGCTTTACTGTGTCTAGGCAATTCAGATCTTGTGTCCCAGTTCAAAACAATATAAAATAAATTTCCTTAGTTACAGACATTTGCTCACCAGATATTTCTGACAGAGAACTCTGTAGGGAATTTTTAAATAGTGGCAACTCATTACTCTCCCAAAGCACATGTTCCCAGGTGTCTCTTTCTTCTTCATCATATGTCCAACATTTGCTGTCGACAAAAGGAAAAATAATTTGAAGTCTGCCTGGGTTATAAAAATGCTTATGTAAACACTTCCAAGCAAAGATCCTAAACCGTCTAGACTTTGTTGCATACTTGGGAGCTACACATATGTTCTCCCATTGATCTCTTGTAAATTGCTTTACCAGTCTCTCTTCCCAATATTTATTAACATCCTCTGATCAATTCTTATGGTTATCGTGCAGTATTTTGTATGCCCTACTGTTTATCTCTTTTTTAATAGTAGCTTCTGTTCTGGATTCAGCTAAAAACTCTACCATAGCAGGCCTTTCACTTAAGATTCCCTTATCCCTTTTTCTTTTCCTATATTCTGATATCAGTCTTTGGTAAGGAAGGCAGTCTCCAGCCAAACTTCTTGGCCTCATCCCACTCTTATTACCTTTCCCTAGTTATTTACTCCCAATAATTTTGTTCCTTTGCCAGTTTTTACAGGAAATTCTGGCACCCTCTTTCCTATTTTCTGTACCCCCCCCTGCTTGCAGTAGCCCCTGTTAGCAAAATCTCCTCTCTCCATTCTCTTGTACTTTCTATCTGTGAGTAAAATATTCTTTATGATTGTTGTGATTTTCCTTAAAGAATTTGCATAAAAAATTTTTTGAACTCCATTCATTGTTTTCCCTTTCCATTTTGAATTTTAGCCTTCTGCTCTTGCTATACATATGAGCTTTAAATGTGTGCTATTGTGTAGGTCTAAAGTATCCCTTCAAATCCGGTAATCCTAAACCACCTTGTTCTATTTGAAGAATTAATTTATCCCACTTAACTCTTGCACTCTTCCCCTCCCAGATAATATTCTTCAACTCTTTATTATTGTTCACAAGTTCTCTTCTGATTGATAAAAATATGCGTGACCTATGTGTAAAACTAGAGGGACTAAAAACATTTTCCCTGTTTATGGATATGGATAGTAAGATGCAAACAAGAACTTCCAGTTTCTCAGTTTTGTGTCATCTTTTGTTTAGTCTCCTCCCACATTTGTTTAGCTGCTATAATAGAAGCATGATGATGTTTATATCACATTGGATCACCCTTTGCCAAAAGATCAAAAAATAGATGTAAAAAAAAAAACAGATATAATAGTCAATGAAAAGAAGGCAAAAATAGAATTGATCATTGAAATTGCTACATCCAGTGATTACAGTGTCTTGCATACAGAGATGCAAAGTAGTAAAATACCAGGATTTGCAGGCAGAAATGAGGACAGTGTAGAAGGATACCAGACAATTCCCATAGTAGTAGGAGCAATGGGTCTCATAAAAAAGAATTTACTGTTTTATTTACAGTGGATATAAAAAGTGTACACACCAATGATAAAATGCCAGATTTTTGTGATATATAAAAAATGAGACCAAAATAAATCATTTCAAAACTTTTCCCACCTTTAATGTGACCTATAACCTGTACAATTCAATTGGAAAACAAATCTGTTAGTGGAAAAAATATAAAAAATAAAACGTACAATAAGCTGGTTGCATAAGTGTGCACACCCTTAAACTAATACTTTGTTGAAGCACCTTTTGATTTAATTACAGCATTCAGTCTTCTTGGGTAGGAGTCTATCTGCATGGCACATCTTGAACCACAAAAAAAATGGATGGTGCTCAACAAAACTAGTAAACTTATAAGAAAGCACCTCGAATCGAGTTGGAATAACACGAACAGCTTTAATAACAGACCCAACACAAGTAACGTTTACAATGTGTAATCACGTTTTCGTCTAAAACTTCATCAGATGAAAATAAAGTCACATCCTTCCCAATTTATATTCTAGTTAATTAAAACCAATTAGAAGTATAACCAATGAAGATGAAGTTATTGTTAAGTAATTAAAAACATTTAAAAACTTTTAAAAACATGCCATGAAATGTCACTTTGTGTCACACTGTTAAAATACATATTGTAGTACTTTTTCTAAAGACTTGACAATATTTGCCCACTCTTCCTTGCAAAAGTGCTCAAATCTGTCAGATTGTGAGGGCAGCTCTTGTGCACAGCCCTCTTCAGGTTATCCCCACAGATTTTTCTATTGGATTTAGGTCTGGGCTCTGGCTGGGCCATTCTAAAACTTTTCTTCTGGTGAAGCCATTCTTTTGTTGATTTAGATGTATGCTTGGGGTCATTGTCATGTTCAGCTTTCTAGCAGACGCCTAAAGGTTTTGAGCCAAAGGTGACTGGTATTTGGAACTGTTCATAATTCCCTCCACCTTCACTAAAGCCCCAGTTCCAGTTGAAGAAAAGCAATCCAAAGCATGATACTGCCACCACCATGCTTCACCATAGGGATGGTATTTTTTTGGTGATGCAAAGTGTTTTTGCGTCAAATGTACCTTTTGGAATTGTGACTAAAAAAGTTCAACCTTGGTCTCATCAGACCATAACACATTTTCCCACATGCTTTTGGGAGACGTGATGTATTGTTTTGCAAATTTTAGCCTGGCCTGGATGTTTTTTTTGTGTAAGAAAAGGCTTCCATCTTGCAACCCTACCCCATAGCCCAGACATATGCAGAATATGGGAGGTTGTTGTCACATGTAGTAGGCAACCAGTACTTGCCAGAAATTCCTGCAGCTCCTTCAGTGTTGCTGTAGGTCTCTTGGGAGCCTCCCTGACCAGTTTTCGTCTTGTATTTTCATCAATGTTGGAGGGATGTCCAGTTCTTTGCAACATCACTGTTGTCCCATATTTTCTCCACTTTTTGATGACTGTCTTCACTGTGTTCCATGGTATATCCAATGCTGTGGAAATTTTTTTGTACCCTTCTCCCGACTGATACTTTTCAACATTGAAAGATCCCTTTGACTCTTTGTAAGCTCTCTGCGAACCATGGCTTTTGCTGAGTAAATGTCATGAAAATCCTACTAGGACAGCTGAACTTTATTTAGGTTAATCAAGAGTCTCTTTAATTGATGGCAGGTGTGTACCCAAGAAGACTGAATGCTGCAATTAAATCAAAAGGTGCTTCAACAAAGTATTAGTTTAAGGGTGTGCACACTTATGCGACCAGCTTATTGTACATTTTTTATTTTTTTATATTTTTCCCCCTAACAGATTTGTTTCTTTTTCAATTGAATTCTACAGGTTATAGGTCACATTCAAGGTGGAAAAAAGTTTTGAAATGATTTATTGTGGTTTCACTTTTTTAAATCACAAAAACCTGGCATTTTAACAGGGGTGTGTAAACGTTTTATAGCCAGTGTATATATGTTATTAAGGCATGTAACTCCATATAAATTGCATAGGGAGTCAGTTCTTTGCACATTACGGGTGCTACGAAAAGCAGATGTTCATCGTGTTTCACTGTTGCAGTCATTACACTTGGGCTATCCTGCTGGCAGGCTACCCGCAGTTGGCCTGAATTCCAAAGTCCTGGTCCGGCGTCTGTTGCTATCGCCTCTTCCCTGACGTCAGTGCACCAGGGGTATAAAAGATGCAGCCGACGCCATTTTCTTCAGTCTTTCATGCTGCGCGGTGCCCGAAGCAAAAACAGTTCGCAAGTGCTGGTCAGCCCCGACTCCTGAGATTTTCAAAACTGAATTTCAGATCCGAAGTCTTCATTAAAGCTAAGTACCCCGTTGGGGAAACTTTTTTCTTGCTCCAGACCAATGTCAGAAAAAGTTAACAATTGTATTTCTTGTGGGAAGCAAATACCTCACAAGGATTTTCATACTTACTGTATTCCTTGCCTAGGCCCTGACCACAACGTTGCTAGTTGTCGGTTTTGTGCTAGATTTAACCAACACACTATTAAGCGTCGGTACGATTTTGCCTTTAATTACTTTGGCCTACAATTTAATTATATAATGCCGTCGGAACAGCCGACAACTGGAGTTTATAAAAAGCGCAAGGAAAAGGAAAAGGACAGGCATCCTAGGTCCAAAACCGACGACGAGGCCTCCACTAGACCAGTCGCCGGTTCGCTGGTTCTCAGTGAGGTGCTTTCGCAGCCCCTGACACCCGCTACCTCAGAGCCACAGGCCACTTCCGATTCCCACGTGGAGCCGACTAGGCCTCTGGATACTCAAGGTATTGGACAATCGGAAACTATTCCCTCAGATGGGTCCGGAGCCGCTGAGCAGGCGTCGGCTTCTGAGGGTGTTTTCAGACCTACACAGTTATATGTAAAGCCAACCTTAGCTTCAAAGGCAAAGACCAAAGCATCTCTAAAGACAAAGAAACAAGTACAGCATTCTCCTGCACAGACTTCCATGCCTAAAAAACAGATGCTTAAAATGGCCGAAGACCTAATTACTTTGATCAGGGGTTCCCATCCCCCTCCTGATAAGAGGCCTAGGCAAGAGACAAAATATGAATCTTCAGATCGGGTTTCCATTTCCTCTGACTCCTCTTCTGAACAGGGATACTCCCTTCCTCCCTATGAGTATACTGATGCTGAAGCGTCTATTCCTTCAGCCTCTCCTTCTGAGGATTATTCTTTTGGGGAAACCCTTCATACCATGAGGGAGCACTTTCACTGGGAGAGCCAAGATTAATCAGAATCTAAGAAAAGGCTCAGAGACTTTCTTTTACTACCTCAGCACAGACCTCTTGCTATTCCACCTGTTCTAGACATAGTAGATGATGTATTTTCAGAGTCCAGGCTGTGTCCTGACTCTTTACCCCCCTGCACCGCTTAAGCCAGACAGATACTACAGGGTTCCAGATTCCCACAAATTTCTATATAAAAACCCTGCTGCTGACCCAGAAACTATATCTCCAGGTCCCAAACGGGTCAAGGCTTCCACTGTGAAAAACCCTGTCCCCTCTGATAGGGATTCTAGGGCACTGGACAGATGGGGGAAAAAAGTTTACACTTCTGCTACCTTGGCTGTAAGGGTTTAAATTGTCAGTTTCATATGCTTAAATATCAGCAATATTTAATGTCACTGCTAAACCAGAAAATGTTGACAAATTCTGAATGTCCAGATGACAAGGAAATGCAGGATTTATTGCATGCAGCTGAACAAGTGGGAAAGCATACTTTGCAATGTGGTTTTGATTCACTGGAGGCCTCTTGCAGGGCCGCTGTTACGGGTACTGTCATTAAAAGGCATGCTTGGTTAAAGGAACAAAATCTGCCTGATCATGTTAAAGCAAAATTATGGGATGCTGCTTTACAGCATGATACTTTGTTTGGTGTTAAGGCAGAAGAGATGTTGAAGAAAATGGAGGATAAAGCGAAATCTATGCAGACAGTTAAGGATTTCTACAGGTACAACCACCCAGATTTAGCAGGAACTGGCCTTCAAAGAACTGGTCCTTTCCAGTGTCAGACAGGCCACAAAGAGGCAGATACAGACGCCCTAGAGGCAGATCCCAGCCCCAAGGCTCATACAGGCCTAAACAATGGGGTGCGTCTACCTCCAAAAGCGGAGAAGACAAATCACAGCCATATAGAAAACAGTCCCAATGACTTTCCTCTGCCAATACCAAGCAATTATCTTTTGGCAGCCCCCTTAGGGGGAAAACCAGCACTTTTTTCACAAAATTGGCATATAATCATCCAGGACAAATGGGTCTTGAATATAGTGTCCCAGGGCTACAGGTTCCACTTTCACACCCTGCCAAAGGCAAAAGGTATGCCAGACCTGCCATAAAATCAATGGGCAGAGGCACAAAAGCAAGTTTCATCCCTCATGGACATGAGGGCCATTCAGTGAGTACCACAGCATGGGCAGGGACAAGGATTTTACTCCACTATTCCTGGTACCCAGAAAGGACAAAGCCTGGAGACCAATACTGGACCTGTCTATTCTAAACACTTTTTTGGACGTTCCAAAATTCAAAATGTTGACTCTGCAGCAGCTTCTACCCATGCTGGGCAAGAAAGCTTGGCTTGTAACTTTGGACCTAAAAGAGGCATACCTGCATGTCCCAATCAGACAATCTTGCAGACGATACCTTAGATTCATAGCTGGCTCAATGCACTACCAATTCTCTACACTGCCCTTTGGCTTATTTACTGCGCCCAGGGTCTTCACAAAATGTCTGGCACCAGTAATTGCTTTTGCAGACAAAGGAGAATTCAAATATACCCTTACTTGGACGATTGCCTTATTCAAGCAGAGAACAAAGACATTCTACTGAGGCACCTGGCGTTTGTAAAAAGATTAATAATTTGCCTAGGATACACGGTAAACGAAAAGAAATCAAAATTAGTACCCTCTCAAGAGATAATATTCCTGGGTGCAAGCTTAAATGCAACTGCCCAGATGGCTTATCTCATGCCAGACAAACAAAGGGAACTGACTTCTTACTTCGAAATGTTGGCAACAAAGACCCAGTTATCTGCAAGAAAAATTCTGCAGGCTTTGGGCTTCATGGCATCCTGCATTCTACTAATTCCATATGCAAGACTGCATATGAGGAAACTACAATGGTATCTAAAAAGTGTTTGGACTCAACATTGCCACAGCTCGGAAACATTAATTACCCTCATTCCCTGCCTGCAACAGGAGTTTCAATGGTGGGCACAGGCCTGTCACCACAACAAGGGACAGCCATTCACTCTACCCATGGCCAGGCAGACACTAACAACAGATGCATCAGATTATGCCTGGGGGGCCCACATGGCAGGAAAATGTATTCAGGGCGCATGGCCAGCAAGCCAAATGCATCTTCATATCAATCAAAAACAGATGCTAGCTGTTCAGAATGCCCTGACAGCCTTCAAGGATCTACTTCATCCAGGACAACTGCTGGTAAAGATGGACAAACTACAGTCATGTGGTGCATAAACAAGCAGGGAGGCACACATTCCTACCCCCTCTGCAAACAAGCCATGACTGTGTGGAACACAGCATTGACTTATCAAGTACACCTGCAAGCACAATTCCTGCCAGGAAAGACAAATACTCTGTCAGATGAGCTAAGCAGAAATCTCAAGGATCCTCACGAGTGGAAACTAGATCCACAAATCTTCAGCATGATAACAAGGAAATGGGGATGCCCAGACATAGATCTATTTGCCTCCCCACACAACTGCCAACTACAGAGATTCTGTACAAGGACTTATCACAAACAAGCATGGAAAGTGGATGCCCTATCATTGAGCTGGAAAACCCTTAGAGTATATGCCTTTCCTCCACTGCCTCTCCCCAAGGTACTCCTAAAGGTCAGACAAGAGAAGCCAAAAATGATACTGATTGCCCCAGACTGGCCACGCCAGCACAGGTACCCAATCCTAAAGAGCTTGTCTCAAGCCCCAGCCTGGACATTACCTCAAATTCCTCATTTGCTGACCCAACAAAACAATCAGATCCTGCACAGCCAACTCAGAACCCTAAATCTGGCTGCATGGCTGATAAAGGTAACACACCTCTCTCTAAAGCAGTTATGGATGTTATTTTGGAGGCCAGGAGGCCCAGCACCAGAAAATCTTATACAGAAAAATGGAAGAGATTCTGTGCTTGGAACCAGGCACAAGGAATGGACACGCTTGTACCAAATATACCTAACTGAGATGCTGGACAAAGGCTTATCCTTCTCATCATTTAAGATCCATGCCTTTGCCATTTCAGCTCATTACAATACGGCTCCACCTATTTTTTCACATCCACTGCTAAGGCAGTACCTCAGAGGGGCCAAAAACATAAGACCTCCAAGGAGAGCTCCAAAACCTGCATGGGACCTCAATTTTGTTTTAGAAAAGCTCACACTGCCTCCTTTTGAGCCAGCCAATACAGCTGAGATAAAATACTTATCATGGAAAACAGCTCTGCTCCTAGCAAGAAGAGTCTCAGAGTTACAGGCACTAATGGCTGTGGAACCTTTTATTATTTTCCATCCGGACAGGGTTTCTCTAAGGACAAACCCAACATTCATCCCTAAGGTAGTGTCCAGTGTGGCTCTAAACCAAACCATTCATTTGCCTATCTTTTATCCAAACCCACAGAAAAAGGGGGAGAGACTTCTGCATTCTTTGGACATAAACAAACAGCTATGCTTCTACTTGGACAAAACTAAAGCTTTCAGAAAGAATGAGCAACTCTTAGTGGCATATACTGCAGGATCACAAGGAAAAGCTATTTCAAAGCAGACTATTTCAAAATGGATAGGCCACTGCATTCGTTTCTGCTATTCACAACATGGCAAATCAGTGCCTAAGAGCATTAGGCCACATTCAACCAGGGCAGCAGCCACTTCAGCAGCCTTCCTCAGAGTACCAACCAAGGACATTTTGGAGGCTGCAACTTGGACTTCAGTGCACACTTTTGCAAAGCACTACCACTTACCTCTTTACTCTAAATCCAGAGCAGGCTTTGCCACTGCAGTTCTGCAGGGCCTCATAGCCACTCCTAATTCTATCTAGGCCCAGCCACCCAACCTCAGCTTTGGGATTCAACCCAAGTGTAATGACTGCAACAGTGAAACACTATGAACATAGTACAGTTGTGTACCTACCATAAATGTAGATGTTCGAGTGTATTCACTGTTGCAGTCCAGGTTACCCTCTCTCCATCCCCCTTTCATTGCTGGGACTTGCATGTACTTCTCTATTCTATACAACCTATGTGGTGTATTTGCTTGTAGATGAAGGTAATGTTTATGTTAGTGCATGCTTTTTTATGAGCAGAATTTTTAGCCTGCCCTTTTGGGGGCACCTGACATCCGGGGCAAGAAAAATTGAAGAAAATGGCATCGGCTGCATCTTTTATACTCCTGGCACACTGACGTCAGGGAAGAGGCGACAGCAACCGACGCTGGACCAGGACATTGGAATTCAGGCCGACTGCGGGTAGCCTGCCAGCAGGATAACCCAAGTGTAATGACTGCAACAGTGAATACACTCGAAACATCTACATTTATGGTAGGTACACAACAGTACTTTTTGACTAACATCAAAGAATGAAACAATAATAATTTTGCAAACTATAATCACACATTGACTTAGCAATGGGGTCCTTACCAGTCATGGTATAAGAAGCCCAAAAGATTTGGAAAAATTAAACTGACAGACTCCTTTTTAATCCATACACCTAAATGCTTCATCTTATGTCCCCATAAATATTGTGTTGCAGAACCAATTCTTGGGTGGGTACATAATTTGCAGATGTAGTCTTTACATTATCTTAATTTATTTTGTATCCTGAAAAGACTTGAAACTGCCTCAAAATGTCCCACAACACTGAGCTGTCATTTTCATGCTTTATCAGGTACAAGCTAGTATAATCTGCAAAAAAAAAAAAACCTTTTCTTGATTACCATGCCAATTATATTCTTGCATTTTGGAGTTTCTTTTTTTTCTTTGCATAGGGTTCTAAATATAAAGGAAGTGGGGGAAAGAGGACTCTCCTGCCTGGTTCCTCTGTCCAAACACAACTCATTAGCGAGGAACCCTCCCACTTTAATTTATGCCTTCAATCCTTTATATATCCTCCTAATTAACCTTATTATTTGTATCAGGGAATGCAAATTCTTCTATTGCCCTACTCATAAAATCCCAGCTTCCCCTATCAAATGCTTTCTCTGTGTCAAGACCCACTAGCAGCAGTGGAATTTTCTTACATGTTGCTTCCCTCTTGATAATCCTTGTGTTTATTAATGTTGTCAAATGTTTGCTTCCTGTCTACAAAACTACTATGATCCGTATCTATCAAGTTTGCAACAACTTTGCTCTTCTTTTAGTCACTATAGACATAAACACTTCATAATTGTTCAAAATCCAAATAGGTCTGTATGAAGAAGGGTCTGATGAGTCTTACAGGTTCGTAGGCAAGTGCTGTGTTAGCTGCCCTTGTAGACAATTTCAAAGCTAGCCAGTTTCCCTTTCTGTGATCAAAATAATCTATCCCATTTGGTTATTGATTGGCATTAATCATCCCATGGTCGATAATTACATATTACTCCTAATGCGAGTAACTGGGATCATATCATAGATTATTTCAGGGGACCCATGCATGGAATAATGCATTTAAGAGCTGCCTCTGTCCATTAGTAGTACTGGAGGCAGGCCTAGGGTAAATTTTCTGTTTCCCTTCCATAGATCTAAGTTGCACTTGAATATGGACAGGGATTAACTTTGTTTTATGCGGATGGGGAAATCTGTTCCACAGTAGCAGTATCCTCTGAGATATACCTGTCCCTCCAAACCATTATGTTGATGTTGCAGAAGAGGTTTATATCCCTAAACTGAGTGTTTTGGATGCCATATGACTTGCTGATATGCAATAAATTCATCAGTTATGGGTCAGAGGATGCCTTGTATGACAGACACAAAGGGGACAGTGACATCCCTAGATCTAGACATAATCCCATTGTTTGTAAACTGTGCAGCATGAAAGGACTTTCTTTCAGCAACAGATGCATGTTAGTCAAAAGTTAGGCTACTGTCCACATAACTTCCTAAATTTCGAACAACTGGGTCAAGTCTTAGGGGCATGTTGTCATTGTAGTAGTACCCTGGGGTACATGACTTCCCAAAGGGTACAATAATGTGTTTTTCCGGCATTTAGTTTCAGTCCATGATTTCAGCACCAATTATTTACTGTTGTTAGGCAATACAGCCACCATAGCTTTCTTCCAAGATGTTAGTGTTTCTTCTTCTTTTAAAATACTATTAAATAAAATCTTCCAGATTTTTATAACTTTCTTCACTCCTAACTTCCAAAGGTATACCATCTGTTCCTGGAGACAATTTTTATCTTATTTCCTGTTATCTTAACTGTTAGTTTATGAGCCTCCTCTTCCTCTAACCTTGGCATAATTAGGACTTCAATAAATATTTCCATTTGTACTCTTTATTTCCACATTTCTGTGCTTTATGTAAATTTTCATAAAATTTCCAAAATGTCTTGAATACCTCTTTTTGTAGCCTCCCTAAGTTTGGTGACAACTCTTTGTTGTATAAGTAGTTGTGGTGAAAGTCTGTGTGAAATAAAATATAATTTTATCAAATATTTTCAAAAATGTATTCAGAAATCTACACTCTCTTGTCATATTTTTCCTTCTAGGTTCCTCTGATACACCTGTATTCAGAAATCTACACTCTCTTGTCATATTTTTCCTTCTAGGTTCCTCTGATACACCTTCACCATTGTACATGCCAGCATAATGTTTCATGGCAAGGTTTAGAGCATGCACTTTATGTGCCCTTTCAGTTAACAAATATTGTTGTGGAATAACACTCCAGTTGTTTACAGGTGAGGATGTTTAGCAGTGCTGCTGTTTGTCTGCTACTTTCTGGTTCAGATGCTTGCTGAAGGATTGCCAGAGGTTCTTTTTTTGTGGAACATGTAAGAAACATATTAAATACTGGAAGGTATTTTTGATTTTTGGAGCTTTGTTCGAGTGTAGCCTTGTTGATTGTTTGTATTGCCTTGACTTCAGACTGTTTGCATGCTGCTTCCAGAGAAAATGACTTGCGGGGGCCCCCCCCCCTTTGTTTATTGTTAGACTCCAACAGAATGTTTGGAACTTTGTGGTGACTGGACTTTTAATGGCCCTTTTGCAAATGTACATCCTTGTGCTTTTTGTTATCAACTTTTGTGTGTTTGACTGCCTTATTTGAGATACTGTTGGCCAGCATATGGTCATGATTGAAACTGTGGTTATTAAGCTGCTGACATTAATTCATCACATTCATGCTGTTGAGGTCTACAGTTGAAACATCAGTATTATTTGCCTAGGACACTCTGTCTCCATTGTTTAGTGACTTGTCTTATCCCATATGTCAGTGTTTTAGTGTAATGTTCTTCAATTTAAGATTACTTTGTATTTTGACATCTTTTCTTTTATTGTGCGATTAAATTATTTCTTACATTTTTTTGTGCTACTATTGGAGTTTTTCTCCCCGGGCCTCTACTGAAAATGGAAATATATCCAGTTAGACTAGCCCAATAACAAATGTAAAATAAATAAATAAAATAAAATAAATTTGGTGAAGACTGGAGGCAAGTGCTGACTTTTGAGGGTCACTTGCAAATGCCAACTGTACACAGAGTGCTGGATTTTTTTCTACAGAGCTTGTGAAGTATAGTTAGGGATTTAAAACTGAAAAAAAAAACTATACCTCACTGATAACAGCACTGGTGTCTGAGGCTTGGTTATTGCCCTGAAGGGAATGAATGGGTCATATGCTCTTGCCACTTAGGGAGTGAATAGACTATAAAGCTAAGCACAGAGGGATGCTTGATGGTCAGAGCGGATGGAGAAAAAAGCTCATGGAATGTACATAATTTTAAACTAAACCCACAGCAGTCATGGTGAAGTTTTTTTTTTTGGGGGGGGGGGGGTAAGGACACTGAAGTGCAAAGTATCTGTCATTGTATTTCTACTTTTAACTTTGCCTTTCTTACTTTTTTACTTACACTAGTTGATCTAATTAGGGTTTGAAGTGCCCTCTAAGGTTTTAACAGGAAGTGTGTGTATAATCTGTGTCTATATTTATAACTGTATCTGTTAAGATTGGAAGTCAAGAATTTGCATTTGCTGGCTTAAGTTGTGACTGCAGATGATTAGTCATGTAGTATCATTTTGTTATGCGTTCTGGCTACACTAATTCTGAGATTGCAGAACTAGAGAGCCAAGAAAGTTTTTCTTTTACCCTAAATTTGAGTAATGTCAGAGGTAATATATGCAAAATAGTGGGTATGGGGTGGTGTGGTGGTGCAAGTCAGTGTTTCAGGACACAAACTATTTTGTGGTGCAGTATTTTTCTTCAGTGTCACTTAGCTATAAATTTTCAGAAGCTGGCTCAAATCATACATCGTGTAATTTTAAACTCTGGCTAATCAGGTTACATGATCAGTGTGAGGCTTTTAGGGTGAATCTTAAAATGTGCAAATGGGCACACAATTTTAGACATTATCCTTCAACTTCATAAAGCTAGCAAATATGGAGTTTTGATAGTTGGACGCAGTAGCAGCCAGAGAGCTGCCAGCTTAGGCATGGGAGCAGTCAGTTTGTTAGATAAGTGGGCAAGTTTTTCTTTTGTTGTTAATAAGGTCCAATGCAGTGCTTATAATAAAATAACTTTGTCTTTTCCTTTAAGAGTTTTACTGTCTGAAAGGCATATTGAACTAACATGTAGTACTACATAATTCAGGCGTTGGAAAAAGAAATAGTGCTCTACATATATTTTGTCATGCATAGGAATGCTTACTGAATAATAAATAGGAGGTGGAGCTGAAAATGAGCTTACTTCCAGCCTGTCAGCTGTTTCTCGCGTAGTTAGGCCATGCCACATTAAACAACAGATCTTAAAGCTTCTTCTTGTAAATTGTGTCAAATTGAACATTGATCCAAGTTAATTGACACCACAGCTGATCTAAGGTGTAGTTTTTAATTACTACCTGACTGCTGTGGTAGCTTAAGTCCAGCTGATACAGAAAGCATTTCTTTTCCATGTTTTTCTTTGGTAGTTCCTGAGGAATTGCTCAAAACATCTATTGGTGCAGCTAACACTTCCTTGTTAATAAGTCAGTATTTCAACCTGAGTTAATGTGATTATGACAATGATAACCAGAGTAAAGCATACAAAATTAAAATGCTCTTGGCTTTAGAGAGTAGTGTGCAGGGTAGTTTTTGCACACAGGGATGGATACTGGTGAAATAAACCCCATGATACTGCATGTTAACTAGACTTTCCATTTTAGAGAGACAGATACATGGATAATTTTGAAGAACTATGAAGGAAACTTACTAAACAATATAATTTGCTTGAAAAATTCTGTGCAGGAAATAGTCATAGTTGTGAAAGGATAATACTAGCTCTCATTTGGGACTTGAACTGAACTCAACACCTTCAGCACACTGCTAACATCACTGTCGCTGTTCCAGTAAGAACCTCTGGACAGATGGGCATTGAGCTAGATATCCCCCAGGGTGGTGATTTAAAGTCAGATTACACACACACACACACAGAAAGCTGCCTGCTTAGAAGCTGTTAGAAAGTGATCTTGGTGCATTTCTATTGGATCAAGCGTGAATCATGAGTGTATTTTGCCTATAAAAGGGGTTCATATCTTAAACACGGGGACACCCTCAGGAAATATTTATGGAATTAGTGTGTAGTTTGTGAATTGTATTATTGTATTACTGGTATATTTTTTGTGTAGATTTTACTGTACACAGTAGGCAATGCTCTGGTGTCAGGAGGGGTGACAACAAAATAAGTGGACTATTTCTCAGAGAGTAAGTATGATTAAAACAAAATACTTTGCAAAGCAAGATATATCGGGAGTTCAGTCAAGTCTCTCTCTCTCTCTATATATATATATATATATATATATATATATATATATATATATATATATATACACACACACACATATACATATACACATATATATATATATATATATATATATATATATATATATATATATATATATATATATATATATAGTTTTATATAGATGTGTGTGCCTGTATGAATATGGATGTATGCATAGGTGTAAGATATATATATATATATATATATATATATATATATATATATATATTAAAACAAACTCACTGTAGCAAAAATGAACTCACTGTGGAAACACTAAAGAAATATACACTAGACGGAACTGGTATTAAGCGCTTTCGTGCTTTAATGATGCGAAGAACTTCATCAGAATACAGTAACAAGGAAAAGATGCCAGCTGAAGTTCTTACCAGACAATATTTCTTTTCGGGGGGGGGGGGGCTGGATACTGCACAGGCCATTCTCAACAAGACTCATTTAATAACCAGTTCTGTCTAGTGTGTATTTCTTTCTTTCTTTATTTTTTTTACTGGCCAGCTTTTTTCTGTGGTTTCTTTTTTTTTTCAAATATTTTATTGATTTTCAAAAAGACAAAACATAATTTCTACTAGAATACAAATGAAACAAAAGACAAACTATATACAATATGTACATATGGCCTATATGAAAAAAAATGAGAATAACAGAGTCTCCCACATTCTATCCTGGCCTCTGCTGATCTCACTAGTAGTTGAGTAATTCACAGCTTCCCATTTTTGGAGTGCTCAGTCTTGCAGTTTCTTCTTAACTGTTCCTCGGATGCAAGACACTTGTACTTTTACCATTATGTGTGCACTGAGTTTCCCTATGCTCCTTCTGTCCTCCAAACCTTAATGCATTTCTATGGAGTAGTACCTGCTCAGTCCCAAGAATTCTGTTGCTTGCTGTTTTGTAAACCCCCTTCCACTGTTCTAATGCCTTTTTTTGTTTTGTAGGGCCCCTAAATTGTGTACAATAATAAGGTCTGTCTTCACAAGTGTGCTGTTTATGCTATTTGCTGTGGTTCATTTTACAGTAATTGTCATGCCCACATCATTCTTACTATTTATATGACTCCCTCCCCACAGTACTTGCTGTATAGCTATAACTGTGCAGTTACATTTTACCTTTGCTGCAGCTATTTAGTCCATTGTTACAGTCTCATAGAAGATGTGTTGAGTGGAGCTTACATCCACCACAGATTTGTGTTTCATATAAACTGGTCCAATTTGTTTGTAACTCACTGAGATTGACACAGAATTCTACTTGTTACCTGCGTGGGGATAGGGCAGAACACTGCACTACTTACAAATTAGGTGTCCCTTGGAATTGGTTGCCTTTAACCAGGAGTGACCTTAGTCAACTGGTGCCCTAGGCAAAAGGGCTCCACAGTGCCCCCCACCACACCACCCAGTGCCCCCATCCTTGGCTACCTATACTAAATAAATACTGGAAAAGCACCCCTGCTAGAGCAGCGCTCTAGGCGGCCGCCTAGTTGGCCTATGCCTAAGGCTGGCTATGCCTTTAACTTGTTATTACTGTGTTGACAAATTTTCTGTTTTATAAGTGAACTTGAGGTTTGTCAGAACTCATGGTGTAGGATGGCCATCCATGTCTGCAGCAGCCTTTATAGTACTCAATCTGATTAATGATAATTAATGATCTTTTCTTATCTGAAGCCACGATGGCTTAGGATGTACAAGAACCCACAGGCACCATTTCCATATATTTTCCGATAAGCATAAAAGTCAGTAATTCCATTTTTTCCAGAGAAATGGTATGTGTGTGTGTGTGTGTGTGTGTGTGTGTGTGTGTGTGTGTGTGTGTGTGTGTGTGTGTGTGTGTGTGTGTGTGTGTGTGTGTGTGTGTGTGTGTGTGTGTGTGTGTAAACCAACCACTCACTGAAACCTAAAATCTGTCAGAAAACACCAAAAGGCCCATAAACCCAAAAAGAATAAATGCTTAAGAAACTGAGAAACATTTTAAAATGTAATATATATGTATTTGTGTATGTGTATGTAACAATACAGGAAGAGCCGTCTGCTAAAATGCAGACAGATGGCAAGCTTCACACCCCCACCCCACTGGTTTTACACCAGTGTATCATGCATTACAACCTCCTGTTTAGGATGGATTGGATTTGATAGCCAGTGTTACTTCCCCCATTTCTGTCAGTTCTTCTGCTGGATTTAATATTCCTTTGCATTTTTTATCACCATATTTGCAGGTAATTAAATGTAGGCATATGTTATAGTTATCTGGTCTTTCGGAACTCGTATGTATCCATCTGTTATTAAACTTGTTTTATGATGTAGTATATTGCTTCAACTTCTTTCCGGAGCCTCTATAGCAGCGCTATGCCAATACCATAGTGAAGATTGGTTTCAACCATTTCAGCTAGGTAGAGTGAGGAAGCACACACAGACTGTATCAGTATTCATGTTCCTTCCTGTGTGTTGTGTTTTATGACTTTCATCTCTCTAACATCTGGCCATTCTTGTATGTTATGGAAGCCTGTCATTCCCTGTACTTTTGTCCACCTCCCATTGTCTTCATTTTGATTTGGGCAGGGGAATGCATGAATTAATGCAGATGTAAAGTAATTTATGACAGTGTTCATAGGTAGGTACTAGGCTATTGGCCTTGGGGCCTCTATAAGCCTAGCCAAAAAGGTTCCCTGGCTTTTGCCACCCAAGAAAATTATTTTCCTGTGCCCTTGTTGAGCAGTGCCACAGAAGTGATCCCCTGGGTGAATTTTCTATTTCCCATCCAGTCATCAAGATTTTTCTTAGAGGGCCAGTGAGGAGCTTTGCTTGACATGAATGGGTAGTTTGTTCCAGAGTGTGGGAAGTCTCTGGGACAGGAATCTATCCCTCCAGCATGTTCTGCTTATTGTGGTGACAAGGTTTAGGTCCCTGGAGCATGTGGTTCGGAAAGATTGGGATTTCTTTAAGTGTAGCATGTCCAACAGCTCTGGGTTTGACATAACTTTGTATGTTAGGCAGAGGTCACCTCTGATTAGGTAATATGCGACGGAGTAGAACTGGAGTTTTTTGAGACTGTCTGCATATGGCATCAGTTTGAGGCCGGTAATCCATTTAGTGGGGCATTTCTGTGGCCTTTCTAATTGTTGCAGGCGTCTTGTGAGATACATGCAAACTGGGCATTGTACTCTATAATGGATATGATGAGGGATGAGTAGAGAGGAACAGTGACCTCCTTTTTGTAGAGGAGAACCCTTTTGTGATGAGGTGTGCCATGTAGAAGGATTTCCTGACTACTCTGGTGATGTGGTTATCAAAGGAGAGACTACTGTCCACCTGTGTCCCGAGGTCTCATCACACTTTTGGTGTTACCGCCTATGTGGTAGTTCATGGGTTCTGAATTTTTCCATGTCTTTGATACCAAGCATCTGTCTGTGAGGCCCTTTTGTAGAATGTCTACATCATTAGGTGATTCCATTATGGCTCACAGTTTCCAGTCATCTGTGAACTTTGTTAGCCAAAGACCTTCAGTGTTGGCCTGCACTTCAGAAAAGTAGATGCCGAACAGGAGAGGACCCAAGACTGAACCATGTGGTACTCCACTCATCACTGGTCTGAAGTCGGACATGGAGTCTGCTACTTTTACTGTGTGGGTTCTGTCAGTGAGCCAGTTGGCCAATCATCTTGTGACATAGGGATTTATGCCCAGTTTAATGAGTTTATCTATAATTCCAGAGTGGGGGATGGCATCGAAAGCCTTGGCGAGGTCAAGATAGGCTGTGTGCACTACCTTGCCCTTGTCTATGGCTCTGGTGACTGCTTCAAAGATGTCAATCAGGTTTAGTAGACATGATCTACCTTTTACAAACCCAAACTGAGTGGGGTCCAGGGTTTGGAGGTTACCTATAGTGGGGTCCGGGGTTTGGAGGTTACCTATGTCTTTGTTTATAAGCTCCAGTATGATACATTCCATGGCCTTGCAGACCAGGCTAGTCAGGCTAATGTGGCAGTAGTTTCCTGGGTCTGTGGTGGCACCCCCCTTTGTAGAGTGGGATAATCGTCGCTGTGCGCCATTCTGTAGGTACATAGCCTGAGGTGAGGCTATGATTGAACATGGTACTTGGGTAGGGTGCCAGTTCATTCTGTAGTTCATGCAGTACACAGTTGTTGTCTGGTCCCATGGATGCTGTGTTCTTGGCTTTGGAGAGTGCGGTCTTTACTTGTTCATCCGTGATTTCATGGGCTTTGCATTCTTCTGGTATTAAGATGGGCCCTTTGGAAGGAGAGAGGGGGGTAAAGTTAGCACTGAATCTGTCTGCCAGGATGTTGGCAATATCGGTTGATTCTGTATATTTAGTACCATTGTGCTGTAGCTCAGAGCAGATCTGAGTGTTGCCATTGAGATTCTTGACATAGCTGTAGAATGCTTTGTGGTTGTCTTTGGAATCGGTGGCGATTTTATTTTCATGACTGGCTTTGGAGGATTTTATGAGGGATCTCAACTTCCTGCTGAGGCTGACCAGGGACTTCCTCCAGTCTTGGGATTTTACTCTTTTTTTGTAACAGCTTTCTTCCTTCTGTTGTAGAGTTTGTTTATGGCAGAGGACTACCAGATTGGCTTCCTTTTTTTGGAGGATAGCATCTTGGTTCTTTTGGGGATGGCACGATCCATGCACTCGTGTATGTGCTTATACAGTGCATTTGTGTAAGATTCAGCAGTCATACCTCTAGTTTCCATCTGCATGGGTGTCGTGAAGTTTGCCACTTCTGTCTTAAGAAGCATGAAGTTGGTTCTGGAGTAGTTTTTGACAGTGGTTTCCTTAATGGGGGGTGAGGGTGGGATATGGATGTTTAGGGTGATTAGCTTGTGGTCGGATCTGACCAGCGATTAGTTGACCTCTGGCATGGAACACCACTTACCCATATTGGTAATGACCAGGTCCAGGATATTGTTGCCCCTGGTGGGGGTGTGGACAAGCTGATCCAAGGTGTTGGAATTTATGAATTCCAGAAAACTTTGCGCAAATGAGTTGACATGAGTAGTTTTCACAGTTGATGGTGGGGTAGTTGAAATCACCCATAATTAAGGCATTAGGTTGTACCTTAATATTTTCTAGTATCTTAAGAAATGAAGAGTGGGAATCCTAGGGCATGGTGGGGATCTGTAACAAGCTACAACCTGAATTGCAGTCTTGCCCAATGTTAGTTGCACTTGGATCATTTCGGATGCATTATGGTGAAGAACTAGCCTGGAGGTGTGGATATCCTTAATGAATATGAACACACCTCCGCCTTTAGTGTTTCGGTCCAGGTTAGGTGGCCAAAAGGTGTGGTATGAATTATAGCCTGGTAATGCAGGGGTGCTCTCTGGAGCCTTGAACCAGGTCTCTGTCACTGCACGGATGTCGATGTTCTCCATTTTAAGGAGTGCCTCGAGTGAGTGCATTTGGAGGTTTAGACTTCTAGCATTGATTCAGAGAACCTGTGAAGGAGTCTAACTAAATCTCTGAGAGAACCTGTGAAGGAGTCTAACTAAATCTCTGTGAATGGAACTGTCGCACTTAAATCACTTCTGAAATTTTGAAATCCCACTGCAACTGTTTTTAGAGCTTTTCAAAGACCATTGCAAAGCATTATTCATTGAGAGAGATTGTCAGACTGTTTTGTATAGGTCTGTCACTATGCAGATTGGTGCCATCAGTAATATATAGCCTTGGTAAAATGTCATACATATTTAATGAATCTTTGTTTAACTGTAACATTTTTCATTTCATCAGTATAAATAATTACAACATGCTGTGCCCTCCTCAAAGTAAATGTTATTCCTAATGTTACTTTTATGTCTGTTATTTAAGGAAACTGTGATCACCAAGGAGCTTAGGTTCTATTGCTTTCTCACAGTGTAGATTTACGAATTGCATCCTAGCATTTTTTTCTATAATGCCGTTTACTTTTGTAATAATTTGAACATTTGCTACTGGGAACACTTCATCTCAGATGACAGGCATTTAGCAGAAATCTTTGGCCCACTGGCATTTCTGCTGCCTTACTTGCCCTTTGCTCCTGTGAATTCCTCAGCGTTTTGCTTTAGAACACAATGGCCTCGTGTGACATTTTCTGCTTCATTTGCTGATTTGACAACATCCACTGCTGTTTGCCTCCCCGTCTAGTTACTGATATGTTCTTGCACTGCTGAGTGCTTGTTCTTCTTGCAGTGAGGTCAGATATCTCTTAGGCAGATTGCTAGCATTTCTCCTGTCATCAAGTTTCAGCTAGTGAGAATGCTAAGAGGCCATGGATTGCTTAAGTGATTGTCCAATTTAGTGGAAAAAATGTGGTTACAGACATTCTAATAAAAGCCATGGCTTGCTTTAGTTGTCTGTTTCTTAGGTAGATGCCGGCCTTATATCTTAGTGGTTACTTTTTTATCTTAAATCTGTAATTAAAACCAAATTCATTCAGTGTGGTACATTTTTTTTCATAGAAACATTATTAAATATCTGAATACAGGGATGTGGTGAAAGAAAGAGTCACCCTGAATAATGTTGTGCTTACAAAAATTAGCTTACTTAAATATAACTAAAGATTATGTTTTGTGTTTTTCTATCCACTTTACCCTACATAACCTTTGACAGTTCTGCATGGCTTTCTCATTCACCCATCTATAGATCCCCACTTGCTGGATGTGACCCTTCACTTGGTAGTCCTGCTGACTGGTTGGGAAGCTGACCACATGGTAGTTCATTGTTAGGCCAGAGAATTAAGGGATCCTATGGGGAGCTTTAAGCTATCATTTATGCAGTGGCTGGTCATAGTCCCTAGCTGTGGGGATTGGTAGTGCAGTGACATCAGCGCATCACTACCACCACCCTGTACTTTATGAGGTAACACACAAGGCTCCTGCTCTTCACCAGATGTTGCAGATGCATTCAGTTTCCCCAAATCTGCCCGTTTGGGATAAGAGCAGGCTGTCAGCCACGTCATCATATTTCTTTCCCTTCTCAATCAGCCCTACCAGCAGCCAGAGTCCATTCCCAATTTCGGGTCACCTATAGCCCAGGTGGACTCCCTGTCTATGTACCATTGAGCTAGTTAGCTTAGTTCAGTTTAGAGATTTGACTCTGCTGGTGGCTGAAGAGAAGCATTTGAGCAGCCAGCCTAACTAATCACTAGTAAAATAAGTGTGCATGTCACATTAGCCAATATCAGATCAAATAGGGTTTCAAGAGTACTGAACTCATCATATTTAAAAACAGACAAAATCCCTTTGGTAAATGTATGTGGATTCAGAGAAATATAGACTTTGTTTGTGCAGGAAACTAAGGTTGCAGTCCAAGTTCATCAGTGCCTGTGTGAACATGGTTTTGAACTGATAACTCAAATATCAGCAGCACTAAAGGGTCTGGACATTGATACCTCATGTGGTTCACGAAGTACAAGCACAATAATTTATTTGATTGTTTACAGAGGAAAGTTGCTTTTAGTTTGTATATTTATAAGCGCTTTATTTTTTTTGTTCTAGATCCGTTAATAGACAAGAGATTAATTTTTTCTGCATAAAGTGCTCCAGCAATTACTATTTAATTGATTATCTGTAGCTGATGTAATCTACCATGTAATCAATATCATCAGATTTTAGACATATCTATAAACTTTGAAATTATACATCTATTTGTAGGTTAAATATACAATAAAAACTTAGATCATAAGAAAAAACATGTTTGTTTTACAATATGATTTTATAGCCTTTCTTATCAATATGTCATTTGCGGCTATTCACGCATTATTGTGTGGACAAACTTCCATTCCACTATGTAGATGTTATAGTCACGCTTCCATTAATAAACAAGTTATATTTTTAGCTGGTTTATTCTTGGATGGATAGTAAAGTGATCAGTGCAAGTTATTGTGTATATAGTACAGTGTTGCCTGTAAAACATCACATTTATATACTGACATAATCAGCATAAAGCCATCAGTCCAGATACAGCATATGTTTACTGGCCGCATAGCACCAAAAGCTTTGTTTGTCAAAGTCAAGTCAAAGTAAACTTTTATTGTCATTCAGAATCACACAAGTGGAAAAACTAAATGAGATTCTGTATCTCCGGACTCAAATGTGCGGATCATTGGAGGTTACTACGCTAATGGCCCAGGGCCCTTACAAGCCTAGCCAAGTTCAACCCATGTTCCCAAGGGTGTCTGGTTCAAGCAGACACTAAAATCAGCACCTATTGCCCCTGTCCAAGAGGGTCTGTCCCCAGTGTGAATTTCCGGTTACCCATCCAATCATCCACATTGTGCTTAAATAGGGCCAACAATGGGCTTTGTTTAACATGAATAGGAAGCTTATTCCAAACGTGTGGTAATTTCTGTGAGACAAATGTTTCTCCAGCAAGTTCTGTTGATGTCACATACCAAGTTAAGGTCCTTTGAGCGAGCTGACCCGTGTGCCATTTGACTTGCGAATGTGCAGCATTTCAATCAAAGCTAGGTCTGAGATTGCTCTATATGTAAGACATAGGTCACCTCTGAGCAGTCTGTATGACACAGAGTAAAGTGACAATGATTTCAGTCTGCCCACATAAGACAGATCTTGAAGACCCTGAATTTCCTTTATAAAGGAACCTTTGTGGTCTCTCCAGTTACTGCAGGTGTTTGGAAAGGAACATACCAAAGGGAGCATTGTACTCTATTATTGGTCTGATGAAGGAGAAGTACAAAGAGGTTATAACCTCTTTTTTTCCTGGAGGCAATGATGTTACTTATGAGATGAACAATATAAAATTCCCTTCTTACCACTGTGGACAACTGGTGGTAGAAGTTAAGGTTGCGGTCAACTTGTATGCCCAGATCTCTCTCCACTGACTGTTTGCTTAGTGTATTGCTATTGATGGGGTAGATGTCCTTCAAGGATGCATCTGCAGTCTTTACAAATGGGTTGTCCTGTCGTCAGGCAGCCCTTCGGTCGGCCGGATTCCAAAGTCTGGGTCTGGCTTCGGCTGGTGTCGCACTTCACCCGACGTCACTGCGGCAGTTATTCGGCCGCAGTGACATCAGCCGACGCCATTTTCCTCAGTCTTTCTTGCCGCGTGGCGCCCGAAACAGAAGCTGTTCGCAAGTGCCAGTCGGTCAGATCCAGAGATTACTACTACAGAATACTACTTCGAAGACTTCTATAAAGCTAAGTACCCCGTTGAGGACTCTTTCTTGCCTCAGCCGATGTCAGAGAAAGTTAATTGTTTATCTTGTGGGAAACAAATACCTCATAAAGATTTCCACTCCTATTGCATACATTGTTTAGGCCCAGACCACGACGTAGCAGCTTGTCTAGCCTGTGCTTCTTTTAACCGACGGACGCTTAGACGTCGGTCGGACTTTGTTGAGCAGATTTTCGGCTCCGATTTTGCCTACATTATGCCGTTGGATCCTCCGACTACGCAAATATCCAAAAAACGCAAAGAAAAGGACCGACACTTGCGGTCCGCGGTTTCGGCCGAAACCGCGGTTAAGCAAACCACGAGTGTCTCGGTTTCGGCCGAAACCGAGCAAGCGGTTCTTTCTTCAGCCGATAACTTGCCTTCTACCGAGGCCTCTTCTAACCTGGTAGAAACGGCTTCTGAAATCCAGCCTTCTGTTGCGGTTTCACAGGATTTATCAGACACCATTCCCCTGGATATCTCTACCCCTGCACATGGAGCTGCTAGGCCTCCTCCAGCCATGTCTATTAAGGCCTTTGCCAGGGCTAAAGCAGCCAAAGCATCAAAACCTGTGCCTGCCAAGCCCCCCTCTCACAGGCCCAGCACCAGCTCCCATATTCTTTCTTTGGCTGAGGATCTCATCTCTTTAATTTGTGGAGCCCAGCCTCATCCAGACAGGGCCTCTCTCCCTCCTCCAGAAAAGAGGCCTAGAGCAGAGCCCCCTGAGCCAGTATCCACAGATGATTCCTCTGATGACTCAGAACATACAGACCCTCCTGAGGCTTCTTATTCTCCTTACGAAGACTCTGATGCTGAGGAGTCCATCCCTTCAGCCTCTCCTCCTGAGGAATTTTCCTTTGGGGAAACCTTGCATGCTATGAGGGAACAATTTCAGTGGCAGGGCCAAGATTTCTCGGACTCTAGAAAAAGGCTTAGGACCTTTCTACATTTGCCACAGCATAGGCCTTTAGCTATACCTCCAGTTCTCCCTGTTGTTGATGATGCATTTAATGATGCTTGCACTGCTCCTGATTCTTTACCTCCGGCTCCTGCTAAGCCCGATAGGTACTACAGGGTCCCGGACACTCATCACCACTTATATAAGGCTCCTTTTGCAGATCCAAAGACTATCTCCCAGGGTCCTAAAGCTGTAGCAGCTACTTCTAAAAACCCCCTCCCCTCTGAAAGGGAATCCAGGTCCTTAGAGAGATGGGGTAAAAAAAAAAAAAAAAGTTTACACCTCTGCTACTTTGTCAGCTAGAGCTTTGAACTGCCAATTTCATATGCTTCAATATCAAGAGTTTATGCTTGACCAGTTGACTAAAAAGCTGTCCTCTGAAGAATCTTTAGATAAAAAGTATGTTCAAGAAATGGTACATAATATACAGCAGGTTAGTAACCATTCTTTAAAATGTGGCTATGATGCACTGGAGGCTTCCTTTAGATCAGCCATGACTGGCACAGTTATCAGGAGGCATGCATGGTTGAAAGAACAGGCATTACCAGAACACGTCAAATCTAAGCTTTTGGATGCACCTATGGACAAGGTCAATTTATTCGGTTCCCCTGCACAGCAGGTACTAAAAAAGATGGAAGAGAAAGCAAAATCTGTGCAAACTGTGAAAGATTTCTTACAAGTTAAACCTCCAAGGTTTAGCAGGAACTGGCCCTCCAAGAATTGGTCCTTTCCGGACTCCTCTAAGGCACAAAGAGGCAGGAATAGGCGCTCTAGAGGCAGAAACCAATCCAGGGGTGCCTACAGGGGTCGCCAGTGGCAGGGTAACAACCAACGAGGCACGGATACAGCCACCACCACTACAACAACTCAATCACAGTGACTTGGCGGTGGCATCGCCTACCAGGGAACAACTAGAAGCACCCTTAGGCGGAAAGCTAACCTTATTTTCAAGAAACTGGCACTGCATTACAAGAGAAAAATGGATTTTGCAAACTATAGACCATGGTTACAGGTTCCATTTCCATACTCTACCAGGAAAGAGAGGAATGCCAAACCTTCCACCTACTCAAAGGACAGAAGCTCTAAAACAAATATCTCAATTATTAAGAATGAGAGCTATGGAAAAGGTACCATCTGTGGAGCAAGGGAAGGGATTTTACTCCAGACTCTTCCTGGTACCAAGAAAAGAAAACAAATGGAGGCCTATTCTAGACCTGTCCGCTTTAAACACATTCCTCATTGTTCCAAAATTCAAAATGCTGACCTTACAGCAGCTTCTTCCCATGCTGGGCAAGGAGTCTTGGCTGGTAACTCTAGATCTCAAGGAGGCATACCTGCACGTCCCCATAAGACCAATTTGCAGAAGATACCTCAGATTTCTTGCAGGATCAGAGCATTATCAATTCTCAGCATTGCCCTTTGGCTTATCTACTGCGCCCAGAGTGTTCACGAAATGCCTGGCATCAGTAATCACTCATTGCAGACTTCAGGGATTCAAATCTATCCCTACCTGGACGACTGCCTGATACAAGCGGACAACAAAAACAAACTAACAGAAGACTTACAAAGAGTCATCTACCTGCTGCAAGCCCTGGGATATACAGTCAATACAAAAAAGTCAAGGCTGATTCCATCCCAAAGAATAACTTTTCTGGGTGCAGAACTGGACACATCAAAACAAATGGCATTTCTAACTGCAGAAAAGAAAGAGCAACTTCCTCTCTACTTCTTGGCTTTAACAAAGCAGAACCATCTAACTGCAAGAAAAGTGCTACAAGCTCTAGGCTTCATGGCATCCTGCATAATACTGGTCCCTCATGCCAGGCTGCATATGAGAAAGCTACAGTGGTACCTAAAGAATTTGTGGTCCCAGCACAAGCACAGCCTAGAAACCAAAATTCCAATGATCCCATGCCTGAAGCAAGAGTTCCTATGGTGGGCTCAGGCCTGCCAATCAAACACAGGATTGCCCTTCTGCAAAAGTCAACCAAGACAAACCATCACGACAGATGCCTCAGACCTCGGTTGGGTGGCACACATGATGGAGAAGTGCATTCAAGGCCTATGGACTCAAGACCAGCTGCATCTGCACATAAATCTAAAAGAAATGATGGCAGTAAAATTGGCAGTCCAGGCATTCAGACCTTTTCTCCAAGAAGGCCAGTTGATAAGGACAGACAACACCACAGTTATGTGGTACATCAACAAACAGGGAGGCACACACTCATACCCTCTATGCCGGCTGGCACTGGACCTATGGGATGTGGCTCTGAGCTACAACATTCAGTTACAGGCAATTTATGTACCAGGGAAGGAGAACATTCTAGCAGACATATTAAGCAGAACTACAACAGATGCCCACAAATGGATGCTGCATCCGGACATCTTCAAAACCATCACAAGAGAATGGGGATTACCACAAATAGACTTGTTTGCATCCCCATTCAATCACCAGTTGAAGAAATTCTGCACAAGGACTTACCACCCACTTGCTTGGAAGGTGGACTCCCTATCTTTCAGTTGGAAAAACCTGACAGCATACGCATTCCCACTTCCTTTGATGCACAAGGTGCTTCTGAAGATCAAAGAGGAGCATCCGAGGATCATTCTGATAGCCCCAGACTGGCCAAGACAACATTGGTATCCACTGCTGAGGAGCATGTCCCGGGAACAAATATGGACACTGCCCCTGATCCCATTACTGCTAACACAGAACAACTACAACATCCTGCATCCAAACCTAAAATCTCTGCAGCTAACTGCCTGGAACATTACATAACAGCAATTAACCCAAATTTATCCCAAAGGGTTAAAGACATAATCATGGAGGCTCGTAGACCTTCAACAAGAAAGAATTATGCAGCAAAATGGAAAAGATATCTCATCTGGAGTACTGCAAAGGGCAAGATGTGACACTGGTGAACATAGCCAACATCCTGGAGTACTTGGCGGAGCTCTTCCATACAGGCCTGTCCTATTCTTCCATCAAGATACATGCATCAGCTATTTCAGCAGAATACAGCTTGGATCCTCCTGTCTTCGCACCCTCTACTCAGACAGTTTCTGAGAGGAATTAAAATGTAAAACCTCCCAGGAAACCACCATTGCCAGCATGGGACTTGAACTTTGTGCTAGAAAACTGACTCTTCCTCCTTTCGAACCAGCAGCAACAGCAGAATTACAATACTTATCCTGGAAGACTGCTTTCCTGCTGGCAATAACTTCAGCAAGAAGGGTCTCTGAACTACAGGCATTAATGGCAGTGCAACCCTTCCTGATCTTCCATCAAGATAGAGTGTCCATGAGAACAAATCCTACATTTATGCCTAAGGTGGTATCCAGAGTCTCTTTAAATCAGGCTATCCACTTTCCTACATTCTTCCCCAACCCACAGAACAGGGGAGAAAGGCTCTTACATACCTTGGATGTACACAGACAATTACGCTACTACCTGGACAGGACAAAAAACAATAGAAAAACTGACCAGCTTCTGGTAGCATATGCAACAGGAAAGGAAGGAAAACCAGTTTCTAAACAGACAATCTCCAAATGGATAGGAATTTGCATTAGATTTTGTTACTCCTACCATGGAAAGAAAACTGAGAACATCAGGCCTCACTCCACAAGGGCTACTGCCACTACCACAGCTTTCTTACGAGGAGTGGCTACCAAGGACATTATAGAGGCTGCTACTTGGACCTCCGTGCATACATTTGCCAAGCATTATAACTTACCTCTATACTCTAGATCCCGTGCTGGTTTTGCCACTGCTGTTTTGCAAGGGATCCTAACTACACCATAATATCTTCTCATTTCCTCCTCCCCTAGTTTAGCTATGGTATTCTACCCATTTGTAAAGACTGCAGATGCATCCTTGAAGGACATAGTACAGTTTTGTACCTACCATAAATGTAGATGTCCGAGAGGAATGCATCTGCAGTCAGGATTACCCACCCTCCTTCCCCTCTGAGGTACTCCTAGGGTATTTTCCAATCTTCAGCTAGCTTGGGGGGGGATCTATTATGGTGTATTTGTTTGTATATATATGTACATACATGCTTATTTTGTGTGTTTGCTCTCTACTATTTGGAAACTTTGACATTTATCCAAATTTAGCCATCCAAGAGGGCACCTGGCATCTGGGGCAAGAAACACTGAGGAAAATGGCGTCAGCTGATGCCTTTATACCCGAATAACTGCCGCAGTGACGTCGGGTGAAGTGCGACACCAGCCGAAGCCAGACCCAGACTTTGGAATCCGGCCGACCGAAGGGCTGCCTGACGACAGGACAACCCATTTGTAAAGACTGCAGATGCATTCCTCTCGGACATCTACATTTATGGTAGGTACAAAACTGTACTTTTGTAGGAACATCACCCTTGCCAAAGGGGATGATAATGCATTTTTTTGCATCAAGTTTAAGACCATGACTCTGGCACCAGTCATTAGTTTACGTAAGACCTTCTTGCAGGATATTGACATCACTAGGGCTTTCAATGATTGCTCTGATTTTGCAGTCATCAGAAAACTTTCAGTCACAGTCCTTTAGTTTTAGCCTGTACTTCAGAGAAGTAAATTCCAAACAGTAGGGGTTCCAGAACTGATCCCTGTGGTTATGGGTCTGCTGGGGGAGGTGGAGTTTCCTATTTTGACCGTATGAGTTCTATCAGTTAGCCAGTTTGCAATCCACCAGACAATGTATGGGTTGATACCTAGCTGGGTGAGTTTATCAATGATGCCTGAGTGGGGGATTGTGTCAAAATCCTTGGCTAAGTCTAGGTAGGTGGTATGGACAGATTTGCCCTTGTCTAAGTTTAACAGGCATGATATCCCCTTGATAAAGCCAAACTGGGAGGAGTCGAGCATTCAGAGATTTCCTACATCTTTGTTAATAAGGTTCATGATGAGTCGTTCCATGGCGTTGCGGATAAAGCTGGTCAGGCTAATGGTTCTGTAGTTCCTGGGGTCTGTGGCTGCACCCCCTTTGTGCAAAGGGATGACGGTAGCTGTTTTCCATTCCACTGGGACAAAGCTAGTGCTTAGGCTGTGTTTGAAAAGTGTGCTCAGTGGTGATGCTAATTCCTATTTTAATCCATGTACAACACAGCCCGGGATGTTGTCTGGTCCCATAGAGACTGTGTTTGTGGCCTTGGAAAGGGCATTTAAGACCTGCTGCTCAGAGATACTAGGTGGGGGGACAGGTGTTTGGAATGCTTTGCGATATATGTGGTGGGGACAGAGAAGTGAAGCTTTTACTGAACCTGTCAGCCAGCAGATTTGCTAAGGCACTGGTTCTGTATATTTAGTACCATTAACTATGAGTTCAGTGCAAATCTGGGCTTACCTTTAAGATTACGGATGTAACTAAAGAATGCCTTATGGTTATCTTTAGTTAGGGAAGATAATTTGGATTCGTAGTTAGCTTTGGAGGACTTCACTAGGAGTCTTATTTGTTTGTTTAAGTTGAGGAGGGAGTGAATGTTTCCAGTTTTGAGACCATTCCTTCCTGCTCTTAGACAGCAATTTATTTCTCCTATTGTATAGCATATTAATGGTAGTTGTCCACCAGGCAGGTTTGTTTTAACTTGAAGATCTTGCTTTGGTTCTATCAAGTATGGCAGAGTCAATACAATTGTACAGGTGCTCATATAAAACACTGGTGTACAACTCTGCATAAGTGTCTGTTCCATCAGTGGAGGGAGAGGCTATGAAGCTATTTATGCTATCCCGTAAGAGGTTGTAATTGGCCTTGGAGAAGTTTTTTAATCTAATTGTTACTTCTAGCTAGACTGATTTGTGGCCAGATCTCACCAGGGATGGCCACACACTGGAGATGGTGCAGCATTCTCCCATGTTAGTGAGCACCAGGTCCTGGATGTTTGAGCCCCTTGTGGGTGTGTCATCCAGCTGGTCCAGGGCAGTGGAGTTAACAAAGTCCAGGAACCTTTGGGCAAGTTGTTCATAACAGTTACAACTTACCCACTTTATGGATGGGTAATTAAAGTCACCCAAAACCAGGGTGTTTGGTTGTATCTTGATTGACTCAAGTAGATCCAAGCAGGCTGAGTGGATGTTCTGATTCATGGAAGGGGTCCTATAGCTGGCAATGACCTGAAGAGGGGTCTTACCTGCAGTCAATTTCACCTGAAGTAATTCAAGGGAATAGTGCTGTTTGACCAATCTAGAGGTGTATTTATCTTTAATGAATATTGGTACACCACCTCTTTAGTTCGTATGCCTTCAGTTTGTGGTCTGAACGTGTGGAAGAAAATGTAACCTGGTGTAGCTGAGGTCCGCTCCGCAGCCTTAAGCCAACTCTCAGTGACTGCACAAATGTCAACATCTTCCAGGGTGAGGACTGCTTTCAGTGAGTGCAGTTTCTGGTTTATACTCCTAGCATTTGAAAAATTATATTGAGCTGCTTACTGCTTACTTGCTTGCTGTTTACTGCTGAATCAGAGACACATAGCTCTGCATGACTCCATCTGTAGTCTGTTTAAAGCACCAAGCCTTTCAAATTGCACACTGATAAAGAAATATATTTTGCAGCTATAAGCACAGTTACAGATAACTTATTTTATAACAAACCACACGTAGTCTGTCAGATTTGTAGCATATATTTACAAAGTTTTCCTTCATTACAGATATGAATGATGACTTCTACAAAATACCTCTCTCTGTCCTTCTCTCACATAACTGAATTACTACAATAGCTATATACAGAGCTAGTCACGCACACAAGAGATTGTTATTTCCTCCTGGTATCTTTTTCTGGCCTTCTATGGGAAGTCACATAATGTCTGTTTATAGACTTTTCTATTGTCCTTTTGTGATTTAAGCACTTTTGCTGATGTGAGGATGCCATTCTGAAAGGAAACATCTGTATAAGCTGTTCCTACTGGAAAAACATCACGTATTGCTGAATTTATAAAAAAGGATGTCTGTTAATAGATATTTGTTCTATAAACATGAGAAAATCATGTAATGCTTGTTTTCCAGTATTGCTTTGTTAGGCATTTTCTGATGCTGTGTAGAGAAGCCTGTCTGTTATACATATAGTATGAATGCACATTGTAAACTCTATACATATATTCAAGCAAACGTTTTCTTTCAGAATATTTACAACAGAATTAATTTCAGCCTTATATTCATAATATCTAACAATTCCCTCTGTTTTTAAACATACTCAAAACATTCTATATAAAAAACACATTAAGAAACAAAACCTTTAGTCTTTTTTGATACAAGTCAAAATGCAATTTTACATAGTTAATACAATGAAAACATGTATTATTACCAAACCTGAATGTATTTAACAACTTTTTTTTTTTTTGCAGACCATTCTGTGAAAATATTTTATCAGTTATGAGCTGTCTATTTTAATTTTACTTGATTAATTTATTCTTTTGCAATCGCAGAATTTAATTTATGACTTAGAATTGTTTCATTAACTTTTTGCAACTGTTGAATTAACTGTAAGAGACAATAACCATGTGCTACTGCAAGCATTTATACACTACTGAAAATATACAGTTTTAATGTCATTTTAACCATAAGATTGTAGTCATGTCTCTGAACTGCCCATTAACATCTTGATTGACAGTGAAGTGAACATAAAGTACTGAACTGGGCTTAGATAATACTGGATTTAAAAAAAAACATGATTTATACACTACAGAATGTTATGTACATTTTAGTTAATATAATTTTCCTTTAATTGGGGTAAAACCAGTGATATTACAACTTGACAAATTACTTTTGAACTTATTACGATGTATCCTGTACAGTATGTATTTACACAGACTGTTTGCTATTTATGCATTTCAATTTACTAGGTATACTGGACCCATTTTTTTAAAACATGTTTTTTCACACATATTTATTACTAGACATTCATTTCATTTGTACTGAATTCTTCTGCATTTGTACATACAATGACTATAAAGTGCATTTAGTCTAATCTTACAAATTTAATAACATTAATATTGAGCAAAATCTTGGAAAATGTTTATGTCTCTTTAGAAATATCTAGTGGAACTGGCACCAAATGCATATGTCATGTTATTTTAAACTACATACTCAGCAATTAAAAATATTCATGCTTTTTTATACCAACATTGTTTTGTCAAAAACATATTGAAATAGTGACCATTCTTGCTATTAGAAACATTTATGCATTTTGCATATCTTTATTCTCTCTTGTATAGCTTTAATAAAGCAATTTTAAATCATCTCTTGTTTTTAAACCCCCTCTTGTATAGCTTTACAATTTAACAGGTTGTAAATACAATTTAATTCTAAACAATACAATAACCATTATGGTAGCTATTAACAACTTGTAAAATATCTTATCCTGTCAGGTTTAATCCAGTTTACCAGTATTTCTAATACACTAATACCTGTTTTCCCCCCATAAAAGAGTATTGTCAAGAAGGAATGAGATATATTTTTTGTAGCTTTATTTTAGACCCTTGTTGTTTATTTTTTATGTAGCTTTCTTTCAGACCCTTGTTGTTTATTTTTTCTATAGCTTTATTTCAGACCCTTGTTGTTTATTTTTTCTGTAGCTTTCTTTCAGACCCTTGTTGTTTATTTTTTCTGTAGCTTTATTTCAGACCCTTGTTGTTTATTTTTTCTGTAACTTTATTTCAGACCCTTGTTGTTTATTTTTTCTGTAGCTTTATTTCAGACCCTTGTGCAGTACTGCTTATACAGTCAGTGTAAAACTGAGAAAGTGCCCCTCCCCCTGTAGTACTTCAGCACTGTTTACCTGCCCTATGCTGTGAGAATAGAATGTATGTCAGCCCAACACTTTGGTTATACATTTATTTTATTAGGTTACTAAATAAAGCTTTCACTGTATATTACCTCTAGTAGATATTTACACCCTCCTGCACAATTGATTTGAACTGTATATATACTATAGCCCATTTGTTGGCTGTACTTGATGCAACTGAGGTTTTTTTTGTCCTTTTAACATTTACTTGCAAACAGATTATAAGTGACATCTATGCACAATTGTGACATTTTATTACAATTACCAAATAGTGTTGTTTGTAAACATTTTAACAATTATGTTTTAATAACAATGATACTTTAGAAAAACTCAAGCTACTTATCTGACAATCAGTCTTGTTGTTTATCTGATCTTTCCAACATTTCCTGTAACTATTCATTCAGTCTAGGAAGGTCTGAGCTCACATTTTATACTCTATAAACTATAATTAATTATTTTGGCATTTTTCCTTTAATGTGATTGTGAGTTGCATAACTATGCATTTATACAACATAAATAGACATTGTTTTACAATTACCTTACATGGATTTCAGTATTTTTTATTTATTTATCTATTTAACTGTCCTGCCATTAATTTTACAAAAACTATTTGACTAATACCATCTGTGATTTTATTTATTTTTAAAATTCAGAACTTTAACTGTTTGGTGTTACTATACAATTATAACATATGTTTATTTATATTTGCTGTTGTCTGCCTTTTGCTTTTGTGCATTGTAAACAAATGTACTCTAGATGAAAAGAACACACATGCATGTCTGTCTTGTATATGTATATCTTTATACAAGCATGTCATGTCCCTACCATCCTAGCATGCATGCTTAACCATTTTCAAAACATAAACATATTATAAAATATATTTCTTTTGCACAGATTAACTGTGTATGCAGGAAATTCCCAGTCTTTGTCAGTTGAGCTAATTTATTTCCTTTATCCTGCAACTGCTGTTGAATTTCCTGTGATGTTGCATGGTCTTTCTGGCATTCTTTACTAAGCTGTTCTGCTGAATTTGAAACTCCTATGCACTTTTGAAAAGATGTGTGTATAACTTGTCTAAGCTTCCTGAACTCATTGTGTCTGTCTTTTAGAAGTTTATTACATTTCTTTGTAACAAAATGTACTAGAGTTTCTATCAGTAACTGATTTGACTGTTGTTGCAACTCTGAAATAAACCTTTTACATCTGGTGACAGAAAATAACTGTCTAACATTTGAATATAATGTCAACATATTAACTTTTCTTGGTTCTTTACCTTTACAATTTTTGTCTGTACAGTCTAACCTTTGGATAATGTCATGCACTGTATTTTTATGACATTGTACACACAATAAACATTTTTATACCACACATGATTTTATTTCAGATACCAGTCAAATATTATAATCCGTTTGCATAATGCCTTCCTATCAAATTGCAATCCATTTGCATAATGCCTTACTATTAACTTGCCCTAATAAGGTTTTACATTTGCTAATATGCTGTATATACATTTATTCTGTTATTATTATTACCTCTATGGCATTCATACTGTATGTAACACAGAATCATTTTCTTACCAGTCAACAGGCAGATGGCCAAGCTGCTTTACTGTAGATGGTTGAAAAGTTTCTGTAGTCACTTGTGAAGTTGGTACAGCAAAACTGGCAGATTCAGTCTTACAACTTCGTCTTGTACCTTTTCTGGAGAATTTATGGAACTGCTCCACCTTCCTGCAATGCAGTCTCACCGGATTTAGACGTCTATTAAACTGTATTGCTACAAACTGTTGAAAACTGTAGAAATCTGAAGTACTTCACATAAACGTTACTGTGCTTTTACAGGAGTGACATTACCCATTCACTCCCCCTGTTTTTGGATACAGGCTAGGAACGTTGTCAAAGGGTCACCATTGAAAAATTATATTGAGCTGCTTACTGCTTACTTGCTGTGGGATTTGAAGTCTTCTTAAGACACACAGTCTTGCTGTGCTGTTACTGCTGAATCAGAGACACATAGCTCTGCATGACTCCATCTGTAGTCTGTTTAAAGCACCAAGCCTTTCAAATTGCACACTGATAAAGAAATATATTTTGCAGCTATAAGCACAGTTACAGATAACTTATTTTATAACAAACCACACGTAGTCTGTCAGATTTGTAGCATATATTTACAAAGTTTTCCTTCATTACAGATATGAATGATGACTTCTACAAAATACCTCTCTCTGTCCTTCTCTCACATAACTGAATTACTACAATAGCTATATACAGAGCTAGTCACGCACACAAGAGATTGTTATTTCCTCCTGGTATATTTTTCTGGCCTTCTATGGGAAGTCACATAATGTCTGTTTATAGACTTTTCTATTGTCCTTTTGTGATTTAAGCACTTTTGCTGATGTGAGGATGCCATTCTGAAAGGAAACATCTGTATAAGCTGTTCCTACTGGAAAAACATCACGTATTGCTGAATTTATAAAAAGGATGTCTGTTAATAGATATTTGTTCTACAAACATGAGAAAATCATGTAATGCTTGTTTTCCAGTATTGCTTTGTTAGGCATTTTCTGATGCTGTGAAGAGAAGCCTGTCTGTTATACATATAGTATGAATGCACATTGTAAACTCTATACATATATTCAAGCAAAATTTTTCTTTCAGCATATTTACAACAGAATTAATTTCAGCCTTATATTCATAATATCTAACAGCATTTAGCAGCATAACCTTGAGGTTGTATTTAGAGGGCATTTTTACATCTGGAATTTTGTTCTTGTGACATTGCGTAAGAAAGGCGTGATGGGGATGGCAAGAGCCTTAGCCAGTAACTGAAATCCCATGGGTGACGGATGAAGACCATCTCTGGTAAAGCATCGAGGTCCGTCGACCATGTCATCCCAGGCTTACAGATAATGGATCCCCTTTGAATGACACCAGAAACTGAGCTAATTGTTGAAGTCAATCATTTTGTTTGTACCCAGATGTCATCCTAGGCGAAGGTAAAATGCTGCTTAAGGCTAGGGACATACTTGCCTGAGAAACATAATCCAAGAGCTCAGTTATGTCTCTCTTCATATAGTCCATTGAGGTACATCCCCAGTCTTTCACACCAGCATGGACGATGACAGAGTTGTAACCATGTCTGTTGTTGAGAGACTTGAGTGCATGTGTGATGTGGCAGATCCTGGCACTTGACAGCTGACCATGACCTTGTCCCTCTCACCAGGTTGGATAAGGAAATCTGTGTGTCTTACAATTGAGTCACCTGTGACTAAGATGTTTGCTTTTGTGTTATGCCATAAGGGCTTAACTGGTGAGACACTGGTGTGTGATATATTGTGTACTATGTTCTGCAGAGGATTTGTTATGTGAAGCATGCTTGAGATTGTGTTTGGGAGGTGTCTGATGTTTAGGTAAGTTTCTTGTAAGGACCTCCTCATATGTAGGTTTATGTGTTGTTGGTTTGGTAGGTGCAGGAGGTGTGGTGTGCATGCTGACAACCTGATTAGTATCAGATGGACTGACTGGTGAGTGAGAGAGCCTGGATTCTAGGTTCTTGATATAGATACATCTCTCACCTAATGAATTTGTGTGGACTAGAAGAAGTGGGTTGTTAGTGTACATGAGGCTATTGCTACATTGCCTCAGGATGCCCATGTCGACCAGGCTAGCTGGAGAAACTGTGGTAAATTGTCTGCCCATAATGCTAGGTAAGTTGATGTGGTCAGAAAACAGGGAGAGGACAAGAAGGAACAGGTAAAGTAGAGGACAGAAGAAGTGGACAAAAGGTATGAAGGGCTAGAGACATTAATACATGTATAGAACTACTTACTATATATCGTAATGTTCTAGATAGGTAATCCTAATATTAAATATAAATTAAACTCACTTTAACATTTATTATACAGTTCTCTTTGCTTGCTTGAGTATTGCACAATACTGAGGTAAGACATTGTATTAAAGACTTCCATTGAGTATTGTCCAGAATGAATCATTCATGAATATTGCACCGTGACTGAGTTACAGACAAGCATTAGATATTGCACTATAATGAGACATTTCTCTGGCCTTATTACTACCCCTGATGACCAGTGAATTGGCTTGACTTACTGAGTATTGCACTAATATTGGATTGAGACAGCCAGTTAAGTTATTGCACAATTTGAGACTGTCTTCCACATTGAACTGATGGCCCAGATGGTTGACATGGAGAGTGATTATTGCTAGAGTTCAGTAGTCTGATGGCCTAAGCCATTGCTGTCACACCAAGTAATCAGTTGATGTTCTTAGTGTTTCACTGTTGCAGTCATCACATTTGGGTTATCCCTGCCAGGGTAGCCCTCAGTCGGCCGGAATACCAGAGGCTTAGTATTTCTGCATCAGTTGCCATCACTCCAGGACTGATGTCAGGTCGTCCATAGTATAAAGTAAGGCATCCGACGCCATTACATCAGTCTTTCTTGCCGAGGAGCCTGAAGAAGAAACAGTTTGTACGAGTGCCGGTCGGCCGCTACCCGAGTTTTCATTTTCCGAATTGAAGTTGAAGTCTTCTAAAGCCAAGTACCCCGTTGGGGATTATTTTTTCTTGCTCTAACCGATGTCAGAAAAAGTTAACAATTGTCTCGCCTGTGGAAAGCAAATACCACACCAAGACTTTAGTTCTTACTGCATCACTTTCTTGGGCACAGACCACGACGTCCCCCGCTGTCCCTTTTGTGTGTTGTTCAATGCCAGAACTATACGTTGTTGAGCCCTTATCATAGCTAGATATTTTTGCTCTCAGTCCTCTAATTCCAATATGGGTTCAGTAAGCCATCTGACAGCAGATCTTCCAAAAAAACGTAAGGATAAAGACAGTGAGAGATCGTACAGGTCCAAGCCTACTAACAATGTTTCCATTAAGCTAGTTGTCAGTTCTCCTGTCCTCAGTGGGGTGCTTTTGCAGTCCCTGATGCCCGCTTCTATAGACTCTCAGGCCACTACCGAGACCCTTTTGGAGTCCGGTATGCCACGAGATTCTTCATCGACTAAGGATCCTGCGGATGTCACTACCTTGGATGGGTCCGAGCAGGCACCGGCTTCCGAGGAAGTACTTCGCACTACCGATTCTCAACACAGACCGATAACATCTTTCACATCTACCATTCTTTCGAAAACTACCAAGTTTCTAAGGCGCAGGGTACGAACCACACCCAAGAAACCGACGACCTAATCTCAGGCACCTGGTTCCTTGCCTCAGTCTCAAATGCTTAAAATGACAGAAGGCCTTATAATGCTGATCAGGGGAAGCCATGCTACTCCTTCCAAAAATAAAAAAAGATTTGTCCTCAGTAGTTCTATCTGAACAGGAGTCTAATGACTCTGAGGCATCTGAATATAAAGACATGCAACCTCTCTCTGCTTATGAGGATTCTGATGCAGAGGAATCCATTCCTTCAGCCTGTCCACCCGAGGACTTTTCCTTTGAGGAAACCCTACATATTTTAAGGGAGCATTTCCAGTGGGAATGTCAGGACTACCCTCAGTCTAAAAAGAGACTCAAGGAATTCTTAGATCTTCCACAGCACAGACCTCTGGCCATTCCTCCTGTCCTGGATGATGATTTTATGGAATCTAGTTTGACTCCTGACACCCTCCCTCCTACTCCCAGGAAACCTGACAGGTACTATAGAGTCCCTGACTCTCACAAATTTCTTTTCAAGAATCCTACTGCTGACCCTAAGATTATTTCTCAAGGGCCTAAAGGAATTAAAGCAACTTCTGCTAAGAATCCCACTCCCTCAGATAGGGATTCCCGAGCATTAGACATATGGGGTAAAAAAGTATACACCTCTGCTACTCTTACTATTAGAGCATTACATTGTCAGTTCCATATGCCAAAATTTCAGCAACATGCCAAGAAACTCCTCAAACAAAAAATATCATCTTTTCCTGCTTGTGCAGAAAATAGAGATACAAGAGTTAATGCATTCTGCAAGCAAAGTAAGTAAGCACACCTTGCAATGTAGTTTTGATGCCCTAGAAGCATCTTGAAGGGCAGCAGTCACTGGTTCTGTCCACAGAAGGCATGCTTGGCTTAAGGAACATCCCTTGCCAGACCATGTCATATCCAAATTATTGGACACACCCTTGCACAAAGACAACTTACTTGGCACCAAGGCAAAAGAGGTCCTAAAAAAGATGGAAGAAAAAGCTAAATCTATGCAGACAATAAAGGACTTCCTGCAGGTCCAGCCACCCAGGTTCAGTAGGCATTGCCCCTCCAAGCACTGGTGCTTTCCTGCCCCCTCCAGGTCAGCTCAGCCCAGACCCTGGGGAAGCAGGCCCCCCAGACAACAGCCCCAGGGAATGCAGAGATCTAAGCAATGGAGTTCCTCCTCTTCAAAACCAGGGAGGGCTAAGCCACCCCTCATGATAAGAACTCACAATGACTCTCCACTTCCACTCCCTCCCTCTGCCCACCTGCACTTGCCTCTAGGAGGAAAACTCTCCTTCCACGCAAGCACCTTGGCTACCATTACCAACGACCGCTGGGTCCTCAACATAGTGTCCCAGGGATACAAATTTTATTTCCACACTCTACCAACCCCAAAAGGGTTCCCAGATCTTCCCCCAAACCAGTGGGCAGAGGCCAAAAAGCAAGTCCTTTCCCTGCTCTCTATGAGTTCAATAGAGCATATTCCTGCAGAACAGATAGGCCAAGGTTTCTACTCCAGACTCTTTCTGATAACCAGAAAAGAGGGCACCTGGCACCCTGTCCTCGATCTATCCATTCTAAACACCTTTCTGGTGATACCAAAATTCAAAATGCTCACCCTCCAACAACTACTACCTTATGCTCTTCAAGGATGCTTGGTTAACCACCTTAGACCTAAAAGAGGCCTACCTTCACATCCCAATCAGGGAATCATGCAGGAAATATCTGCATTTCAGGGCAGCATCACTGCACTTTCAGTTCTCTGCATTTCCCTTTGGCTTATCCACTGCTCCCAGAATTTTCACAAAATGTCTGGCTTCCACCATTGCTTTTTGCAGGCAAAGAAATATTAAAATTTACCCATACTTAGGCGACTGCCTAATTCAGGCAGACAGTCAGGAAAAGCTGCTCGAGCACCTTGCCTTTGTAAAGGACCTACTGACCTCCCTAGGCTATACTATCAACGAAAAGAAATCCAAACTAGTACCCACCAAAAAAATTATATTCCTGGGAGCAAACCTGGACACAGCATCCAAGGTGACATTCCTTACACCAGGAAAAACAAACCTACCTGACAGCCTATTTCTCTCAACTAGCCACCAGACCTCAGTTATCCACAAGAAAAATCCTGCAAGCTCTGGGGTTCATGGCTTCTTGCATTCTACTCATTCCATATGCCAGACTGCATATGAGGAAACTACAGTGATACCTAAAAAGCCTTTGGTGTCAACACTCTCATCTTGTTTAAGGAAAGATTTTCTTTGGTGGGCAGCAGGATGCTACCACAACAAGGGACTACTCTTCTCTCAACCCCACGCCTCCCAGACCCTCATCAAAGATGCATCAGACTATGCCTGGGGTGCACACCTAGACGGCAGGTGCATACAGGGCCAATGGAGCCCACATCAAATACATCTGCACATCAACCAAAAAGGGATGTTAGCTGTCCAGCATGCACTGACAGCTTTCAGACCCCTCCTCTCCCCAGGGGCTCTACTGATCAAAACAGAAAACAACACTGTGATGTGGTATATCAACAATTAGGGAGGGACTCACTCATACCCTCTGTGCAGCCTCGCCATGACCCTTTGGCACACGGCCTCAGCTGAGCAACTACACCTGTTAGCACAATTCCTGCCAGGCTCTCTAAACTCTCTGGCAGACAACTTAACCATAAGTCTTCTGGCCCCACACGAATGGCAGCTAGACCAAAGAACCTTCACTCTTGTAATCAGAAATGGGGCACCCCAAAGGTCGACCTGTTTGCATCCTACTCCAACCATCAGCTCAGCAAGTTCTGCACCAGGGAGCCTCACTGCAAGCCTGGAAAGTGGATGCTCTATCCTTCCAGTGGGTCAACCTTTCAGTCTATGCATTTCCCCACTACTGCTCATTACAAGGGTACTGCTCAAAATAAGGGAGGAAAAACAGAGGACAATCCTGATTTCCCCAAACTGGCCACATCAGCACTGGTACCCACTGCTGCACAGTCTGTCACCCCTGCCACCATGGCATCTCCCTCAGATCCCAACACTCCTGACCCAGAGGGAAGGAGAATTCATGCATCCCCAATTGAAGACCCTCAGTCTGACAAGCCTGGCTTATTCCCTGACCACTGCACAAGATGCCAATCCCAGCAAACAGGTTCTAGATGTTATATGTGAGGCCAGATGCCCTAGCTCTAGAAGGTTTTATGCTGACAAATGGAAAAGGTTTTGCACCTGGATCCAGGCTAAGGGAGCTGGGATGGCACAGCCTTCCCTTCCTCTCATCCTGGATTACCTTGCTGACCTACTACACAGGGGTCTATTCTTTTCTTCTATTAAAATTCATGCCTCCGCTGTCTCTGCTCATTTCAGCACAGAGCCACCTCTTTTCTCACACCCTCTCATCAAACATGTCCTAAGAGGGGCTAACAACTTGAGGCCACCCAGAAGAGCACCTACCACAGCTTGGGACCTAAACTTTGTGTTGGAAAATCTCACCCTGCCCCCTTTGAACCAGCAGCTAGAGCAGAGTTAAAGTTTCTCTCATGGAAGACAGCCTTGCTTCTAGCCATCACTTCAGCAAGAAGAGTATCCGAACTACAAGCAATAATGGCTGTAGAGCCCTTCATCATTTTCCATGCTGACAGGGTCTCCCTCAGGACTAACCCATCCTTCATGCCAAAAGTGGTGTCCAGTGTGGCTCTCAAACAATTCATTCATTTGCCCACCTTTTTCCCTAACCCACAAAACAAGGGGGGAAGGATACTGCACTCTCTAGATATGCACAGATAGCTCAGATTCTATCTAGACAGGACTATATCATTTAGAAAGACTGATCAATTGTTAGTCAGCTTTGCTGCAGGAGTGGAGGGCAAAGCCATATCCAAACACACCATTTCCAAATGGATAGCACACTGCATCCATTTCTGCTACAAGCAACACGGGAAACCTCCCTCTAAGGGGGTCAGGACACATTCTACCAGAGCAACCTCCACCTCTGCAGCTTTTCTCAAAGGGGTCCCCACCAGGGACATCCTGGAGGCTGCAACATGTACATCAGTTCATACCTTCACCAAACATTACCACCTGCCTATCTTCTCCAAATCCAGGGCAGGCTTTGCCACCGCAGTCTTACAGGGCATCCTAGCCAGCCCACAGTCTTCTTGACTGCCTCCACCCTTTTCTTCAGCTTTTGGAATCTAGCCAAATGTAATGACTGCAACAGTGAAACATGAAGAACATAGTACAGTTGTGTCACTTACCATAACTGTAGATGTTCGAGTGTATTCACTGTTGCAGTCCTGGTTTCCCTCTCTCCATCCCCCTTGTCTCTCTCTCTCTCTCTCTCTCTCTCTCTCCTTACAAGGAATTTTTGGTATTTACTTTCTACTGGTGGTGGTCTTCCACCATAACCTAGCTCCCTCTTGGGGACTCCTGACAGGGTAAGAAAAACTGATGTAATGGCATCGGCTGCCTTATTTTATACTACTGACGACCTGATGTCAGTCCTGGAGCAATGGCAACTGATGCAGAAATACTAAGCCTCTGGTATTTGGGCCGACTGAGGGCTACCCTGGCAGGGATAACCCAAATGTGATGACTGCAATAGTGAATACACTCGAACATCTACATTTATGGTAAGTGTACACAACTGTACTTTCTACCTCAGCCCTGTATACTGCCTCATCATCATTTCTGATGAGGTCGACCATTGTTGTATCATCAGGAAACTTGTGATGTGGTTAGTATTGTACCTTGCTGTGCAGTCTTGTATTAGCAGAGTGAACAGCAAGGGACTCAGTACACAACCTTGAGGAACTCCAGTATTCAGAGTGATGCTATCCGAAGAGTTATTTTCTACACACATTTTTTGAGGTCTGTCCGTGAGAAAGTCCAAAATCCAATTACAAAGTGGTCTGTTAATGACTAGTTGAAGCAACTTCCTTACCAGCTGTATAGGGATGACTGTATTAAAAGCAGCGCTGAAGACGATGAATAGTAACCTTACGTAGCTGTTTTCACTTTCTAGATGGTCCAGTGATAAGTGAAGTTCTAGTGCTATGGCGTCTGCAGTAGAGCGGTTTGCTCAGTAAGCAAACTGCAGTGGGCCAAGATCCACAGGTGGCTTAGACATTATTGCTTCTTTGACCAGCCTCTCAAAGCTTTTCATCACAATGGAGGTTACAGCTACAGGGCGGTAATCATTGAGGCATGATGTTGGTGACTTCTTTGGTAGTAGTATTAATGTCATGTTTTTGAAGCATTTGTGAACTATTTTCTGACTCAAGCAGATATTAAAAGATATCTGTGAGGACATCTGTTAGATGAACTGCACAGTCTCTGAGTACTCACCCAAGAATGTTGTCAGGCCCATCTGCTTTTCTCAGGTTAAACCTGTGCAGTGTCCTCCGGACATCAGCTGGATTGAAGATGAGCGCCTCTTAATTTTGACAGGTGGGCATTTTCTTCGCTGTTTTGTTCCCTTTTTCGAATCTGCTGAAGTAGACATTGAGCATGTTAAGGAATTCTTTATTGTCCTCACAATGTGAAGATAAGGAACTGTAGTCTGTTATTTGCTGGATACCTTGCCATAGGTGCCTGGAGTCTTTTTGGTCAGAGAAGTAGCACTGGATCTTTCTACCACAGGCACATTTTGCTTCTCTCACTCCTTTGATGTTCATCGTTTTACCCTGCTGCAGTCATCACACTTGGGTTATCCTGTCGTCAGGCGGTCCCGCAGTCTGCCGAATTTCCAAAGTCTTGGTCCGGCGTCGGTTGCTGTTGCTTATCAGTGTGCCAGGGGTATATATAATGCATCCGACACCATCTTCTTCAGTCTTTCTTGCCGCGCGGTGCCTGAAGCAGTTCACAAGTGCCAGTCGGCCGACTCCTGAGATTTTCGAACTCGAATTTCAGACCAAAGTCTTCAGTAAAGCTAAGTACCCCATTGGGGAAACTTTTCTTGCCTCAGACCGATGTCAGAAAAGTTAACAATTGTATTTCTTGTGGGAAGCAAATACCTCATAAGGATTTTCATTCTTACTGCATACCTTGCCTAGGCCCAGACTACGACGTCACTAGTTGTCGTTTTTGTGCTAGGTTTAATAAGCGTACTATAAAAAGACGCTTTGATTTCGCACAACACTACTTCGGTAGAAAATTTAACTACACTATGCCGTTGGAGCAACCGACTACCAGCGTGCACAAAAAATGCAAGGATAAGGACAGGCAGCCTAGACCCAAGCCAGACTCCGAGGCCTCGGCTGATCCAGTCTCCGATTCACCAGTCTTCAGTGAGGCTCTGACGCAGCCCCTGATTACCGCAGATCTGGAACCCGAGACCGCTTCGGAACTTTTGGCGGAAAGTACCAGGCCGACGCAGCCATTTTGTTCAGCCCCTAAAGATGACACTGCTGAAAAAGATGCCGGTGCTGCAGAAACACCTTCGGTTTCTGAAGGCGTCTTCAGACCGACGACGCTCACCATTGAAACATATCCTAAGACAAAGACTCCTATTAAACCTAAAAAGACTGCACTTCAGTCCCCTGTTCAAGGCCCCATGCCTAAGAAACAGATGCTCAAAATGGCTGAAGATTTGATCTCTTTAATCAGGGGTTCCCATCCCCCTCCTGACAAAAGGCCTAGACAAGAGGAAGATTATGCATCCTCTGAACAAGTGTCCATTTCCTCAGGCTCCTCAGAGGACCAAGATTACTCCTTCTCCCCTTATGAAGATTCTGATGCTGAGGATTCCATTCCCTCAGCTTCTCCCCCTGAAGACTACTCCTTTGGGGAAACTTTACACACTATGAGGGAACATTTTCACTGGGAAGGTCAGAACTACTCTGACTCAAAGAAAAGGCTCAGAGAGTTTCTTTTACTCCCCCAGCACAGACCACTTGCCATTCCCCCAGTTTTAGACATTGTGGATGATGTTTACTTAGAATCCAGTTTGAACCCAGACTCTCTGCCTCCTGCTCTGGCCAAACCTGACAGATACTATAGAGTGCCTGATTCCCACAAATTTCTTTACAAAAGTCCTGTTGCCGATCCAGAGACTAAGGCTTCTATGGCTAAAAATCCTGTACCCCCTGAAAGGGACTCCAGAGCACTAGACAGGTGGGGGAAAAAGGTTTACACCTCAGCCACTCTAGCTATGAGGGCGCTAAATTGCCAGTTTCACATGCTAAAATATCAGCAATTTCTAATGTCTCAGTTAAAACAAAAAATGAGCACACTCCCTCAACAGTCTGAATTGAAAGAAATGCAGGATCTGTTGCATGCAGCTGAACAGGTGGGCAAACATACTTTACAATGTGGGTTTGATTCTTTGGAGGCTTCCTGCAGAGCAGCTGTCACTGGGTCTGTCGTACGTAGGCATGCTTGGTTAAAGGAACAAACTCTGCCTGATTATGTTAAAGCAAAGCTTCTAGATGCTCCCTTACAGCAGGATGTTCTTTTTGGAGTTAAAGCAGAAGAAGTCTTAAAGAAAATGGAGGATAAGGCAAAATCTATGCAGACAGTCAAAGATTTCCTACAGGTACAGCCCCCTCGCTTCAGCAGAAATTGGCCAACAAAAAATTGGTCCTTTCCAGCTACTGACAGGCCACAGAGGGGTAAATACAGACGTTCAAGAGGCAGAGGACAACCACAAGCCCAGTACAAACCTCAACAATGGGGCACTGCAGCACAGAAGGGAGGAGAAGACAGGTCCCAAACTACCAGAAGGCAAGCTCAATGACTTGCATCTCATCTGGCCAAGCAACACTCTCTTGGCAGCCCCCTTGGGAGGAAAACTCGCACTTTTTTCAGACAACTGGCACATTGTCACAAAGGACAAATGGGTCCTAGACATAATTTCACGAGGATACAGATTCCATTTTCACACCTTGCCAATGAAAGAGGAATGCCAAACTTGACACAAAATCAATGGGCAGAGGCACAGACAAATTACAGCTCTCATGGACATGAGAGCCATTCAACTGGTACCTACTGGAGAGCAAGGCCAAGGATTTTACTCAAGACTCTTTCTAGTTCCCAGAAAGGACAATGCCTGGAGACCAATTCTGGACCTTTCAATTCTAAACACTTTCTTACAAGTACCCAAATTCAAGATGCTAACACTACAGCAGCTTCTTCCCATGTTGGGCAAGAAAGCATGGCTAGTAACGTTGGACCTCAAGGAGGCATACCTGCATATCCCTATCAGACAAAGTTGCAGAAGATACCTCCGTTTCATTGCAGGTTCAACCCATTACCAATTCTCTGCACTGCCCTTTGGCTTATCTACTGTGCCCAGGGTCTTCACAAAATGCCTGGCACCAGTAATTGCATACTGCAGACAAAGAGGAATTCAAATATACCCATACCTGGACGACTGCCTCATCCAAGCAGAAAGCAAGGACATCCTCCTACAACATCTGGCTTTTGTAAAACATCTTCTAAGTTGCCTGGGGTACACAGTAAACGAAAAGAAATCAAAACTAGTACCCTCACAAAATATGACATTCCTGGGTGCCAGCTTGAATACAACGGCCCAGAAGGCTTATCTGATGCCAGACAAACAACTACAACTGACACAATATTTCAAAACAATGGCAACAAAGACCCAACTACCTGCAAGAAAAATTCTGCAGGCCTTGGGCTTCATGGCATCTTGCATACTACTAATACCATTTGCAAAGCTGCATATGAGGAAATTACAGTGGTACCTAAAAAACGTATGGTCTCAACACAGCCACAGCTTGGACACAATGATATCTCTCATTCCCTGCCTACAGCAGGAGTTTCTATGGTGGTCACTGGCATGTCACCTCAACAAGGGTCAGCCTTTCACCTTGCCCCCAGCCAGGCAAACTATGACAACAGATGCGTCGGACTATGCCTGGGGGGCACACATGGCAGGACAGTGCATTCAAGGCGTATGGTCTGCAGATCAATGGAATCTGCACATCAATCAAAAAGAGATGCTAGCTGTACAGACTGCTCTGACAGCCTTCAAGAATCTATTACATCCAGGACAGCTTACAATAAGGACGGCCAACACCACAGTAATGTGGTACATAAAACAAATAAGGGGGTACACACTCCTACCCTCTATGCAGGCAAGCAATGACCTTGTGGAACACAGCTCTGGCTTACCAAGTTCGCTTACAAGCTCAATTCCTGCCAGGACAAAAGAACACATTGGCAGAAGACCTCAGCAGAAACATCATGGATCCCCACGAGTGGAAACTGGATCCACAAGTATTTGCAATGATAACTCAAAAATGGGGCCTTCCAGACATAGACCTGTTTGCCAGTCCTCAAAACTATCAACTAACAAAATTTTGTACAGGGACACTTCACCATCAAGCTTGGAAAGTGGACGCGCACTCATTCAGCTGGAAAAACCTGACAGTATATGCCTTCCCTCCATTGCCTCTCCTCACAAAGGTGCTTCTGAAAGTCAGAAAGGAGAGACCACGACTGATACTCATAGCCCCAGACTGGCCACGCCAGCACTGGTACCCATTATTGAGGAATATGGCCCAGGGCCCACCTTGGATTTTACCACAAACTGCCCATTTGCTCACACAGCAAAACAATCAGATTCTTCACAGCCAGTTAAAAACCTTAAATCTGGCTGCATGGAAAATCACCTAAACATCCTGCCAGCTCCTCTTTCCCAAGCAGTTATGGATGTTATTCTGGAAGCTAGGAGGCCCAGCACCAGGAAGGCCTATGCGGACAAATGGAAAAGGTTTTGTGCGTGGAACCAAACTAAAGGCCAAAACACACTTCAGCCTCACCTGCCTCAGATTCTACAGTATTTAACTGAGATGTTGCACAAAGGACTTTCTTTTTCTTCCATTAAAATCCATGCATCAGCTATTTCACCCCACTACAATACAGAACCACCCTTATTTTCGCATCCACTCCTAAGGCAGTTCCTCAGAGGGGCAAAAAACATTAGGCCCCCCAGGAGAGCACCTACACCAATATGGGACCTCAATTTTGTTTTGGAAAAACTTACGCTACCTCCCTTTGAACCAGCTTTCTCTGCAGATCTACAGTTCCTATCATGGAAGACTGCCCTGCTGTTAGCAATAACTTCAGCTAGAAGAGTCTCAGAGCTGCAGGCATTAATGGCAGTGGAACCTTTCCTCATTTTCCATCAAGACAGAGTTTCTCTACATACTAATCCTTCCTTCATGCCTAAGGTGATTCCCAGTGTGTCTTTAAATCAAACCATTCACTTACCCACCTTCTTCCCAAACCCACAGAACAAAGGAGAAAGACTCCTGCATTCCTTGGGCATTCACAGGCAACTTCGCTACTACTTGGTTAAAACTAAGGCTTTCAGAAAATCTGACCAGCTCTTTGTATCCTATGCTACAGCTTCACAAGGGAAGGCTTTATCAATGCAAACCATTTCCAAATGGATAGGACATTGCATTCATTTTTGCTATACCCATCATGGAAAACCAGTTCCTGCTACCATTAGGTCTCACTCTGCCAGGGCAACAGCTACATCTACAGCCTTCCTCAGGGGGGTACCAACCAAGGAGGTTTTGGAAGCTGCAACTTGGAGTTCAGTACACACTTTTACCAAACACTATCACTTACCACTTTACTCTAAGACTAGGGCTGGCTTCACCACTGCAGTTCTGCAGGGCCTTCTAGCATCCTCTAACCCTCTATAACTCCTCCACACATCCATAGCTTTGGGATTCTATCCAAGTGTGATGACTGCAGCAGGGTAGCATGATGAACATAGTACAGTTGTGTACCTACCATAAATGTAGATGTTCAAGTGTACACCCTGCTGCAGTCCTGGTTACCCTCCCTCCATCCCCTCTGATCTAACTGGCTAAATCTATACAATACCTTCCTGATGTATGTGCTTATAGCTGGAGGGATTTTGTGTTTGTGCAAAAAATTACTTTATTTACTGCTAATTACTGACCACCTTTTTGGGGGAACCTGACATCTGGGGCAAGAAAAACTGAAGAAGATGGCATCTGATGCATTATATATACCCCTGGCGCACTGACGTCAGGGAAGAAGCGACAGCAACCGACGCCAGACCAAGACTTTGGAAATCCGGCCGACTGCAGGACCGCCTGACGACAGGATAACCCAAGTGTGATGACTGCAGCAGGGTATACACTCAAACATCTACATTTATGATAGGTACAAAACTGTACTTTCAGATTTGCTCTGGCTGTTCTGAGGGCATCTATGTCTCCAGATTTAAACACTGCACTCCTTGTTTTCAGGCGCTCATACACCTTGCTAGTCAACCATGGTTTCTGGCTGGCACAGGTGATGATGTTTTTGGTAAATGTTACATCATCCACACATGTTGAGATGTAGCCCATCACCGCCTCAGTGTACTCCTCTAGGCTGATACATTGATTCACAGTAACTGCCTCTTTAACTATGCTGCAGTCTATACTTTTGAAATAGTCTTGGAGTGCCAAGACTGCACCCTTTGGCCATATTCTTATTTGTTTCACTGTTTGTCTCCCCGTGATTAACATTGGTCCCCTGGTTAGCATCGGTTTATATGCTGGTAGTAACATGATGAAGAGATGGTCAGAGTTGCCCAGGTGTGGGTGAACCTTAGTTGAAGTCACCTGCCACTATCTGAACACATTCAGGGTTTCCGTTTTGCAGCTTATTTATAGCCTGGTATAATGTGTTCAGTGCCTCATTTGTATTGGCACTGGGAGGAATGTAAATGGCTGTGTTGTTGATGCTGCTGAACTCTCTTGGTAGAAAAAAAGGTCTACATTTCAGTGACATGTGCTATATATATATATATATATACATATATATATATATATATATATATACATATATATATATATATATATATATATATATATATATATATATATATATATATATATATATATACTGAGAGCTTGTATTTTAGCTGCCCTAAAAGTGACATCCATCCATGTTAACTGCACAGTCATTAATGTTAGAATTCAGCCAGGTTTCAGTAAAAATAAGTACACAACAGATGTTCTTCATGTTTCACTTTTGCAGTCATCTTATTTGGGTTATCCTGCCAGGAGTAGCCCTCAGTCGGCCTGAATATCAGAGGCTTAGCATTTCTGCATCAGTTGCTGTCTCTCCAAGACTGGCATCAGGTCATCAGTGGTATAAAATCAGGCAGCCAATGCCATTACATCAGTCTTGCTTGCCGAGGAGCCCAAAGCAGAAGCAGTTTGCATGAGTGCCGCTCGGTCTCTACCTGAGTTGTCGTTTCTGAATTGAAGTTGAAGTCTCCTAAAGCTAAGTACCCCGTTGGGTATCCTTTTTTTTTGCTCTAACTGATGTCAGAAAAAGTTAACAATTGTCTCGCCTTTGGGCAAATACCACACCAAGACTTCCATTTTTACTGCATCACCTGTTTAGGCCCAGACCACAATGTCCCCCACTGTCGCTTTTGTGCTTTGTTCAACACTAGAACTATATGTCTTCAGGCCCTTATTGTAGCTAGATATTTTCATTCTCAGTCCTCAAATTCCAATATGGCTTCAGTAAGCCATTCGACTACTGATCTTCCAAAAAAAGTAAGGATAAAGACAGAGGCAGACCACAGAGGTCCAAAGCTGCCGACAACGCTTCCGCTAAGCTAGTCGTCAGTTCTCCGGTCCTCAGTGAGGTGCTTTCGCAGCCCCTGATGCCCACTTCTGTGGATTCGCAGGCAGCTACCGAGAGCCTTTCGGAGTCCAGTATACCGTGAGACTCTTCTTTGACTAAGGATCCTGCGGATGTCTCAACCTTCGATTGGTCCAGAGCCACTGAGCAGGCACTGGCTTCCGAGGAAGTATTTTACACTACCAATACTCTACACAGACTGACGACATCTTTTGCATCTTCAGTTCTTTCTAAAACTACCGAGTTTCTAAGGCCCAGGGTATGAACTACACCCAAAAAAACAACGACCCAGTCTCAGGCACCTGCTTCCTTGCCTCTATCTCAAATGCTTAAAATGGCAGAAGACCTTATTATGCTTATTAGGGGAAGCCAGGCTACCCCTTCCAAAAGAAAAAGAGATTTGTCTCCAGTCGTTTTATTTGAACAGGAGTCCTATGACTCTGATGCATCTGAATATGAATATATGTAACCCCTCTCTGCTTATGAGGATTCTGATGCAGAGGAATCCATTCCTTCTGCCTCTCCACCCAAGAATTTTTAATTTGGGGAAACCCTTCATACTTTAAGGAAGCATTTCCAATGGGAATGTCAAGACTATCCTCGGTCAAAAAAGAGACTCAGGGAATTCTTAGATTTACCACAGCACAGAACTTTGGCCATTCCTCCTGTCCTGGATGTCATGGAAGATGTTTTTATGGAATCCAGTTTGACTCCTGACACCCTCCTTTTTGCTCCCAGGAAACCTGACCAGTATTACAGAGTCCCTGACTCTCACAAATTTCTCTTCAAAAATCCTACTGCTGACCAAGAGATCATCTCTCAAAGACCTAAAGGAATTAAAGCAACTTCAGCTAATGATCCCACCCCCTCAGAAAGGGATTTCCGAGCTTTAGACAAATGGGGTAAAAAAAGTATACACCTCTGCTACTGTGGCTATTAAAGCATTAAATTGTCAGTTCCACATGCTGAAATATCAGCAGCGTACCATGAAACTCCTCAAACAAAAAATATCTTCCTTTCCTGCTTGTGCAGAAAATAAAGAATTATAAGAGCTGATGCATTCTGCAAGTCAAGTAACTAAGCACACCTTGCAATGTGGCTTTGATGCCCTAGAAACATCTTGCAGGGCAGCAGTCACTAGTTCTGTCCTTAGAAGGCATGCTTGGCTTAAGGAACAGACCTTGCCAGACCATGTCAAATCCAAATTATTGGACGCACCATTGAACAAAGACAACTTATTTGGCATCTAGGCAGAAGAGATCTTAAAAAAGATGGAAGTAAAAGCTAAATCTATGCAGACAGTTAAAGACTTCTTACAGGTCCAGCCTCTGAGGTTCAGTAGGCATTGCCCCTCCAAGCACTGGTCCTTTCCTGCCCCCTCCAGGCCAGCTCAGCCCAGACTCAGGGAAAGCAGACCCCCCCCCCCCCGACAGCAGCCCCAGGGAATGCAGAGAAATAAGCAATGGAGTTCCTCCTCTTCAAAACTAGGGAGTGCAAAGCCACCCCCTTATGGTAAGAGCTCACAATGACTTTACACCTCCACCCCTTACCTCTGCCCACCTGCTTGTGCCCCTAGAAGGAAAACTGTCCTTCCTCGCAAGCAACTGGGCCACCATTACCAACAACTGATGGGTCCTCAACATAGTGTCCCAGGGATACAAATTTTATTTCCACACTCTGCCAACCCCAAAAGGGTTCCCAGATCTTCCTCCAAACCAGTGGGCAGAGGCCAAAAAGCAAGTCCTTTCCCTGCTCTCCATGAGGGCAATACAGCATGTTCCTGCAGAACAGATAGGCCAAGCTTTCTACTCCAGAGTCTTCCAGGTACCTCAGAAAGAGGGTACATGGCGTCCCATCCTCACTCTATCCATTCTAAACACCTTTCTGGTGATAGCAAAATTCAGAATGCTCACCTTCCAGCAGCTTCTACCAATGCTCTCCAAGGATGCTTGGTTAGCCACCCTAGACCCTAGAGGCCTACCTACACATCCCAATCATGGAATCATGCAGGAAATCCCTACGTTTCAGGGCAGGATCTATACACTTTCAGTTCTCTGCACTTCCCTTTGGCTTATCCACTACTCCCAGAGTTTTCACAAAATGCCTGGCTCCCGCCATTGCTTTTTGCAGACAAAGAAATATTCAGATTTACCCATACTTAGACGATTGCCTGATTCAGGCAGACAGTCAGGAAAAGCTGATGTGAGAGTGTTCGATCTCGCCGTTTGTTCTTACACCTGGGTTCGGAGCCGATCCTCGGCTCCGTGTCGGCCGCTTGCAAGCTCTGCATCGAGAAGAAGCTCGAGACAACCTAATACCCACAATCCCCCTCTGCCTTTACCTCAGATCTAGTTTGCCGCTGCAGCTGCGTGATCACTGGGTCGAGCTCGAGCACCTAAAGCTAAGATTAAGATTTTTTCTTGTTATTTCAGGATAATTTTATTCTAAAAGTTTGTTTAGTGACAGTGTGTGTGTGTGTACGGTTGAGGAATTCGGTTCCGTTTAAGTTATTTTAAACTTATTAGAGTTTCCTCGGGCCTACCACCTTACAGGATTGACTATCGGATTGACATTTTTCCTTTACTGGATTCGACAATTTCACGGATTTGACTCTACTACTGGACTTGACTTCTCACTTTCTACCCATATTAAGTTTAAGATGTCTGAAAAGGCTAAATCTGGGTTCAAGCGTTGCCAATGTGGGCAAAAGATGTCAGTTACTGACAATCATAGTTCCTGCGTCTACTGTCTTGGCCCTCTCCATCTGCAAGAAGACTGCTCAATTTGTCATTCTTTCAGTGGGAGGGTCATGACAGATAGGCAGGAAACTCATGGATAGGGGTTTGTTAAAACCTACTTTTCAAGAGGCTCTGGATGCTTCGGACCAGGCATCCAAATCCTCAAAGGAATCGAAGACGTCGGAGCCCAGGTCATCGGCTCCGAGCTCTTCAGTTAAAGTTAGATCACCGGTTCCACAGACTTCGGGGCCGAGTGTTCAACTGTTGTCAGTTTCCGAGCCTCGAGTCTTGGAACCGGTGACGGAGCTCCCTCCCCCGACACTGTTGAGGTCGGCTCCGTCTTCGATTCCTTCGACCCGTTCTTCCAGACCCCTCTCTGATACTGATATAGACCGTGTGGTGCAGAAGTTAATGGAGAATACGGCCTTATCCAAACTCATCTCGGTCTCCTCTCAATTGGTGTCGAGACTTGAAGGCCTTCCACTGTCTCCATCTGTTCCTCCTCCGAGACCTGTCCAGTCTTCGGAGCCGGAAGAGGCTGAGCTGCTGATTGTGGAGCCCTCTGTGCCAGAACCGTCCTTTTTCTCGGTCGGCTCCGTTCACCTCGACTCCGTCGGAACCAGTACCGGAGTCTCGGACCCGAAGATCCATCCTGGGTTCTGGGACCGAGAGTCGGACCGATATTTCGGTTCCGACGCCCTCTCGAGCCTCGGCTCGGATCGACTCGGTTCCGTCCTCGGGTCGATGCTCGGTGCCTGTTTGGGATTCTTCCCATTTCTTGAACCGGGAGATACCTTGACTCGGGACCGGGGCCTTCGATCTCATGAGGAAGGTGTTGTCTACCCAGACAACCACATCAGCAGAAACAGCTTCTCCTCCCATAAAGGTCCGTTATCCTCCTCTGCACCGCTGCTACAGCTAAGCGTCGAGCACCTGTGTCTCAGCCACCCCTGAGGGTGCCCCTCTTCCTCGGAGGCTTCTTCGGATGCTCCCCGAAGAAGTCCCTAGGAAAAGATTGTGTAAGAGGAGACACTTAGATTCTCCACAAGAATCTTTGACATCCGATACTGACTTGGATGAGTCAGAAAGGTCCCCAAAGTCACCTTCAGAAGATGTCTCTTTTCTGACATCTTGGAGATCCTAAAGCAGAGAGGTGATTGGCAGTCCCTCCCCCCTTCTGAGGATGAGTCAGTCTTGCTGAAGGCATTTGGTGCTCGTCCTTCCTCCTCCTGGGTCACTCGATGAGTTAATGGAGCTGATTGCTCAAGGGCTGGGAGGCTCCTGACACGTGGAGCCAGTCCCTAGAAAGCCTAATAAGTATATTACAGCACCCCAGGACAAGGCTTATCTAACAAAAGGAGTTCCAGTGGACGCTATGGTGGCAGCGGCCACGAAAAGGAGATGTCAGAATCTTCCTCATCTGTCCATCCCCTAACAAAGATTCTAGGACCATGGACAGGTACGGAAGCGCATTTTTAGTTCAGCGGCTTTTCTATGCGATCCCTGAACTATTTGACCCACTTCACACTACAGAGGATCTAATCAAAGAGTTGGGAGATACCCTCCAGGGTACTACAGATGCTGCTGTCTCGAGAAAGTTACAGCACAACTCAATACCCTTACATCCATTGTAAACTCGTCCATGAGGCTGATCTCATATGCAGCGAAGGTTCGAGTAGGGCAGCAGCTTCAGCGATTGCTCTTCAGACAATCCTGGATGCGCTTATGTTCATTGCGGAAGCCTTCAAGTCTTCCTTTACTAACGCCCCATTTGACGGTGCCACTCTCTTTGGCCCCAAAGTAAAGGAGACCCTTACCGGTGTGAACAGGAGGGAAAGACTCTGTCTGCTGTCGGAGTCCGTTTTCCACCCCATCCAGACCGTACCCCAAAGGGCAACGTGGAAAATGTGGTTTCAAAACCCCAAGGTTCTTTCCCAGGCACACAGGGTGATGCCCTCTAGAGGCAGAGGAGGAGGCAGAGGTGGAAGACGCCGCCTGGCGGCAGAGGGGTCCGCAAAATCAAGGTGACAGGGATACCCCTGGAAAACCTTTCCAGCACTCCTGAGAGGAGGCCCGACTGTCCTGCTCTGGAGGCAGTCGGGGTCGCTAGCTTTATACCCTCAGGCCTGGCAAAACATTACTACAGACAACTGGGTAAAAGCGTTATTACCAGAGGTTACAGAATACCATTCCTATCCACCCCATTCCAAAGAGAAGACTCCCAGATGTGCCGCCCATCTGCAGAACCAGCAGCTATAGAAATTTCAAAGCTGCTAGAAAAAGAGTCATCCAACCAGTCCCAGCAGACCAAAGAGGATTCGAACTTACTCAAGGTTCTTTTAGTTCCAAAGAAGACAGGGGACTGTAGGCCGATTCTGGACCTAAGCAACCTCAATACCCAAGAAAGAAAAGTTCGAATGGTCACGCTTCAATCGATCCTTCCATTCTTACAGAAGGACTGGATGTGCTCAATAGATCTGAAGGACGATACTACCACATTAAAATGGCCAGGGCGCCCAGAGATCATTCCGGCTGGGAGCCAGTCACTTTCAGTTTCGAGCCCTGCCCTTTGGTCTGACCTCAGCCCCAGGGTTTTCACCAAATGCATGGCAGTGGTAGCGTCTCACCTGAGGCCTAGGATTCCAGGTGTTTCCGTATCTGGACGACTGGCTCCTTTCTGCCACCACCCAGCCGGCTGATACAGGCCAGGGATTACACCCTACAATTTTGTGTTCACCTCGAATTTCCGTAAATTTCAAAAATCTTTACTATAGCCATCACAGCGTATCTTATTCATAGGAGCGGAATTGGATACGCATCAGTTAATTCTAAGGCTTCCTCCAGAAAGGATAGCTTCACTACAAAGCCACATATCTCTTCTTCTATCATCCAGAAAATCCCCAGCAAAACTGGTACTAAAGGTTTTGGGTCTCATGGCAGCTTCTCTCATTGCGATACCATTGGGAAGACTGCACATGAGAGTTCTACAATGGCTACTGTTTGCCCAATGGTCGTTCCAACAGCTACCTCTGACCCACGAAATTCTGATCACAAATACATGCAAATCTCACCTAGCCTGGTGGCTTCGGACTTGCAACCTTTCCAGCGGAAGACCATTTGTGCTACCGCGCACCACAGCTACGGTGACCACAGACGCTTCCCTGATAGGGTGGGGGGGCATCTTTCAGGGACAGACAGTCCAAGGCGAATGGACCAATTTAGAGTACAATCTGCACATCAATGTTCTGGAGTTGAGGGCAGTGTTTCTAGCGTTGCAACACTTTGCTCCCCTTCTTCCTCTAGGGACTGTTGCAGTTCAGACGGACAACATGTCTGTAGTCTGGTACATAAACAAACAAAGGGGAACCAAGTCCTATCAGCTATGCAGAGAGGCCATGAGAATCTGGCAATGGGCGGAGTCCACGGGTCGCTTTCTGATAGCAACGCACATCCCGGGGTCATCCAACGTCATAGCCGACAGGCTGAGCAGAGCAATCCTGTTGCCGCATGAGTGGTCCCTAAAGCAGTCAGTTGCGAAGAAGATTTTTCGCAAGTGGGGCCAGCCTTCCTGCGATCTGTTTGCGTCTCCAATGAATGCCAAATGCAGGAGCTACTTTGCCCTATTACCCCTCAGGGAAGTCCCCAGGGACGCTAGTTCACGATTGGCCCCGGGTCTCCTGTATGCTTTTCCTCCTTTCCCTTGATTGCAAGTTTCTGCAGAAAGCCAACAACCTGCAAAGGACGATCATCCTCATTGCCCCATTCTGGCCTCGTCAAATTTGGTTCCCCTTTCTTTTGGCACACCGCATTCGGGGACCTTGGATCCTGGACCCAGAGCCAGATCTACTGACTCACTCGTCAGGGGCTCCCCACCCCTCGCTCCTGTCTCTCCATCTAGCAGCTTGGCTGCGCTTCCCTACTTAGCCAGGTCTGATCTTCTTTCTCCTGCAGTTCAGAATATACTAGTGGCTTCTCATAAAGCTTCCACTACAAAGACCTACACTAGTAAATGGAAGCGTTTTGTATTCTGGGCAAATACACAGCAATTGGACCCTGTCATAGCTCCTTTAAACAAAATCTTGGAGTTTTTAACAGAATTGTTCCACCAAGGAGCTTCTCCTGCCACTTTAAGAGTGCAATTGGCTGCCATCTCCAACTTTCATGTGGAAGAATGTGGGCTCCTATTATGGCCCACAGACTTTGTAAGGCCTTTTAAAAGGGTCTTTTCATATTAGACCACCAGTTAGATCTCCTACACGCCTTGGAATCTAAACCTTTATTATCTAAATTGATGTTACCCCCATTTGAACCAGCTTCCTCTTGTCCATTGAAGTATTTGTCGTGGAAGACCCTCTTCTTGGTAGCCATTACATCCTAGGGGCTAGTATCTGAGCTTCAGGCTCTTTCCATTAAACACCCTTATTTGATCTTTCACTCTGACAGAGTATCTCGCACTAATCCATCCTTTCTCCCCAAAGTTTGCTCTATTAATAACATTAATCAATCCATTGAATTACCCACCTTTTCAAGAATCACTCCAATAAATTGGAGTATATGTTACACAAGTTGGATGTCCATAGACAACTTAGATTTTACTTGGATAGAACAAAGGATCACAGGAAATCTGATCAACTTTTTGTAGCCTTTGCTGATAGCAGGAAAGGTGTAGCGGTTACTAAACGAACTCTTTCCAAATGGTTAACTGATTGTATTGTCTATGTTTATGATTCTTCTAATCAAACTTTATCTGTCAAACCCAAAGGGCATTCTGCAAGATCAGTGTCTACATCCCTGGCTCATGCAGCTCGCCTACCATTAGACACTATTTGTGCAGCTGCTACTTGGTCTAAACCACATACATTCATCTCTCATTACAAAGTAGACAGGGTTTCTAGGGACAGGGCAACCTTTGGTTCCACTGTGCTCAAGAACGTCCTTCCGTGAGTTCCTCAGGAACATGGAGCTAGGAGGTGTAAGAACAAGCGAGATCGAACACTCTCACATATAGAAGTTATGTCCTTACCATAACGCTCCATGTGGAGTGTTCATCTCACTTTGTTCTTACATTCCCACCCTCCCACCCTCAGGAAGAACGTTCAGTTTGGTGCCTGGTCTGTTATTCTGCTTCTGCATTCGCAGTTGTTGTATATATGATGTACATGTGTGTATATATATATATATATATATATATATATATATAGATATAAGTGTTCTTGCTTCTATGTAAAATTTTTGGCATGAGTGTGTTCTCTCTCTGACTGCTGGTTTGCTTGCAAACTAGATCTGAGGTAAAGGCAGAGGGGGATTGTGGGTATTAGGTTGTCTCGAGCTTCTTCTCGATGCAGAGCTTGGAGCCGAGGATCGGCTCCGAACCCAGGTGTAAGAACAAAGGCGAGATGAACACTCCACATGGAACGTTATGGTAAGGACATAACTTCTATTTTCAGCACCTGACTTTTGTAAAGGACCTACTGACCTCCCTGAGGTATACTATCAATGAAAATAAATCAAAACTAGTCCCCACACAAAAAAATTGTATTCCTGGGAGCAAGCCTGGACACAGCACCCCAGACGGCATTCCTTACTCCAGAAAAATTAGCCTATCTGACAGGCTACTTCTCTCAACTATCCACCAGAACCCAGTTAACTGCAAGGAAAATCCTGCAAGCTGTAGGCTTCATGGCTTCCTGCATCCTACTCATTCCATATGCCAGAGCGCATATGAGGAAACTACAGTGGTACCTAAAAAGCCTTTGGTGTCAACACTCTCAAGACCTGGAAACTCTCATACCAATGATACCTTGTCTAAGGAAAGATTTTCTTTGGTGGGCAGCAGCTTGCAGCCACAACAAGGGACTTACTTTTTCACAACCCCATGCCGCCCAGACCATCACCACAGATGCATCAGACTATGCCTGGGGTGCACACCTGGACGGCAGGTGCATTCAGGGCCACTAGAGCCCCAATCAAATACATCTGCACATCAACCAAAAAGAGATGTTAGCTGTTCAACACGCCCTGACATCCTTTAGACCCCTACTCTCCCCGGGGCCTCTACTGATCAAAACAGACAACACCACAGTAATGTGGTATATCAACAAACCGGGAGGGATTCACTCTTATCCTCTCTGCAGACTCGCCATGACCCTTTGGCACACAGCCTCAGCCATGCAACTGCACCTGCTAGCACAATTCCTGCCAGTTTCTTTAAACTCTCTGGCAGACAACTTAAGCAGAAACCTATTAGACCCACATGAGTGGCAGCTAGACCATAGAACCTTCACCCTTGTAACCCAGAAAGGGGGCACCCCGAAGGTCGACCTCTTTGCCTCCCACTCCAATCATCAGCTCAGAAAATTCTGCACCAGGGAACCCCACAGCAAGGCCTGGAAAGTGGATGCTCTATCCTTCCAGTGGGTAAACCTCTTGGTCTATGCATTTTCCCCTCTACCGCTCATATCAAGGGTACTGCTCAAAATAAGGGAAGAAAAAACGAGGACAGTCCTGATTGCCCCAGACTGGCCACGCCAGCACTGGTACCCAATGCTGTGCAGCCTGTCACCCCTGCCACCATGGCACCTACCTCAAATCCCTACACCCCTGACCCAGTGGGAATGGAGAATTCATTTATCCCCAATTGCAGAACCCCAACCTGGCAGCCTGGCTTATTCCCTGACCAACCCTTAAGCTGCCAGCCTAAGCAAACAAGTCCTAGATGTTATACACGAGGCCAGATGCCCCACCACTAGGAAATCCTATGCTGACAAGTGGAAATGGTTTTGCACTCGGATCCAGGCTAAGGGAGCCTTCCCTACCTTTCATCCTGGATTTACATGGCAGACCTACTACACAGTGGTCTATCCTTCTCTTCTATTAAAATTCATGCCTCTGCAATCTCTGCTGATTACAGCACAGAGCCTCCTCTATTCTCACACCTGCTCATCAAACAGTTCCTAAGAGGGGCTAACAACTTAAGGCCACCCAGAAGAGCTCCTACCCCAGATTGGGACCTCAGTTTTGTGTTGGAAAAGCTCACCCTACCTCCCTTTGAACCTGCAGCTTCAGCAGAGTTAAAATTTCTCTCTTGGAAAACAGCCTTGCTTCTGGCATTCACTTCAGCTAGAAGAGTATCAGAGCTACAAGCACTCATGGCTTCGTAGAGCCCTTCATCATTTTCCATGCTGACAGAGTCTTACTCAGGACTAACCCATCTTTCATGCCTAAAGTGGTGTCCAGTGTGGCTCTCAACCAATCCATACATTTACCCACCTTTTTCCCTAACCCACAAAACAAGGGGGAAAGGATTCTGCACTCTCTAGATGTGCACAGACAGCTCAGAGTCTGTCTGGACAGGACTAAATCTTTTAGAAAAACTGATCAATTTTTAGTCGAGTTTTGCAGCAGGAGCAGAGGGCAAGGCCATATCCAAACAATCACTCTCCAAATGGATAGCACACTGCATCCATTTCTGCTACAGACAGCACGGGAAACCACCCCCAAAGGGGGTCAGGACACATTCCACCAGAGCAACCTCCACCACTGCAGCCTTTCTCAGAGGGGTCCCCACCAGGGACATCCTGGAGGCTGCAACTTGGGCATCTGTTCATACCTTCACCAAGCATTACCACCTGCCTATCTTCTCCAAGTCCAGGGCAGGCTTTGCCACTGCAGTCTTGCAGGGCATCCTAGCCAGCCCACAGTCTTCTTGACTGCCTCCACCCTTTTTGTCAGCTTTGGGAATCAACCCAAATGTGATGACTGCAACAGTGAAACATGAAGAATGTAGTACAGTTGTGTACACATGCCATAAATGTAGATGTTCAAGTGTATTCATTGTTGCAGTCCTGGTTTTCCCTCCCTCCATCCCCCTTTTCTGTCTCTCTCTCTCTCTCTCATTACAGGGAATTTTTTTATATTTAATTTCTACTGGTGGTGATCTTCCACCATAAACCTAGCTCCCTATTTGGGGGGCTCCTGACAGGACAAGAAAAACTGATGTAATGGCATTGGCTGCCTGATTTTATACCAATGACGACCTGATGTCAGTCCTGGAGCGACAGCAACCTGCGCAGAAATACTAAGCCTCTGGTATTTGGGCCAACTGAGGGCTACCCCTGGCAGGATAACCCAAATGTGATGCTTGCAACAGTGAATACACTCGAACGTCTGCATTTATGTTAAGCATACACAACTGTACTTTCCTCAACTTGTTTCCATTTTGCTTTTTAGGGATCAAATATTTGCCAGCAGTATGGATGTGAGTGCAGGCCTGAAGGGATTATCTTTTAGCCTTACAGTAATTCCAGCCCTGAATCCTCTTCTCTGTGTTCTCTTACATCTCTTATGTTTTCTTCTTTAGCCATTATCCATAGACATTGGTTTCATTAGTTTCAGGCATTTTAGATCATGTTTAAGTATAAATTCCAGCTCCTGCAGCTCCAGGAGTGTCGTAGGCCTCAAAGGCCCTGCAGACAGCAGCTCATCAAACCTGTTACCCGACGAGCTTAGGTGTTAAATTTCTAGAAGACTCCCTCTACTATAAATTAACTTACTGTTAGTATTTGCTCCTCATTTGGTTTTTCCTTTTAAATTAGACATAAAATAAGACAAAACGATGCACATTTCCTTGCTGAGCTGAAGTAGCCACTACCACACAGGGTGCAGCCCTTTTTTTTTTTGTTTGCAGGATTTGTCCACATAAATCAAAACAACACAGCCAACCGTTTTAAATTTACTGTGATGTATTTTAATGAAACCTACCCAGACTTTATTTTTCAGAGATTCTACACATTTTAAGCCAATTTTTAACCAGAAAGAGTTGAATGACCAAGGCTGTCTACCATAGATGTTCTTAATTTTAACCATAAGTGCTACTGACATACAACTTTAAGAGGGTTTCCAAAACCACTGCTGGGATTAGTTCTAAGGTTGGTCAGATACTCTCAGTGAATAATATATTGGCCTTCCTATTAATGCATGACATATAAACTGCAGTTTTATCACATTAGTCTCCTTTTGATTTTTTTTAATATATCTGCAGATGTTTTGAATGCGTCCCACAATACATTTGCTGTACAGAAGATGTTCATGCACTTTGCTCCATCTGGGAGTCGAGTGCTTTATGAAGTGGTCAGACACTGTGCTGTTAAGGCATTGGAGAAGCTAACTTGCCTAGGTGTCATATGTTTGTCTGTAAAAGCCTTTGGAGGAAGTAGATATAAGTTGTCCACTGACATTGATTTTGGGTGTTTTATCTATTGCTGTCCCTTGTACTTCTCTTGTGCTGACATAGCCATGAGATCTGGCACAGATAATTAGATAAAATGGAATGGTGCAACTAAACCAAACGCTAATGGTTAATATAAAACAATTGTGTGAAAAGATGTGTGTTGAAAGTGTGTACAGTCACTGATTTATAGGTTCATAGGTAGGTACTAGGCTATCAGCTCAAGGGTCTAAGTAAGCCTAGCCAACAGGGTTCCCTGGCTTACGCCACCCAAGAAAGTTAATTTCCTGTGCCCCATGTCGAGCAGAGCCACAGAAGTGATCCCCGGGTGTATTTCTTATTTCCCATCCACCCATCAAGATTTTTCTTGAAGAGTGCTAATGAGGAACTTTGCTTGACATAAACGGGTAGCTTGTTCCAGAATATAGGAAGTCTCTGGGACATGAATCTATCCCTTCAGCATGTCCTGTTTATTGTGGTGACAAGGTTTAGGTCCCTAGAGCATGTAGCTCAGAGGGATTGGGATTGGGATTTCTTTAGATGTAGCATGTCCAACAGCTCTGGGTTTAACATAGCTTTATACGTTAGGCAAAGATCTCCTCGGAGTAGGTGATATGCTACAGAGTAAAGCTGTATTTTTTTGAGACGGTCAGTGTAGGGCATCTGTTTGAGGCCAGTAATCTTCTTTGTGAGGTACTTCTGTGGGCTTTCCAGCTGCTGCAGATGCCTTGTGAGGTACATTCCAAAAGGGGTGTTGTACTCTATAATGGGTCTAATGAGTGCTGAGTAGAGGGGGAACAATCACCTCTTTTTTCCTGGATGAGAACCCTTTTTTGATGAGGTGTGCCACATAGAAGGATTTCCTAACTACTGTGGCGATGTGATTATCAAAGGAGAGACTACTGTCCACCTGGGTCCCAAGGTCTCATCACACATTCGGCATTAAGTAGACTGCTGTTTATGTGGTAGTTCATGGGTACAGAGTTTTTACCAAAGGGGATGACAGTGCACTTTTTGGGATTGAGCTTGAGGCCATGCCTCTGACACCAGGTGTCTGTCTCAGTGAAACCCTTCTGTAGGATGTCCACATCATTTGGGGACTCGACTATGGCTCCTAATTTGCAGTCATCTGTGAACTTCATTAACTGGAGGCCTTCTGTGTTAGCCTGTACTTCAGAGAAGTAGATACCAAACAGGAGAGGTCCCAGGACTGAACCCGGTGGTACTCCACTTGTCACTGGTTTGAAGTCAGATTTGGAGTCTGCAACTTTTACAGTGTGGGTTCTGTCAGTGAGCCAGTTGGCAACCCATCTTGTGACGTAGGGATATATACCTAGTTTAGTGAGTTTAGCTATAATTCCAGAATGGGAGATGGTGTCGAAAGCCTTGGCGAGGTCAAGATAGGCTGTGTGAACCACCTTACCCTCGTCTACAGCTTTGGTGACTGTCTCAAATAAGTTGATCAGGTTCAGAAGGCATGATCTGCCTTTCCTGAACTGGGTGGGGTCCAGAGTTTGGAGGTTACCAATGTCTTTGTTGATGAGTTCCATGGCATTGCAGACCAGGCTTGTCAAGCTAATAGGGCGATAGTTCCCAGGATCAGTGGTGGCTCCCCCTTTGTGGAGTGGGATAACTGTTGCTGTGTGCCATTCAGTCGGCACAAAGCCTGACGTGAGACTATGATTGAACATGATGCTTAGGTGGGGAGCCAGTTCGTTTTTAAGTTTGTCTAAAACGCAGCCTGGGATGTTGTCCGGTCCCATGGATGCTGTATTTTTGGTTTTAGAGAGTGCAGCTTTTACCTGCATAGATGTGCTTACAGAGACTCTACATTCTTCCTGTGTAGATATGGGCCCTTTAAGGGGGTAAAGTTAGCACTGAACCTATCTGCTCGGATGTTGGCAATATCAGTTGGTTCTGTAATTTTCATGCCGTTGTGCTGCAACTCAGAGCAGATCTGGGTGTTGCCATTGAGATTCTTGACATAACTATAGAATGCTTTGTGGTTGCCCTTAGAATCAGTGGTGATTTTGTTTTCATAGTTAGCTTTGGAAGATCTTATAAGGGATCTCAGCTTATTACTGAGGCTGATCAGGGAACTCCTGCACTCATGGGATTTTACTCTCTTTTGCAACATTTTCTTACTTCTGTTGTACATTTTGTTTATGGCAGGGGACCACCAGATTGGCTTCCTTTTTTTGGATGATAGCATCTTGGTTCTGTTTGGGATAGCACGATCCATGCACTCGTGTAAGTGCTTATATAGAGTGCATTTGTGTAGGATTCAGCAGTCGTAACTGCATTGTCCATCTGCATGGGTGTCATTAAGTTCGCCACTTCTGTCTTACGAAGCATGAAGTTGGCTTTGTAGAAATTTTTTACCATGGTTTTCTTAATGGTTGGTGGGGGCGGGATGTAGATCCCTAGGGTGATTAGCTTATGGTTGGATCTGACCAATGAGGAATTAACTACAGGTGTAGAACACCAGTCGCTCATGTTTGTATTGACTAGGTATAGGATATTGTTGCTCCTGGTGGGGGTGAGGATAAGTTGATCCAGGGCATTGAAATTTATGAATTCCAGAAAACGTTGAGCGAAGGAGTTGGTACAGGAGTAGTTTTCCCAGTTAATGGGGTAGTTGAAATCGCCCATTATTAACGTGTTTTGTTGACCCCTAATATTTTCCAGTATATCAAGAAAAGAGGAGTGGGAATCCTAGGGCATGGTGGGGGATCTGTAGCAAGCTACAATTCGGATTGCAGTTTTGCCCAGAGTTAGTTGCACTTGGATAACCTCGGATGCATAATGCTGCACAATTAGCCTGGAGGTGTGGATATCCTTAATGAATATGGACACACCTCCGCCTTTGGTGTTCTGGTCCAGGTTAGATGGCTGAAAAGTGTGGTATGAGTTTATAGCCTGGTAATGCAGGTGTGCTGTCTAGAGCCTTGAACCAGGTCTCAGTCGCTGCACAGATATCGATGTTCTCCATTGAAAGGAGTGCCTCGAGTGAGTGTATTTTGAGATTTAGACTTCTAGCATTGAGTAGCTTTACCCTCAGTTTTTGCTTGCCTGTTTCTGTTACAGTGGTGAATTTGTCATTTGATCCTTGCCTAAAAAAGGCACTATAGGGGCAGCAAGACCCTTAGCCAGTATCCATAATCCCAGGGGTGACAGAAGAGATTTAAAAATCAATACATCATAAAGGTATCTTGGCTTCTGGCATCTTTAATAGCTTGCCTTAAGCATATATTGCTGATCTTTTCTTCAATTTTATTTAGACATCTTGTTGCACAGTAGATTGGTGAAAACGTTGGTGTGCTCAGGATCAGAAGAGGCGTTAAATGTGTATTCAGGTGAATTAGAACCTATTCAGCACAAGGGTCTCATTCTGCAGTACTAAGAGGGTTGCTCTAGGGAAGTTCAATGCAGTTCCTATTTGAGGTTCACTGCTCTTTCCACTGTACCTTTGCAGCTTATACAAGTAGCTGCAGAGTATGGCATATGTATTCATTGACAATTTTAATTTTTGTCAGTTCAGATTCATTATCTGCATTTGTTATAATATTCATACAGACCAGAACAACCCATACCAAAGTATTAGCTTTGAAGGATGTGGTTACTTTTAATAGTGGAGTGTGTGTGTGTGTGTGTGTGTGTGTGTGTGTGTGTGTGTGTGTGTGTGTGTGTGTGTGTGTGTGTGTAGAAAAAGATTGTTCTGAATTAATGAAGTATAACATGTGTAAACATGCACAAAATGTTGGCCCACATGAGGTGAAGAGCGGATACTTTGACAAAATAGGTCTATGTCAGTTCATCGAATGCTTAAAATTTCGAATGTTACATGGTCGAGATGAAACGGTCGAAATTTCAAGTGTTTGAAGATTGACTTTCAATGGCGCCGTACGGTGCAAAGATAGGGAGAATTTCCCTTTTCTGCACTGAAGTGCGGTCTCGGAGTTAGTATATTTAAGTAGAGGGGTGTGGGAGGTGCAGGGGGGCTTGCTAAGGTGTGTTTTTCTTTTTTTATTCATTTTTTATTTGATATTTGAACATTCATATGTCGAACATTTGGTGTCGACCATATAACGTTCGACATTTTGGATGTTCGAATAGTTAACATAGACCCAACAAAAATGCTGAAGTGCTCTCCATCTGTGCTTTGATAGCTGCACAACAGCTTCTACTCTCCTTGTGTAGATAAAATAAATGTGTGTAGGAAAGCCTTCAAGATGAGAGTGGAATATGGTACAGGGATGCTCAGGCTTGCTCAATTTTCTCAGTGGATAAAAAATCTGAACAGTTCCAGCTCCTGGCAATGAATGTATTTGAATCAGAGTTGCATGTTACAAGTTAGGTAACAACATAAGTCACTGACATTCTGCCTTTGCTTTGAGGATTTGTGTGCCCTTAAGTAACGTTAAAATGGAAGAGTTGGTGTAATGTTAATGGAAATCAGACTTCTTATCTTTTTAGTTGTTTTATTTCGTAGGTCAGTACTTTGTTTCACAGGTGATTTTAATTTGAAACTATGTATAACATTCTTGTACTTTTAGTCACAGGAGTGTAAATTATACTACCCATATGGAATGACCTGTTAAAGGCATGCTTTTAACTTTGGATGGGATGTAACAATTGGACAAATAAACAAAACACTTCTGTATGCAAGACTTGTCTGTATTCCAATACATTTCCTTCCAGTGTGACATTTACTGCCTTACATTGATGGTGGGATAGATATTGTTCCAGTAACTCAGATTTGAATTGATATTGTTCCAGTACCTCAGGAGAGTTATAGTTAGTCAAACTAATACCTGTAGAAATTACAGAACCATCTATCTATCGACAGCCCCTTTTTCTGATTTTTGCACATGGGGTTGGGGTTTCAGTTATACAGTAGCAATCATCTAGAGCCAGTGTTCACACAACTGGGTGGCTGTCCCTGCCGTGGTTGTCCTTCCATACCGCGGAAAAATGTGCACACTCACCTCTATGGCCAATTTAGAGTGCCTAATCCACCTACTACATGTCTGTGGAATGTGGGAACAAACTGGAGTACCCAGAGAAAACTCATGCAAACATAGGGAGTAAATGCAGAGTTTGTACAGATGGCACCTCATCCAAGAATCGAACTAGAGAATCTCTTGCTATGAGGTGACAACACTACCCACTGCTTTACTGTGCCATCCTGCTGAATTACAAATGTAAATGTTAAATGCAAAGTAGTTTGGGTAACTTGGCACATTCCTTAATTTTTAACTGTGAAATAGCTGATGTTTTACCTACTAAGGCTCTCAAGTACTGCAGCAAATCAAATGTAGTGATTTTTTTCATTAGTAAATCAGTGCTGTGCTGAACAATAGTGCGATAAACAGTATGTAGGGAGTATAAAATATTAATGACGAATTCAATGCAAATAAAACCTGCAAAATCCATTCTGAGAAGTTGGGAGTAAATTTATACTTGAAGTGATGGCTACATCTGTAAACCATTTTATTTAGTTCACTTAGAAAATTGCATACATTAAACACTCCCAGATGTGACGGCAACACTACTAATTGTAAACTGCATTACTTTATAAAATACAAGAAGTGTAGGGAGTAAAAGTAGATTATCGAAGACTAGTTTAGAGAAAGAAAACATTAGAGTAGTAGTTGTAAATGAATATTGATGGGTAACCTTTCAGTAGATAAATGACTTCCCATGTTAGTGTGTGATTTTAGACTAGGACTAGGCATTCGGCAGGGAGGTGTTAGCCATGTTGGTACAGCGGTAGCATTGTTGCCTCACATCAAGAGGCTCTCCTGTTCGATTCTCGGCTGGAGAGCCTTCTGTGTGGAGTCTGCATGTCCTCCCTGTGGTTGAGTGGCCTCCGAAAGACATGCGTGAATGGGTGTGCCTTCCCTGAAGGTTGGGCATTGGGCTGGCAACTCGGCACCATAAAAATCTACTGCCGATCATTAGCAGACTGGAGTTCCACTGTGGCGACCCCTAACCGGGAAAAGCCGAAAAGACAAACAAACTAGGCATTCGGCAGGGAGGAATACCTACTCTTGTAATAAACATCTGGAATTGCATGTACATAAATGTATTACTCAGTCAAATTGTTTATGTGAATGTAGTATGTAAACAAAAAATTAAAATAAACCTGGTAATATGTTATAACTCAGCTAGCTTAGATTCTTGTTAAAGTAACATATCTTTTATAGAACTTAAACAATTATTGCATGCAAACAGCACAGTTATGCTGGTATATTTTAAACAGAATAACATACAGTAGGAATTAAGCAATATTCACCTGAGCCAGAGTAAGAATTTACATCAGTCAAACATTTTGACTTAATTCTGCCGCTTTTCTAACAAGTAAATTAATTGAGATGCCGCAGTGGCACGGCAGTAGCGTTGTTACCTCACAGCAAGAGGTTCTCCCGTTCAACTTTCGGCTTGGCTTGGGAGTGCCTTCTGTGTGGAGTCTGCATGTCCTCCCCGCGGTTGGGTAGCGTTCGAAAGACATGCGTGTGTAAATGGGCATGCCTTCGTTGAAGGCTGGGCATTGAGCTGGCACCTCAGCGTTTCGATAAAATCTACTGCCAATCATTATAGGTTCATAGGTTTATACTAGGCTAACTGCCCTAAGGCATTTATAAGCCTAGCCCAAAGTTTTGTGGCTTACGCCACCCCTTATATGAAAAAATACTGTGCCAATTAGTTTGTTGTGCCTCTGTCCAGCAGTGACACAGAGATGATTATCCACAGGTCAAGATTTCTGTTGAACAGAGCCCATGGACCGGGATTTTATTCCACAGCATTCTCCAGTGATAAATCTATCCCTCCAGCTCCTATTTATATCCGTGCTAAGGTTTAAGCTTTTCTAGTGGTTTTGGTGGATTTGGATTTTTGAGGTGGAGCATGTCCATTAATTCGGGTTGGACATGGCCTCATGTCACCTCTGAGCATAGAGCTGGAGTTTCTTCAATCTGGCAGCATATGACATTTATTTTCTTAGACTTTTCAGTATTTTCTAATTAGCTATATCATCAGCTCCTATTTATTCATCTGATCATTCTACCTTATTGATTAAGCTGAATATCAGTAGATCTAAGTCATATTGATCAGAAACTTACTATTCTTGCCTCATTTGTAAAATTGTTAATGTCCCTATGTTTGTTGCAGAAATACTAACCAATAAGTTGCATAGAGTATAAGGAAAACAATGGAATTTCTTGGAAAGTGTTACGTCAATCTTCTCATGAGTCTCAAACCAAACTTAAACCTTAGGAAAGAATACAAATAATTGCAAATGGAACAGTAGAAAATGTATAATAAAATGAAAACACAGTCTAAAGCAAAACATGTTAAAGTATAGCATGAAATAGCAACACAAGGGAGGATACAACAGATCATTGTAAAAAATAGCTTAGCTTTGATACCAAAAACCAGTGACAAAAAAAAGTCTAAAAGTACTGGTCTCAAACTCAAATGATGATGTGTGCACTTCAGTAAGAGCCAGTGGTTACAAAAAAGGTCATTGGAACCAAACAAAATGGTGCATTACCCAGTTTTTCTGTTGTACCTTTCCTACATTCAAAGTAAAATGAGTAATAGTTACAAACAGAGGCATTGGTCCTTTCTTGCAGACTACCCTGCCCTGTATCCACCATAGCCACATTATAGTTTGTGTACAGTTCAGATGTCTTATTGTGATCGAAGCTACCTTTCATAAAACAAGATTCCCTGATGTTTTCTTATTGCAGTCAATACCAACTTGAAAGCCAGGAAACCATGATAATTGAAGGCCCACTCCGAGAACTACAGTAAACACATATATATATATATATATATATATATATATATATATATATATATATATATATATTTTTTTTTTTTTTTATTATTCTTAGACTGCCTTTTACCTTAAAGTATTGTAGTTTAGTGTAGCATGAGCTTGCTTTACTTGAATTTTATGATGCAGAGTTGCTGTGATCTAATACTAACAGTAGACCTACCAGTGGCATGCACTTGCTGTGAGCTGTGTCCTGCTACTACAGCTACGAAAAAAGACAAAGAAACAATAAGAAAGAGTTGCCTGTGCTGCCTATTAGAGAGAAGCTGAACTGGAGGTGATGACTGTGTTCTAGTCCTGTAGATGAGACCATAGCATTTCCAACAATAGATGGTAAAGATGTCATTATTACCATTAATATATTAAACAAGAATTCCAGTCCTAAGCTTGATCTCATCCCAACAATATTTTAACTAACAGTCCTGACACACTGCATTTGGAATTAAAATGTTTAATGCATATTTAAAGTGTATACATTGTGCATAAAATGGACAATGTATACACTTTAAATATGCATTAAGCATTAGCAGTCATAACATCTAAAAATAAGAAAGACAACATTAAAGTACCAGCTAATTATAAACCAATTACTTTAGTTTATACACTTTTTTTAAGTGTATGTAACATATAACGGATAACAAGATCTAAAAGATAGTACCTAATTTGTTATTGGCTGAACTATTTCTGGATGAGTTCCTCAGTGAATGATTGTGAGTTAACTTAAGTAACATATGCAGGGGCGAATGGTGTGTTGGTGTATTTTCATATCTGCAAACCATTCAGTACTTTCCCTCTAATGAATATCTGTCTTGATTAATACAAGTATAAATTCTTATTTGTCATGTGTCTCAGGTTATGATTAATAAATATGAAGTAAGAGCTAAAAACGTGCTAGTGGATTACTGCAGGGATTTTACAGTGGGTCCCTTAGTGGTTGATATAGCTATAACTTTGTTTCCTAGTTATTCTAACACTAGATTATCACATTTACTGACTGTTAGAAAATTGGAAGTTCCGTTTCTGCTAGTTGCCATATCTGTTCTCTTCATACCATCTTAACACCTGGGTGAGCCAAGCTAAACATTTTCCTTGTTAAGAAATGCAATATGTTATACTTCAGCATTAACAGACGCAAATGAACTAGTGTCATAGCAAAATTGTTACTAGAGGCTAGAGACATATTTGTGGATCAAGACGTATTTTTAAAGCACAGTTTGACATGCTTGAGAAAGGTTAGTATTTTTTCAAATTTATGAAAAGAATAAATGTAGAGAGGTAAGGCTTTGATGTGTGTGTGTGTGTGTGTGTGTGTGTGTGTGTGTGTGTGTGTGTGTGTGCATGGCATGCTCTTCACTCTTCACATTTCATTTTACCTTAATGAGAAATGTATGAAAAGAGAAAATATAAACAAAAGGTCTTCTCAGAACATATTAGGGGAGAGAGAGATTAATAGGCATATTATAATGTAGCACGTAGGTTAGCATCAGGAAATGCAAAGGAAAACCCCAAAATACATTTTATAAAACAGTAAAGCTCAAAAGCATTAAGTGTTCCAGAGCTCTATCCAGCCTGTGTTGCAGCATACCAAGTTTGCCTATAATGTTTAGAAGTTTTGCAAATAGTAAGAGTACATAAGTCAGACTCAATGCAATTCAGAGTTAACTGTACTGAGTGTTAAAGGTGTCACCTTACATGAGATTGCAGTGTGCAGTGTCTTTAGCCAGAACAGAAAAAGGATGCACGTTCTCTGTCTTTTTTAATACAAAGCTGTCCAATCTACAAGACAGTCACCCCTGTCAAAATAAAAACACAGACACATGTTTTGACTGTATACTTACAGCTCTACCGAGTCTGTGGGCAGACATCCACAGGCTGCGGAAAACATAAAATTGGAAGAATTTGCCGAAAGAGAGAGAGAGAGTTTCAGTGATATTGCTTTATGAAAAGCAAACTGGGCCTTAAAACATAGCTGCACAGTTGACATCATCTCACAGATGACCAATCCGTAATGATCTGTAGATGGTACTGAATGGGCATGAGTGGGTTATAAGCTACATGCAGGGATTTCTTGGCCCATTACAGAGTGCCAGGTATCCCATGGGTAGTGTAACAGTTGTTTTGTGCATAGAGTCTGTTACACAAACATGGCTGGCTGTGTGTCATTCTGCAGCTGTACTTATAACCTCAATTACCACGCACATCTGCAGTAACTGTGACCTGCTTTGCTTTACGCTTTATGCGGAGTTCCATATCTCACTGCATTTCAAGCACTGTGTTTACTGGTGGGTACATAGGATGCACACATTTCCCCTAGATGTACATAAACTGCATGTTGTTATACACAACATTTTGTTCGTGTATCCTGCACATACTATCTCAATCCAGGCAAGACCCATCTTACAGCTCTCATGCATGGTAGGCCATGTTGGTAAATCCCCCTGTTCAGGTGTAATGTAGTACCACGATTAAATAGATTAATTCCTCATAATCTGTAAACTGGGGTATTTTAAATACTATGTATGCGAAGTCTCTCGGTTAGGAACCTGTCCCTCTAGCATGTTCTGTTGATTGTGGTAATGAGGTTGAGGTCCCTGAAGTGTGTGGCATGGAGGGATTGTGATTTCTTTAGGTATAGCATGTCTAATAGCTCTGGGTCTGACGTGACTTTCTAGGTCAACCAGAGATCACTTCTAAGTACGCGGAAAGAGACAGAGTATAGCTGGAGTTTTTTGAATCTGTCCGTATAGGGCATGTGTCTAAGGCCTAAGATCCTCTTAATGAGGTATTTTTGTGACCTTTCCAGTTGTTGTAGGTGTCTAGTGAGGTACATACCAAATGAGAGGTGTTATATTCTATAATAGGTCTAATGAGGGACAAGTAGAGAGGGATTATGACCTCTTTCTTCCTGGATGGGAAACCTTTTGTAATGAGATGTGCCACATAGAAGGACTTTCTGACTACAGTGGCATTGTGGTTATCAAAGGAGAGGTTGCTGTCAACCTGTGTCCCCAGGTCTTTTATCACACCTTCAGTGTTTAGTGGACTACCACCTCTGTGGTAGTTCATGGGCACCGAATTTTTCCCAAAGGGAATGACAATTCACTTTTTGGCATTGAGCTTAAGTGAGACTTGACCACTGTACATCCTGCTGTGCACTGAACAGTATTGATGACAGCGAGCAACAGTCACACAGTCTGGAGTATATATTAATCCAGTAGTATATCCAGTGCTGTAATATCCTATAAAAACTTTGACAACTTTTTGGTAACATTGCTTATTGTTTGATTATGAGGGGAACCACTTCTGATAATGGCATGTAGGTCCTACGTAAAGGAAGCAGCTAAACAATTAGTCGTCCTGAAGCCTAGTCCTCAGTACTTGCATGTTTTATATTCTACCATAATATATAGGGTTATATTTTGGTGAGAGGTATTTTATTTAGGCTTTATTTAGCTTTACTGCAGTTGCTGCTTGCTGTCCTTGTGCTGCCAGTTGTCACCGTTTCTTGGCACTTCTGCTTATGGATAAGTTGTAGTGTGTGTACAGTAAACCTTATTAAGGATATCACCAGACCTTTGGAACTTGAAGCTATGTGCATTTATTTTAGTTTGTCTATCTACACTCGCATTTATTTGGTTATTTATTAGCATTTATTGACCAGAAAAGTGTGACTGGGCCATGACAGGCCCCTTTTCAGCAGACCCCAAGGAGAAAAGCTCCACAGTTAATAATTGTATAAGTTGTCATACAATACAGTGCAGTACAGCAAATGTTAACCGTCAATTGCAAGATATAAAAATTGAAATATACTGTTAAGAATGATCCAAGTAGTGTAATCAGGTAACACTTGTGTAATCTCTTGAAAAGTAGTTTTGGTTTTGCTGTCTTTAAACCACCATCCTGTTATCTGAACTGTACCAGCACGTATACATTCAGTTATGTATTCTGAATTCTGAAGAACAATTAATACTTGGACTGTCTTTAGGGAAATGTTTTAGATATCCATCTTCAGTGTCTTCCTTTCTTGTTTTCTTAATCCTCATATCCACAAATTTCATAGGCTTTTGATATCAAATAAAATGTAACTAACATGCTATGATTTAAGATTCTTACTTCTCACTTTCTACATATGTACTTCCTCACTGTGCTGCAGTCTGTTTGAGCATTAAGATCCCCTGTAGTTTCTCCACACAATGTTTAGTGCTTACCAGGTTGTGTAGTCAATAGCTGACTACATTTCACTGCCATTGTTATTTTGTTTATTCTTATGTACTGTTTGTCTACAATAACTTTGTTGCTTGTGTTCACTGTTATGTGCATTGTTTTCTGTTTGTTTGTGTTACCTAACATTGTGTTATGCTGCAACTCATATGAGGTATTTTGTCCAGCCCTCAGGTCACCCCTGGAAATTACTACAACTCGATATGTTGTTTGTAGTCACAAAGTCCATAATGAAATAAACTATAGATACAGAAATATCTAAAATGGTGGATGGCTAGGTAGACAGTTTTATGCAAGTTGTTCATATTGTCAGTATATTTAAGGCTATTTGTTTATGAACCAGATCTTTAATTTCCACATCCTCTGTACCTGTACACTTGATCCCTTCTGATAGTCTGTTGCACAGTGTAGTGACACGAAGTAGCATCCTTTTGGTGGATGGCAGAACAACCATGCTCAGGGGAACAAACATCCCTGTTTTCCCACTAGTATGTTTGATATTTCAGCATCATCTTAATGGATGTGCAAAAATATGCAAAGTTTTCAAGTCTGTGCTAAGATTTTTCCTTAATGTCTGCAATATGCAGGTTTTTAAATACACTGCTTCATTGTGTTGTGCTGAGACTGGTATCAGTAATCCTTTAAAGTGTAATTAATTGTATCACCACAGGACGTGCTTTGACATGACTCATGCATTTATTTTATCATTTTTGTCATAATTTAATTCTGTTTATTTACAAGTTTTTGTCACACACTGATCTTCTGTGGGGTGATGCATTGTGTGGCTGAAACAGTTGTTGCTTTATGTTTGTTTATTTTGTGCTGTTTTATGTTTGTTTATTTTTTATCATTATTCATACCATTTCTGTTTTGTTTTCATGTGTTTGTTTATCCATACCTTTTTGTTTCTGTTTATTTTATGTAGCACTGTACCGATGGCTTGAAGCTGACCTACATGGTAGGAGTCACAGTACCACGAACCAAGCCTCAGGTAAAGAAAATAGGTTGTGGTAATCATCTCTGTCCTGTATTTCTTTACTGCGTTACCTTTATTTTCTCTAGAAGTTATTCATTTTATAAAATGGAAATGACTAGCTAACCACATAGCTCATTTCTCTAATATGTCTATGTGTTTTGAGTGTTGTTTTACCGGAATGTTTTCTTTTTAGCTTGTGGGTATAATTTCATGTATTAGAAGTTGTCTGTTTTTATCATTCAAACAGTGTTTTATACAACTGTAACAGGTAGGGCTATGATAGCACAGTAGATGTGTATATTCTTGTATTTGAATTTAATTTTTTTCACACCTCTTCATTCATGCAGTATATTTTCAGTTTCTGTTGGGCTTGTTTCAATTTGAGAACTGCTGGATGAAATGCAGGCTTTGTGAATAATGACCATGGAGCTTTTCCATTCTTCCCTTTTTTTAAGGGAAGTGCACAGCCCACAGTTCCTGCTAAACCAAAATCCTTCTATTTCGAACTATACGGCTTTGCTTCTTTGCCTGCTTATGAAAATGCATCTACTGTGATTTTGGGTTTACCTATGTTTTGACCAAGATACCCTCCGTAGAGTTACACTTAATTTTTTTTCTTTTCAATGAGAAGCATAACGAAAATGTTAAAAAAAAAGTATTAAAAAAAAAAGAAAAAAAAATGTTTGTAGGTAGACCAACCCTTTGCATTTCCCAACTCCGTTATAAATGTATACCAACTCCACTGTTGCACAACAGTGAAGAAAAGTAAAAACAACAAAAAAAAAATGTAGTATACCACTAGCTTGCAGTATAAAAGTCAATGCACTTTCTTTAAACTGTGATGAAATTAAATTGCGACAAAAACTCTGAAATTAATTATAATCATCAGAATGTAGTATAATCTTGTTTTTTGTTGAGTTTTTCCAAGTAGCTACCACCTTTGTCTTAAAGAATTACTTCCTGATGTCACACACACAAAATTCTACTCTTATTTACGTAATGTGTGTCTTTGAGAAATGTGAAGGCTTCTGTTGCATATCCCTGTCTATTATCTCTTCTCCAGTTTATGCATGTTGAGGTTCTTCAATCTCTGCTGGGGATGACATTTTGTTCTGGTTCTATTCTTTTTATCCTCTTGATCTGCCTCAGCCTTGTCTTATAACTTACAGAACACCCCTCCCCCCAGTATCCGTGACATCATTCTTTGAGACCTCACTGATGTCCTGCAGGATGGTTCATAAGATTTATACTAGACATTTTATTTATTCATCCTTTGTTGATTGTGTTAGTTCCACAGGGCTATTAGCCTCTTTTCAGGGGGAGACCCAAGGTAGTCCTTGTATTACTAGGGGAAATTTGGCAGCGGTGGTGCAGCGGTAGGGTTGTTGCCTCACAGCAAGAGGTTCTCCCGTTCGATTCTCGGCTGGAGTGCAGGGAGTGCCTTCTGTGTGGAGTCTGCATGTCCTCCGGGACATGCGTAAATGGGCGTGCCTTAGCTGAAGGTTGGACGTCGAGCTGGCACCTCAGTGTTCGTGAAAATCTACTGCCAATCATTAGGGGACCGGAGTTCCACTGTGGCGACCTCTAACCGGGAAAAGCTGAAAGACAAACAACAACAACATTGGGGAACTTCCCCATCTCTTTTTAAGAGGTGCTTTGGGATCTTTTATATCTACCTGACTTAAGCAGATGGGTACCTCTGTTTAATGTCTCATCTGAAGGACTACACACTTAGGAGTGTAGCGCTCTTTTATGCTGCAGTGTCAGCAATACATCTCTCTAGTCTGGGAACAGAACCTGCAGCCTTCTGCATCAGAGGCGATTGTCTTACCTCCTATTGCATCACTAACACTGTTGTGGTATGTAGACTTTTAGTACCTAGCCAGTGCCTTTCCCACTTATTTCATCTCATTTCTGTAATAGCCCATGTGGGCATCCCTGGGGTAAATTGACTGATTTTAATCCACTTGATAGTATTCGCTTTAAAAATAATTAAGCACTACTTTATTTGACTTGGAGTGAAAATTCTTCCTGTAGGTAGGGGATCTTTTGGAAGCAAAATCTAACCTACCAATACATTCTGTTAATACTCTGATGTAGGTTTAGGTCATTGAAGTGGGTGTTATTGGTATGCTAGATTTTTGAATACATGTGATATCAGGACTGATCAGTTGGTACCCTCCAAGCCACACTACAGTTGCTATGTAATAGTCTGTAGGTGAGCAAAACACAAGAATAGAGCTTGTGTGTCCCCTCTGTGTAGTTTAAACAGCTCATCCCTGATCATTTTTTTTCTGAAGAATCTTTGAGGTCCCTAACTATAGATGTGTGGCAGCCAAAGGGGAGTTTATTGTCCATGAATATGCCAAGGTCTGTAACGTCAGTGTTAACTTTGGGACCGTGTCCTCTGTGTGGTAGGTGCAGGGTGTATATACTTCCAAAAGACTGAGATACCATTTTTTTTTGCATTTAGCTTTAGTCCATGGCTTTGACACCAGGAAATAGTATGAGCTAGTGTGTCTTGTAGGATATAAGGAGCTACCACAGAGTCAATGACCACATTATGTTTGCAGTCTCCCACAAACTTTTTAAGATGAGATTCATGATGTCTGCTTGGACATCAGCAAAGTAAGTGCTGAAAACGAGTAAACACAGTGTGAAACCTTGCTGGACACTATTTGTAACCAACCTTTAAGGAGAATTTAACTGTATGAGTTTTGTCTATGAACCAGTTCTCCAGTGGATTATGTAGGATTCAATGTTTTATTGGATGAGCTTATTGGTATTATTTATTTATTTATTTTATTTTATTTAAGTTTGATGATCAGGGAAGTTCACTGGGCCATGAAGAGCCCGTTTTCAGTGAAGGTCTGGGGAGAAAAGCTCCACAATAATTGCAAGTTACATTTCACATGTTACAAAAGGACATAGTTCATACAGCTAGTTAAACATTTACAGATAAGCTCCATGATATTTGCCATTGGCTTGTCACAATGTTACAAAAATGAAAATACATAATTCAATACAGAAATTTCAACATTTACATAAAGTGAATATTTTTGTTATAAACTCAATTGTAGGTTTAACATTTCAAAATGTATAGCTACTAGCCATTAGTAGGTTAGGAAAATGTTATGCATGGAGAGGGTAGTAGTATGTTTGAGATTGGAGAGTATAGTACGATAGATATTAGAGAGAAAATTAGTTTTTGGTAGGGGAGGGATTGTTTTGGGTGGGATGAAGTAATAGTAGAGGTACATTACATAAATGAGGGCTAGTATCATAGGCCTGAAAGGCCTTAACCAGGTGCAGGTATGCAGTGGGTGCCATCTGTCCATTATCCAATGCTTTAGTACTTTCTCAAAGAACTCCACCAGGTTTAGTAGACAGGGCCTACCTTTCTTGAAGTCAGACTGGTATGGGTCAAAGATTTGTCGGCTACCTGTTTGTTTAATTATTTATAAGTTCTACAATGACATGTTCACAGCACAAACAGTCCTGGTAGGACAAACTGGTCTGTAGTTCCCATTGTCAGCGATTAGGCCGCCTTTGTGGAAGGGTATCTCTGTGCCTGTTCTCTCATTGTCCAGCTCTTATGCATTGAAGAGTTTGAGACTGAGATTGAATAGGTTTATAAAAGAGTTTGCAAGACTGTGTTTGGTACTGATTAGGAGATGGCCTGGTATGTTTTCAGGACCCAAAGAGCTAGCATTTTTTGTTTTAGAAGGGGCATTTACAAGTTGCACAGAAGTAATTTCAGTCGGTGGCAGGGGCTGAGTGTTAAGGTGGGGAATGCAGGAAGGCGGGAGCAGGAAAAAAAAAATTGGAACTAAATTTGTTAGCGAGTGTGTTAGCTACTGTATGTCCATATATTCTCAGGGCTGGAATAGGTGGTGACATTTGAGACTCCCCAGACTCTGGAATAGATTGCCCATACATGTCAAGCAGAGTGCCTCTTTGGCCCTCTTCAAAAGGAACCTTGATGATTGGGTGGGAGAAAGGAAATTCACCCAGTCGCCCTGCTAGACAGGGGTCCAGGGAAGTAAATAGTGTGGGAAGAAATAGCCAGGGAATTGTTATGGCTGATAGTCTAGTACCAACCTATGAATCTATGAACATATAAGCTGTGTGTATTATTTGTGCAATTCTTAACATAATTTTAAGTGCTCTATGATGGTCTTTAGAGAAAGCAGCAGTTTTGCAAGCTTTGATCTTATACCAGAGTTGTTTGCGAGAACACTCATATAATTGGGGGGATTTGAGTTTAATACTTAGTGTGAGAAGTTCTTTTTTTCTTTTGATTTAGAGTTTGTTTATACCAGTGTTCCACCATAGGGGCTTATTCTTCCGTTTCCATTATTTTTGTGCTGGATTGCAGTAGAGGCTTTAGTACAGGAGGTGGATGTAGCAGTCAATGGTGTATGTAGCTAATATGAGGTCAAAGGAGGCCCTTTGAATTTCTTTAGTTTGTCTGAGAGTGCTAGGAGGCATACATTGGAGAGTAATCTGTGAGTGCAGTCGGTACCTAGGTGCGGTCTTAGGCTGGGTTGTCCGGGAAAAGTGATAGTATGGTGACAGGATTTGATTATGGAGGGGAAGACTTTAGGTGTGGAGCAGATTGGCACTGTTACTGATCAGCTCAAAGAGGTTGGCTCCCTTAGTAGGAGAGGATACCAGAAGGTTGATGGAACTGAAATTTAATGAAGTTAAGAAACCATTGTGCTTATTTGGTGTTTGTGGTGTATGTTCACCAGTTAGTGGATGGGTGGTTGAAGCATCCCCCCACCTCGGCAACAGCCAAGAAGATGGTGTTGGGTTCAGTAGTTAAGGGACTTTAATTTGCTGAGTTAAGTGTCATGGACAGTGAAAGACAGAGAAATGGGTTCTATAGTTAGCAGTGATACAATAATTAGAGTCAAGACAAGACTATGATGTGTAGGAGGTCATGGTAATTATCTTGCTTGATATGATACAAGGTTATGGAATGGCACTTAAATAACAGATGCATCCTCACCAGATACTCCTCCTTCCTCACTGTAGGATATGAATAAGTAATAGGCACTGAACCCATATGTAGAGGGGAGTTTTATTACACTGGAACTATGTTTCATTAGCAGTACAAATGCGTATGTGCTCAAGAGTCAGGAATGCCTCAAGTTCAGGCATTTTTGTTCAAACTTGTAGCATTGAACAGTGCCAAATTTATACAGGCCTGATTTGAATGTGGTAGGTTGGACAGTCCAGGAGATGGACTGTGCCTAAGAAAAGGGCACTATGGGGATAGACAATGTCTTTCAGTATGTGAAAACCCTGAAGTGAGAGGTATAAGCCATGTCTGGTAAAACAGATGGATCTATTGACAATCTCCGTGGAAGCTGACCCATACTGGGCCCCCTATTGAATGACATGGCATATCAAACCAGTCGTTGAAATTAGTGGTACCTGCACCTCACACTTTTTGTTGGCTATATCTCTGTGCATATTGACCAGCATCCCACAGGCGCTTGTGTTTTATAGAGTTTGGTTAATGAACCCCACAGTGAAACCAGTACTATCAAAATATCAGTGTTCTCTATAACTCACAAAATGTAATTTTTATAACAATGTTTTAATACAAAAAAAAAAAAAAAACAGTCAGTGTGTTGATAAAAATGAAGGGCAAGCCTATTTATTTTTTGTTTTATTTTAAAGTTGGTTACCTTATAACTGTGTGCAGTTTGTGCATTATATATAACTGGCATGATGAATATAGATATAAAATTATAGAAGAAGGTGAAAGGTGTGGCTATGAATAACACCTGCAACACAAAACCATGACTATTATTTCTTTTGCTGTCTTAGTGAATATGGAGGTGATCTCAAAAAGGCAGGTACAAGTATGTTTTGAGGAGGGGGGGATGGAAGACTGTGCACACAGTGCAGTTCAGCAAGCATTAATAATTGTCTACTCCACATTTTAGTCAACCCAGGTTTTATAGCCAACTTTTTTGGCATAAATGCTTTGACTTGTACACAAGTATGTTGTTGTTGTCTTTCGGCTTTTCCTGGTTAGGGGTCGCCACAGCGGAACTCCGGTCCACTAATGATTGGCAGTAGATTTTCACGAACGCTGAGGTGCCAACTCGATGTTCAACCTTCAACGAAGGAATGCTCATTTACACATGTCTTTCGAATGCCCACCCAACCACGGGGAGGACATACAGACTCCACACAGAAGGCACTCCCCGCACTCCAGCCGAGAATCGAACGGGAGAAGCTCTTGCTGTGAGGCAACAATGCTACCGCTGCACCACCACGGATACTTGTACACAAGTACGTATGTATGGTAACTCTTATGAGGAACTTGAATGAGTCTTTCCTGTCTCCTATATCTGGATTGTTTTGCAGAACACTTATAAAGTTCCTTTTGTGTCTTTTGATGCATCATCTCATGAAGACCTTACACAGTTGCTGTTACCCTGCTTTTATAGCCTGCATTCTGTCAGAGCCTTTGCATGTGTGGAGTCTCCAGAACTATACACAGTTCTTCAAATGTGCTCCCAAAAGTTGCATCAGTACAGAATCAGTAGAGTCTCCTTCTTTGCTCTTAATGCTGCTCAATGCTTACTTTGTCTTCAGGAACCCTTCCTCCAGCACACACACACAGTTTTCATTATTGTCTCCTCACACTGATTACCCAGTTTTACCATGTGGTATTTATAATAATATCTGTGTCCTTTTCCATGCTGTTAATATAGCATCAGTGTTTGTAGAGTCCCCAAAGTTTTTTGATTAACTAGATGCATTATTTTGCACTTCCTTTGCACTGTCTGTAGGCTGTTGCACATCTGACAGTCCTTTTAGATGCATTGTTCTTAGTAGTTTTGCTGCAGATGAAATGTGATCAAACTGTTCAGAAACGCACATCTTGGTTTCTAGGATCCCCAGCATTAGACATATTTACAGTTCACCTTTTAGTGCACACAGCCAAACATGCCCACATTTTTTGCCTTTTCTTTACAGATACTGCATATATTTATATGTGTGTGTGTGTGTGTGTATGTACTTATGCATGACTATATTATACATGTGTACCTTGCTTCAGGCAAGATGCAACAAATGTTAAAATCCCTGAGAAATTAGACTGCTGTTAAAATCCTGTTTAATCACCATTAGCTGTACTACTGAAACACTCTTGATGTGCAACATTCTAAACCTTTTTCGTTTAAACGCAACAACTTTAAAAAAATCAGTGCTGTACCCAAAAGGCATCTTAGATTATTCAGAACTTCAGATACATAAAGTAAGACATTGAAGGCCAGCTTAGATGTGCACTCTTTTTCTTTTTCTTTTTTTTTTTTTTTAAGGGGAGTGCTTTTGCCACCATGAAGGATAGGATTGAGTGGTGTATGACAGCTTGCACATTCTAGGGAGAGGAAAATGGCTGTCCCAATCAGACCAGTATGATGCTTTGCAGGTGGACACTTGCATGTTACTGGGGGTTAAATAATTGTGAGATGTGCTTGGTGGTTCCAGTCCAATCATGGTAGTAGCCCTAATGGACATTTATGTTGAGTATGCAGACATATGGGGAGGGTACCTGCAGTGACAAAGGTGCACATATCAACCACTGTGGTGAAGTTAGGGACAAATTAAAATGCCATTATGTTTGGGATATCAGAGAGGGTGAAAAGCAATGCTATGGCTACCTGTGTGACAGTCTACCAGCCTGCTGTCACCATCACTGGGAAATATCCAGGATGTGGAATCAAATTAGCTAGTCTAATAGGAGGAAATCTCAATGTCTGCCAGGCAAGTGAGTAAAAAGCAAATGGGTAAAAGAAAATCAGAATGCTATCAACATCATAGCAGTTTTTTTTTTTTTTATTTATTTATTTTTTTTTACAGTTAACAGCCCAGGGGATACAATTCCCAGCAACCTGAAGTTTCCTTTGTAGGAGAACCCCTCAGGGCTAACCAAACCATGAGTAGGTTGCCGCAACCTTCTTATGGATAGCAGTTCAGAGATGCATCAGACCCTGTTGTGCATAAAATCCTGTATTTATACCACTTTAGCTAATATTACTACTGAAAAGTATTTAGTTACCGTGCATAATTTCATTGAACAGACTACATGTGACTGTGCTCCTGGCTGTGGCAGATGTTGGAATGCCTGTGAGCGGGTCCCCTTCAAAACATCTAAAACCCATAACATCTAATTTCATAACACTGAGACCAGAACATCTAAAACCCATAACATTGAATTTCATAACTTCTAACAGTACAACTCACATGAAAATAACATCCCCTTCACATATAATGACACCAAACTACCAAACACACTTTTTACTACGTTTCTGCAGGGGTGCTTGATACGGTGGGGTTAGGAAATTAACTTTTTCCCACTGTAGTTCAATCTTGGAGTTGGTATATTTAATTTACGGGAGGTGTGGGGGGCACAGGGGGGCTTGCCCCCCTACAGAAACGTAGTAAAAAGTGTGTTTGGTAGTTTGGTGTCGTTATATGTGGAGAGGGTGTTATTTTCTTGTGATTTGTAGTGTTTGATATTATGAAATTCAATGTTATGGGTTTTAGATGTTTTGGGTTTTAAATGTTCTGGTCTCAGTGTTGTGAAATTAGATGTTATGGGCTTTAGATGTTTCAAAGTAGATCCCTGTGAGCATATGTGGTAGATGAAAATCACTTATAAGCACCACCTTAGCAGCTGTCACATGGATGGAACCAACTCTGTCCTTGTCAGTGGACTTGTAGGTTTGTATGAAACACCTGTGTAGATTGCAGCATCATTACCTGTCTGTATAGCAATGCATGGCACCATAGTGCTTCACCAGATTGGAGAACCTAGTGTGTAGAGCAATGCTTTCTCTCAAGAACCGTAGCAGTCTGGTGCATAGACTAGAGAAGAAGAAAACCAAAGTAGTGCGGTGCATAGACTAGAGAAGAAGAAAACCAAAGTAGTGCAATAATTTTATCTTAAAAGACTACAGTGTGAGACTCAATTACAGACCTCTGTTCATGTTCAGTAACTGTGAGGGGAGACATGATTGAAATATTGTGGTATGATAATGGGATAATAGTTCAAGAGAAGGAAAAGCTTGCAGTCAGTGGAACATAATTAAAGGTTAGAAGGTAAAGCAATGAAGTACTCCAGATACTTTAAAGGAAAACTAATAACTGCATATTCTGCTCTTAGTAAGTACAGCATCCATTGTATTTTATAGCATGAGCATGAGTTTATACTAATAAAAAAGTGCAGTTGCTATGAACCACTCAAGTTTTTATTGGAAGAGGTGAGGATTCTGGGTGTAATTATTCCCTGATGCTTAGTGTACATGTTGTATTGACACTGTATCCTGATAAGTGCAAACTGTATTAAGGTAAGGCTTCCTGCCCACCTTCTGTATCCACTGCTAGATAAGGGCAAAGATAAGAAGTTATGAACCTATGAATCTATGATGTTCTTTGTGTTTCACTGTTGCAGTCATCACATTTGGGTTATCCCTGCCAGGGTAGCCCTCGGCTGGCCCAAATACCAGAGGCTTAGTATTTCTGTGTCAGTTGCTGTAGCTTCAGGAATGACATCAGGTCTGCAGGAGTATAAAGTAAGGCAGCCAATGCCATTACATCAGTCTTTCCTGCAATGGAGCCCGAAGTAGAAGCAGTTTGTATGAGTGCCGGTCGGCTGCTAACTGAGTTTTGTCTACAAAATTGAAGTTGAAGCCCATTGGGGATCCTTTTTTCTTGCACTAACTGATGTCAGAAAAAGTTAATAATTGTCTTGCCTCTGGATACCACACTGAGACTTTCATTCTTACTGCGTCACTTGTTTAGGCCCAGACCACGACGTCCCCTGTTGTCACTTCTGTGCTTTGTTCAAAGCCAGAACTATATCATCGGGTCCTTGTTGTAGCTAGATATTTTCGATTACAGTCCTCGAATTCCGATATGTCTTTGATAAGCCATCTGACAGCAGAGCTTCCGATAAAACATAAAGATAAAGACAGAGACAGACCGCACAGGTCCAAACCTACCGATGATGCTTCCGTTAAGCTAGTTGTCACTTCTCCGGTCCTCGGTGAGGTGCTTTTGCAGCCCCTGATGCCCACTTCTGTGGATTCGCAGACCGCTACCGAGACCCTTTCACAGTCCAGTATGCCACAAAACTCTTCTTCGAATAAGGTTCCTGCGGTCTTCTTTATCTTGGATGAGTCCAGAGCCGCTGAGCAGGCACCGGCTTCCAAGGAAGACGTCTTCTTTCACAACTACCGTTCTTAGACCGAGTTTCTTAGGCCCAGGGTATGAGCCACACCCAAGAAACCGATGATCCAATCTCAGGCACCTGCATCCTTGCCTCAGTCTCAAATGCTTAAAATGGCGAAAGACCGTATCATACTGATCAGGGGAAGCCAAGCTACCCCCTCCAAAAGGAAAAGAGATCTGTCCCCTGTAGTTTTGTCTGAACAAGAGTCAGATGAGACTGATGCATCTGAATATGAAGACATGCAACCCCTCTCTACTTATGAGGATTCTGATGCAGAGGATTCTATCCCTTCAGCCTCTCCCCCAGAGTATTTTTCCTTTGGGGAAACCCTTCATACCTTAAGGGAGCATTTCCAGTGGGAGAGTCAAGACTACCCTCAGTCTAAAAAGAGATTCAGGGAATTCTTAGATCTTCCACAGTACAAACCCTTGGCCATCCCCCAAGTCCTGGATGTTGTGGAGGATGTTTTTCTGGAATCCAGCTTGACTCCTGACACCCTTCCTCCTGCACCCAGAAAACCAGACAGGTACTATAGACTCCCTGACTCACACACATTTCTTTTTAAAAATCCTACTGCTGACCCTGAGGTAATTTCTCAAGGTACTAAAGGGATTAAAGCAACCTCTGCTAAGAATCCCACCCGCTCAGATAGGGATTCCCGAGAACTAGAACGTTGGGGTAAAAACGTACACACCTCAGCTACTCTTGCTATCAGGGCACTAAATTGTCAGTTCTGTATGCTAAACTTTCAGCAACATACCCTGGAACTCCTCAAACAAAAAATTTCTTCCTTTCCTGCTTGTGCAGAATCTAAAGAGTTACAAGAGCTAATGCATTCTGCAAGTTAAGTAACTAAACACACCTTGCACTGTGGTTTTGATGCCCTAGAAGCTTCTTGTAGGGCAGCAGTCACTGGATCTGTCATTAGAAAACATGTATGGCTTAAGGAACAGCCCTTGCCAGACCATGTCAAATCTAAATTGTTGGATCCCCCCTTGCACAAAGACAACTTATTTGGCACTAAGGCAGAAGAGGTCTTAAAAAAGATGGAAGCAAAAGCAAAATCTATGCAGACTGTTAAGGATTTCTTACAGGTCCAGCCACCCAGGTTGAGCAGGCATTGACCCACCAAGCTCCCACTAAGCCAATCCAGCACAGGCCCTGGGGGACCAGACCCCCCCCAGACAACAGCCACAGGGAATGCAGAGACCTAATTAGTGGACTACCTCCACTTCAAAACCAGGGAGTTATAAGCCACCCCCTTATGGTAAGAACTCACAATGACTCACCTCCCCCACCCCCTCCCTCTGCCCACCTTCGCTTACCTCTAGGAGGAAAACTCTCCTTAAACGCAAGCACCTGGACCACCATTACCAGCGACTACTGGGTTCTCAACATAGTGTCTCAGGGATACAAATTTTCCTTCCACACCCTTCCAACCCCAAAAGGGTTCCCAGATCTACCTCCAAATCAATGGGCAGAGGCTCAAAAGCAAATCCTTTCTCTGCTTTCTATGAGGGCAGTGGAGCACATTCCTGCAGAACAGGCCAAGACTTTTACTCCAGACTTTTTCTGGTGCCCAGAAAAGAGGGCACCTGGTGCCCCATCCTCGATCTATCCATTCTAAACACCTTCCTGGTGATCCCAAAATTCAAAATGCACACCCTCCAACAGCTGCTACCCATGCTATCCAAGGATGCTTGGCTAGCCACCCTAGACCTCAGAGGCCTACCTCTACATTCCTATCAGGGAATCATGCAGAAAATATCTCTGTTTCAGGGCAGGATCTCAACACTTTTAATTCTCTGCACTTCCCTTTGGTTTATCTACTGCTCCCAGAGTTTTCACAAAATGACTGGCTCTGGCCATTGCTTTTTGCAGACAAAGGAATATCCAGATTTACCCATACTTAGACGACTGCCTTATTCAGGCAGCCAGCCAGGAAAAGCTGCTCAAGCACCTGGCCTTTGTAAAGACCGTACTAACCTCCCTAGGGTACACAATCAATGAAAAGAAATCCAAACAGTTGCCCACCCAAAGGATCATCTTCCTGGGAGCAAGCCTGGACACAGCATCCCAGATGGCATTCCTTACACCAGAAAAACAAATTTTCTTGACAGCCTACTTCTCTCAACTAGCCACCAGACCCCAGTTATCTGCAAGGAAGATCCTGCAAGCTCTGGGGTTCTTGGCATCTTGGATATTACTATTTCCATATGCTAGACTGCATATGAGGAAACTTCAGAGGTACCGAAAAAGCCTTTGGTGTCAACAGTCTCAAGACCTGGAGACTCTTATACGTATAATTCCTTGCCTCAGAAAAGATTTTCTTTGGCGGGCAACAGCCTGCTCCCACAGCAAGGGATTACCTTTTCACCACCCCCTGCCACCCAAACCTTCACCGCAGCCCCATTAGACTGTGCTTGGGATGCACACCTGGATGGCAGGTGCATACAGAGCCAATGGAGCCCGCAGCAAATCCCTCTGCACATCAACCAAAAAGAGATGATGGCTGTCCAGCACGCCTTCATAGCTTTCCAGCCCCTTCTTTCCCCAGGGGCTCTCCTGATCAAAACAGACAGCACCACTGTGATGTGGTATATCAACAAACAGGGGGGGACTCGCTCCTACCCTCTATGCAGGCTCGCCATGACCCTTTACCTCTGCCATGCAACTGCACCTATTAGCACAATTCCTACAAGGTTCTCTCAACTCTCTGGCAGACCAATTAAACAGAAATCTTCTGGACCCATTCAAGTGGTAGCTCAGCAGAAGAACTTTCACCCTAATAATTCAGAAATGGGGCACCCCAAAGGTCGACCTCTTTGCCTCCTACACCAACCATCAGCTCAGCAAATTTTGCACCAGGGAGCATCACTGCATGGCTTGGAAAGTGGATGCCCTGTCCTTCCCCTGGGTCAGTCTATCGGTCTATGCCTTTCTTCCACTACCCCTCATGCCCAGGGTACTGCTCAAAATAAAGGAGGAACAACCAAGGACAATTCTTATAGCTCCAGACTGGTCTAGCCAGCACTGGTACCCCTTGCTGCCCGGCCTGTCCCCACTGCCACCATGGCATCTTCCTCAGATTCCAAACCTCCTGACCCAGAGGGAAGGGGAATTCATGCATCCCCAATTGCAGACACTCAGTTTGGCAGCTTGGCTTATTCCCTAACCCTGGATTAATCTGCCAACCTCAGTAAACAGGTTCTAGATGTTATACGTGAGGCCAGATGCCCTAGCACTAGAAAGTCTTATTCTGACAAATGGAAAAGGTTCTGCACTTGGATCCAGGCTAAGGGAGCCAATACAGCACAGCCCTCCCTCCCTCCCATCCTGGATTACTTAGCTGACCTGCTACACAGTGGCCTCTCTTTCTCCTTTATAAAAATTCATGCCTCTGCTAGCTCTGCTCATTTCCCCACTGAGCAGCCCCTTTTCTCACACCCTTTAATCAAACAGTTCCTAAGAGGGGCTAGCAACTTGAGGCCACCCAGAAGAGCACCAACCCCAGCTTGGGACCTTAACTTTGAGTTGGAAAAGCTCACCCTGCCCCTTTCGAACCAGCTTCTTCTGCCAACCTAAAATTTCCCTCCTGGAAGACAGCTTTCCTTCTGGCCATCAGTTCAGCCAGAAGAGTCTCCGAGCTGCAAGCACTCATGGCTGTAGAACCCTTCATCATCTTCCATGCTGACAGGGTATCCCTCAGAGCTAATCCAGCCTTCATGCCCAAGGTGGTGTCCAGTGTGGCTCTCATCCAATCCATTCATTGCCCACCTTTCCTCCTAATCCCCCAGAACAAGGGGGGAAAGATCCTGCACTCTCTAGATGTGCACAGGCAGCTCAGATTCTGTCTAGACAGGACTAAATCCTTCAGAAAGTCTGATCAATTGCTGGTTATCTTTGCTACAGGGGCAGAAGGCAAAGCCATCTCCAAGCAAACCATTTCCAAATGGATAGCACACTGCATCCATTTCTGTTACAAACAACATGGAAAGCCTCCCCTCAAGGGAGTCAGGACTCACTCCACCAGAGCAGCCTCCAACTCTGCAGCTTTCCTCAGAGGAGTCCCTACCAGGGACATCCTGCAGGCTGCCACCTGGACATCTGTTCACACATTACTACCTGCCTCCATTCTCTAAATCCAGGGCAGGGTTTGTCTCTGCAGTCTTGCAGGGCATCCTGGCCAGCCCCTAGTTTCTGTGATTGCCTCCACCCATTTCCTCAGCTTTGGAAATCAACCCAAATGTGATGACTGCAACAGTGAAACATGTACAGTTGTGTACACTTGTGTAGATGTTCAAGTGTATTCTGTGTTGCATTCCTGGTTTCCCTCCCTCCTTTCCTTACAAGGCACATATTGGTATTTATTTTCTACTGGTGGGGTTCTTCCACCAGAACCTGGTTCCTACTTGGGGGCTCCTGACAGGTTAGGGCAAGAAAAACTGATGTAATGACGTTGGCTGCCTTACTTTATACTCCTGACGACCTGACGTCAGTCCTGAAATGACAGCAACCGACGCAGAAATACTAAGCCTCTGGTATTCGGGCCGGCCGACGGCTACCCTGGCAGGGATAACCCAAATGTCATGACTGCAATAGTGAATATACTCAACATCTACATTTATGGTAAGTGTACACAACTGTACTTTCTCCCCTCTCCTTGTTTTAGGACATGCAACTTAATATTAAGTCCTTGAAAGAGCAACTGTAGAAGGAGCAATGCAGTGACTGTCAAGGTGAAATCAAGATAAAAATGATTGTGCTCATGGTAACTGTAGAATATACTTGTATAAATCTGTATGATGTGCTTATTGTGAAATGAGCAATGTCAGGTAGAGTTTTCAGTCTGTGTTTCACATGATGGCAGCTGGATTCATCATAATCTTCCAAACTGCATATGAAAGTTGGAACAATGTTGTCAAGATGTCAGTCATGTGATTTGCAAAATACTTTTATCTGTACTTATGTATTATTGCAACCACATTCTGAACACGGCAAACAGCTCATTTCCAAACCATTTAATTTTCTCTCTAATGATGTTTTAGTGTTGAAACGACATTTTATTTGAAGGATGCTTCATGCTTCCTTCTGTTTTGCTGTCTTCATGGTATCTATGTAAGTACCCACAGTACTAAAGTGGAAATAGACTGAAATTTATGTTTCACTTTCTACTGATTAATGTACAGTTACAAATGCTGCTTACGCCTCCACAATAAACAATAAGAAGACAGCAAAACTGAAGGAAGCATGAAGCATCCTTCAAGTAAAACGTGGTTTCAACACCAAGACATCATTAGGGAGAGAGTAAAACCTAAACAGGATGTTTTTTACATCAGCCAAGGATCGGGGTATCTGATGTCTTTCTTAACATCACAGAGTGAAGCGCAGACCAGTAACATCGCAATTACTTTCACGGCGGCAGAAACATCATTTGACAGGCCTGAGAGGCTGCTGTCCTACCTTTCAACTGTCTAGATTATTGCAGAATGTCCAGATTTATGCCTCATATTTTTGGTCCGTTCCTCTTAAAAGTTGTGTTGTTCTGGCAAGTTAATGTGGAATGCTGTCGCTAAATAATGATATGCATTTGCGTTTCAGACTTTATTTCCTCCAGAAAATGTATGAAAACACTAGTCCTGTTATTGTAGCAACCTTTTAACAGCAGTATTTAAAACCTGTCCCTATTTTGGCCCCTTTGTTCACTACATACATATCTCGACAGGAATACGGCTTGGAAGTGAGCCGTTTGCCCTGTTCAGAATGTGGTTGCAATAATCTTCAAGTACCCTTTTATCTGAGGCCCAGAATACCCTGCTGCCCATTGAGACTCAGCAGAACAATGAGAGGGAAAATATACATGCCTTTGTATTTAATCTTCTGATGTTTGTCAATCTCACCTTCATTCTTGCTGGATGGGTTCGTAGCCGATCCTCGGCTCCGACTTGGCCACTTACTAAAGCTCGAGAGCTAATTTTACCGGCTCGAGGCAACCCTATATCCCATGATGCTAGGCGATAACTACCCAGATCTCGTTTGCCGCTTTAATGCAGGTGCGTTTTTACCGGCTCTTGGTAAGTTTTCAATTTTCAGACTTTTAGTCACTCCCTTTTGTCTTAGTTCCACTCCTTTTATTGTTTAACTGGTAACGGTTAATTTTAAACCCTATTCCCGTTAGTGGTTCCCCTTATCCCAGTTGTATATCCCTTCCCCTAGGTTAGGCCTTAAGCCTCCCCCTTTCCTAATTCTATCAGGGATTCTGAGTAGTGTTTGGGTGTGTTAGTATCCCTGTTTTATTTTTTATATTTGGATTGGGTGTTTGTGTGTGTGTGTGTTTTTTACTTTGGTGCTCCCTCGACACTGTTATGTCGAAGGACACAAAGGTCTCAGGCTTCAAGAAGTGTGACTCGTGCTGTCAGAAAATGTCTCTGACAGACGGTCACACTTCTTGTGTTTACTGCCTGGGACCTCTGCACCTGCAGGACTCTTGTTCTGTGTGCCAAGCATTCAGCCCAAGAGTCCTGCAGGAGCACAGAAACAAATTAATATTGAGGGGCTTGTTAAAGCCTGAGAGCTCCCCGACTACGTCTGCTCCGGGGAAGCCCTCGAAGCCAGTAAAGCCGTCGGCTCTGAGTCCCAAGCCATTGGCTACTGACTCACCTTCTGTGACAAGATCGGCTCTGGCTGGAGCCGATCCTTCCGTGTCACAGCTTCCAGTATTGGCTCCACTCTGCGCCGATACTGCTGAATCCTTGCACTCACTGTCGGCTCCGGCTGGAGCCGACGTATCCTGGGCTCCTTCGGCTCCACCCACCTCCAGAAAGAGGTCAAGATCCCCTTCGTTGGAGTCCATCCATTCGGCTCCGAGATCACCCCTACTCTTGGAGCGGAGCCATCGGAGCCGATCTTCTCTGTCGTCCAGGCTTTCTGACCACGACCTTGAGAGAGTGGTGAGTAGGCTATTAAAGTCTCAGGCATTGGCCCAAATGCTCCATAGCCCGTCTCATCAGATGGTAGATATTACACATCCACCTATTATTCCTCCTTCGACTCTCCTACAGAGTTCGGAGCTGGAGCTCCTCGGAGCCGTGACTGTTGTGGCGTCGGAGCCGATACCTCCCCATTCGGCTCTGTCGTCCTCTGCTCCGATCTCCTCCTTGATGCCTTCATTGGAGAGATCCGGGTGTCTGGTCTCTCTCGCTGGCTCCGAGGGGGCGAGTGTCATCAGACCCTTGTCCGACCCAGTTCTCCCTCTCGGAGCATCGGTGCTAGTGAGCTCGGCCCCGACATTGGCCTCATAGCCGTCCCTGTCGGTGCGGCCTGGGGTTCCTATCTCTTCGTAGCGGGAGCCCTCTGGCCTCTGTGATGGGGGAGCCTTCGAGGTGATGAGGAGTGTACTAGCCCCAGGGCATAGTCAACGGTCAGTTCCATCAGCTCCTCCCACTACAGTGCCTGCTGACGTCTCTTTCCACTCTCTTGCTCCCGGGCCCAGAGATCCAACGCCTCAGGTTTCCCCACTGGGAATATCTTCCTCTTCTGAGGCTTCTCCATCAGGTGAGCCTCTGCGTAAGAGGACATGTAAGAGGAAACATCTAGACTCCCCCAAGTCTATTACATCCGATACCGACTTCAATGAGTTGGAGGGATCCCCAAGGTCCGTCTCTGAGGATGTCTCTTTCTCAGACATCCTTGAAATCCTTAAGCAGAGGGGGACATGGCCTTCCCTTAATCCTTCCGAGGATGAGTCAGTTTACCTGGAGGCGTTTGGTTCTCAACCCTCCACCTCCTGGGTGTCTCCGCCTTTCGACCCCCTTATGGACGTGGTGGCTCGAAAGGCATGGACGACCCCAGATTCAGTGGAACCCACTCCTAGGAGGCCTTCTAAATTCATTACGGCCCCACCTGATAGGCAATTTTTAACAAAAGGTGTCCCGGTTGATGCCGTGGTGGTGGCCGCAGCCACCAAGAAGGAACTAGCTGATCCTTCAGTACCTATCCATCCTCCTAACAAAGATTCCAGGACTATGGATAGGTACGGTAAGTGGATGTTTTCGTCAGCGACCTTTGCCATGCGGTCGCTGAACTACTTGTGTCACTTCACCCGCCTTCAGAGAGATGTTCTCAAAGAATTGGGAGAAGTTTTACAGGATCCGTCAGCTGCTGGGTCCCAGGATAAAATTAACTCGCAGCTAGGAACCCTAAACTCTATTGTTAACTCCTCCATGCGGCTCATTTCATATGCAGCCGATGGAGCGAGTAGGGCCGCAGGCACAGGAGTGGTATTAAGGTGTCACGCCTGGATGCGGCTTTGTAATTTTGCAGACCCCTTCAAGGCGTCCTTCACAAATTCTCCTTTTGATGGTTCGACCTTGTTTGGACCTCAAGTGAAAGACACCTTGACCAGATGCGAACAAGATGGCAAGACTCTTTCTGCCGTAGGAGTCCGTTTCTCCACCCCTTCAAGACCTTACCCCAAGGGTCAGAAGGGAGGGAAAATGTGGTTCCGCAAATCTTAAGGAGTCACGTCTAATGCACGAGGTCAGTTTACCCCCAGAGGCAGAGGGGGTAACAACAACAGACGCCAACCTGGGGGCAGAGGGGGTCCGGAGAATCATGGTAGCAGGGAGCCTCTCTCTGACAAACCCTTCCAGCATCCCTGAGATGTTGCCCGATTGTCCACCTTCGGAGGCAGTCGGGGGGGAAGATTGTTGCTGTACCCAAAAGCCTGGCTTTCCCTTACTCAAGACAAATGGGTACAGTCAATCATATCCGAGGGTTACAAAATTCCCTTTATCCAAACCCCAGTTCAGCAAAAAGGAACCCTTCCAGATGTTCCACCCAGTCTAAGGGAACTAGCAGTACCAGGGATATCAAAACTGCTAGCAAAAAGAGCCATCCAGCCAGTCCCAGCAGACCAACTAGGATCCGGAATCTACTCAAGGTTCTTTTTAGTACCGAAAAGACAGGGGACTGGAGACCAATATTAGATCTCAGCAAACTAAACAAGTTTGTAAAGAGAACAAGATTCCGGATGGTCACGCTACAGTCCATTCTACCCTTTCTGGGCAAGGACAATTGGATGTGCTCGGTGGACCTTCAGGATGCATACTATCACATCAAAATTCACAGGCGCTCCAGAAGGTTTCTCCGCTTTCGGCTGGGGGCCAGTCACTACCAATTCAGAGCCCTGCCCTTTGGTCTCACTACAGCCCCCAGAGTGTTCACCAAATGTATGGCAGTGGTTATGGCTCACCTGAGACGTCAAGGATTCCAGGTGTTTCCATATCTAGACGACTGGCTCCTCACTGCCACCACCAGGCATCAACTTCTCCAAGCCAGAGATTACACCATTCACATTTGCAGAGGGCTAGGAATCTCTATAAATTTCAAAAATCTGCCTTGTCGCCTTGTCAATCTATTACCTTTATAGGCGCCAATTTGGACACTGTACAACTTTCAGCAAAATTAACAGATCAAAGGATCTTAGATATTCAAAACCACATCCATGTTCTTCTTCAGAGCGACAAAATTCAGGCCAGGTATGCCCCGAAAGTATTGGTTCTTATGGCGGCTGCCATAACACTTCTTCCCCTTGCCCGCTTTTACATGCGTCTCCTACAGTGGATGCTTTTCGCCCAATGGTCTTTTCAACAACTCCCTATGCATCACAAGATCATGATAACTCCAGCTTGCAAAAGGCATCTGTCCTGGTGGATATTGTCCCCTCAAGTCCATCAAGGCAGACCCTTTGTTCCTCCCGCCCCGGTCGCCACGGTTACATCGGACGCCTCCCTGATCGGGTGGGGGGGGCATTTTCAGGGCAGGATGGTCCATGGCACTTGGCAACCTTTCGAATGCCACCTACATATAAATGTCCTGGAGAGGAGAGCAGTGCTTTTAACGTTGCAAGCCTTCCACGACTCTCTTCCCCTGGGGACTATTGCAATCCAAACGGACAATATGTCCGTAGTGTGGTATATCAACAAGCAGGGCGGAACCAAGTCCTATCCCCTGTGTCGAGAGGCACTCAGACTTTGGCAGTGGGCAATCTCTTCTCAGTGGTTTCTGATAGCAACGCATATCCCCGGGAAGTCCAACATCATAGCGGACAGGTTGAGCAGAGCTATTCTCATGCCTCACGAGTGGTCTCTCAAACAATCTGTGACGGAAGAGATTTTTCAGAAGTGGGGCCTTCCTTGCTGCGATCTTTTTGCTACGCCTCAAAACAGCAAATGCCCCAACTTCTTCACCCTCTTCCCCCTTCCAGGCCATCCCGCCAGAGACGCTCTAGTCCAAGATTGGCCCCGGGGACTTCTCTATGCTTTTCCACCTTTTCCTCTAATACCACAGATAATTCAGAAAGCAACCACCTTGAGAGCCAAGATGATTCTCATTGCCCCTTATTGGCCTCGACAGATATGGTTTCCGTTCCTGCATCATTATCTTTTGGTACAGCCTTGGCATCTGGACCCGGTTCCAGATCTTCTGACCCACCAGTCGGGGCAGCTGTACCAATCCATACCTTCTCTCAACCTCACTGCTTGGTTGCTCCACTTCCGTCCCTAGCCAGGCTTCCTATGATTTCTAATCCCGTCCGGGATATCATAGTAGCTTCCCTTAAATCTTCCACCAGAAGGATTTACACTAGTAAATGGCAATGTTTCTCCTTCTGGGCAAAAGCTAGGAATATAGATCCCTTTACTGCTCCGATTCATTCGGTCTTGGACTTCCTAGCTGAAATTTTTCACTCAGGATCTTCTTCCTCCACAGTTAAAGTTCAGTTGGCAGCTATTTCAAATTTTCATATAGGCTTGTCGGACCACAACATCATGTCCCATAAGCTTTGCAAGGCATTCCTTAGAGGTGTATTTTTACTTAAGCCTCCGATCAAAGACCCTCCACCACAGTGGGATCTAAATTTAGTCTTAACATCCTTGATTCTTCCCCCCTTTGAACCTGCGGCTTCCTGTTCATTGAAATTTCTTTCCTGGAAGACACTCTTCCTAGTCGCCATTACTTCTGCTAGGAGAGTATCTGAGCTTCATGCCCTCTGCATTCGTCCTCCCTACTTAATCTTCCACAAGGACAGAGTTTCTCTAAGGACTAATCCGTCTTTCTTACCCAAGGTGGCGTCGCAGATGAACTTAAATCAATCTATTGATCTCCCAGTTTTTTTCCCAAATTATACTAATAGAGTGGAGCAAAAACTACATTATCTGGATGTTCATCGCCAGCTCCGATATTATTTGGACAGAACCAAACAAATTAGGAAATCTGATCAACTGTTTTTAACATATGCAGAGAACAGGAAAGGCCTTCCGGTATCTGAGGTAACCCTATCTAGGTGGTTGTCTTCTGTGATTACATGCATTTATCAACTCAGAGGTAGAGAGTTGACTTCTAGGCCAAAAGCCCATTCAACTAGAGCACTAGCTACATCTACAGCTTTTCAAGCTAGACTACCAATAGACACTATTTGTGCAGCAGCCACAAGGGCCTCTCCTCATACCTTTGTTTCGCATTACAAATTGGACTTGGCCTCCAGAAACAGGGCAAATTTTGTTTCCACCATTCTCAAGAGTCTGTTCTGTTGAGCCACCCAGGATAAAAGTGCTAGGGACGTGGTCCCATCCAGCAAGAATGAAGGCGAGATTGATAACTTAACATTGAGAAGTTATGTACCTACCATAACGTTCCATGTTAGTTGTCTTCTCTCGCCTTCTTTCTTGCGTCCCGCCCACCATCCCCCTAGCCTGGACAGACCGAGAAGTTTGTTCCTCTTCCTTGAAGAGTCCTGATCTAGCATTTCCAGCTAAATAGCTTACTAGTGTAACTAGATTAGATTGGTCTCTGGCGGGATTATTCCCTTTTTCCTCCTCCTCTCCAGTTGGAGGACTATATTCCATAATTTTTCTTTAGCTAACAAACGAGATCTGGGTAGTTATCGCTTAGCATCATGGGATATAGGGTTGCCTCGAGCCGGTAAAATTAGCTCTCGAGCTTTAGTAAGTGGCCGAGTCAGAGCCGAGGATCGGCTCCGAACCCATCTAGCAAGAAAGAAGGCGAGAGAAGACAACTAACATGGAACGTTATGGTAGGTACATAACTTCTCATTATCGCTCATGATATTGGGTATACTGTGGTGTGATCACTCATGATGTTGGGTATACTGTGGTGTGATCACTCTTGTCTGGTATACTGTGGTCTGATCTCTCATGATGATGTGGGGTATATTGTGGTCTGATCTGTCATGATGTGGGGTATATTGTGGTCTGATCTGTCATGATGATGTGGGGTATATTGTGGTCTGATCTGTCATGATGATGTGGGGTATATTGTGGTCTGATATGCCATGATGATGTGGGGTATATTGTGGTCTGATATGCTATGATGATGGGTATATTGTGGTCTGATATCTCATGATGATGATGATAAGGGGTATATTGTGGTCTGATATCCCATGGTGGTGATGATTGCTATGTTGTGGTCTGATCTCTCATGATGATGAGTATATTGTAGTCTGATATCTCATGATGATGATGGGTATATTGTGGTCTGATATCTCATGGTGATGATAATGATGATGGGTATATTGTGGTCTGATATTTCATGATGATGATGAGTATACCACAGTCCCATCACATGATGATGTTGAGTATACCACGGTCCGATCTCTTATGATGATGATGAGTATACCACTGTCTGATCTCTCATGATGATGAGTATACCATGGTCCGATCTCTCATGATGATGAGTATACTATGATCTGATCTCTTGTGATGATATTGAGTATTGATTGTTGATCAAAACTTTTGACTTTCATACTTAAACACAAAGGCTTGACCAGAGGTGACGCTCTTTATCAACTAGTTTTCAAGTTGTGAAATGTATTACTGCTACTTGTGCACACATGTGTGGAGAGACACACACACAAAGTAAAGTATTGAGCAGAAAATATGCTTAGTCTGGATACTTTAAATAAAATTGTGTTAATGAGCCCAAGATCATGCTTGTGTCAATACTAGCATGTTTAAAGCTGGAGCTATTTATATGGCTTGACATAAGGCAACCCACAAAAGAATCTCTGAATGCAAAATTTACATAAGGAAATGACAATTTGTTTGTTAAGACTTTGCAAGCTAAGAGAGAACCACAGCAATAGGGATACGGCATAAGGAAACAATAAGAAAAAATGGTAGATCTTGATTCTCATTTCCGCTTCCTTTCTACTGTTCTTAATACTCCTGGTCCATCTTCACCATCAGTGCCCTTTCCATTCAGGACCCCAATACATATTGTTGAAAATTCAAAGTGGTAAACACATCACTGTAACAGAAACTGAAATTTGTTTTTGTAACGTTAAAAATTGATAAGGAAACTGTAAAGCAAGGGGCACTGTGGCCAGTAACATGAAGTGATAATGAATTGGTGTTAAATGCAGAAAACAAATTACCAAGGAATCTTAAAACTTCTGTAGAAAGGATAAAAAGAAAGAAAGGCAATCAATCAAATAAACCCAACTTTTTGAGACTGGAAGCAGGTAAACATGCTATATTATGCTAGTCCAGGATATTTGAAGGCTAATATATAAATGAATAAATAATTTAGGCAACACTGAATTAAGCTAGACCAGACAATGATATATGAAAAATTAAATAAATAAGTTAAAGTCAAACAGAGCACCTCACTGGCCCTCTTCAAGGGGAATCTTGATGAGTGGATGGGAAATAGAAAATTCACCCCAAGGATGACTCCAGTAGCTCTACTCGACAGAGGCACTGGGAACTAAGGTCGGGTGGCACGATGCCAAGGTAATCCTATGGGCTAGGCTTGTAAAGGCTCCAGGGCCATTAGCCTAGTACACACCTATGAACCTATGAACCTATAAAGTGTATCATGAAAAGACTGGTATTGATGTGATGGCATAACAAGGGTAAATAATTCTGTAATACCTGTTGAAGGTGTTTATGTACATCAGTGGTGATTTATGACCTTTTTTAAAAAAATCTTTATTCAATTATCACTTAAAACACATACATCGATTTATATAAAAGAAAACAAGCCATATTAACATGTTCTCAGTTGCAAGTATTATACATTACATGTATTCTTTTGTATAACTGTCATCAACCCAACATTACATAAATTGCTCAATTTCTGCCTTCCATTAAACCTCACTCCTCTTCCAAAACATTGTTCTGCATGTATTGTTCCCACAATTTCCATTTTTTCTATAGAATATGCTCCTACCCTTTTCTAAAGTTTCCACTTCCTGTTTTTTTATTTTATTTTATTTTATTTTTTTTTATTTTATTTTATTTTTTTGACTGGATACATGTCCGATTGGAATGGATATGTCCTTGTGGAGAAAAGCCCGTCAGAAAAGTTCCACACATACATATTAGTTTACATAATTATACACAGAGAATATATTATGTTTGATAATTTAATACATAGGTACAGAGAGAGATATAGAGAAAGAGAAACCAAATGCCTTACTAATACGTAATGCAGGTACAATAAGATTAATTGAATTATAAACATATAAGACTAATATAGGTGTAATATATATACATAATACATATATATATAATATTTAAAAAAAGGAAAAAAGGTCAGAGTAAATGCTAGATAGAGGAAGAGCCTAGAGAAAAGCATGAGGAAGTGGGGGGGGGAGGGTGTTTGGTTTATCTCTGGTTTTTGGAAAACACACTTTTTGATTTTTAAAGTGAAGGGTTAGATTTTTTTTTGAATTTTTGGTTTAGGTGATGGTGGTGAGTGAGTTGAGGCGAAGGGATTCCATTTTTTTTATGGAAATTTGCAACATGAAGTCACCCAGAGTTACAGGATTTGACTGTTGAGAGCAAGTAGCTATTTGTTGAACAGAAGACTAGTTAGGTTTAGATATGGGTGATTAAATTACGCAGTGCAGGGATGGAATCAGGATGATGGTAATCAGCTGGGAAGCAGCAATGGTAGTAGTAGTTTCTTTCTGCAGTAGGGGGATAATGAGGGAAGGGAAAACAGGTTGTAGTGGAAAGGAGGGTTCTGCCCAGAACTTTTAGATGTGAAGTTGATTTTTATTTTGAGTTGGAGGTAGTAGTTCTTTGTCTAGTAAAATGGATTTTTTTTATTTTTATCTCTGTTACAGTATTCAGTACTTCAAATACAACTGGTTTAGATTTTTGTTTCCATTTTGTAGTAATTGCTTTTTTGCCAGCCACTAGAATTAAACCTAACAAAGCCTTACTATGTCTAGGCAATTCAGATCCTGCATCCTACCTCAAAAAATATTTCCTTAGTTACACCCATTTGCTCAGCCAATATTCCTGACAGAGTATGCTGTAGAGAATTTTTAAAGTCTGCCAACTCATTATACTCCCAAAACAAAGGTTCCCATTTACCTCTTTCTTACCCATTATACCTCCAATATTTGGCATCTACCTGTGGAAAAATTCTTTGAAATCCACTTGGGGTATACAAGTGCTTATTCAAATACTTCCAATTAAAAATCCTAAATAATCTTGACCTTGTTGCATATTTGGGAGCCATATGTATGTCCTCTCATTGTTTCCTTGTGAACTGCTTTTACAGTCTCTCTCCCCAATCTTTTCTAACCTCCTCTGGTTGATTCCTATAGTTATTGTGCAGTATTAACAGTGAGATATGCATTTATGCAGTGAATGCAGTAAACTGTGCAAGTATTAAATGCAGTGTATGTACCTCAGGCATTCCCAGAAAACATTAATTACCATTTCAAATACTACCATAACTGCACCCTAGGAGGTTAACATTCATAGAGAACTAACATCTTCGTGAAGCTAAGCAACATGCTAATAAAAACAGTGTTCTAAAATGCAGTAAGGAAAATTGTAAAAGGCTATAGATTCATTGATGTATCAAGGGGAAAATGTAACTGTAATAGCAGATAATAAACTGTATAAACCTTGACAGTGCTTTACATACAATCTTGAATACTTATTCTGTAGCTCAGGAAAAACAGAAAATGTATTTTAAAAGAAACATTCTTCCTCAAAACACATAGGGGCCAGTCATTCTAAAGTCGTCTTCTTTCGGCTGCTCCTGTTAGGAGTCGCCACAGTGGATCATCTGTTTCCATTTCTTCCTGTTCTCTGCATCTTGCTGTGTCACACCAGCCACCTGCATGTCCTCTCTCACCACATCCTTAAACCTTATATTAGGCCCTGCTCTTTTCCTATTACCTGGCAGCTTCATCCTTAGCATCTTTTTCCCAATATGCTCTGCATCCCTCCTCAGCACATGTCCAAACCAATGTAATCTTGCCTTTCTGGCTCTTGTCTCCAAACCTTCCAACCTGGGATGACCCACTAATATACTTATTCCTAATCCTGTCCACCCTCAACACAGTCAGTCATTCTAAAGTGCAGGTTGCCATTTCTGCTTTCATCATCATGGCACATTATTCTTTTGCACAAAGAAGGAAATTCAGCAGACATTAATAGCTTTAGACCTATAGCAATCTTATCTCCCCTCACCCAAATACTTGAAACATGTATTCAAAAAACAGTTCTAGACTATCTCCTGCAGGAAAAACTCGTATCTTTTATAAAACATGGATTCCTTTCTTTCCCATAATACTAGATCTGCCCTTCTAACTTATAGAGATATTCTCAGTACAGCTAGTGATAATGGCAAACTAGTCTCTTAATTATTTCTAGACTTGTCTAAAGCCTTCGACACAGTGACAAACATCTACTTCAAATGTCCTCACTAGGTCTCTCTCAGCTCACTCTTCTGTAGTTCAAAAGCCACCTGTCCAATATGTATCAATCAGTAAAATGGCACTCCATCCTCTCCTTACCTCCTAGTCACCACCAGTGTACCACAAGGCTGTATCCTTGGTCCCTTCCTCTTTAACATTTTCACCAATACCCTCTATGCATCCACAAAACAGACCACCCTAATACAATATGCAGATGATTGCACTCTGATTTGCACATCTGACAACATGGTACACCTCCAAAAAAGTACTCTGGAAGCTTTAACAGCAACTAAAATGTGGCTTTGTAACTTACAACTCATGCTCAACCCCAAAAAGATTATTACTACTTTTTTCCCCACATTCCTTCCTTGCACCACTGAAATCACTTCTATTAGCAAATTATTGGGGGTAATAGTGGATGCTAACCTTACATTCAACCTGCATATACAAAATTGCACAAGATAAAAGTCATCAAAAACTAGGAATACTTTACAGAGCCAAAAACTTTCTCACAGATGCAACTAAAACTGCACTTGCCACTATTTATCTTCTTTCCACACTTCTTTATGGTGCTCTTATTCTTACTAACCTCCAAGCTTCACAAAAATTAAAACCTGAGCAATGCTTTAATAAAGTTGTTAAATTTGTAGCAAATCCCCCTTTCAGAACCTTCCACTGTATAGCACTAAAAAGCCTAAATTGGTTAGAACTGCCTCATCAATTAATATATACACAGAGTCTTGCCACCTAAAAAAAATTATCCAGTATCCCGCTTCCTGTCCAGCACTAAAAAACATTCTACAGAATTGTGTACCCAGTTGGTCATTGCAATACAGTGACTCCTGTATGTCTACAGCCCTATCAAATCTCCTGAGCAGTGTCTGTACTTGTACAAGGTTTACTAAGGCCTGGAATTCCTTACCTGTATCCATCAGGTCAATACCCTCCCTCCCATCTTTCAAAACTACTCTGAAAGACTTCCTAGCTAAAATGTGACTGTGTTCTTGCTCAATACCAGGATAAACTTTATCCCTAAATGTGAACTAGTACCTTTTTATTACTTATACCTCCTTACTCTCCCTTCTTCACTTAATGCCTTAATTCTATCAAATTCCCTTCCCTGACTTTCTGTCTAAATATACCATAAGCCTGATTTTCCCTCACTTCATATTTCAATTCCTGTTTGTATCAGACTAACTGACATTTAATTTCTCTACAAACTGTCTAAAATTTCTATAAATAATAAACGATTGTCATATAACTTGTATCGATTCTTAACCAATGTTTTTTATATTGTCACTAATTTGTTAGAACTGTTTAAACTGCAGATGGTTTTCTTTTACTTTTGAAGACTGCAGAATTATTGTTAAAATGTTGTGTAATAATCTGGAGCTTTCCCCCCCGGGCCTTTGCTGAAAATAGGTTCTACCTAGTCAGACTTTTCCCAGTAATCAGCAGTCGTGGTATTGTGGCTGAAGAACACTAAAAGATGCTTGAAACTGAAAAGATTTTCAGGTATTCATCTGTAGGAAAATTACTTCTTGGAAGGCCTGGGATAAGTGCCCATATTTTGCAGCATTTCAATTATTATTTTTTAGCAGAGCCTTGAATGGACACTGCTCATTTTAAGATAATTTGGTGCAACTAAAAATGCAAGTGTGTGAAGCTAGCTTGCAGCTGAACTTAATTTCTGATCTGTTATAAATGACAGGCAGCAATGCCCACTGAGGGGACTTAATTATTCTTTCAGCAGCATTGTGTGAACTATGAACCTTGACTCCATGACCTACGCTCAAGCCATCTCATCTCATTCGAAAGACATCCTACTCAGGAATGCAGCACCCCACTTATACTGCACTGCATATCAGAACAGTTAGGAATAATAATAAACATATTTTCAAGTGCAAGCATGCAGAAGGCAGATGTTAAACGTGCACATTTGTGTATGTATGCGAGTGGGCGCACCCCCCCCCCCACAAGCACAGTTGTAATATAGCGAATAATTATTATCATGTAGAGAAACGGAAGAAGTCAGGCAGGCAGCCAGTCAAAATCACTAGTTCAGCCATCCATTAGGGATGTTGTGCATTACTGTTGTTGTTGTGTCTTTCGGCTTTTCCCGGTTAGGGGTCGCCACAGCGGAACTCTGGTTCCCTAATGATTGGCAGTAGATTTTTACATGCCGAGTTGCCGGCCCTGACGCGCAACCTTCAACGAAGGTACACCCATTCACACATGTCTCCACACAGAAGACGCTGTAGCTGAGAATCAAACAGGACAACGTCTTACTGTGAGGCGACCGCTACCGCAGCACCACCACCGCAGGAATTATGGTTGGTTTTGTTCTCTGCTGGTCAGATTTGATGCAGGAAGATAAAACTCAATGGATCAAACAAAAAGGCCAAGACAGAGTAAGTCAGAGTCATAATGCCCACACCTTACTGTGTATCACTGCAGTTATGCCATTTTAAGTAATTTTTTTGTTATTTTTTTATTTTGATTTGTTTGAGGGCTGAGAATTTTAACATTCTTTTTTAGTAGTTCAGTGAACAAGCATTGATATGAGCTGTTGTGCTTCATATATTCAGGTGAAAAAATGTTAACTCAAAGCCGCAATATGTATAACTTTGAATCCTTGGAAAGTATTTCCAGATTTCATATAATGCTTTTTGTTTTCTGACGATAACAAATTGGGAGGACTTTACTAAGCTGACAAAAACAAAGGGTATGGGTAGCAGATAATAGACCATTGTCTCCATAGTGTTTATCACCATCTGAAGACATCATGAAAATTAAATTGCCTTTGTGTATTTCATGTTTTTTTCGTATGATATTTTATTTCTCAGTATTTATACAGGGAGATATTGAAATAAACATTCCAGTGGGAGTTATAAGATTTACTTCCAGTGCACTATGCTGTTACCCAATTGGAACTCTTCAGTTTTATTCAGTAACAGCTAGTTAATTAACGTCATATAAATATATGCTGAAATACTTAATAATTCAAACAAATGCACAGTACAGAGAGTCAAATCCTCAGGAAAGATGACTGTAATATCCATGTCAAAAATGGAAGCATGAAACTTTTTGAAAATGTAAAAAAAATCAATATACTTCATTTTAAACGTGGAAGAAGCAGTCACACATTTTCTAACAAAAAAACCCAGCATATTCTTGGTTTTCAGGTGAGAACTAGACACTGGCTATCCTTAATTAGAAGTTTATTAAAACAATTGTAAATGTCACCTAGTTGTAAAGAGATAATATTTGGCTTTACATATGTGAACAGATGTAGCCTTTTCTTTATATGTGAACCACACTAGATTCTTGCATAGTAAGCAGTATCTCCTTTTCTGAATATAGGAATAGATAAAGATTTCATTTATGATTGAACACAAATGCACATGCTCTGTGATTGTACAGCACCAAAAACAAAATTAAAATTGTTGTCTTGTGTAACAAAGAGTAATAACTTAGTGGAGTGGGTGATTATGTTTACATCTCTCACTTCCTGGCCTAAGAATTTTGTTTTTCTGGGATCCACCCTAAGGATCAAGCCTGACCCTCAAGATTAAATTTCACCATACCTCTGACTCCTCCAAGGTTACAGTCCGACTGTAACAGCAGTAGCAGGCTGGAAACACAGCATCATACTCCAAAAGTGACAGCAGGCTGAAGATACAGCATCACAGTCTGATTGTAACAGCAATAGCAAGCTGGGGACACAGCATCACAGTCTGACTGTAACAGCAGCAGGAGGTTGGAAACATAGCATCACAGTCCGACTGTAACAGCAGCAGCAGGCTGGGGGCACAGCATTGTAGTCTGACTGTAGCAGCAGCAGGCTGGGCACACAGCATCGCAGTCCGACTGTAGCAGCAGCAGGCTGAGAACACAGCATCAGTGTCCGATTGTAACAGCAGCAGCAGGCTAGGGTACATAGCATCACAGTCCAGTTGTAACAGCAGCAGCAGGCTTGGGACACAGCATTGCAGTCCGACTGTAGCAGCACCAGCAGGCTGGACACAAAGCATCACAGTCAGAATGTAGCAGGGACACAACATTGCAGTCAGCCTGTAGCAGCAACAGGCTGAGGACACAGCATCTCAGTCCATCTATAGTAGCAGCAGCAGGCTGGAGACACAGCATCACAGTCCAAATGTAGCAGCAGGCTGGGGATACAGCATCACAGTGCCAGTTGCAGCAGCAGTCTGTGGACATATCATCACAGTTAAAACTGTAGCTGCAGGCTTGGAGATGCAGAATTACAGTCCAAGTTTAGCAGCAGCTCAGGGGCACAGCAAACTGTTAAGAGCAGGCTAAAGCATAGAAGCAGTTTATATGTCCTAGTAATTCCGTAAGGTGTCTTTTTCCAGTTCTTAGGTATTGGATTGTCTAAGGATGTACTTCTAAAAGTTGACTTCTCTTTACTATACAGGAAAGAAATATTTTCCAAATATTTTATTTTCTGTGTAAGCAACTGTAATCTTAATAAAGTAGAAATTTTGTTTAAAAGTAGGTTTTTTGTCTGCTGGCTGCCATTAAACATGTGTATCAGCTTCTTTTGCACTGTGTTGCTATTTTGACTACTTGATATTACCACACTTCTGGCATAATGAATGTTGTTGACCATTTTCAGAGGGTATCCAAATCTCATTTGAAGTGGGCTTTTGCACTGTGACAGATTCAGACTAGTCAGCTGTATAGAAGAGTTGTTGAAAGATTTGTTGATCTGCTGGTTGGTATTTCTGGGATAAAGCTGAGCAGTAGCTATCCACTCCTAACTAGTTGTCACATGAGAATGGGAAATGCTTATTCTAAAGCAAAGTAAGTATTTTTCTTGTCCTCTACTATCTCCGTGTATAATTATTCCTTTTGTCTTCATTTGTCATAGGAGAAAACTTTGATCAGAGTCCTTTGAGAAGAAACTTCAAATCCAAAGTTCTGGCACATTATCCGCAGAATGTGGAATGGAATCCATTTGACCAAGATGCAGTCAACATGGTAAAAGCACACACACACACATATATATATATATATATATATATATATATATATATATATATATATATATATATATATATATATATGTGACTTGTATAATGTCTTTTGTATGTGCAAGTGTGCTAAAGGAAGTGCTTGCACTTTAGAGATACAGTGGCCTTATGGTTAGAGAATGACCCTTTCACTACTTGCCTTTTTGGTGACAAATTGGAGTGACCACAGTAATTCTAGTCACTATAGTTACTGCTTGAAGATGAAAAATAATGTATGAGCCTTGTAGTAGCTATTATTGTTGTATTATGCTTGTTTCTGTTTTCTCTGCCAGATGAATTTTGACAAATAGTATTTAGTAGATCCAGTTTTAGAGAGACTACTTTCACTGAACTGGTTTACTCCTAATTAACTGTATTTCTGTTCTGGACCAGCACTTCAGAAAAAAAATCAAGAGCAACTTTGAGAGCATTTAATGGAGTAGAAAATGTTCCAATTTCACTGCACAGAGAGCAGCATTATGATTTTGTTGTCTTTTTGTTGCTGCTGTTCTGATGACAAATTTACAATAGTAAAGTGACCTGTCTCAAAGGAGTCCTACATAAAGCACGTTGGCAACAGTACACACTATTTACTGCTTCTGCTATGGACTGATGATGAAAAATAACCTTCAGCTGGATGAAACAAATCTGTAAGTCCTTCAGCCAGTGAAAATAAAGAAAAAAAAACATTCTTCAAGTGGAAAAGCCATTCTATTCCCCCTACTTATGTATACAAGTTCCCCAGTTACACAACCACAGTGAAAAAAAAAAGAAAAATTCCAGAGAATGAATCATTGCCACAGTACACAGCTTGGCAGTGATGTCTTGTGGAACTTTTTTTTTTAATCAGGAAGTTGTACATATGGGAACAGAAATAGAAAAGTTTGAATTCACCCACATTATACTCATCCAGGCATAGGAAAACTGCACACACTACTGCTAGTGCTTCTGTTTTCTCCAGTGAGTATAATGTCATTATATAGGATAACTGCTATAGTCTGCTGCCCTTGATTCACCTCTGGGTCTTCTTTTACAGATATTACCTGTTATTGGGTGGCCCAGTCGTGCAATGGATAGCATTGTCACCTTTTAGCAAGAGGTTCGCCATTTTGATTCTTGGCTGGGATGCCTTCTGTGTGGAGTCTGCGTGTCCTGTCTGTGTTCGCATGGGTTTCAGGGTACTCTGGTTTCCTCCCACATTCCAAAGACATGCAGCAGGTGGATTGGATACGCTAAACTGGCCATAGGTGTGAGTGTGCATGTAAGTGTGTGGTGTGGAAGAACAGCTGAAACAAGTTTCTACTTGGTGGTGGTAGATGATTGTCCCTGTTGAGGTGACACACTGACCCCATGTGCAAAAATGGGAAAAAAGGGTTGATGGATGGATGAATCCTGAAGTGTTCCTACTATTTCCATTTTTGTCAGTCTCCTTCAGCTTTCATTTTATCTGTAGTAGTTCCATTAGAATAGGAGTCTTACACAAATTGTGTCAAAAAGTCACATAAATAAAAGGATTAGAAGAATTGTTACAAAAGTAACAAAAATGTTAAATTTTGATTTGTTCCTAATAATCTAATGCTTGCTATCCTCTAATAAACTTCTTGTAAGGAGTAAGGAAGAAGAACAAATAGTTCCTCTTATGTCAGTGTGACAGCTGCAGATTTGCAAAGCATCTCAACCACTGAAAATGTGTTCCGACAGAATCAGGTAAAAGAGACAGAAAAACACTTTGTATTTTTAAACACAAAATATGGCCAAGATTGCAATTTACTCGAACAAAACTGCTTTGGCAAAATGGTTGCATGCCCTAAAGGTACTGCTTTTTATAAAATGTACCAAAGTACTTCATTCCTATTATTTTCAGTTTCATTTTTTAAACTTACCTTTACCTTGCATCCAATAGTTATCTTCACACCTAATAGTGGTGTAAATGTACCCAATGCCCAGATAACTCAGGTTTCCAAGTGTTATAATTTTAAAAGTGTATTATAGTTTTATCTGCATATAAATTAATTCAGGGTAAAATATTATATTATATTAGCATACCCTGACCCACGTCTAACAATAAAACTCCATGCTGCTAGCTAGCTGTTTCCTTTTCAGTTATACCACATAGAGTCATGGTTATAGAGTTTTACTGTAGCTTAATGCAGTCTTCCTTTCAGCCCTGTCACATAAAAAATGTCATGGCTAGGTAGTCTGAGGGTCTATATTATATAAGCGAACGCACTGAATTGGGAACGCTATATAATTGACCCACAATCCATGAAAACCCAAAATGTCGAACACACGGATTAGCGATTTTTTTTTTCCCTGGGAAAAAAATCACTGATCCGTTAAAAAAAAAAATAAAAAATAAAAACACAAAATAAAGTGAGGGGCTGTGCCCACCACACCCCCTATACTTAAATATACCAACTCCGAGATCTCACCACAGTGGAGGAAATGACAAAGTCCCGAAAATGGCCCATCTCTGTTCCGTGCTTTCGGTATTTTGCCATTTTGCGTAATGACATTCGACTAAACAGTGTTCGCGATTCATTGCGTTCCCTAAAATAATAGGGACCAGTCTATGACACATTACTGTGTAACAAAAATGAAGTGTTCTGACAACTGTACTGTATAACAAATTAAACAATACTGGCTAATTAGTACTTAAAAATGAGTATGCTGACTGGAGAGTCCATTCAATTTTCCCATTGTAACTCAAGCATTTCCCAACGTAAACAAGTCCAGCCGCTCAAGTCTGCTAGAAGGGTCAGCTTTCTATTGAAATATATTCCATCTGTCTAGGCTAAGTTCTTTTATGTATCACAGTACAAAAAAAATTAGTATCACCAACATTCTGCAAAAAGCGTGGACAGTTCAGAAGTATTTTTACCAATAGTATGCTCGACCATGCTGCCAGAAGGCATAGCTCTCAACTGTCCAGATTTTTACAGAATGTCCCTGGTTTTCCTCATTTTTCCAGGGTCCTTTGTAAAATTAGTTTCTGCTAAATGTCTTAGCCTTTCTTTCAGTCAGTATTGGTAGACATTAGAGTTTTCGTGCTTCCCACATGAAAAACAAAAATTCACACAGCTCACTATGGAGATGTTTGCTTCTTTGTCCCTTTCCTTACACTATATTGATGTATTACTCAAGCATGCCGACATAAGTGCTATATGCATGCACAGTACATCAGACAGCAGTACAGGGAGCAGAAGAACGCTAAGGTGCTGTCATACAGTTACATTATTTAAGAAAGGCAAGTATTTCTTTCATAAATAATGGCATTGTATGATAGCAATAATCCATGACTTTGTGTGGGTGTCATAGGGCTTCATCCTCGTGATCAAACCACACCAACCATGGGTAATTCCTTTAATACCCACACCCATTTGTGGATTATTGATAAAGTATCATGGCTAGATAATCTGTGTCTATATACTGTATAGAATAAGCACTGACATCAGGTGACATCAGTTGTTTTGAATAAGTCTGATATAATTCCTTACCAAAGGCAGTGGATTAGGTCTGGAGTAGAACATGGTACCAGGTCCTCTAAAAACTTTCCCTCCATAGGGATTTACTAAAAAAGAAAAACTAAGGTGATGCTACATCTCTGATTCTCCTCATAGCAATATTCCACTCTCTCTCTCTCTCTATATATATATATATATATATATATATATATATATATATATCTTTATATATATATATATATATATATATATATATATATATATATATATATTATTGCTATAGTAGATCATGGGTGGTATAGTACGACTATCGTTGTCACCATGCAACAAGAATATTGTTCAATTCTTGGCTGGAGTACCATTTATGCAGAATCTGGATGTCCTCCCTGTGTTTGCATATGTTATTTTCTGGGTGCTCTGGTTTCTATCCACATCCCAAAGACTTGCTTTTAGGCATATGGTTGACTGTTAGTTGTCCATAGGTGGGTGTGCAGTGCACGTGTGATATGGAAAAAGATCAGGCAATCTCCTTCTGTTCCCAACCTTGGTTAGTAAACTCTGTAGATGGCATCTGCCATGAATGTGGTCACTATAGGAATCAGATGCCAACAGCACTGGATGGGATAGATTGATGAGTAGTAGATCGGATTCTCTGGATTATACAAATGGCAAAGGATTAATATAGAAACTAGTTTCAGTTACATGAAACTTTTGATATAATGTTTTAAACCTCAGGAGGTTGAAGCAGCAACCCTAATTGAACAAAAACAGAATTAACTGGAACAAATGACATTATCTGATAACAATTTGATGAAGCTAGGGGCGTTGCAGGACAGGCTTGATGCTTATGATACCAAGTTAAAAGGAGTGAAAAGTAGCAAACTATCCAGGGATTTTAATGATTTTAGGAAGGGTCACCTGTTTGAATGGCCGAAAGATAAGAAAACGAACATACAGACCAGGACTAATGTAAACAATGGAATAGTAGCAAGTCATGAAAAGGAGGAGACTGTCACTAGGAAACCAACGAGAATAGTAGTTGAAGCAGAAGTGCATACTACACCCAGGCAAAACCACAGAGAGGTTTCAACAACACATGAAGCTGTGATACATGCTCTGGTGACTAATGTTAGCTCGGTAATCAATACTGAGAGCATAGAAGAACTATCTGAGCAGGGTGAAGAAAATATATTCATTTTGAATAATAAGAATTTGGATGTACAGAATGCCACTAAACCCAAAGATGGGGTGGTACATTTACCGCTTTACCAGCAGCTTCCTTTTTGTTGCAGAACAACACCTCGAGGGAAGTATGACCCCAGAGCAGGGAGAGGAAGAAACAGAGGTTTCAGGAATAAATGATTCCCTTGTATTTAATATATCGAGTATTTTATTAACAAGAGATCAGACTCTACTATTAGAGAAAGGAATGAGTTTCATACCCTCCTTGCGTTCACCAATGAGTGAATTTATTCTAGATCTAAAGTATTTTGGGAGTAATGTGACTTTAAGGCATCTCTTCGGAAATACAAACAATGATGAATCTCAGACTAGAATTGGATATAGGAAACCAAGTATGTTTGTCCCTGTATGTCATCCAGTTGTCGATGCCTTCGTGCGATTATGTGAAAATGAAGTGGCTGAATATAGACAGCAAAAGGGAAGTATACATTTCCACAACTTAACTCTAAATGAGAAGAGAGAACTATTTGAACTACAGAATATGAAGGACATCATGATCAAACAAGCTGACAAAGGAGGGGCAATTATAGTTATGGATATATCGTTCTATGATACCAAGATGAAGGAGATGCTAGCGGATATAGCCACCTACAGGAGGATTGATAAAAGAGAATTGAGCATCATCATACATGGTGTACAAGGCACACTTTATGACAAGCTCATGAACAGATCGATAAGCAAAGAGCTGTTTGATTTTTTTGAAGTATGTCATCCTACTATACCTAGCATCAATGGAATGCCTAAGGTGCATAAGAATCTACATGACCCTCCGATGCGACCAGTTGTTTCAGGAAAAGGATGGATAACTGAACCCTTTTCTATTTTTATAAAAGGGGAGTTAAAGAAATTGCTACTTCACGCACCTGCAGTGATCAAGGACTCAACTGAGTTCTTAAGTAGACTTTACAAGAAACTGCAACAGATGAATACTTGTAAGAATTTATTATTGGTAACTATGGATGTGAACAGTTTGTTCACGTCTATACCCAATGATTTGGAGATCGATGCGATCAGAGACTTTGGTGTGAAGCACAAAGCAACCAATGATATTCATTTACTATGTAGTCTCTTGGAATTGGTCTTATATAACAATGTGTTTCTGTATGGTAGTACTTACTACTGGCAGAAGTCGGGGGTAGCGATGGGAACTCCATGCGCACATAGTTATGCCAATCTGGTCCTGGCAAGATGGGAAGAGCTATGGAAAGCGGATATTAACAACAAATGGAATAGAAACATAGTTTTCTATAATCGATTTGTGGATGATGTATTTCTCTTAAGGGATGGCGATTTAACCTCCTTGGAACATTTTGTACAATTTTTGACCAACACAACTTCATTTTGAAGTTTGAAGTGACATCTTCTAATACAGAGATAGAATTCTTGGATGTTAAGTTAATGTTAGATGACACAGGAAGCATCAATACTAGAATGTGTAGGAAACCTGTATGGCACAATCATTTACTACACAATACTAGCATGCATCCCAGGCATGTTCTTGACAACATAGTGACTAACCAACTAACTCGAGTGTCCAAGCTCTGCACAAGGGATGAGAATTATGGGAGGAGCAAATTAAACTCCTCAATGACTTTAATATGAGAGGATACAAAGTCAAAGAGACACAGACCTATGAGAGGATACAAAGTCAAAGAGACACAGACCAATGAAGCAACTACCTTGGAACTATGCTGTCAGAGGGGAAGACCCTATTTCTCGGACCAAGGTGAAATAGTTAAGCTCAAGCGAAAGGAGGTCAAGTCCAATCTGAGATGCCAGTTGACATATAGTACTGACAATTTTGCTATTCATGATACCATCAGAAAATTTTGGCCAATGCTAACATCTGACAACAAAATTAGGGAAATTGTTGGAGATCAACCCAGCTTTTCTTTTAAGAACAGGAAAAACTTAAAAAGACTATTATGTTATAAAACAGAAACTGAAGCTATTTCTGAAGACAGGAGTTTTCAGATGAACAGGAGAGTTGGAACATTCAGATGCGGAAGTTGCAAGGCATGCTCTCATATAAACATCTCAAATACTTATACACATCCCCTGACTAAAAGGAACTATAAGTTTGAAGGATTTGCAAACTGTCGGAGTAAGAACATTATCTATGTGGCAACCTGCAGTCACTGCAAAGCATACTACATAGGGAAAACTAATCAAATGCTCAAGGAACGTATCCTAAAGCACTTATCTGACATAAGAAAAAAGTTACCAGCAATGCACTTTATATGCATATTAGTATAAATGACAGTCATTCTTTCAAGTTCATGGCACTAGCTAGGCTTCATGAAATACCAAGAGGTGGGGATTTAGTAAACCGAACAGAATTTGAAGCGATGAAGTGGATAATGAATTTGCAATCAGATCAGTCACCAGGTCTGAATGCATTTGTCCCTTTAAAACCTGCACTAAAAGGGAAAGCTCTTCAGCACTCAAAATGACATAATTAGAAGGGTGTGTATGCTGCTATGGTTACTAAATGCATCTGAGTGAGTGAACACTAGGAAATGAGTGTATTTAAGAAGAAGTTTCACTGGCAAACATTTAGGATTTGAAAAAGGTATTATACCGAAAGCGCTTATCCGGTTTGAGCCAGTGTGTTTATTGTATTTTATCTTATCGTATATTTTATTAAAGTTTTCAAGTTTTAAGTGTTTTTAAGTGGAATTGGCGACAGAACCATTTGTTTTTGGAGGATTATACATGGCACACTGGCAGTTGCTTGAATTTCCTGTAAAAACAGTTAGCCAATAATGTTTAAAAGACTCTTTTTCCCCGCTCACTGTGGAAGTTTTTTCCTGATTGATGCACAAATTTCATAACTGTAGATCAAAAAAGATCACAATACTGAGAACTGTTTGAAGCCACTGGAAGGGAATTTATCTTTAAGATCTCAAAATACTACTCTTCACCATATAAAATACTACATGATAACTATAAGAATCAGAGGAGGAGGTTAGAATGTATTGGAAAGAGAGACTGGTTAAGCAATCCACAAAGAAACAATGGGAGGCTATATGTATGTCTCCCAAATATGCAACAAACTCTAGAAGATATAGAGATTTTTGCTTGGAAATGTTATATAGATATTTTTATACCCCATGTAGACTCCAGAGAATTTTTCCTCAGGTAGACTTCAAATGTTAGAGGTGTGATGGGGAAGAAAGAGGTACTTGGGAACATATTTTTTGGGAGTGTGGTGGGTTGGTGGACTTTAGGGGATGCACTGTCAGAGATGCAGGAAGGGCGGATTGGTGTGTGTGACGACGGAAATGATTTTTCTGAGCTATGATACAGAATCAGAATTGCCTAGACATGGTAAGGCCTTGCTGTGTCTAATTGTAGTGGCTGCTACAAAAGCAATTACTAGAAAATGGAAGTCACAAGCTAAACTAACTATATTGGAAGTGGTGAATATAGTAAAAGAAATAAAACAATTGGAATTGAGATATTTAGAAAAGGGTAGGAGCAAACTACATAGGAAAAAAATGGGAATTGTGGGAGTAATACATACAGGGGAGGAATGAGGTTTAAAAGAAGGCAGGACTTAAATGAGCTATGTAATGGTTGACTGAAAATGATTGGGAAGATTATAAGTAATATGTAATGTTTGCAACTGAGAGTGTCAGTATGGCTTGTGATGTAAAATGCTTGCAACTAGGATTGTGTTGGTGTGGTTTGTTTTCATTTATTTAAATGTACGATTGCTTATGTCATAAGTGATGGTTTAATAAAGATGTTTCTTGTTTAAAAAAAAGGGCAGGAATTGAATGATTTATGTAATGCTGCTTAGATCCGCGGTGGTGGTGCTGCTGTAGCATTGTCGCCTCACAGTAAGACGCTGACCAGTTCGACTCTCAGCTAGAGTGTCTTCTGCGTGGAGACATGCGTGAATGGGCGCACCTTCGTTGAAGGTTGTGCGTTAGGGCTGGCAACTCAGCACGTAAAAATCAACTGCCAATCCCGGAGTTCCGCTGTGGCAACCACTAACCGGGAAAAGCCAAAAGACACTACATGTAATGCTGCTTAGGTTATACAATATATAACAGTATATGTGAAGTATGTTTATTAATGTTAATTTGTTAATATGGTTTGATTACTTTGGTATAAATGTAAATTTGCCTGTGTCACAAGTGATAATTCAATAAAGGTGTTTAAAAAATTCTGCTCTTCACATTGGGGAGTTGTAAGTTTTTTTTCTTGATGGATATGTACTACAGGACTGACTTTGTAACATACAAATCATAAATACTACATGTAATTGGATATTTTTCTTGAAACTGTGCCACAGATTTCAAGGTTTATAAAGTATATAGAGAGTGATTGAAGAAATTGCCTGAAGATACAGAGAAAATTGTAAAAATTGTTATTCTTATCAATAGTTAGTACAAATTATTTTTTTTAATTGTGTTATTTTTATTTAATAAAAATACACTACAGGTTTGTATGACAGAAACTTTAAAAATGGGTCTTGGGAATATTTGCATAAAGTGATTCTGAGGAGGATGCAGATTGTTAATATTTTTCTGCATCATCTAATACAAATGTTTCACATGAAGCTGTGCACTTTCATTGGGTTTCTGTCACAGAAGTTTTAAAAATCCTCTTACATCTCATGTTAGCATAGGAATCGCAGTCCCAAAAGTTGTTTCAGCATCAGTAGTTATTGCATACAGGCTTTTGGCCAGATAGAAGGCACACCAGTAACAAGTGTGTCAACTATGTTTGTGCAGTAGATGTAGAATATGTGCTAGCCCATGCATAGAAATGTATCATCAAATACAATCCTTGAAGCCAGGCAGGCCACCGGGTAGTTGGCAGTCAGTAAGAGCCCTTTGAGCTAAATGGGAACCCTGGTTATTAACACTGTTGTTTTTGATAATACTGAGTTTGACAGAAGGAAACTAAATGCATCACATCAGTAATATTTGCTGAAACATACACCCACACACAGAAACACAAGTTTGAAAAATAGTTTTCATTCAGAGATGTATATTTTACCAGGTGCATTACTCTTACCTGAGTGCTGATTAACAAACATATTACTATTAGTGGTCATTTTTCACCAGCTCATGAGCAGATTTCACTTCCTACACATACTGAAATTCTTGACTTCAGCAATAACAGTATATCCAGTTTGTTGTCCTACAAAAAGTATTAAATTCAACTATACATTGCCTACAAATACAAAGAAAAAAAAAGAAAAATCCCCCATGTATGCACCAGAGAACTGCATTTTTGTAAATAAACCATTTCAGCTCAAAGGCTGGCTTTGGTATCTGTAGGTTATGTACAGTCACTGTAGTAAATGGATGTATTACTCATGCTGTAGGTGGATTGGACACTCTAAATTGGCCCTAGGCATGAGTGCGTGCATGTGTGTGCCTTCCGTGGAAGGTTGGGCGCCGGGCTGGCAACTCGACACCATAAAAACTCTACTGCCAATCATGAGCGGACAGGTGATCTGCTGTGGCGACCCCTAACCAGGAAAAGCCGAAAGAAGAAGAAGCCTCTTCTTTGTCTTGACTGCATAACATCAGACATTTAATTTTCAGACCTTTCAGACCTTTTGTGTAACTTCTGTAGAATATTCGAGTCGGCATGCTCAGCAGTGACATCTTGATTCATCCAGGATTCTCCTCTGAAGGAAAGGGCAGTGTGAACTTTTTACCATACAGATCTTGGTGTTTTGCTATGATCTGGAACTTCTGGATCTGAAGTCTTAACTAAATGCCTTCTGTTTCTCTGCACTTGTTAATATGATCGTGAACTAAATAAAATCTCAGTACTTCAATATGACCAATTACAGTGGCTTCTCTTTGATCTTCACTATTGCTTCTTGGAATCTGTTAGACAAAGATCTGACTGCTTTATCATGATACTTGTACTGGTTTTACTGATTTCCTAATACACTTTGTAGCACATTTGTCATATGCCCTGGAATTAGTAAGGTAGGTTTGACACAAAGATAATCTCGTTAGCTTAGTTTGTTTGACTGATTTTTGAGTATTTTTGTTATTAATTTTTTTCAGTGTTCTCTTCGTTTGTGGGATCTTTCTTGTCTTTTTCTTTCCCATGAGGTTTTCACATAAATAAATGGCATTTTTTATTTTTGTTTTCAATTCATGCATCTGACAATCTGTCTCGGTCTTAGATTTGTTTTCTTTGAACTTTTGCAGAATTCGCTATCCACTTTAGTATGTCGGATGAACTGTACACTGTGTGTGCAGATCATTCAAAGAATGTGGTCTTCCACAAGGAGATTTATTTGTATGCAGGGAGGAAGGCATAGGATCTCACCAGACAAATAAGAGGAAAGAAAATTTTGCACATCTGACCAAGCAAAAGTACTGTGTAATACATAATCTGGGCAATTTCTGACCAATAACTAGTTAAAAAAAAAAAAAACTCAATAAATGAAACAATATGATAATATAATTTGCTTTCAGCTCAGTGTTCTGTGGTTAATTATAGCTTGTAAGAAGAAATAATGAAAATTAGAACTTATACTTGTTTTGAATATGTAAGGTTAATATTGGTGCTGATTCTGCTAAGTACAAAAGTTTCATAGTCCAAACTGAAACAAGGGTACTACAGGGAACAATTGTTTCTTATGTTAAGAGGAGTCACTGATGAAGTAGGTTTCTTTAAGTAAGATTACAGGTAGCTCTGCCTTTAGGTCTAAACTCCACAAACATTTCAACTCTCTTGTACAAGTCAAATGCTTCAGAGAAGCTGGATAAGGCAATTTGGCTATTTTATTCACATTTTTACTATATATGGTGTTTAGAATACATTCCTGACTTCACTTGAGTTTCCTCCTAGATTAGCCTTAGTGATGTTATGACTATTCATGCGTAGCTCTTCTTTGCATTTTTTCGTTTCCTGTACTTATGTTTTTTATCGTAAATCAACATTAACTTGAAACCTGATTCTGTTTTGTTGTCCTTTATCTTTACTGTCATTGTATTTGTGCTGTATGTAATATGTGAGCATTATGTGATACTTTCTCTTTCTTTGCCTGGGTGGTTGTTGTGTCTTTCGGCTTTCCCCAGTTAGGGGTCGCCACAGCGGAACTCTGGTCCGCTAATGATTGGCAGTTGATTTTTATGTGCTGAGTTGCCAGCCCTAACGCACAACCTTCAATGAAGGTACGCCCATTCACGCATGTCTCCACGCAGAAGACGCTCTAGCTGAGAGTCGAACCAGTCAGCGTCTTACTGTGAGGCGACAACGCTACCACAGCACCACCACCGTGGATTCTTTATTTGCCTGGGTAATGGCTGAAAAGGACAGTTAAACCAGTAAACAAAAATCAAAGTACATATGAGGAGGAATGTGATTCATAGGTAAGTTAACTGGTTAAGGATATCCAGAGAGGGTAACCCAGGCATCAAAGACATCCATAGAAAGTAATACCCTTTTTGCTAACCAGGTAGGCCTACTGGACACAATTCCTTTTCAGGGGAGAACCAGGAGCAATGTCTGATTAAGTGGTTTGCTCAAGGTCACAAAGCAGGCAAATGAAGGCAGAGAGCATCAAACCCCTATACCACTGGAACTACAGCTCGGAGTCTTAACTCCCTGCACCACCTGCAAGTTTGTTTGTTTCTTTTGGCTTTTCCTGGTTAGGGGTCGCCACAGCGGAACTCCGGTCCGCTAATGATTGGTAGTGGATTTTTACGTACCGGGTTACCAGCCCTGATGCACAACCTTCAACGAAGGCACACCCCATTCATGTATGCCTCCACACAGAAGACTCTCTAGCTGAGAATCGAATGGGACAACGTCTTGCTATGAGGCGACAACACTACCGCAGTACCCTGCACCAACTGCAAGTAATCTGAGAATATACCAGAGAAGGTCATTAAGAGAGAGAGAAATTTCCACTGGCATGAAGTAATAACTTTTGGGCACACCCTGGATCTGGTGGAAAACTTTCATTCATGCCTTCACTGAGACACCAGATGTTGTTTCCAGAACTGCTGACAAAGCAACCCCCACTCTTTTAGCTCCGGATGTCAGAGCTTAGTAAGAAAAGTAATGAGATGTCAAATGAAATGCAATGGCAAGTAATGGTTTAAGGTTCTAGTCCTATACTTAAAATGCAAAAGCAGTTCAAGTTAATGTTGAGTCTGTATGCAAATGATTTCCAGCTTCATATAAAGTGCACCAAAAATCTTGGTCTGTGAGGTCTTCTGCACTAACGTGCATCTAGGTTCATTTATTCTGTGCCCTGATATATAACTGTATTAAAATCTCAGATCTTCTCCTTTCTGGAGCCAAACTCTCTCTTTGACTCACTGCATTGTCACTGCATGTGATTTTGGGGATGCCCACACTGCAGATATACTTTGTTTTCTCCTGCTGATCACATTTGTATCTCCTAGCATTTTTTATTGGGGTTTATTGATGTCTAAGAATCATGAAAATAGAAACTGTAAATGTTCTTTGATCCTGACCAAAATGAAATGAGTAATATCTTTCAAGATTTTTGTTTGTGATCTGCTGAACAGAGTTTGACATCCTTTACTGTCACGTGGCTTAAATATGCTGTTACAAGAAGCTCAAAGCCTCCCCCTGACCCTTGTATCAGAGCTGAAATTGACCAAGTGGGATGACTGCCCAGGAGGCTTAATAGAGAGTCCCAAGCAGGAGCATGCCAGGCACAAGGTGACAGACCCCTAGACCAGGCTTAAGTTTTGTAGGCATGGCTTTCCTTCAGATTCTACCTTATGTGGTGACCTATACTGTCCCAAGCAGGAGCATGCCAGGCACAAGGTGACATACCCCTAGACCAGGCTTAAGTTTTGTAGGCATGGATTTCCTTCAGATTCTACCTTATGTGGTGACCTGTACTCTCTGCCTTGATTAACCTCTAGCCAAGTCGTAACCATTATTTTTCCGGTGTCACTACTGAACATTGAGTGCTTGCTCATTATTATATGGTGACAGATTAACAAAAGGTTATAGGTGAGCAATGCCAGTCAGCTAGCTAATATCCTCTCTGTGCTGGCATATGAGGCTTTTATTGGTTATTCTTTATTGATGCAATGCCTTTGGTACTCACTTCTTCATCATAACGGGTGCCAATGTCTGCTGTTTTGCTGGACAAGTATATGGCCACTTTTGCTTCTGCTGTCCATGGAACCCATGTGGTTTACAAGAATGGGAGCAGGCATCTTGGAGGGATGTTTCTTCATCCCCGTCTGAATCTTATCATAGAACCTAAGAAATTGAACCTTCCCATATATCGATTTCAGTGCTTTTTTGAAGAAAAAGGAACTTTGATTCTTTCTGCTTTACTAACCAGTCCTAAAGGGTACTATTTTTTTCAGTTTGGAGTTATTCTGATTGAGGGATTTCCACACTAAAGAAAGATGGACTTTTGCTGGCATCAGTCACAATGGGGTTCCCAGCTTGAATAGTATTTGAACATGAATGTTTTATTTCCTTGACACAGAGTAGGTGTTAGAAGCCACACCATCAGTCCAGTCTTCCCCTTGATAAAGTCTACAAGGCTCTAGAGAGGTTTGGTTGGAAGATCTATTTTTCTTTCAGCTTGAGATTTAGATCTTTCAAGTATCTGCCCTGTATAGCTTAAAGTTTTACTCGATCTTCTTTCTTTCACTGAAGTAGGCTATGGGGAAGTTCATGTGCAGATCCACAAAAGTGGACATCCACATTGCTTGTTGCATCTTTTGTAAGACTAATACAGTGGTCAAGTGTCACAGCATCCATCTTTGTAGTTTAATTATGCTTGGCTGTCTGCCTTAGTTTGCCCCTTTTTCATTTTAACTTTCCCTGAAAGCTTTCATTGCTGCTGTGACACCCAAACACTGGCCCAGTAATCAAGGAGCTTCAATCTTCACCAATGGCAACTGTGGGGAACGTATACACTGGGAAGATGACAAGTACACACACAGCAAAGTGCAATTTCCCTTAAAAGCACACACATAGATCACAGTCAGTCTGGGGCTGGTTTCTCCCTCTTTCTCCAGATCCTCAATAAGACTCCCCACTGGCACAGCTTATGGAGTTGAGATCTCAGCTGAGTAGCCAAGCTAAGACCTCCGGCACCCTCTCTGTCCAACCAGTGCTTTTTGTCCCTGCTCAAGTAGCACACACACACACACACACACACACACACACACACACACACACACACACACATACACATACACTTTAAGATTTGATTTATACGCACACACCTGGCAAAGGCTGGCACAGGTTTACTATCTATGCCCCCTTCTGCCCAGACTATAAGGTAGTTTTCACTGCCAACAGACAGCTCCTTTTCAGCTACTTTAAGGTCCTTAGCAAAATGTGTCCAATCTTACTGTGTAATGTTACTATTAATCCAAATGGCAGTTTGACAAAGAGACAAGGCTATTAGGAGTGGCCCACCATATCACAAAATAGATATGCAAGTACTCTGAGAGCTTAAATATGTCTCACACATATCAGCCACAAAGATAGGTTTAAATATATTAAATAATAAATAATAAAAGAGCAAGACAATACTCAGTAAGTAATCAGTTACATCAGAGTTCAAAATCACAGGAGTTATTTGAAACATTGCAAGACAGTCTCAAATAAATAAAGAAAACATCTAAGCTATACTTTACTATATTCCTATCTGAATCTAAAAGAGTTACTGTGCCCTAAAAGCTTACGTACAGAACAACAAGCAGGCAGAAGTGGTGAGTAGATGTTTCCAGGTCAATGACAAAATACAAAATGCCCCCCCCCCCCCCCGAGAGTTCTGAAAGTAATATCTCAAATATTGCTGCTGGATACTTGCAGGATGACTTCACTTCTGTCTTCTGACTATCCCAGGTGAAACCCCCCATTGCTAGAAACTGCCAGCATTTTAGCATCTCCTTGTGAAAAATATATATCTTTCAGATCTTTGCAACTGCTGGAAAACATAAACAATAAAACACTTACAAAACAATGCAGAAGGCACCCTAGTTCTAGACATCCTGCCTCCTTGCTACATTGAAACTAACTTTTATAGCACAATCATAAAGCAATTTAATTTCAACTATTTTCTTAGTTTTCCAAGTAACCCTCTGTGTTCTAGTTCCCACTGTTAAAACATATACATTTACACAAGTACAATAGTTCATATACATTTCTGTTCTTATCCAGCAGGGTACACTGTGGTCACATATCTAGGCTCAGTACTATACAAACCCCGTTCAACACACCCTTCTCTACCAGCAGTTTAATATACATATATAATACAGTTCTAATACATTTGTAAGACAAGCATATGAATCATGTTGATATTCACAAATCACATATGATTATTTACAAAATTCCAGATAGCTGTGCTGGCAGTATCTCCTTCTGTCACACTTCTATATAAATTATACTAATAGTCACAAATGACATATAACTTTTATTTATTTTATTTTATTTTACATTTGTTGACTGGGATAGTTCGACTGACTATATGTCCATTTTCAGTGGAGGCCTGGGGAGGAAATTTCCAAGGTACAAACAATAATATTACATAATTCTTGTTAAAGTTTACAGGTTCTGTTCAGATATGCAAGTAATACAATCACTCAATGATTATGATTACACAAGGTTAAAAGACCTAAAAATGCCAGTTAAGTTACGAATGAATAATATTAGAACACAAACATAGGAAGAGGGCTAATCAGGCTTGGAACAAGGATATAACCAGTGTGATTTAAAATATTGTTTGAAACTTTTCTTGAATTGACTTAGGGTGGGTTCTAGAGTAATGTCAGTAGGAAGTGAGTTCCAGGTTACGCCAACATAGTTGACAAACAGAGAGTCACCAGCTGAATTGTTGATTTTGACAGTTTGAACTAGCAATCTGTTAGAGGAGCGAAGTGGTCTGAGGTTGCTATAGGGGTTGATAATATTCTTAAGTGCAGGTGTGCTTTCTGGCTGTTTAAATATTTTGTGTGCCACTAAAAGCTGGTTATACTGAAATAAGTGTGGCAGTTGTAACCACTCTAGATAGTTTAGGTTTTTACAGTGTTGTGTCCTGTATGGCATGCCAGTGGAAAATCTGGCAATGTGATTAGAACAGCTAGAGAGTTTATTAAGTTCAGTTTTCCATAAGTTGGTGAATAAAGGAGAAGCATAAAGAAGAGTTGAGAGTAGATGAGAACGTGCAGTGGAAATTTTGGCAGGTGGAGTTAAGAAAGGTTTGATCTTATAGAGTGAGCCAAGTTTTTTATTGATGGTTTTGATAGTTAGATTGACATTCATATCGAATTTGAGGTTATTGTCTACAATAACACCTAGAGGCTTCCTGTAGGTGTCTGGAGAGATTATGGTACCGTTATTAGATTTTATGGAGAAGGATGATACAGAGGACCTGCGAGTAGGAGCTTTGTTTTGTTGGGATTTAAGATCAGGCAATGATCAGATAGCCAATTTTCAACTGTATTAAAAGTGTTCTGGGATAATGTCTGTAGATCAGACTGGAAAGTACCAGAGCAAATCAAAGTGGAGTCATCCGCATATTGAATGCAGTTTGCATCTGAGATGACAGTGTAGAGGTCTTGATTACTATGGAAAACAAGAGAGGTCCTAGTATAGAACCCTGGGAAACTCCCAAGGTGTTTGGTAGGAGGTTAGATAGTTTGATTTGCCATAGGATGGCCTGTTGTATACTACTCACATAGGATTGGAACCACTGGAGAAGCTTGAGTATCTAAGCACATTGTCTTTAGAGTGTGAATTAGTAGTTGGTGATCAACCATATCGAAAGCTTTGGAGAGATCCAAAAAGAGGGGAGAGGATAATTTGTTATTATTATGGTTATTGTTTATGGTATTAGTGAAGGCATGGAGGGCTGTGGTGGTACTATGATGTGGCCTGAATCCATGCTGCGAGTTGGCCATTAGATTGTTCTGAATCAGGTAGTGCAGCAGTCGACTATGGATGAATTTTTCCATAATTTTAGCCGGTGGTGACAGTATAGCTATGGGTCGGAAATTAGACAGTTCAGTGAAGCTGCCTCCTTTATGGAGTGGTATGACATGGGATAATTTCCAGATGGATAGGATGGAAGCTTCTGCTATGTTTCGATTGATTAGAATGGAGATGGGGTATGCTATGGCATCTGCAGCTTTTTGCAGATACTCAGCAGGGAGAAGATCGGCTAATAGGGTAGTTGGTTTTAGTTTTTTTATTAGACCTTGAACGAATGATGTAGCAACTGGTTGAAAGCTAAAGGAGAGCTGGGTACTAGGAGTGGGGATCTTTGAGCTGGGATGGCTTGGAGGTAGCTGACTAACGTGGGACTGAATAGTCTCAGTGAAGAAACTATTAAATGTGTTTGCAACATCCTCCGGTAGTTTATCAATAGAGGCTATAGTTTATCAATAGATGCTACAAGGGTTGGAGTGGTGGTTTGTCCTTGGTGTGACAGTTTATTTATACCTGCCCAAAACGTTAGGTACTGGGAAGTGGTGATCTTTGAGCTGGGACAGCTTGGAGGTAGCTGACTAACATGGGACTGAATAGTCTCAGTGAAGAAACTATTAAAAGTGTTTGCAACATCCTCCAGTAGTTTATCAATAGAGGCTGCAAGGGTTGGAGTGGTGGTTTGTCCTTGGTGCGAAAGCTTATTTATACCTGCCCAAAACTTTTGAGGGGTAGTTTGATTTTTCTGCTGTAGTTGACAATAATATTTTTTTATCTAGTAAAATGGATTTTTTAGTCTCATTCCTTAGCTGCCGATATCTGCATTGATCTGAAGGGCCTTTGTGGTATGCCATATGGCCCATGCTTTGTTTCAGAGTGTGATTTTTGATTTGGTATCTTTAGAAAGCCATGGTGCATCTTTTGTTTTAGTGTGAATGGAGCAAGCAGGAGCATGAGAATCAAGGATAGCTAGGAATTTATTAATGTGAGCAACAGCTTCATCAATTATTTACAAAATTCCAGATAGCTGGGCTAGCAGTATCTCCTTCTGTCACACTTCTATATAAATAATATTAATATTCACAAATGACATATAATTATTTACAAAATTCCAGATAACTGGGCTGGCAGTATTTCCTTTTGTCACAGGTCAGATTTGGGGATAACACCCATGAGATAACTAAACATCTTCAGTAAAGTGGATACAGCTGTTACACAGTAGATGGCATGGTGGCCCCTCTCTCACTTGCCATGATTGTCCCAGATGCAATGACAGGCAAATTTCCATGTCTCCCAAGAGGAAATTGATTAAGCCAGAAATACAGAAAATAGTCATAACTCCCGTTCTCACGTTGCTGTATGTGGTTGTTTTAGTATTCTGAGTTTACTGAAGTTTAAAAAAAATCTGGGAGGGCGGACTCCATGAAAGGCTTTTGGGTCTCAAAGGTGATATTTGTGCATCATCTGATCCCACATTGATTGAAAGCAAAACAAGTGGCATCAGAAATATCCATTTTAAAAACCTAAACATTGTGTGTAACACAAAAAGGACAAGTTGGAGGGACACATGTGTAGCAAGGATTACCCCTTCTCTGGAATAGGCTTCACATCCATGTGAAGCAAATCTCATCCCTAACTCTATTCAAATGTATCTTGTGCCAGTAGATGGGGAAAATACAAATTTACCCCAGTTTGACACCTGCGTCCCTGATGGAAGGGGCAGTTTGTGATTCTTGATGTGTATAAGCCTGTATCAACACCATAAAATTCCTTCGGGTGTTGACACACAATAATATTTTGTTAAATTTGGGGGGGGGATAAGTTGGCTAGGCTTAAAATAGCTCTTGGAATGATTGCCTAGTGACTACCGATGAATCTTGAAACTTTTGCACAAAGAAGCTATGAGGACTGTCTCAGTTCAGGAAAGATGGGCTGTTCTAACATAATAAACTTCTTAGACAACTGTGTGAACCACAGCTTTATTGAATGAAAATGGTGAACTAGCACTTTGGCTATGTCTTCTAAGATTTTAAAAACAATGAATACCCAAAAGTATGTAAATGCTATTTAATTAAAGATAGACTGTTTCCCCACCCCCCCATGTCCTCTTCCCCAAGAAGTTGGTGGGAGGGTCTTGATCTGTTATAGACTTCAGGCATCAGTAATATAAAGTCATAAATGGGCACTGTGAAGGCTGTAATGTCTGCATTACCAAAGAACCTCTGGATTGCAGATCTAGAATGGAAGCTACACAGTCCTCTGTAGGTAGGCCACATTTTCTTTACAAGATTGGTCTTTCTTCCAGCCTAAGAATTTCCACAAAGGTTCTGGTTGTGGTGAGAGGACAGAAGTCCTTTATAAAAGGAATGTATTGGTGTTCCTTTATCTAGATGACTGGTTTATTATAATCCCCTACATTCATTCTGTTGGCGATTATGGTCTGGCTGTTTCCCTAGTTCTGTTTGATGTTGCTTCCCAACAGTAGATTGAAGTTACCATTTCTGTAGATGCATTGCATTTCCTTCAGTGCAGCAGTACTAAGCATTATTCAGCATAGAGCCTTCCTCCCACAAGACAGAGATCAGCAGTCGGGGGAAACTACTTTCCTGAGTTTTATGTCACATTCTGAGGTTAAGCCCAGTCCCCCAGCATCTCTTTCCATTATGGCAGCAACTAGTTTTACAGTCATTTTAGCCTACTTTCATATATTGACATTGGAGATGAATATATGCTGAAAGTATTCAAGCAGCCATTTTGTGCTAGATCTTGTTTTTGTCTTGAACCCCTCTTGATTTTCCTTATTGTAGCATGATTCATTTCTTGCCTTGAACTTTGGTTTCCTCTTGCTCTCTCTAGTGTGGTACATATTTTGTACATCTTTGAGAGGGTTGAGAGGTCTCCTCTTGTTAGGTTTGGCTAAAGGGCTTTAACAGGTTTGGGGTGCAGTGAGCAAGTCTTTCCACATAAACCTGTGAACATGAAGTTTTTACTGTTGCACAATAGGCTTTGGTGCACCAACTGGAAATACTACTAATACGGTAAAAAAAAATGTATGTTTACACACACACACACACACACACATATACGCTTGTGTCTCTCTCTCTCTCTCTCTCTCTATATATATATATATATATATATATATATATATATATATGGGTCTACCTGAAAACACTGAATGCTGACAACGAGATAACCGACACCGGAAGATCGACAACGGAGATTACTGACGATTGAAAATCCCGATGCTGAGAACACCTACATGTTAAGGTAAGTGTGTGATAGTGATGGACATTAGGGTTAGGGTGCGGGTAAGGTAAGTTTGCGATAGTGACAGACTTTAGGGTTAGGGGCAGGTTAAGTGAGTTAGGGTTAGGGCGCGGGTTAGGTGACTGTGCGATAGTGACGGACCTTAGCGTTAGGGTTTGGGCTAAGGTTAGTGCATAGATAGTTATGTATGTAAGGTTTAGTGTAGGTTTTTAAGGTTTTTGGTGTGCTTGTGTTGTGTGTGTGTTTTATGGAAAAGGTATTTGTTTTGTTTTGTTGATTATCGGGATTGTGGTTTGTCGGGCATGTGAAGTTTCGTGTTTTTGAACTTTCGGTTTTGTGGTGTTGGTTATCTCATTGTCAGTGTTTTTGCGTGTCGGTGTTTTCAGGTAGACCCATATATATATATATATATATATATATATATATATATATATATATATATATATATATATATATATATATATAGACACACACCCTGTAGTTCGGTACATGAACAGTCATGCACAGACATAAATGTTCATCGTGTTTCACTGTTGCAGTCATTACATTTGGGTAATCTGCTGGCAGGTTGCCCTCAGTCGGCCTGATTAACAAAGTCTTGGGTCCTGCGTCGGTTGCTGTCCCTTCTTCCATGATGTCAGGTCGTCAGGGGTGTAAAACATGCAGCCGACACCATTACATCAGTCTTTCTTGCCACGAGGTGCCCGAAGCAGAAGCAGTTCGCAAGTGCCGGTCGGCCAACTCCTGAAATTTTCGTTTTCGAGTTTCAGAACTGAAGAATGCAACAAAAAGCTAAGTACCCCATTGGGGAAACTTTTTCTTGCTCCTTACCAATGTCAGTAAAAGTTAATAATTGTATTACTTGTGGGAAGCAAATACCTCATAAGGATTTCCATTTGTACTGTATTCCTTGCCTAGGCCCTGACCATGCTGTCTGCTTTGTGCTTTATTTAATCAGCACACTATCCGTCATCGGTACATTTTTGCTTCAAAATATTTCAGTTCTCAGTTTAATTATCCAGAAATGACGTCAGTTAGCCAAACGACTACCGGAATACCGAAAAAACGCAAAGAAAAAGGCAGAGACAGGCCGTTGAGGTCCAAAACTGCCGACGATGCTTCTCCTAAGCCAGTCGCCAGTTCGCCGGTACTCAGTGAGGCGCTTTCGCAGCCCCTGATACCCGCTACTTCTGATTCGCAGGCCTCTACTGCGACCCATTCAGAGTCCGTTATGCCGCAAGATGCTTCACATATGGAACCCATAGATGTCTCTACCTTGGATGGGTCCAGAGCCGCTTGCAGGCACCGGCTTCGGAGGGTGTATTTAGGCCTATAGACTTGCATATTAAACCGACTCCAACTTCAGTGCTAAGGCCTAAATCTCGATCTATGTCTAAAAAACCGATGCCCAGGCCACATGCTTAGGACCCTATGCCTAAAAAACAAATTATCAAAATGGCTGAAGATTTAATTACTCTAATCAGGGGTAGTCAACCCCCCCCCCCCCAAGAGGCCTAGGACTGAATTTGACTATGAGTCTTCTGAACAGGACTCTATTTCTTCTGACTCTTCTAATGATCTGGATTTGTCCATACCTACTTATGAGGACTCTGATGCAGAGGATTCCATTTCCTCTGCTTCTCCACCTGAGGATTTCTCTTTTGGGGAAACTTTACATACCTTAAGGGAGCATTTCCACTGGGAAAGTCAGGATTTCTCTGAATCCAAAAAGAGGCTTAGGGATTTCCTTCTTCTTCCTCAGCATAGGCCTTTGGCTGTACCTCCTGTACTAGATATTGTTGATGATGTGTTTTCGGAATCCAGTATGGCCCCTGATTCCTTGCCTCCAGCCCCTAGCAAAGCAGACAGGTACTATAGGGTTCCTGAGTCCCACAAATTCCTTTTCAAAAATCCTGTTGTGGACCCTGAAACCATTTCTCAGGGGCCCAAGGGCATTAAGACTTCTACTGCTAAAAATCCTACCCCTTCTGATGGAGACTCCAGGGTGCTGGATAGATGGGGTAAAAAGGTTTATACTTCTGCAACCTTAGCAGTCAGGGCTTTAAACTGTCAATTCCATATGCTAAAATATCAACATCATATCATGGGAATGCTTAAGCAGAAAATTATATTGATTTCTGACTGTGTGGAGAATAAAGATTTGCAGGATTTATTGCATTCAGTTGAACAAGTTGGCAACCATACTCTTGTAGGGCTGCTGTTACTCATTCTGTACTTAGAAGGCATGCTTGGCTTAAGGAGCTATCTCTGCCTGATCACGTTAAAGCAAAACGTTAGGATGCTCCTTTACAGCAGGACCGCCTATTTGGCAATAAGGCTGAAGATGTTCTAAAAAACATGGAAGATAAAGCTAAATCTATGCAAACTGTGAAAGATTTCTTACAAGTGCAACCTCCTAGATTTAGTAGGCATTGGCCTACTAAGAACTGGTCCTTTCCAGCTCCTTCCAGAGCCACTACGGCCAAACCCAGGCATTCCAAAAGCACCAGGTTTCAGTCCCAAGAGACTTTCAGAACTAAGCAATGGGGTGCTTCCACTTCCAAATCTGGAAACAACAAGGCACCACCCTAAGGTAAACAGTCTCAATGACTTCCCTTTGTAATTACCAAGCACTTACCTCTTAGCCACCCCTTTGGGGGGAAAACTGTCTCTTCATTCAAGAAACTGCTAACTTGTAACCCAGGACAAATGGATTTTAAATATAGTGTCCCAGGGTTACAGATTTAATTTCCACATGCTGCCAACTCCAAACGGGTGGCCAGACCTGCCCCCAGATCAGTGGGCAGAGGCTCAGAAACAAGTACTTTACCTCCTAAACATGGGAGCTATTCAGCTAGTGCTAGGAAAAGGGACAAGGTTTCTATTCCAGACTTTTCCTGGTACCCAGAAAAGACAAATCATGGTGTCCAATTCTAGACCTGTCTCCTCTGAACACCTTTCTGGATATTCCAAAATTCAAGATGCTGACTCTTCACCAGTTACTTCCTATGCTAGGCAAGGATGCCTGGTTGGCAACTCTCGACTTAAAAAGAGGCTTACCTGCATATCCCAATCAGGGAATCTTGCAGAAGATTCCTACGCTTCAAAGCAGGCTACATGCATTATCAGTTCTCTGCACTGCCCTTTGGCTTGTCTACTGCTCCCAGGGTATTCACAAAGTGCCTGGCTCCAGTAATTGCATTTTGCAAGCAAAGAAATATTCAGATATTTCCACACCTGGATGATTGTCTAATTCAGGCAGAAAACCAGGCCATTCTTATAAAACATCTGGTGTTTGTAAAAAGAGTTCTAACCTGTCTAGGGTACACCATAAACAAAAAGAAATCTCAACTGGTACCCTCTCAAAAGATTACATTCCTGGGTGCAAGCTTGAATACAACTGCCCAGATGACTTTCCTTACACCAGAAAAGCAAATTCATTTGGTGACTTACTTCAAACAGGTGGCCCCAAAAACATGCTATCTGCAAGGCAAGTACACCAAGCCTTGGGGTTCATGGCCTCCTGCATTCTTCTAATTCCATATGCAAGACTGCATATGAGGAAACTTCAGTGGTACTTAAAAAGTTTATGGAGTCATCATTGTCACAGCCTGGAAACAATGATTCCTATCATACCGTGCCTGCGCCTGGAGTTCCTATGGTGGGCAGAGGCCTGCCACCAAAACAAGGGACTGCAATTCACACCACCCCCTGCCGCCCAAACCCTAACTACAGATGCATCAGACTATGCATGGGGGGCTCATCTGGCAGGGAAGTACATTCAGGGCAAATGGAGCCCAAATCAAATGCACCTTCATATCAATCAAAAAGAAATGCTAGCTGTACAGAATGCCCTGACAGCCTTCAAGGACTACTTTCATCCAGGACAATTACTGATAAAGACAGACAACACCACGGTTATGTGGTGCATAAACAAGCAGGGGGTACACATTCCTACCCCTCTGCACACTAGCCATGGCATTGTGGAACATGGCCTTGAGCTACCAAGTACAACTACAAGCCCAATTCCTGTAGGAAAGCAGAATGTTCTGGCAGACAAACTAAGCAGAAATCTCATGGAGCCTCATGAATGGAAACTGGAACCACAGATTTTCAACATGTTGACACACAAATGGGGGAGCCCAGACAGAGATCTTTTTGCCTCACCCCAGAACTACCAGTTGGACACGTTTTGCACAAGAACTCATCACATAAAAGCCTGGAAAGTGGATGCTCTGTCCTTCAGCTGGAAAAATCAGTCTTTGCCTTTCCCCCTCTGCCTCTGCTCCCCAAAGTTCTACTAAAAGTCAAACAGGACAAACCAAAAATGATTTTGATTGCTCCAGACTGGCCTCGCCAACACTGGAACCCACTCCTGCTCAATGTATCTCACACTTCTCCGTGGCACCTGCCTCAGACACCTTCCTTACTGTCTCAGCAGGAGAACCAAATTCTGCACCCTCACCTCCAAAAATTGAATCTTGCAGCTTAACTAATCACTTAAATTCCCCCTTAGCATCCCTCAGCAAACCTGTGATGGATGTCATTTTGGAGGTGAGAAGACCTAGTACTAGAAATTCTTATGCTGACAAATGGAAAAGATTCTGTACCTGGAATCAATCTCAAGGGATGAGCACAGCAGTGCCCAATTTACCTCAGATTTTGCAATATTTAACTGAGATGCTTCACAAGGGCCTGTCTTTTTCTTCCATAAAAATCCATGCCTCAGCCATTTCAGCTCATTACAACACAGACCCCCCCCTTCTCTCATCCTCTTCTAAAGCAGTATCTCAGAGGGGCCAAAAACTTGAGACCACCCAGGAGAGCTCCAACCCCTGCCTGGGACCTTAACTTTGTATTGGAGAAACTCACTCTACCTCCTTTTGAGCCAGCTGCAACTGCAGACTTCAATTTTTTTTCCTGAAAAACAGCCTTCCTTTTAGCAATCACTTCAGCTAGAAGGATATTTGAATTACAGTCCCTTATGGCAGTAGAGCCTTTCATCATCTTTCATGCGGACAGGGTGTCACTCAGGACCAATCCATCATTCATACCCAAGGTGGTATCCAGTGTGGCTCAGTCAGTCCATTCATTTGCCAACTTTCTTTCCCAATCCAAAGAACAAGGGAGAGGAGATTCTGCATTCATTGGATGTACACAGACAACTTAGATTCTGCTTGGAAAGGACTAAATCTCGAAGAAAATCTGAACAACTGCTGGTAGCATTTGCTGCAGGGGCAGAGGGGAAGGCTATTTCAAAGCAAACCATTTCTAAATGGATACGCCATTGTATTCATTTCTGTTATAAGCACCATGGAAAACCTATCCCCTAGGGGATCAGATCTCATTCCACCAGGGCTGCCTCTACTTCAGCAGCCTTTCTCAGAGGTGTTCCTACCAGGGATATTCTAGAAGCTGATACGTGGAGTTCAGTTCATATTTTCACCAAGCATTATCACTTACCAATTTTCTCTAAATCCAGAGCTGGCTTTGCCACTGCTGTTTTGCAGGGCCTTATAGCTGGTACTAATGCTGTATAAATCCATTCTCTCAACCTTAGCTTTGGGAATCTACCCAAATTTAATGACTGCAATAGTGAAACACGATGAACATAGTACAGTTGTGTACACTTAACATAAATGTAGATGTTCGAGTGTATTCACTGTTGCAGTCCTGGTTACCCTCCCTCCAGCCCCCTGTTTTTTCTTTTACTATACCTCTTCTTTCTTTTACTATGCTTAAAAGCCTTTTTGGTGTATTTGCTTTTGTTTGGAGGTATATTTTTATGTTTATAATTTTATATATATATATATATATATATATATATATATATATATATATATATATATATATTTTTTTTTTTTTTTTTTTTGCTCCTCATTTGGGGGGCACCTGACATCTAGGGCAAAAAGAACTGATGTAATGGCATCGGCTGCATGTTTTATACCCCTGATGACCTGACATCATGGAAGAAGGGACAGCAACCGACACAGGACCCAAGACTTTGTTAATCAGGCCGACTGAGGGCAACCATTTATTTTTTTTTTTATTTTATTTTATTTTACATTTGTTGACCAGGCTAGTCTAGCTGGAGATATTTCCATTTTCAGTAGAGGCCCGGGGAGAAAAGCTCCACAGAGAATACATAAAGAAAAACATCATAGTGTTTGTAAGAAAGTTCATAAAAGACAAAACTAACAACTCTACAGTTTCATATTATTACTAAAAGAGTTAGTTACTAACCCACACAGTTGCAGTCCAAAAAAACCTTATACAAACATAAAATACTTTGTATGATAAAGATACTAAATGATACTAAATGAATTAATTACTACCACGCACAGTTATAGTCCAAAAAACATTATAGAAAGGTAGAAAATACTTTGTATGATAAAGATACAGGGTAGGAAGTAAGAGAAAAGAGAGCTAAGAATAAGGGAAGTTAGAAGGGATTAGTTCCAGCCAGCAGATTACCCAAATGTAATGACTGCAAAAGTGAATACACTCGAACATCTGCATTTATGGTAAGTGTACACAACTGTACTTTCTGCCATCTCTGCAGTGAAGTGATCCAGATCTGGATATGAACCCCTCACTGCCACATTGTTTGCTGGTGGCCCACATTACCCCAACCACTTGATGCTGCATTCTTTGGTGGTGGCCTACATTCCCCCAGGTCTGGATGTGAATCACTTAATGTCATATTTCTTGCTGGTGGTCCATGTTCTTCCAGATCTTGATGTGAACCACTTAGTGCCATACTGTTTGGTAGTGGTCAGTATTCCAGGGAGGCCATTGTACTTACTGACGCCCACAACTGCAGTTATAGCCATCCTGTTGAACTTTTATTAGCTGCATGAAGCACTCCGATGGTCTTCCAACTTCAGGAAATGCTAAGTGACTAGGCTTTAATATTCAGAGAGAATTCAGTTCTGCCCACGTTGGAGCAAGTGCGCTTTAAATTCATTTTTGAATAGTTATAGAGGAGGGTGCATTTGCCACCTGTAAGGCGATATAAAAAGGTTCTGTGTCTGAGCTGCAGAGGCCGCTCTACCATGCCAGTCAGTCTGTACAGCTATGTGGTTTCAGAAATCTCTTTATTCTGACATTGTACTGTTCGTTCTTTAAAGTTGACACCTCTGCTCTTACAGTACTTTGTGATCTGGTCACTGCCAAAGCTTTTGCACAGCATCACCTGGTAAAGTAATTTCTAAAAGTGAGTCTTTCACTAGTGGCCTTGTTGGGAGGACCACACCACTACTTCAGTTGTTAACTCGGGCTGATATGCTGTCTTATCTACCACTCAGACTAGCTATTTCAAGGCACTTTTGAAGACCTTTACTTAGTGTTTGTTACTTCCTCTTGCTGCATCTCAAAGCTTCTGGGTCTTATGTAAAGATCCGTTTGATCTTCAGAAAGTTGCATCTCATGTTACTGCTAACCTGTCTGCTCACTTTACAGTCTTCTTTTCTTGGAAAATCAAAATGAGGAGGCATATCCTTCATTCTTTGGTTATCTGAAGGTTGCATAAATTTAGGAATACAGAAGGGGCAGTTTTCTCTGTTGCCTTGGTCAGAGGGAGTGCTATCATAGGGATATAAAACCTTTCAATGTACAATTTATCATTTTTATGTCCAACAGGCTGAAATCTCTTGAATGAACTTCAGAGGATGTATAAGGAAGGGCTTACATAATTTGTCTGCTGATGAGGACTGCTTGAACAAGTAGTTGACTAAATTATGTACGTAACGGATGGTGCTATGTTTTTTTTTTTAAACTCCTTATACCACTCTAGAATGTTGTTCTGTCCCATGCACTATGGAGTTTCAGCATTGTGTCTTTGTTGCCTATTTCCCTGCAGATTAACTTGAGCTCCCTGAATCTGTCTGCCTTTTTATCTCTTTGTTTCCCCAGCTCATTATGTACACCCTACTCTTCCCTTTTCTGTCTATTAGAAGACCTTTCTCTTCAGGGAAATTCATCTTGCAGTATCCTATCAGTGACCATAGTTGGGGGTGGAGTTAAGGGGATGACAGCTGAGGGACACTGCCTAGTTCGATCATACTGCAGGTCAGCTGGAATTTGTATAACATGTGATACTCCCTGGCCAGCAATATGCAGTACATCACCCTAGGGTTTTGCACAATTATCTTCTACAATGTAAAATTGGTGCAGTAATGGTCTAAGTTAAATGAAGTACATTGTGTTAATGCTCATTAAAAGGTTTTATTCTCACCTCAATGCTCGCACTGAGACATTGGCGCCAAATTTAGGAATAACCTTGTTTGGTGGAACTCTAGGATAAACAAGCTCTGTAATAGTAGGAACAAACACTTCTTTAGCAACTAAGATCTCCCACACCTCAAAACTAAGCTCTGAAAGTTAAGCTTAGAAACAAAATCTAAACTTCCAATGTTATGACCTTTCAAAACAGCCCCCAGCACTGCTCCAAGATGATATATTAAGTTTTTACGTACTCTGCCCCTGAAGATGTGATGTATAATGTCTCTATTTACTCTTGTCTCTGGATGCATAAATGACCTATAAGTTCATTTTTAACTTCTCCCCTCATGTACACCTTGTCTACAGTTCTTGACCCCTTGTCAGCCTCCCTTCTAAACATTATCCCTGGAACAAGTTCTAAAGGCGCTCTCATATAGGTGAAAAATACTAGCTCAGTGGACCTTCACAGTATGCTGGGGTTTTTCCTTTCCAGTATGAAGTACTTTCTTACTGACTCAGTACCTAGTCAGTTCAGCCTCAGTTTGTTATCTCACTTTGGGCCTGTGGCCTGGAAAACTGCAGTGATTGTTCCCTCACCCAAGGGATGCCCACCCACTGATTCTGGAAATGCACAGAACCATAAACCTCACAAACCTTTTCTATAGGACAATAGAACACATCATTGCGGACCTCATTAACGTGGACATTGTGAAGTGTAGCGCCTACCTTTCTAACCTGATTAACTTCTTTGAAAAAAAAGTCACTGAGGGCATGGACAAGACAAGTCAGTACACACATCTTACCTCGACCTGGATAAGGCTTTTGACACCATTCCTTATTGGGGTATCACAGATAAATTTATCAAACCAAATGTAAACCCTTATGTTACCCAATGGATAGCAAACTGGTTCATGGACAGAACCCAGTAAAGTAGGATTGGGGGCATGTTTCCCTTTGAAGTCTTGTTAATAACAGTATCCCCAGGGTTCAGTATTGGCACTGCTCCTGTTTCATATTTACTTCTCTGACATCAGTCTGCTGATGAATGTGAATTTGAAGCCATCATCAACTCCTTTGGGGACTTCCCGATTCTACATGAAGGACTAACAAGCACACACAAATGGTGCTATGACCATGGTTTCATGCTGAATGTCAGTGTTGCATAGTATCTTTAAACAAGCAGGAACATCCTTGGTCCTACCACATTAATGGCATCCCCTTCCACAAAAACAGATGAGGCCTGGACACATTTTTTGTAAATAAGCCGTTCTCTGACCACCATTTAGCGATGGTTAAGAAGACCTTGTATTTGGTCAAGTTGATTGTTAATGGTATTTCCTTAAGGTCCAAGGATATTGCCATTCCTTTCTTCTCTTTTCTTATTAGACCCATAATTGAATACAGTATTCCCTTTAGCATGCACCTATCCATGTATATGATCTGAACTGAAAGACTCCAATGTTTCCTCAAAGAAAATCAGTGGCCAGGCTGCCACAACCCTTGGAACATCTTTAACTGTCTTTCTCTGTCTCTCAATGTAATACAAACTCCTTAGGAGTGAACTCTGGATGGCCTACAAGGCTTCAAAGTCCATTGTCTTGAGTGACCTCTTTCATAGTCACAAAACCAACAGTGCCATGAACACCTGTATTAAAGACCTCAACCTTCACTGTAGTGTAAGCAAGACCTGCTAGTGGGATAGATGCCCTACAAAGAATTCCTCTCCTTTAGAACAGACTCTCCCCATATATGTGTATACATATACATATATATATATATATATATATATATATATATAAAGTACTTAACAGTGAACTAATTTGCAAAAGGTACACATAACCTAACCGTCCTAATGTTGAAAATCAGCTGTTAATGCGGACACGACATTTATGGCACTTAACAGCAGTGCCACCCTTGCTGCTACACCCTAGCTAGCACAGCTAACATCTAGATTATGCAGGGGGGCATGCCCCCCTGCACCCCCCACACCTCCCCAACTATATATTCCAACTCCGAGATCGTACTACAGTGAGGAAAGGGATGTATTTCCCTAACCGCACTGTACCACAATCGCTGTACAGCCCTTTGAACGTTATATTTGCGAATGCACAGTCCATTCGCAAGTATAATGTTCTCTCATTTAAACTGCACACATATGAAGTATTCGAACATCTGTAATTTGAATACTTCATAGCCATGCAATGGTACAGCGGCATTACAGTGGTAAACCTATATGTGTGTGTGTATATATATATATATATATATATATATATATATATATATATAGTTATAAAAGTACTTCCCTCACCCTTCTCAAATGCAGCCTGGATGCCCAGATGAGTGGAGAGGTAACCTCAAATACATCTCTGGTCTCACCCCACAATCCCTCATGGAAAGGTTTAGTAAGTACTGGGGATTTCAGTGGCCAGGCTACTAGTAATCTTCCCATTCATTTGCCTTGTGACAGCCTGTGAATATGTCGCAGGTGGTGGCATGTGTCAAAATAACCTTGCCTGCATTTCAGTTCTATATCAATATTAATGACTGTTTTTGTATGCCTTTTCCATTACAAAAGTGTTACTTCTGTGTTGCATTGTTGTACATATAGCCCCACCCAGAATTGGCGGGCAGTATGTAGATATCATTTAATAGCTCTGTACTTTTTTCTTTTAACTTACTAAAACTAGGGCTGTAATCAGTTTACTGCATTGATCCTTCTGGGATTTGTCATTCAACCCATGGATCAAGTTAGACCGAATGCCCTCAACATATTAATGTTGTGCATGGATCGTGACGATTTAAAAAAAAAAAAAAAAAACTAAACCGCATCCAGGTTTAATAGTGATGTAGCGTGAGATTGTTAAGCACCCTTCTAAGCACTGTTAACATTGAATCTGCACTAAAGGCAGTGTTGACCAGAAAACAGCATCAGCAGGACATGAAATGGCTTAATTTCAACTCCCGTTTCTGTCTGTTGTGTACGAACACCCACTATTTTGAGTATGACTGCTTCTGTTGCACAGGGAATGCATAAGGGCATTAACCACTTTAATTCTGTTTTACTGGCTTTCAGAGGCGGCACAGCACATCACTTTTTTTTTTGGTATGTGGAGCAGATAAATCTCAATGCACAACAAAGAATTATGATTGGATCTCTGATCATAATGAAGTATTATGCATTTTCAATATGGATACTTCCATTTGGTCAAGAAGGCTGTGGGTTCTATTCCAACAACAGGTAGACAGATTGCTGACACTATAGTGCAATGTACTGCACTCCTGAGTGTGTCATTGTTTAGATAAGACATTAAACCGACGTCCTATCTACTTGAGTTGGTGGAGCCTAGCTGGGCATAAAAGACCCCACAGCACCTATGTTAGTCTGGGAAGTTCCGCGATGCCCTGATCAAACTATCCGTAGAAGTATAAATATCACCCTGGGTTTCCCCCATGAAAAAGACCAATAGCCTAGTGGGCTAACCTGGTCAACAAAGGATAAAATAAAATAAAGTAAAATGTACTCTGTGCTACCTTGTACAAAGGAATTTTGTTTTGTATCTAAAAGAGAGAGAGACAGACAGACACAGTACAGTGGTTACTTTTTATTTATTTATTTATGTTTTGCCTTTCTCACAGTTTCTCACTTATGGGAGTTTTTTTTTTTTCTCTGCTGAAATGTTCTACAGCTTACGAGACCTTTTGCTTTGGCTTAGGGCACCATTTTGCCTTGAAATTTGAAATAGGTTCTAATGAATTGTGAAGGAACTATTCCAAGTCCCCAGTGCTTCTTTCTTTTGTGGTGTCTTTCTATGCTCTTTTTATTATTAAGGTGGTATTCATTTTCTTTTCTAGTTTTGGAGCATTTCTGATCAAGTTACCTCCTGCATTGTATTTAACAAAGTAGAAGTTAACGTCAGTAGCACTTTTGAGGAGATGTCTGTCTTATACATCACAATCCTTTTTATAACCCATCCAGAGCTTGCTGAGAAGTAAGAGTTGAGATGGGAATGATTTATAGACTCTACTGTAGCCTGTAGGACTCTGTTAAACAGGTGTATGGATATTTTACACATGGATATTTTACACATTACTTAATGGCGCTTGCATTATAGCCTCCTGAGGGCTGAATTTTAATCTGAGCCTGCATAATATCAAGCCTGCTAAGTTTTTTGTATGTGTGATGGTGGGTCTTGAGATACTGAAATGAAAGGTTTTTTTTTTGGGGGGGGGGGGCGGTAATACAGCAAACTAAATGATAAGAGCTTCTGCAGGAAAACTTATTTTTTTTCTTCTGCTTATTAAAAATCTGCAGTCACTTATCCGGTAACTATTTGCAAAACAAGTTTTATGCTGTTCATTTTTACATAGTATCTACATTAATAATTTTTCTCTGTAAGCTATGATAGCTGGAACTTGGCTCCATTATAGTACAGAAGGTTAAGGCCGTTACTTTTAATGAGCTTCACACTTGAGTTCCAGCTTTGATTTCCACAGATTCCACTTACAGAAAGTGAATTTGAACAAGTCACTTAATAAGATCAGTGTGTCCAGGTCACACCTGATAAGAGTTTTTTGTGCCCAGTGGGTGGTAATTAGGTAGAATGTAAATTAACATGACTTGTGTGTAAAGGGGCAGGGACAGATGCATTACTATTGATACCTAAAGTAACATGAGCAGAAGCTGGCCAGTAGCCCTGAGCAGTGCACACCTACCGGCTGAGGAGGACTGTGATCATTATGCAATATTATTTCTACATGGGGGCTGTAAATGGTGATAGTACTGCTGGGGTATACATTGAGAGGAGAACGTGTGTGCCACTCCTCTCTTTTCCAAAGGTATCTGAACGTACAGGTTAAATCTTGGAGGCTAACCAACATTATAAGAAAAATATCTTCATCTAAAAGAGTGATGATTTGGGCTGCTTACATTTCCTGAGTTAATTGTACCAAAGCAACCTCTTTCTGCTTTTTATTAGTTGAAAAAAGCAAGGGAATTTCCATGTAGATAGAAAGAGCTGTAAGGTAATTTTAGTCTGCCGATATGTCACTACTAACTACAGTTCTTTTCTGAAAACCTTGTCTCTGTTTTCAAGTGCTGCATTACATTTTTTATGGAGTGTAATAAGAAAAAAATCAATTCCAGAGTTGTGTGTCTTAAAAAGTGAATAGCTGTTCTATTAATGTTTAATCTTAGCTGTTGCTGTCAGCTTCTGATGCATTTTTCTTAGCCAGTTAAAATGTATAGCCTTGTGATAGACCATCTTGTGTTTACTGATGCATTGAACAGAGTGCATGCTGACATTATCATTTTTATTTTTTATTGCCATTGACGTCTGTGTTTGAGTTGGCTATGAAAACTCTTGTCATTATCAAGTTGGATGACTGGATATACAGCTTTGCAAGGGAGCACTGCCTGAAGTGTGAATTTGTTTCCACATAACATTCAAAATTATACTGAATTTAAGGTTGTAGGGTATATGCAGCCTGCATCCTTGTAGAGTTAAGTCAATATTCAGCTTTACAGGTAATTTCCATTAAATATGTCATGTAAGCTTTACAGGTAATTTCCATTAAATCCGTCATGTAGTAAATATGCAATAACTTATTCATTACTTGCTCTAAGATGATTTATCCTGTTTTGACTTGTGGCTTCACGTTTTATGACAAAAGTCAAAACTTAAGTAAGGTACTGTGAATAGCTGCTGTTACTGAGTTTCACTGATGACAAGTTTTAAGAGTTAATTGATCAAATGTGCTTAAATTCATTTATCTTCTCAAGCTTTTAAATTTTGTAGCTGTGACCATACCTCTCAACCTCTTAGATCAAAAAATCTGGAAAAAGCCATAAATAATGGGGGTCAAAGGACCAAAAATAGGGACACTTTTTAAATATTGCTCTTACAAACTTAGAAAGTTGATAGAATAAAGGTTTTGCATTAGTATGAATTTTCTGAAGGGTATGAAGGCTGAAACTCAAATGTCTGTCATTATTTTCTGACTACAACCCTCAGTCATTTACCAACAATTTGCCAGAAAACCACAATTTTATGAGAAAGCAGACCAAAACTATGATGCAGAATTGGACATTCTGTATGGCTGTGACTTTGCCTACAGGAGGCCTTAAAACTATAAAAGTAACAGTTGTATGCCACAATGCTGACAGCATTTTTTTGAATCCCATGGAAGTCAGAACACACACCACAGGGCGTGGGCAAGGATGAACACAGGATAGCAGCAGATTTCTTCAGCTCCACCAATTTCATTACACTGACAGGAATTAATTACTTAAAAAATTAATTTTTGAAGTAATTTTCTTTCTAAATATGTTTGTTTTATATAGTTCTTGAACTATATCTAAAAAAGAAAGGAAATTTTAACAATATTCCTGTCAGAAATCACTTTGGAAATTTTCCTGTCAGTTTATCAGTCTGAAATGAGTTCCAGTAAGACAAATTCTCAAGACTCCAGCATCAAGAAAGAACTTCAGTCTCTGATAACTATAATCCAGCAACTTACTGCTAAGATGGATAAAATGGATACTAAAATAGATACCTTCATAGAAAAAACTATAAAACAAATAGACTTGTTACATATAGACCTGCAACAACAGAAGATACAGATGACAGGCATAGAAGAAGCTGTGAATGACATGGAAAATAGAATCCAAGAAGAGGAAATCAACATTGAGTTTCTGCTGAAACAAAATACACATTTACAAACAAAGCTGGATGACCTGGAAAATAGATCTAGGCTAATAACATTAGGATTTTTGGACTGCCAGAAAATATTGAAGGTAACAATATTACTTCTTTTTTAACAACATGTCTCCCTAAAACTTTAGACTTACCAGAAGCATTCTCTTTTGGTATCAAAAGAGCACATAGATCTATAGCTAATACTAACTCTAACAAAAACTATCCTAGATCAGTTATAGTTAGATTTCTATCATCTTTTGATAAAGAGATGGTTCTTAAATCTGCTTGGGCTAAAGCTCCTGTTAAGATTAATGAGACAACTGTGCGTTTTGACAATGACTATTCTTCCTTGGTAATAGCTAAAAGAAAAGTTTTTCTGCCACTAATAAGGGAGCTTAAAAAAGCACAGTTTAAAACATACCTTCTGTTTCCTGCCAAGCTAAAAATCTTCCTTCCTGATGGTCCTAAAATTTTTGATGGCTTAGACTCTGCTTTACTGTTTATCAAAAAAAATAAGATTTTGGATAAAATAGAGGAAATGGAATGGGCTAGTCCTTCATTAAAGAGACTGGCAACTGAAACTTCGTAGAAGACTTCAGAGAGGAAGACGAGACTAAAAAACAAATGATTTGTTCTATGTTTTTTTTTTCTTTTTTTTTCTCTCATCATTTTACTTCATTATTAATCTTTTTAAATATAGTTCCTGCATTTCCAGAAAGCCACAAATATTCTGAAAAAAATTTAATCAAAGTTATTCTCTGTGTGCAAAGAAATGTTTTGTTTCATAACCAGTCAAAATATCTGAGGAACTAATAACAAGCTATTATTCAATTTGTTTCTCTTTCTGAAAAAGAGAAGTAAGGTCAGTAATTTGATACATTTTTTTTCTCTTTTTTTTCTTCTTTTCTTCTTTTCTTTGTTTACAATGACATTCTATTTAGATTATGTAGTGGGTAAAGGGTGGGGGAGGGCAGGGAGAGAAGAGTAATGAAAATATGATAAATGGAATAACATATTTATTCCTTGTAAAAAGTTTATATGTTCTTCAAATGCTATTCCTAATTATACTTTCTTGATTATACTGCTTATGCTTGTTTGTAAATAATCTGTCATGCTTTAACTAATAATAATTAGAACTAAATAATAGTAAATAATATGTTTTATTTTTAACTCTATTAATATAAACAGTAAGTAATATTCCATTGTATATACTTCTTATAGCTTTCTCTTACATTTTTTTATTTCTGCTTTACACTCTTTTATTTTCTACTCTCTTTTCTTTTCTTTATTCTTTCTCTTTATTTTTTTTTTCATATTAATATATAGAAATGCTTTTGATCATATAGGCACAGTAAATAATAAGATTTGCATAAAAATTGAGTTGGGACAAAAATATTGAGTTTTATTACTTATTAATAACTTTGGGCTTAATTTCACTTACATAGAGGCTGTAATAACCTGTAAAATACATCGCGAAGGTTTTGTCATGTTTTGATGCATTTACACTGCTAAATGAATGTTTGTCACTAGTTTTTAACAAGTTTCCCGCCAAAATGTTAAGGGAGACAATCTGGGATGTGTGCTACCTCATGAACAGTGTCCTCGAGTTGTTTTAAAAGCTTCAACTCTCAGAATTCTCACAGAGAAGCTGAAAGCAGTCAATTTGACCTTTGACCCAGATATCACACTGACACATCGCAGATTCAGGAAGAACACTATCAGGAAGTAGAACTGATGCAAATGCGACTATGTGAAGGAAAATGAACTCTTTAACATTTAAATGTGAGTTATTTTATATAATTACTTAAATATCTATGTTATAATTCATAAAATATGTCAGTTATAATGATTTTAAATGATGCAGTTTCTTGTAGTAAGTAAATGTCTTATTTTAGAAGGCATAGAAAATGAAACATTTATTCAAGTGTTTTTGAAAATCTACTTGACTGCAGCATACTAATCTGTGCTAAAAACTTATGTTCCAAGCGTATACATTACTATAACTCATTTAATTCATCTGATTGACAAGCATAAATAACTTTAACTCTATTCTGGAAGAAATTGTCATGTGATATATTTTAAAGCAGTAGTATAGACATACAAAATACAGATGGCTTTTTTTTACAATAATGCAAGTGTTTCTGAGAATTTGCATAACTATGCAGTATGATTTATAACAATTTCTATAAATATAATATTTTATTCTATTGACAATGAGTATGAGTAAAATGCTCATATACAAGCAATTCAAGGTTTTTTTTGGAAGCTGTTGACTGCATTTACATGACAGAAAATAGATGCATCTTAATATATGTAATGTCTGAACCATATTAGCCAAAGTTTTTGATTTAAATGAATGTTAGAACTTATTTTTACATACTTTGAATAAATGAATATGTAAATATGCCTTCCTTTTTTTTTCTCTCTCTCTTTCACTCTCTCTCCCTCTTTCACGTCTTTTATTTCTCTCTCTCCTCTTGGTTCCTAATATCAAGATTATTTGAATGCTATTTGAATACAAGTGTATTATATTACATAGATGTATACAGTAGTATGAATAGTTTTTAAAAAAAAAAAGTTTATTTTAGTTTATATGATGCTGTTTTATCAAATGTGTAGTCTTGTCTTGCTAGATAATTGAATTGAAAGCTGTTAATTTAAATTAAATATATAACCAGTATTAAATTGATAAGGTGGTAGCTGAGGTACTGCTGCCTAGGGTAGGGGGTTAACTTGAATGGTAAATACTACTCTAAGTTGGAGTTTTTAACTCCAGGCTGGATGCAAGGTTTAATCCTTACATTATTTTCACTTGTTCATTGTTATATGTATATAGTTTTGACATCCACAATATATTTTGTACACTCATTGTCACTACAAACAAAATTGAATCCTATACAAAATCCCATAAGAGATTCAATAAATACAGCTATATTTAAAGGTACACCTAAAGGAGGAGATGTAACATTACTTATGTTGTTATTTGTTATTTTGATCATAAGATTCTTAAGTTTTAAAAATGCCAAATGACATCTTTAAAAGGAATTTCTTTAAACATTAATGGATTGAATAATCCGTGTAAAAGGGCAAGCCTAATAAGATACATTAATTTACATAAGGCCAACTTAGTCTTCCTGCAAGAAACCCATCTCTTGAAAAAGATATTGATAAACTAGCCACAAACAAATATACAGTATTGGTTAGTTCAGAGCACACTCAGAAAAAAGAGGAGTGGCTATTTTATGGAATAAAAGTATGCTCATTCCTAAAACCATTAAGTCTTATCAGGATGACAAAGGAATGTTTTGTATGGTTACAATACAAATTAATGGGAAGACTTACACTTTAATTAATGTATATTGGATACCTGGAATTGGTATTAATACAGTGAAACATCATCTTGATAAGATCATATCATTCTCTATAGAAGATATTATTTTAGCTGGTGACTTTAATTGTATACTACATGAAAGTGATACTACCACTATAGGAAAAAGAAGAATTACATCTAATGCAAAACATTTAAATGATTTTGCTAATTCTTATCATTTGAATGATATTAATAATCAGATAGATTCAAAATCATTACCATACACCTTTTTTCTAACAGATACAAAACTTATTCAAAAATAGATAGGGTCTTTATTTCTAACCAGATGGTAACAGATTTAATTAATTCCAAAATCATTTCATGTCCTATATCTGATCATAGTTCAATTGTTTTTGAATTCATGATAAAAAATACTCATAATGTTCAGATCAAAAGGATACCAGCATACTTAACTCAACTAAAAGACTATAAAGAATATATACTTTCAGAAGTAAAACATTTTTTAGACATAAATAATACTCCTGAAGTCTCCATTGTCTATGTTTGGGATGCCTTAAAATCATATCTATATGGACAAAGTATCAGAGGGTATAATAATAAAAGGAAATCTTGGGATAAGGAATTGTTAGATATTCAAAGTAAATTAGACTCTTATAAACATAATAATAAAGAAAATATTATGGACAAGAAAGTTATTGAAGAAATAAACAAACTAAATAATACAAGTTTTTGTCTTATTCAATAAGCCCCAAATACGTACATAGACTTAAAAATAAAACAAAAAGGTTGAATAAACAAAACCATATCAAAGAAATCTTTTCTCTAAGGAAAAAGAAGAATGTTTCTAGTATACCAGAAATACTAGATGAATTTAGAAATCACTTTCACAAAATTAACCATAATAACATTAACATGGGACCTAAAGATAAAATAAAGGAGTTTATAGCCACAAACATGAATAAAAAGCTTAATAAACAACAGATTAAACTATTGGACAAAAGTATTTTATATACAGAGGTTATTACACAAATAAATAAGCTTAAATCAAACAAAGCACCGGGTAATGATGGTATTATACCAGAGATATATAAAATCCTTTCTAAAAGTACATATTCATTAATACATAAGGTTTTTATTTTGGCCCAAACTGAGTTAATAACCCCCCCATCTTGGCAATATACATTTATTTTGCCAATTTTAAAACCTAATAAAGATCCAACTAGATGTACTTCATATCGGCCCATCTCATTACTTAATGTTGATTATAAAATGTTTGAGTATTTTTGCTGATAGATTGAAGACAATCATCCCTGGCATTATAGATATAGATCAGACAGGCTTCATTGTAAATAGAAATACTTTTGATAATATAAGAAGAACTTTAACATTAATTGATTTTGCAAATAGGAAAAAGAAAGATTTAACACTTATTAGTCTTGATATAAGTTCAGCATTTGATTCAGTAAGTTGGGACTATCTGTTTACCTTACTGAAGTGCACAAACTTCTCAGATGCATTTGTAAATCTAATTGAGCATTTATACAAAGGAACATTGGCTTATATTAAGGTAGGAACATATGTTTCACAAAAATACCCATTTTTAAAGGTACAAAACAAGGATGTCCACTTTCTCCACTATTATTCACTTTAGTAATGGAGCCTTGGACTAATTTGATCAGAAACAGTACTGACATAGAGGGTTTTGAAATAGATGAAAATACAACATCCAAAATTCAACTTTTTGCAGATGATGTTCTAATTACATCAGCAGGATCTAATTCGTCTATGCAGTCTCTATTTGATAAAATGATGAATTTTAAAAGTATTTCTGGTTTAATATTCAATGAAGAAAAAACTTAAATACTACCTATATATACACGAAAAAATATTCTCATTAGTGATTTTACTAAATATGTACCCAGTTCAGGTCAGATAACTTATTTAGGTATAATACTATCTAAAGATATTAAATCTATTATATATAATAATTATAATACCTGTTTTCTTAATATACAAAATCGTTTTAATACATGGAATAATATGTTTTTTACTATGGAGGAGAGACTTACAATTATTAAAATGATAATATTCCCCAAGATTTTATACTTAATACAATCAATAATACTTCCACCTACAAAAATAATTATCAAGAAACTGAATACACTAATGTTAAATTTCCTATGGGCACCTAATAGACCTAGGATTGCATTAAAGAAACATAGTAATAGCTGGTCGCAAGGGGGTATTTCTTTTCCAGACTTTAATTTATATACTATCTCTTCTATTGTAAAAGTTATTACTTTATTAATAGATCAGTCATATGTCGCAAAATGGAAAGATTATTGGGAGCTAATTAGTATGCACTTCATGAAAATCTCCTTAACACATAAAAATATGATTGTAAATAACTCCATGTTATGGTTACTAAAGGAATTTTGTACTTCACCTATTACACCTAAACATATGGTTTGTTACCCATTAAATATTATTATTAGCTATCGTAACTTTATATTCATGCACCCTAAGTATAGGGAATGGAATTTTATTATATTCCCTATAATGTATACTCAGGGTATGCTTTTGTCATCTACTTCTGAAGGAACTCATTCAGCTATAGATAATGATCTAAAGTACTGGTATCAGTTGATATCTGATAATAAAGTTAAAAATCTAGATTTCTTAAAACAAGAATTTGATCTAAGAGAAACTTGCTGGTTAGAGGTTCAGACCTTTAGACAACATCTCATTAATAAAATAGATCTAATGTCTATAACAGTTAAAGAATCTATTCCAACACTGATTGATTACTTGATATTAAATTTACAACATAAAGTTTCTGATAAAGGTAAACTTTCATACATACATAAAATTATCAGACAAGAAACTTTTTACAGTGTAGATACATACTGGAATTATTTCACTTCTATTAATGGGGACCCACCAAATCAACAAGATAAACAATATATATTGGAATCTGCCTATAGAACTACGTCTTCCATTGTCTGGAGACTTTATACATGGAAATTTTTACATAGATCTTTTATACACCTTTGATGATGAATAAAATAAATAATAAAGATAATCTATGTAAGAGATGTAATGTAGAAATTAATGCTGACTGGGCTCATATGTTTTATGACTGTATAAAATTGAAAGAATACTGGAAGTCAATTAATGAATTTTTGCAGGCTCTTTTACAGATAATTTCATTATTTCTAAATCTATTATATTATTCAACACACCTGTACCTCAAAGTGTTAAAAGGTTAAGCTTCCCTTGTTATGGTCTATTCTAGCAGTGGCTAGGAAAATAATAACCAGAAATTGGATTTCAGATACACCTCCTTCATTCAATGAATTTAAAAATGTTATGAATATAGTGTGCCATATGGAAATAAACACAATTAGGTCAAGAACAACTAGAAAAACATCTTATTATATTGTATGGGATAATTTACAAAATTTGTTAAAAAAATCCTAATTTCAATAGCATGGTATTTTAGTTTAATTAATTGATCTGATTGTAGTGGATGTCTTTGTAAATACTTTAGTTGTTTTGTTGAATGTTATACTCATATCTATTTTTAATTACTTGTATAAAATTGTTATGATATTTCTCTTGTATGTTAAAACAATAAACCTGTTTTGAAAAAAAAAAAAGAACACACACCACACACCACATGCCGTATTCTTTTTTCTCCTCCCTGCAGCTAACTATCATCTGTGTACCACCCCCTCTCCTCATTCATTGGCTGTACTAGCCCCACCTTAGCAACCACACTGGACTCAACCCAGTCCTTATCTGTGGTGACTGAGAAGATAGAGGATGCTGGTGAAGCATCATTCTGCTGCTGGGTAATGTGCCCTAACGTCCTTCCGCCACACTGCAGCCTTGGAAGCTCCACACTTGTTACCTTTGGGAGTCGCATGTCTGGTTCTGTTTGTAATTAACTGCTCACTCCCATCCATCCCCTCCACAGAACCCCCAGTGCTCATATGCCACTAGTTAAACACAGATCATCTGGATCACAGTAAGGGCTTTATCCGTTTGTGCCATGGGACCTGCATGTAATATTTCCTCAGTCTTTTTTATTATAGTTTTACCCTTGGGACATGTTAAGACCATACCATTAGGGTACACACTCTGTCTTTGATTAGTGACTGTTCCCAAATGTATTTTTTTAACAAATATTCATAAAGTAGAGATGGGTAAAGCATTCACTGTAGTGGTACACAACTGACTTCACTTACACTTACCCACTAATTTATTACATACTAGCACTAAACATTTAAGGGGGATATTCTACTGGTGCAAGATATTCTAGCAGTTTGTAGTAACCCCCTAAAGGATCACTGAGTAGCTGTTTGAGATGCCCATTACTGACTCTCTGAGGAGAGTAAGTGTCGTGTAATAATCCTAAAATCTGTACCACCAAAAAAATGTCAGATTTGGAAAACAGGTTTACAATGATGAACTTATTGTTGATTTCAGGTTCACTGATGTAAAGCTATAGAGTCCTGGTTCATGGTAGTATGTTTATATGTTTAATGTCGTGTACAAGATCACTGAAGTATTTGGTGGGACAGAGAAATGCTACCCCCCCTTACTTTCATGTTTCATCAGTCTCAAAGTTGGTGTATATAACTGGATCTGTGTGTGTGTGTGTGTGTGTGTGTGTGTGTGTGTGTGTGTGTGTGTGTGTGTGTGTGTGTGTGTGTGTGTGTATCAGTCTTCTTCATATGACTGAAAGCTCATATGATTGACAACCATTTGACTGACACCAAAACACTGAAAGCTCAAAACACCTAAAGCTCATATGATCGACACTCATAACATCGACACATGAAATCCAAAGCATTATGCCCTTTCCCCACTGTAGCGCAACCCTGGAGTAGGAATAAATAGGTGGGGGTGTGGGGGAAGAAGTCCCCCACATATGTCATAAATTTTAAACATACATATGGATACTGTTAACGGAACTGACTATATTCATGTAAATAATGTGGGGGGCTGTGCCCCCCACACTCCCCAACTATTTATTCCTACTGCAGGGTCGCACTACAGTGTGGAAAGGGCATAATGCTTTGGATTTCATGTGCCGATATGCACCCCCCCATATATATATATATATATATATATATATATATATATATATATATATATATTTTCCTGAAAGCCCAAAATCCTGAAAGTTTAAAATACCGAAAACTCAAAATCCTGAAAACACACAGGATACCAACACTTACTATATTCCAGCACAAGTACATACAGAAACAAATAAAACACAAACCATATTACTGTTCTTCAAGTATAAGCAGAGGGACAAGCCCCACTGCACCCCCCCCCATGGGAAGGGCTGTGCCCCACCCTCCACACACATCCCCTGCTACTTAAATTTTTCAAGTCCAAGATTGCACTTAGTGTAGTGAAGTGCAGTCTCAGACTTGATATATTTAAGTAGCAGGGGGTGTGGGGGCGCAGACCCCCAAATCGGGGTTGCATGGGGGCTTGCCCCCCTGCATATAGTTGAAGGGTAATATGTTTCTGTATGTACTTGTGCTGGAATATAGTAAGTGTTGGTATCCTGTGTGTTTTCAGGAGTTTGAGTTTTCAGTATTTTGACCTTTCAGTATTTTAGTCTTCAGGATTGTGGGCTTTCAGGATTCTGTAGCACTCCTATATATATATATATATATATATATATATATATATATATATCTGTGTGTGTGTATGTTTGTGTATATGTATGCACACACAAACACACATGCATATAGGGAAGTTGGGGACGATGGAGAAGATTGTTGAGTTACAGTGGGTTTTCCTAAAGTGCTTTAAACAGTTTTTGAGGGTGAGATTTTAATTTGTGTTATATTTGAAAAGCTTGTTTCCATGTAGATTTATGTCAGCAAGTTATATGTTGGACTTATTTTGTTTTATTTATTTATTTATTTATTTGTTTATTTATCTATCTTTTGAATCTGTATTTTATTTTATTTGTTTTTTATTTATTTGTTTATTTATCTATCTTTGATTGTCCAGCTGTAAAATGTGACCGATACAAAACCCATTTTTAGCTGAGGCCCGGGGATAAAAGCTCCACATTTAACTCCAGTTTTGACATGCAAGTAAAATACAGTCATATGATATCAGTAGAAATACAAAATATAGGTAAATGTGCATACATAACAGAAAAAGTTTTACAATAGGTTACATAAACATAATTTAGAGACAGAGCATGTATATAGCTTGCACAGGTATGCAAGTATTCATTAGAGATAGACACACTGTTGTATATAGCAAAGAGAAGAAGATATAAAAATTATTTACAAGATCCTAGTTCTGGTCTGTTTATCCCTGCATAGTCTGAGTCCACCTTACCTTTAAGACTTGTTATCCTGGTGTAGACCTTCAAGATTTCTACATTTGTAGGACGTTCCACATAGATTCCAGGCAATGAACACACTTTATTCAATAAAAAATCCAAAGTACATAGAGAAGTCCAGAAACACACAAACGCTTTAACGTATTCGCTGCGGTTTCATCCACTGATGACTTCATCAAATGTACCACCGCAGTAAGACACAGATCTTTATGTGGGCATCCCCACCCCCCATTCTTTCATAATTGTAGACATTGTCATTACAGTTTTAGGGTAGTCTGATTTTAAACTTTAGGCTTATATTGTTTAGGTTAATTAGTCAGTAAGGTTATTATTGGGGAAGTGCCTATATAAAGGTCTGTGTTTTACTGATGTGGTACATCTGATGAAGTCTTAATCAGTGGATGAAAATGCAGTGAACATGTTAAAGCATCTATGTGTTTTTAGACTTATCTATGTGCTTTGGATTTTTTATTGAATAACGTGTGTTCTTTGCCTGGAATCTGTGTGGAACGTCGTCCTGAGTTGTCCGGTGGTTTTGGTTCTGGTTTTATTGTTCAGGCAGTAAAATTCCTCCTGTTGTGGTTTATTTCTGCATTTGTTTTTGCAGTTTATTGGTGGTTCCTTCTTATAATCTGGTGTCTTCTGGCTGTTGGTGTTTAGCTGCCAGGGTGCATGTATAGGTGACCCTCCTTGCTGACCCTCCAGGTTGACTGCAGGATTCACCTATGCCATCCATTTTTATGAAAGGAACAAAGACTTGTTTGCTTGAATTAGCTTTTAGTTGATATCCTGCTGACTATCTAATTTTGCTATGTAATTATTTCTGCCTTGAGTTTTCACCATATTCTTGAATAATTTATAGTGATGTTTAGTCTTAGCATTTTATTTGTTGGCTGATGTTTTATTTGTGTTTATTGCTGTGTTTACTTATTAAAGTTGAAGTAATCATTCTCAAACCATGGATCCAATCCTACTTCTCAGTTGTCCAGATTTTATCAGAATGTCCAGATTTTTGCCTTGCATTTTTAGTTTGTTCCTCATAAAATTTGTGGTTTTCTGGCAAATCACTAAGGATTGAAGTCATTAAATGACATAATTTGAGTTTCAGACTTCTTATCCATCAGAAAAATGCATGTTAACACAAATCACCTTATTATAGGTTCATCAGAGATTACCAGACTAACGGTTCAAGAGCCCTTACAAGCTAAGTCAGTTTTACCCAATTCTCTATCCCTAGGGCAAAGATAACAAGGGTCAGCAAGTGGGGTTTTGACTATTTTTAAAAGCTGCCTATACCCATAAAGGACATAGGTGCCACCCCAGGAGCAAATTTGTGATTTCCCATCCAGATTGTGCTTGAAGATGGTCAGGGAAGGGCTCTGCTTCATGTGAATAGGAAGCCTGTTCCTGAGGAAGGGCAATCTCTGAGACACATATCTGTCTCTCCAGCATGATCTGTTCATGTCAGAGATCAGGCTTAGATCTTTGGAGTGGGGTAACCCTTGTGCAGTTAGTTTTACTAATATGTAACATTTCCATCAGGGTTGGGTCAGAGACTGCTTAATAGGTCTGACACTGATCAGCCATAAGTAATCCATAGGAAACTGAATACAGTGATAAGGCTTTTAATCAGTCCACATATGATATGTTGGTTATACCCTGTATTTTTTAGTGAGAAACCTCTGATGATGTTCCAACTGTTGCAGGTGCCTGGTAACGTATATGCCAAAGGGTATATTGCACTCTATTATTGGTCTGATGAGGACTGAGTACAGTGGTACTATGACATCACTAAATCTGGATGCCATGCCCTTACCTGTAATTTCCTCACCACTGTGGAGGCATGGTGATCAAAGTTCAGATTACTGTCTATCTGAGGACCCAGATCTCTTGTCATTGGCTCCACTCTTAGGGAGGTACAATCAATATTGTAATTTGCAGGGGTTTTGATTTCCCAAAAGGTATTATTATGCACTTCTTTGCATTTAGTTTGAGGCCGTGGCTCTGACACCAATCATTAGTCTGTGCCGCACCTTTCTGTAGGATATCAACATTGTTTGTGGAATCTGTGATTGCTCACAACCTGCAGTCATCAGCAAACTTGGTCAGCCAAAGGCCATCTTTATTTACCTTGACATCTGAGAAGTATATTTCAAATAGGAGGGGATCCAGTACTGAGCCCTGTGGTATTCCACTGGTGACTGGCCTCTTGCTAGATATGGATTCCTCCACTCTAACAGCATGTGTCCTATCCATGAGTCATTTGGCTATCCATCTGGTGACATAGAGGTTTATGCTCAATTTTGTGAGTTTATCTATAATACCCGAGTGGGGTATTGTGTCAGATACCTTGGCCAGGTCAAGGTAGGTGGTAAGCACTGTCTTACCCTCATCCATGGCATTGCTGACCTTTTCAAAGAAGTCCAGCGGATTGAGCAAGCAGGATCTACCCTTGACAAAGCTGAACTGGGTTGAGTTTAGAGTCTGGAGATATCTTATGTCATGGTTAATCCTGTCCATAATTATCCTTTCCATGACCTTGCATATGAGGCTAGTCAGACTTGTGGGTTGGTAGTTTCTTGAGTCAGTTGATGGACCCCCTTGTGCAGATGGACGATTCTTGCTGTTCTCCACAATATTGGGACAAAGCTTGTCTGGAGACTCTGGGTAAGTAGCGATGCAAGTGAGTCTGCTAGGGCATGTTTCAAGCCATTTAATAGGCTCCCTGGGATTCCATCAGGGCCCATTGATGCTGTGTCTCTAGCTTTAGAAAGTGTAGAGATGGCCTGTTCTTTTGTCATTACAGGCACAAGAATGGTGGGAGTATTTCATGGGGAGTGACTGGAGGTGATGAGGGGCTGAAATTTTAAATTAATTTATCTGTCAGCAGGTTTGCTACTTCTGGCTGAGAATAGTTAGTGCTATTTGCAGCCAACTCCGTACAACGAGTGTTTCCCATAAGATTTCGGACATATCACAAAAATGCTTTGTGATTATCCTTAGCTTGGGAGGCCATTTTGGTTTCATATTTAGCATCTGAACACTTGGTCACTGCTTTGCCTGTTGAGACTAATGAGGGTTTTTTTTCTCTGTTGTACATCTTCTTACTTCTAGACAGGAATTTCTTCCTTCTGTTGTATAGTCTATTTACGCCAGGTTCCACCATTGTGGCTTGTTTTTCCGACTAGAACTTAATTTAGTTTTGTCAACATACTGCTATTGCTATGCAGTTGTTTAAGTGGTTGTTTAGGGCATTCATGTGTACATCTGCATGGGCTTCTTTGTTTTTGGGGCTAAGGGGAGCTTTAAAATGACCTATGCTATCACATAATGGGAGGTAATTTGCCTTGGAAAAATTATTTATGGATTGATGGTTTGATTGGGATATACTACCTTTATATTTATTTCAAAGGAGACGGATTTATGATACGACCTTACCAATGAGGACATTACACTGGGGGGGGGGGTGCAATGCTTCCTCACATTTGTGAGTACTTTGTCAAGAATATTTGAGCCCGTAGTGGTTATGCAGACCAGCTGTTCAGAACATTGCATTGACAAAGTCCGGAAATGTCTGAGCCTGCTTGATAATGGTTGTATATATTTCCCAGTTTATGGAGGGGTAGTTAAAATCACCCATGAGTAGTGTGTTGGGCTGAGTGGTAAGTGATCCTAGTAACTTCTAGTATGCAAACTAGAGTTCATGGTTCATGATTGGGGACCTGTAGCTAGCTTTGATATGGTAGGGGATTTTTGCCTGTGGTCAGCTGGGCATAGAGTAGCTCAAACGAGTCATACTGCTTGACCAATCAAGAGGTGGGATTGCTTTTTATGTAAATGGAAATAACTCCTGCTTTCATTTTTTTCCTTTTCATAGAGTGGTCAGAATGTGTGATAGGCATTATAGCCTTGCACTGCTGGTTTGCTTTCTGCAGCTTTGAACCATGTCCCTGTAACTGCACAGATGTTGGCATTCTCCAGGACATGGACAGCTTCCAGAGAGTGCAGTTTCATTAAGACTCCTAGCATTGATCAGTAGTACCTTCAGATTGTCATTAGAAGAATTTGTCACATTGGCAGTTCTGTTGCTTTGGCACTGCCTAAAAAGGCACAATAGGGGTGGCTAATGCCTTGGCCAGTATTTAAAAGCCTAGTGGCAACAGGTGCAGACCATCTGTGGCAGAGTAGCATAGTCTGTTGATCATGTTGTCCCAGGCCGTCAAATACAGGATCCCCTTGGAATGACACCAGTGACTAAGCCAATTAGTGAAATCAATCATTATTCCAGCAACTTTCTAAGTTTATGAGAGCAATATTTAAAATCTGTGCCTATTTTTGGGCCTTTGTTTCCCCATTATTTTAGTCTTTGTCCAGCTTTCTTCTACTAAGAGGTGTGGATCCAACATTTGGATGTATCCAGTCACAGAGCAAAAATTACGTGTTTGTCAGGAAATCAAGTTCCCATAGCAGGTTCTCACATGGTTCAACCAGAAAGACTCTGGAAAAAAAAAAGAAAAGAAAAAAGTGTATAAAAAATTTGTGAACCTGTCTTTGTGGTGCATATGTACAGTTTGATGAACAAATGTTTCAGTAACACACAGGCTTATGAATTCATACTTACATGCATTTAATAGCACGCTCAGGTTAATAACCAAAATGCAACTTGTAGGCATGTTTCAGCCTTTAGTTATCTTCAGTAATGCCTTTCTATTCCAGTGCTAACAATTCAAAGGGGGATATTCCAGGGTGATGCTCTGTCATTGCTGTTCTTTTGTCTTGTCCTTAATCCATTAAACTGTCTACTTAACAGATTAGGTCGTGCCTACAATTTGGCTCCCAGAAAACAAGAAAAGACGTCTCATCTTCTTTTTGTGCATGATTTGAAACTGTATAGCTCATCACACAAGGAACTGAAAGCCACAACTGCAAGTGGTAAAAAATTTTCAGATGATATAAGAATGCCATTTGGTCTTGATAAATGTGCAAAAGCAACCTTTAAAGCAGGAAAGCTACAGCACCAAGAAAACAACAGTTTGGGTCAGAAATGTGATACAAAAGAACTTGAGCAAGAGTGAGTGTATAACTATTTGGGAATTGATGAAGGCTCAACAGTAAAACCTGAACAAATGCAAATAAAATTTAGTAAGGAATATTTTAGAAGACTAAAATTAACACTGAAAACAGTGTTGACATCTAGGAATAAAGTGCAAGCTATAAACCGATTTGCTGTTCCTGTCTTAACTTAGTTTTGGAGTGATTGACTGGCCCCAAAAGGTGTTGGATCAGTTGGACAGGAAAACAAGAAGGATGCTTCTTACTCATCAAATGAATTATAAAAATCAGTGTATACCAAGAATACATATTCCCCATTCTGAAGGAGGTATAGGCCTCCTCATTTAGCTCTGCAATTGTGGTACTGCATACTTACCTGCTGACCTCACAAGACCCAAACATAGTGAAAGTTTTAAAACATGAGGAGAATAAGTCTTAAGATGACTTCCCTGCTTAGTTTAGCAGAAGCATATCATTGTCATGTAGGAATGGAAATCAAACCAGAAGTAGATAAAAATCAAGTAGCAACCGAATGTGCCGAAAAACAAGAGAGAGAATATAAGGTGAAGGATCAGATGAGAAGGCAAGAAATGTGGAAAATGCATAAATACAGTTGCAAGTGTAGTAATCTCTTGGAACAACCTCATGTCTGTCAGGATCGAGCAAAGGAATGGTTAAGGAGATGTGAATTTAAACCAAAAGTTTAATATTGGAGGCCCAAGGTAGACTTACATGCTGGTTTACAAAGTCCATTCAACATTTGCAAGAAACGGACAAATGCAGGTTTTATAAAACAGAATTGGAAACAGTCGCACATTTTGTTGTTGGTTGTGAAGTACTAATGGCATAAGGACTGTATACTGAAAGGCATAATAATGTGGCAAGACTGTTGCACTGGGGATTTCGCAAAAATTATAATATTGAAGTAGCTAAAAAAACACTGGAAACATGAGTCACAAAACATTATAGAAAATGATTAAGTTTATATCGCACAGGATCACTCATTACCAACAATTCAAAAATAGATGCGAGAAAATCAGCTGTAGTAGTCCATGAAATTGCTGTATTCAGTGACTACAGTGTCTTAGGTACAGAGAGACACAAAGTCATAAAATACCAGGATTTGCAAGCAGAAACGGGGGCAGCGTGGAAGAAAGATACCCAGGCAGTTCCAGTAGTAGTAGTAGGAGCAACAGGTCTTATAAAAAAGATTTTACCGTCGTACTTAGATATGTTACTGATACATGTAACTTCGTATGAATTGCAGAAGTCATCGTTACTGGGCACATTGTGGGTGCTGCGAAGAGCACTTCTGTCTAACATCAAACATCGAAACAATAGTAATCTCATGAACTTGAGTCATACTTTGACTTAGGAATGGCATCCAATCCCATCATGCTATTAGAAACCCAAAAGACTTGGAGAAATTAAAGAATAGGATAAGCGTGCCATATCACATGAGCATGCCAGGATGTTACTTGGTGTACCTTAAACCAAATACCTGATAGCTGCAGGTTCAGGCTTCATGTCAAATAATATCTAATTCATTCTTAGCTCCTGAAGTCTGCCACATAATAAGTTGCAGAAATTTTTTGTTCCTTGTGCTACATCCACAGCATTACACCAGTGCAGCAAACACAAAAGTACTCCTTGAAAACTAATAATAACCAAAAAGGGGTGGACCTTGTACAGAGAAGCCTACAAATGGAGTCTACCCTACACTGATCGACTACATTACAGTGACTATGAAACAGTGGCAGACCACTGTGCAATTAAGCCATAATAAAGGACAAATTATTATACCAGGGAAAAAAATTCAAAGGGGGATATTCCAGGGTGACTGTGTCACCACTACTATTCTGCCTTGCCCTTAACCCATTAAGCTGTCTGCGTAACAGCTTATGCCATGACTATAATTTAGCTTCTAGAAAACAACAAAGTGTAAAGACTTCTATTCTTTTCTTTGTCAATGATTTAAAACTGATCAGCTCATCAGATGAGGAACTGAAAGCACAACTGTAAGTTGTCAAAACTTTTTCAGATATAAGAATGTCATTTGGTCTTGATAAATGTGCAAAAGCAACCTTTAAAGCATCTTGAGGTAATGTTACAATTGCCTCATGTACACAGACAACCCTCTCCTCCTTCAAACAAACACAAATGTATGTGAGAGATGCAACTATCCAGCCAAACTGGAGGCCAAGCTCTCTCAACCCAAGACTGGAACAGTCAGTCATGAGGAGAAGGGAAGCACTTGCACCACACTACCAGTCTCACATAGACCAGTCATATCTGCACCAGCAAATAACACACATAAATACACAAAAATATACTCAGAGGCTCTAAATAAAAATCTGCCAATGCAGCAGAGACCTCCAAAGCAGACATCCAAGCAACCTCCACCCCCAAACAATAACCACGTATCACATACTTCACAAAGTCAGTGTGCCATGCAATCACAGCCCTTAAGGCTAAATATCACACCCAATACACTAGTAATAGGTGACTCTATTGTCAGGCACACTGACTACCCACTCACTAGACTGAACAAGGAGAAGGTTACTGTAAGCTGCCTGTCTTGTGCCTGGATCTGCCACATAACACAAGCATTCAGGTCACTCCAGAACAGGTGCAAATATGACAATGGTCCATGTTGGTGTGAATGACCTGAGATGTACCTCCCTGGACTACATGAAAAGAGACATAGAGGAGCTCTCTGATCATGTAGCCCAGGCCAGTATGATCCTGACCCTGAGTAGCATCTTGCCCTCACCAAGAATGATGCCACAGTATAAAGATAAAATGATCAATTTTAACAATTGGCTAAGCTTTTGGTGTTGTTCAAAGGGGATCCAGTGTCTGTCAGCCTGGGATGACATGCTCGACAAGCCACGTTGCTTCGCCAGAGAAGGCTTGCACCTGTCGCCCTTAGGCTTTCGAATACTGGCCAAGGCTCTTGCCGCCCCCATAGTGCCTTTTTTAGGCAAGGCTCAAAAGACAAACCCACCTCCGTAAACAACACAAGATACCAAAAACTGAGGGTAATGCTACTCAGTGCCAGAAGTCTAAACCTCAAAATGCACACACTCGAGGCACTCCTCAGTATGGAGAGAATCGATATCTGTGCAGTAACAGAAACCTGGTTCAATGCTCCAGAGAGCACCTCAGCACTACCAGGCAATAACTCATACCATACCTTTCGGCCCCAGATCCCGGACCGAAATACAAAAGGCGGGGGTGTATCCACTTTCATCAAGGATACCTACACCTCCAGGTTAGTGGCACAGCACAAGGCCTCGGAGACCATCCTTGTGCAACTAACAGTGGGCAAAGCTGCTTTTCAGATTGTAGCTTGCTACAGATCACCCACCTTGTTTCAGGACCCCCACTCAGCATTCCTGAGAACACTGGAAAATATGAAGGTCCTACTACCTAACACCATGATATTGGGTGATTTCAACTACCCAAAGATTGACTGGGAAAACTACTGAAGTACTAACTCCTTTGCCCAACGCTTCCTAGAGTTTATAAACTCAAATGCCCTGGAACAACTGGTCACAACTCCCACAAGAGGTGACAACATACTGGACCTGATCATCACCAACATGGGGGACCAATGTTCCACACCAGAGGTAAACCCGTTGCTGGTAAGATCAGACCATAAACTAATCGCACTGGACATCCACATCCCAACCCCACCCCTAGTCAAGGAAACCACTGTGAAAAACTTTTCAAAAGCAAACTTCACACTTCTCAAGACCGAGGTGGAAAGTTTCAAAGCCCCCTTGCTAAAGGATAATGCAGCCCAAACCACAGAATCCTTTACAAATGTACTCTATGAGCACCTACAGGAATGCATGGATCGAGCCATCCCAAGTAAAACCAAGACTCACTCCTCCTAAAAGAGGAAACTAGTCTGGTGGACCCCGGCCGTAAATAAACTATACAACAGAAGGAGGAAACTATTACATGACAGAGCAAAATCCCACAAAGGGAAGGCATCCCTGGTCAGTATCAGCAAGAAACTACGATCACTCATAAAATCATCCAAGGCCAACTTCGAAAGAAAAATTGCCAAAGACTCTAAAGATAATCACAAAGCCATCTTTAGCTATGTCAAGAATCTTGGTGGCAACTCTCAGATGTGCTCTGAGCCAGTGCAAAATGGCAAAAAATACACTGAACCAAATGACATTGCCGACATCCTGGCAGACAGGTTCAGTGCAAACTTTACCCCCCCACCCCACCCCCAAAAGGGCCCCTGTCCATCCCAGAAGAATGTAGAACCCCAGATATCACAAACACACAGGTGAAAACACCCCTTTCCAAAGCCAAAAACACAGCATCAGTGGGATCGGACGGTCTCCCAGGCTGCGTCTTACACGAGCTCCAAAATGAACTAACCCCTCACCCAAATTCACTGTTCAAACTCAGCCTTTCCACAGGCTATGCACCCAAAGAATGGCGTACAGCAACAGTTATTCCACTCCACAAAGGTGGTGCCACAACGAATCCTGGGAACTATCGCCCTATAAGCCTGACTAGCTTGGTCTTCAAAGCTATGGAGTGCATCATCATGGAACTCATTAACAGAGACATTGGGAACCTCCAGGCACTGGACCCTACCCAATTCGGCTTTGTTAAAGGCAGATCTTGCCTCCTAAACCCAGTTGACTTCTTTGAAACAGTTACCAAGGCCATAGATGAGGGAAAGGTGGTCCACACAGCCTACCTGGACCTCGCAAAGGCCTTCAACTCCATTCCCTACTCTGGCATTATAGATAAGCTTACAAACTCGAACATTAACCCCTATGTCACGAGATGGGTTGCCAATTGGCTCATGGATAGAACTCACATGGTCAGAGTTGCGGGTGCTATGTCTGACTCTAAACTGGTTACAAGTGGCGTCCCACAGGGCTCAGTCCTGGGACCCCTCCTGTTCAGTATATACTTCTCTGAGGTACAGGCAAGCACGGGAGGACTATGGCTGACCAGGTTTGCAAATGTTTGTAAACTGGGGGCCATAATCGACTCTCCAGCTGACATAGACATCCTCCAGAAGGGTCTCAGGGAGACGAATACCTGGTGTCAGAATCATGGCCTCAAGCTAAATGCCAAAAAGTGCATAGTCATCCCCTTTGGGAAAAACAAAGTGCCCACGAACTACCACATAGGTGGTAATCCACTAAGTACGGAAGATGTAATTAGGGATCTGGGGATCCAAGTAGATAGCAACCTCTCCTTTGATAATCACATTGCCAAAGTGGTTAGAAAATCCTTCTATGTAGCCCACCTAATCACAAAAGGGTTCACATCTAGATCAAGAGAGGTTATTATGCCCCTTTGCTCATCGCTTATCAAGCCCATAATAGAGTACAATGCCTCATTTGGGATGTACCTTACACGACACCTGCAACAGCTGGAAAGACCACAGAAGTACCTCACTAAGAGGATCGTGGGCCTCAAACAGATGCCGTATGCAGCTCGACTAAAGAAACTTTAGCTCTACTCTGTTGCTTACCGCCTACTCAGAGGTGATCTCTGCCTGACTTACAAGGCCATGTCTAACCCGGAATTAATGGACATGCTCCACCTCAAGAAAACCAAATCTCTTAGAGTCACACGCTCTAGGGATTTAAACCTCAGCACAACAATAAATAGGACATCCTGGAGGGATAGATTCCTGTCCCAGATACTTCCCTCACTCTGGAATAGAATCCCAATCTATGTTAGGCAAAGCCCCTCACTGACTCTCTTCAAGAGAAATCTTGACGAGTGGATGGGAAATCATAAATTTACCTCTGGGATCACTTTAGTTTCCTGAGCCTCTGTCCAGCAGGGCCACTGATCTAAAAGGGAGGAGAAAGCCAACACATTCTGGCTAGGCTTATAAATGCTCTTGGGCAGATAGCCTAGTACCTACCTGTGAACCTATGAAAACTGCAGCACCAGGAAAACATCAGTTTGGGACATGAATGTGATATAAAAGAACTTTAGCAAGAGGAAGTGTATAAATATTTGGGAATTGATGAAGGATCAAGAATAAAACATGAACAGATGCGAATAAAACTTGGTAAGGAATACTTTAGAGGACTTAAATTAATCCTGAAAACAGCATTGACATCTAGGAACAAAATTCAAGCTATAAACCAATTTGCTCTTCCTGACCTAACTTACAGTTTTGGAGTGATTGACTGGCCCCAAAACGTGTTGGATTGAGTAGATAGAAAAACAAGAAGGATGCTTCATGCTCACCAAATGATTTATAAAAATCAGTGCATACCAAGGTTATATATTCCCCATTCGAAGGAGGGCTGGGGCTCCTTGAAATTGATTACATGTATAGATCTGCAGTCGTGGGACTCCTCGCCTATCTGCTGACCTCACAAGCCCCAAATTTAGTGAAAGTTTTGAAACATGAGGAGAATAAATCTAAGATGACTTCTCAGCTTAATCTAGCAGAAGCATATCGACGTCAAGCAGGAATGAAAATCAAAGCAGAAGTAGATAAAATTCAGGCAGCAACTGAATGTGGCAAAAAAGAAAGAATATAAGGTGAAGGACTAGATGAGAAAGCAAGAAATATGGAAAATGCATAAATATAGTTGCAAGTATAAAAAACTTTAAGAACCTCCTGTTGATCAGGAAGGAATGCAGGAATGTTAAGGAGAGGCAAATTCAAACCAAGAGATGAAAGTTTAATCTTGGTGGCTGCATGAAGGCTGGTTTACAAAGTCGATTGAACATGTGGAAGAAACAGATAAATGTAGGTTTTGTAAAACAGAATTGGAAAAAAATCGCACACCTCATTTCTGGTTGTGAGATAGTAATGGCAGAAGGACTGTATACTCAAAGGCATAATGTGGCAAGATTGTTGCCCAGGGGATTGTGCAAACATTATGGTACTGAAGTGGCTGAAAAAAGACTGGAAACATGATCCACAAAGCATCATAAAAAATGATTAAGTTTACATCACATGGGATCACCCTTTACCAATAGTTCAAAAGATAGATGCTAGAAATCCGGATGTAGTGGTCCATGAAAAGGAGACACAAGTAGCATTGATCATTGAAATCTCCACACCCAGTGACTACAGTGTCTTGCATACAGAGAGACACAAAGTCATAAAATATCAGGATCTGCAGGCAGAAACGAGCAATGTGGAAGAAAGATACCCAGACAGTTCCAGTAGTACTAATTCTGACCAAGCCTCTTAATCTAGCTCTACAGTAGAAAGCTTAGAAACTTCTCTGACAGTCCTTCCTTGAAAGAGGATACATGACCTATGAATGAAAATCTAAAACGTGTATACAGTGGATTCATCTTTGTGAGTTCCAGTGGGGTCCATCTTAGAGTAGGGCTTTATAGGTAGAGATTGCCCTACTTTCAGTTAGTTCATGGAGGAGAAAGTGCTGCAAACTTGAATATAAGTGAATGAGGTTTCGGTGAATCAGGGTAGCATCTTTCATGGTCATATCCTTGTTAATGTGGTATTGAACAGTGAGAGGTACATAAATAGAGAACGTAATGAAATGTTTGAGGGTAGGTGGTCCACTAACCAGAAGAGCTAGGGCAAGTGCATTAAATGTAATGTGTAAATATAAGCCAGGGCATTGCACAAGAGATTTTCAGATATTACCTCCAAGCCTGTTGCACATTAAATGTAATTTATTTAGTTGTCAGCAATTCCTGCTGCTTAACAAGAGTAGGCCATGTTATGAGCCCATTACATGTATAAAGCAAGTTACTTTAATGCATCTTTCCATAATCAAGATGTAGGGAAAGTAAAACCAGCATTAGCTTTAATATATTTTTCAGTATTGCTGAATCCTCTTACTCTTCAGAAGTCTTTTGGATGACAACCAATAAAGTTAGTAAAACTAGTGAGCAGGAAAAGAAATCTGAGTAAATACAGTAAAGAAGCAGTGGTGGTGTTAGTCCCCTTATCCATAAATAGTAACTGAAGATACAAAGAATGGTAATTTGGGTTTTAATTGGACCAATCATTAAAGAAGTCCATTACTTCACTTTGAAATCTGGACTATGCTTAAACAAATGAGGTGCAGTTGTCACAAAAAGCAAATTTAAAGGACCGCTTAAGTGAAGTAAAGGAATGACTTGAAGAAAATCGACAAAGGCAAAATGCTGTGAAGTGAACAACAAAACCTAATTCTCCAAAATACAAAGCCTCACAATCATTCCCATTTTAAGCCCTCTAACAACAGTCTTTGGAGATTGTGAATATTCAGATTGCTTCAAATCATGGGATGCATTACTTGCACTACTACACCACATATCTTCACTTGTGTGGCAGTCTTTATATAATCCTTAGAAGAGCTAGGAGACCCTACCCTGCTACCAAAGATGACACTACAGATTGCTGTAACCTGTTTTCTGTCTGGACCACCTTTAGGCGACAAGTCTCCTGTAGTCCTAACCAACAGGAGTGACTCCAGCCTGAGACAGCAAACTAGACACTTTGGGCCATAGGAAGAGAACAATCACTGAAATGTAAGTGAACACGGTGCTATTGGAAGTAAGATCATAGGGTTAAAAAAAACTGCCATACTTCATTAATGCATTGACTGTTTATTCAGCTTCTGTTATGTTGTACTTGGTGCATGTTTTTAGACAGTTAGTAAAGCCATAATCTCATAATAGCTATAAAGGTAACCATAGTAATAAAAATCTACAAATGCAGCAATTTAAAAAAGGGTAAAATTTAGGTTTTCACTTCTGCTTGTCTTGAAGACCAAAGCATCCAAAGTTGTAAAATAAGAAGCTGCAAAGATATGCTGTGCCCCCCCCGCCAAAAATAAAAAAAAAACTGGTATACTACATAAGAAGGAAATATAATATTTGGATTTTCTGTCTGTGAAAAGATGCCAGACTGCATTCTCTGTAACACCCATGCTGCAGTAACTCCCCCATCCCCACCACCACCACAGTCCAAGCAGCGCACATACAGACAGAGTGTCCTTATGCCTCCTATGTATCAAGTTGCATTCAGCAAACAATGCAAAGTCATAAAATACCAGGATTTGGTCTGGTACTAGGCTATCAGCCCTAGGGCCTATGCAAGCCTAGCCATAAAGTATTGCTTCAGTCTTTGAAGTTAGTAAACAGAAAAGAAGGCAATGTGGAAGACGAAAACCCAGAGAGTTCCAGTAATAGTAGGAACAATGTGTCTCATAAAAAATAATTAGCAGTCACATTAAGATATGCTACCACTACATGTAAGTCAGTATGAGTTATAGAAGGAGTCCGATGTTCATCGTGTTTCACTGTTGCAGTCATGACTGTAGGGTTCTCCCCTGCCGGCAGGCAGCCCTCGGTCGGCCAGAATCCCAAAGTCTGGGTCCGGCGTCGGCTGTTCAACCATGCTCCCTGACGTCAGAGCGCCAGGAGTACAAAGCTGACAGCCGATGCCATCTTCTCCAGTCTTTCTTGCCGTGCGGTGATAGCAGTTCGCAAGTGCCGGTCGGCTGACTCCTGACGATTTTTTGTGATATACTTCAGTCCGAAGAGTTTCTTCTCCACTCAAAGCTAAGTACCCCGTTGGGGAAACTTTTTTCTTGCTCCACTCCGATGTCAGAAAAAGTTAATAATTGTATTTCATGTGGGAAGCAAATACCTCATAAGGATTTTCATTCTTACTGTATTCCTTGCTTAGGCCCTGACCACGACGTAGCTAGTTGTCGGTTTTGTGCTAGATTCAATCAACGTACAATTAAGCGAAGGTACAATTTTGCTTTTCATTACTTCGGTAGGCGCTTTAACTACAAAATGTCGTCGGGTACGGTTCCGGCTACCGGAGTTCACAAACGTCGCAAGGATAAAGACAGGCCTCCGAGGTCCAAATCTGATGATAGCACACAAGCGGAGCCAGCTTCAGGTTCGGCCATCATCAGTGAGGCGCTTTTGCAGCCACTGTTGTCGGCCATTTCAGAACTGATGGCCGAAACGGACTCTCATGAGGAGCCAACCAGGCCTTTAAATATTTCTGTTGCAGGACCTTCGGACAATGCTCCTTCGGATGGGTCCGGAGCCGCTGTGCAGGTACCGGCTTCCGAAGGGGTTTTCAGGCCTACTCAGCTTCTAATAAAGGCAAAGACTCCTTCTAAATCAAAGACTACAACACAGGCCTCTTCTGAACCGGCTCCCAAGTCACAGAAACAGTTACTCAAGATGGCGGAGGATTTACTTACTATGATTAGGGGTTCACATCCCCCTCCAGATAAAAGGCCAAAGCAGGATGTTTATTATGATTCCTCTGGCTTCTGTTTCCTCAGTTTCTTCTTCTGATCAGGAATATTCTTTCCCTCCTTATGAGGATTCTGATGCTGAAGACTCCATTCCTTCAGCTTCTCCCCCTGAGGATTTCTGTTGTGGGGAAACTTTGCATGAAATGAGGGAACATTTCCACTGGGAAGGACAGGAGTATTCGGAATCTAAGAAAAGACTGAGGGATTTTCTTCTTCTTCCCCAACATAGACCCCTGGCTATTCCTCCTGTTTTGGATATTGTGGATGATGCCTTTTCGGAGGCTAACTTAACCCCTGACTCTTTTCCTCCTACTCCTGTTAAGCCTGATAGATATTACAGGGTTCCTGATTCCCATCAGTTTTTATACAAGAACCCTTCTGCTGACCCTGAAACCATTTCTCAGGTTCCTAAGGGAGTTAAGGCCGCTTCTGCCAAAAATCCCATTCCTACTGAAAATGATTCTCGATCCTTAGAAAGATGAGGCAAAAAGGTGTACACTTCTGCAACTTTGTCCATTAGGGCTTTAAACTGTCAGTTTCATATGCTAAAGTACCAGCAATTTCTCTTGTTTGTTTTAAAACAAAAGCTTACTTCTATTTCTGCCTGTGCAGATGATAAGGAATTACATGACTTATTGCATGCCACTGAACAAGTTGGGAAGCATGGTTTACACTGTGGATTTGATGCCTTGAAGGCTTCTTGTAGGGCTGCGGCCTCTGGCACAGTCATTAGAAGGCATGCATGGCTAAAGGAACAAAATTTGCCTGAACAAGTAAAGGCTAAATTATTGGCTGCTCCTGTTCAGCATAATGTTTTGTTTGGATCAAAAGCTGAAGAGGTGATTAAAAAGATGGAGGATAAGGCGAAATCCATGCACACAGTTAAAGAATTCTTACAAGTACAGCCACCTAGATTTAGCAGAAATTGGCCTTCAAAAAATTGGTCCTTTCCCACTTCAGACAGGCCTCAGAGGGGTAGATATAGACGCTCCAGAGGAAGGCCTCAAACACAAGCTTCTTATACACCAAGACAGTGGACTGCTTCCACCCGTAGGGGAGGAGAGGACAGGTCACAAACTCAAAGGAAACAAACTCAATGACTCCCTCTGTTGGGCTACAGGAACTTCTTGCCTGGAAGCCCCTCTCGGAGGAAAACTCTCTTTTTTATCAAAATTGGACTCAACCCAAGACAAGTGGGTTTTGGATGTGGTTTTAAGAGGTCACAAATTCCATTGTCATACCTTGCCAAGGCCAAGCGGTTGGCCAGACCTTCCAAAACATCAATGGAAGGAGGCCTTAAACCAGGTGGAAGCTCTTTTGGCTATGAATGCCATAGAACTTGTTCCACTTTCAGAGATGGGAAAAGGTTTTTACTCGAGGCTCTTTCTAGTCCCAAGGAAGCAAAACTCATGGAGACCCATTCTGGATCTGTCGGTCTTGAACACCTTTCTAGAGATTCCAAAATTCAAGAGGCTTACTCTACAGCAGCTACTTCCAATGCTATCCAAAGATGCAGGGATGGTAACTTTGGATTTAAAGGAGGCATATTTACACATTCCCATCAGGCAGGATTGCAGAAAATACCTAAGGTTCAAGGCCGGATCGAGGCACTTTCAATTCTCTGCGCTGCCCTTTGGATTGTCTACTGCGCCCAGGGTCTTCACCAAATGCCTGGCTCCAGTAGTAGCTTGCTGCAGACTCAAGGGAATTCAAATTTACCCTTATCTGGATGATTGTCTAATTCAGGCAGACAGCAAGGATGTCTTACTCCAGCATCTAGAATTTGTACAGAACCTCCTCAAGTTCCTGGGATTCTCTGTAAACATAAAGTCAAATTTGACACCATCACAACAGATAACTTTTCTGGGTGCACTTCTAAACACCACAACCCAGAGGGCATTTCTGACATCCGAAAAACAATTACAGCTTGCTTCAACTTTCAGAACCTTGGCAACTTTAACTCAACTATCTGCAAGGAAATTCCTGCAGGCTTTGGGTTACATGGCCTCCTGCATCCTTCTCGTACCATATGCAAGACTACACATGAGGAAAATACAGTGGTACCTAAAAAGTGTATGGTCTCAGCATTGCCACAGTTTAGACATACTGATCTCCGTCCTTCCTTGCCTTCAAAAGGAATTTCTTTGGTGGTCCAGGGCATGTGCTCTAAACAAAGGGAAACCCTTCCGTCTGCCTCCTGCCACTCAGATTCTAACCACGGATGCCTCAGATTATGCTTGGGGAGCCCATTTTCAGGGCATTTGTCTGCAGGGCCTTTGGACAAAGGATCAGAAGCACCTGCATATCAACTTAAAGGAAATGTTAGCCGTTCAGAAAGCTCTATTGGCCTTCAGGAATCTTTTACAACCAGGACAACTACTAATACGGACAGACAACACCACAGTTATGTGGTACATAAACAAGCAAGGGGGATCTCATTCCTACCCCCTTTGCAGACTAGCCATGGATCTATGGAACACAGCTCTAGCTTGCAATCTGGATCTTCAAGCTCAGTTTCTACCAGGGAAACAAAACTTCCTGGCAGACAGTCTGAGCAGAAACCCTTCGGATCCACACGAGTGGATGCTGGACACCAAAATATTCAGGATGATAACAGCAGTCTGGGGATGTCCTCACATAGACCTCTTTGCATCCCATCTCAATCATCAACTACAGAATTTTTGCACCAGGACTTTCCACAGAGAAGCTTGGAAAGTGGATGCCCTGTCATTCAGTTGGAGGAACCTCTCGGGATATGCCTTTCCGCCTCTTCCTCTTCTTCCACGGGTTTTATTGAAGATAAAACAGGACAAGCCCAAGATGATAATCTTGCTGGCTCCAAATTGGCCTCAGCAGTTTTGGTATCCAACTCTAAAAAACCTATGCCTGGAGCCCCCTTGGGTTTTACCTCAGTCTCCGAACCTTCTGTCTCAACATCAGGATCAGGTTCTACACCCTCATGTCAGAACTCTCAGCCTGGCGGCCTGGTTAATCCAGGGCCTTTGATTTCTTCTTTCCTACCCAAGCAGGTTATGGATGTCATTTTAGAAGCCAGACGTTCTAGCACTAGAAAATCTTATGCAGGAAAATGGAAAAGATTTTGTTTCTGGATGCAGGCTCAGGATTCTGATCCTCTTCTTCCTAACATTACTTTAATTTTTCTTTACTTGACAGATCTCTTACATAAGGGTCTCTCTTTCTCTTCCATTAAGATACATGCCTCTGCTATTTCTGCTCATTATAATACAGACCCTCCCATCTTTTCCCACCAGCTCATGAGACAGTTTCTCAGAGGAGCTAAGAACTTAAGACCTCCTAGATCTCCTCCCATTCCTGCTTGGGATCTCAACTATGTTTTGGAAAAACTAACCCTGTCTCCTTTTGAGCCTGCTGCCTCTTCTGACATCAAGTTTTTATCTTGGAAGACAGCTATCCTGTTAGCCCTAACCTCTGCCAGGAGAGTTTCAGAGTTACAAGCTCTTATGGCTGTGGAACCTTATATTATTTTTCATCAAGACAGGGTATCTTTGAGGACTAATCCTACCTTCATGCCTAAGGTGGCTTCCAAAGTGGCTTTAAATCAAACTATCCACTTGCCAACCTTTTTCCCCACTCCTCAAAATAAAGGGTAAAGGATCTTACATTCCTTGGATGTACACAGACAACTACGTTTTTACCTGAACAGAACCAAGGACATCAGAAAATCAGAACAATTGTTTATTTCTTATGCTTCAAGTTCCCAAGGTAAAGCCATTTCAAAACAGACCATTTCTAAATGGATTGCTCATGGAATCAGATTTTATTCACACCATGGAAAGCAAATCCCAGGGAGTATACGGACTCATTCCACCAGAGCTGCTGCCACTTCTGCGGCCTTCCTCAGGGGAGTTCCTACCAAAGACATTTTGGAAGCTGCAACTTGGAGTTCTGTGCATACTTTTTCTAAGCACTACAATCTACCTCTCTACTCTAAGTCTAGGGCAGGCTTTGCCTCTGCAGTCTTGCAGGGCCTTTTAGCCGCCCCTTCTTCTTTATGACCACCTCCCTTTCTCTCAGCTTTGGGATTCTACCCTACAGTCATGACTGCAACAGTGAAACACGATGAACATAGTACAGTTGTGTACACCTACCATAAATGTAGATGTTCGAGTGTCTTCACTGTTGCAGTCTGGGTTTCCCTCCCTCCTGTCCCCTCTTATTTTTACTTTTGTGTATTTCCTTTTTTCACCATTCTTCTGAGGTGTATTTGCAAAGGTTATCGGACCTTTTCATTTTGGGACTCCTGACATCTGGGGCAAGAAAAACTGGAGAAGATGGCGTCGGCTGTCAGCTTTGTACTCCTGGCACTCTGACATCAGGGAGCATGGTTGAACAGCCGATGCCGGACCCAGACTTTGGGATTCTGGCTGACCGAGGGCTGCCTGCCGGCAGGGGAGAACCCTACAGTCATGACTGCAACAGTGAAGACACTTGAACATCTACATTTATGGTAGGTGTACACAACTGTACTTTCTGGGCACATTGCAAGTACTGCAAAGAGCACTTTTCGCTAACTTCAAAGACTGAAGCAATACTGATTTCATGAACTTTAATTATACTTTAACTTAGGAATGTGGTTCATTCCTGTCATTGTACTAGAAACCCAAAAGACTTAAAATGAAACTGGCGACACAAACAATGCAAAGTAATTCTACTGTGTCTCATGCTGAATCTCCCAGCTGTTCTTCATGTTTGACTGGTGCAGTCATCACAGTTGGGTTATCTGCCTGCAGGTAGCCCTCAGCCAGCCTGAATACCAGAATCTTGGGATTTCTGCGTCGGATGCTGTCACTTCTTCCATGACGTCAGATCGTCAGGGGTATAAATCATGCAGCCGATGACATTACATCAGTCTTTCTTGCTGTGCGGTGCCCGAAGCAGAAGCAGTTTGCAAGTGCCGGTCAGCCGACTCCTGAAATTTTCGTTTCGAGTTTCACACCGGAAGTCTTCTAAAAGATAAGTACCCCATTGGGGATCTTTTTTTCTTGCTCTAACCGATTTCAGAAAAAATTAATAATCGTCTTGCCTGTGGAAAGCAAATACCTCGTAGAGATTTTCATTCTTACTGCGTCACCTGTTTAGGCCCAGACCGCGACGTCCCTTGCTGTCGGTTTTGTTACTTGTTCAACGCCCCGAACTATCCATTGTCGGGCAATTTTTGTAGCTAAATACTTTCGCTCTCAATCTCCGTACTCCGAAATGGCATCGGTAAGCCATCCGACTACCGATCTTCTGAAAAAACGTAAAGATAAAGACAGAGACAGACTGCATAGTTTCAAAACTGCCGGCGACGCTACCATTAAGCCAGTCCGTCGATACTCAGTGAGGCGCATTCGCAGCCCCTGATACCCACTTCTGCAGATTCACAGGCCTCTACTGAGACCCATTCGGAGTCTGGTATGCCGCAAGATGCTTCTTCCACTATGGAACCTGCGGATGTCTCTACCTTGGATGGGTCCGGAGCTGCTGTGCAGGCACTAGCTTCTGAAGGTGTATTCAGGCCTACCGATTTTCATATTAAACCGACAACTTTGTTTCAAGCCAAAAATACTGAATTTCTCAGGCCTAAAGTTCACACTACACCTAGAAATCCAATGACCAAAGCGCATTCTCAGGCCCACAGACCTCAAAAACAAATGATTAGAATGGCTGAAAACCTTATTACCTTAATTAGGGGAAGTCCGCTTTTCCCCCTCAGAGACCTAAAACTGCTTTTCCTTCTGATTCTTCTGATCAGGAATCTGATATCTCTGTTCCTTCTGATGACCAGGACATACCCTTATCTACCTATGAGGATTCTGATGCAGAGGATTCCATTCCCTCTGCTTCCCGTCCAGAAGGTTTTGCTTTTGGTGAAACCCTGCATACTCTTAGAGAGCATTTCCGCTGGGAAAGCCAGGACTACTCTCAGTCCAAAAAAAAGACTCAGGGAATTTTTAAACCTGCCTCAGCACAGGCCTCTAGCTATCCCTCCTGTTATGGAGATTGTAAATGATGTTTTCTTGGAATCTGGCCTTACCCCAGATACTTTGCCTCCAGCTCCCAGGAAACCTGACAGGTACTTATAGAGTACCTGACTCTCACAAATTCCTTTTCAAGAATCCTACTGCGGATCCAGAGACCATTTCCCAAGGATCAAAAGGCATTAAGGCTACTACTGCCAAGAATCCTACACCTTCTGATAGGGATTCTAGGGCTTTAGACAGATGTGGTAAGAAGCTATACACCTCTGCTACTCTGGCCATTAAGGCTTTAAATTGCCAGTTTCATATGTTGAATCAGCAGCATATTATGGGGCTAATTAAACAGAAAATGATGTTGATTCTTGACTATGCAGAACACAAAGATTTCCAAGAGTTAATGTATTCTGCTGACCAAGTTGGTAAACATACTTGCAGTGTGGTTTTGATGCTTTAGAAGTATCTTGTAGGGCTTCCGTCACTGGGTCTGTTCTTAGAAGGCATGCTTGGCTTAAGGAACAAAACTTGCCAGATCATGTCAAAGCAAAATTACTGGATGCACTCTTAAACCAAGAGCGCCTATTTGGCAATAAAGCAGAAGTTGTTCTCAAAAGGATGGAGGAGAAAGCTAAATCTATGCAAACTGTTAAAGATTTCTTACAAGTACAGCCACCTAGATTCAGTAGGCATTGGCCTTCGAAGAACTGGTCCTTTCCAGTCCCTTCCAGGCCTTCTCAGTCCAAACCCAGAGGCAGTAGACCACCAAGACTTCAGTCTCAGGTTATGCACAGATCTAACCAGTGGGGTGCTCCCACGTCCAAAACAGGAAGTAGTAAGCCACCCCCTGTGGTAAACTTGCACAATGACTTATCCTTAACTCCCCCAAGCCTTGCTCAAGTACTTGCACCTTTAGGAGGAAAACTCGATCTGCATGCAAAAAATACATTACCCAAGACAAATGGGTTTTAAACATTGTTTCCCTAGGATACAGATTCCACTTCCACTCACTCCCAACCCTAAATGGATGGCCAGATCTCCCCCCAAATCAGTGGGTGGAAGCCCAAAAGCAAGTACTTTCTCTCCTCAGCGTCAAGGCTATTCAACCTGTCCCAGCAGTACAAAGGGGACAAGACTTTTATTCAAGACTGTTCCTGGTTGCCAGAAAAGAGAACTCCTGGCGTCCTATCCTGGATTGATCTGTTCTCAACACCTTTCTGGTGGTTCCAAAATTCAGAATGCTATCTCTCAAACAGCTGCTTCCTATGCTAGCCAATGATGCCTGCCTGGCAACCCTAGACTTAAAAGAAGCTTACCTGCACATCCCCATAAGAAAATCTTGCAGGAAATACCTTCGCTTCAGGGCAGGCTCTATGCACTATCAGTTCTCTGCACTTCCCTTTAGCTTATCTACTGTGCCCAGGGTATTCACAAAGTGCCTAGCTCCAACCATTGCTTTTTGCAGGCAGAGAAGTATTCAGATTTACCCATACTTGGCCGGTTGCCTGATTCAGGCAGAAAGTCAGGACTTGCTACTACAATACCTGGCATTTGTAAGGAGACTTCTAACTTCATTGGGGTACACCATCAATGAAAAGAAATCACACCTAGTACCCTGCCAACAGATTGTATTCCTGTGAGCAAGCTTGAACACAACTTCCCAGATGACATTCCTCACTCCAGAGAAACAAATTTATTTGACAATTTACTTCAACCTACTGCCCACAAAGACCCAGCTATCTGCAAGGAAAATACGCAAGCTCTGGGGTTCATGGCCTCTTGCATTCTGTTAATTCCATATGCAAGACTGCATATGAGGAAACTTCAATGGTATCTAAAAAGTCTATGGTGTCACCATTCTCAGGACCTGGAAACAATACTTCCTATCGTTCCGTGTCTAAGGACAGATTTCCTTTGGTGGGCAGATTCAGAACAAATGGAACCCAAAGCAGATGCACCTCCATATCAATCAAAAAGAAATGTTAGCTGTACAGAATGCTCTGACAGCCTTCAAAGGCCTTATTCTTCCAGGACAACTATTGGTAAAGACAGACAACACCACAGTTATGTGGTACATAAACAAGCAGGGGGGAACACATTCCTACCCACTCTGCAGACTAGCCATGGCTCTGTGGAACACAGCCTTGAGCAACCAAGTGCACCTACAAGCTCAATTCCTGCCAGGCAAACTAAATTTACTGGCAGACGACTTAAGCAGAAATCTCATAGACCCACACGAATGGAAAATGGAACCCAAAATATTCAAACTTTTGGGGAACAGATGGGGAGACACCAGAAGTGGACCTGTTTGCTTCCCCTCAGAACTATTAATTGAACAAATACTGCACCAGAACTCCCCACAGCCAAGCTTGGAAGGTGGATGCCTTGTCCTTTTCCTGGGAAAGCCTCGCAGTCTATGCCTTTCCCCCTCTGCCTCTCCTCTCGAAGGTTCTACTAAAGATCAAACAGGACAAGCCAAGGACAATCCTGATTGCACCAGACTGGCCACGCCAGCACTGGTTTCCTCTTTTGCACAGTCTGACAGTGCTACAACCATGGCACCTGCCAAAGACCCCCTTCCCTGCTGTCCCAGCAGGGGGGCCAAATTCTGCACCCTAAGCTTCAGATCCAGAACCTTGCAGCCTGGCTAATCCCCTGAGCTCATTTCTAGCAACCCTCGGTAAGCAGGTACTGGATGTCATTCTTGAGGCAAGGAGACCTAGTACTAGAAAATCCTATTCAGAAAAGTGGAAAAGATATTGTTCCTGGAGCCAGTCTCAAGGGATGGGCACAACTGTGCCCAGCTTACCTTATATACTAGATTACTTAACAGAAATGCTCCACAAGGGCCTATCCTTCTCTTCAATTAAGATTCATGCCTCTGCCATCTCAGCTCATTATAATACTGAGCCACCCCTCTTCTCTCATCCTCTGGTAAAACAGTTCCTTAGAGGGGCCAAAAATTTAAGACCCCCCCCCCCCAGGAGAACTCCCACTCCAGCCTGGGACCTTAACTTTTATTGGAAAAACTTACACTTCCCCCCCTTTGAACCAGCTGCTACAGCAGAGTCGAAATTCCTCTCATGGAAAACAGCTTTAATTCTAGCCTTCACTTCAGCAAGAAGAGTGTCTGAACTGCAGGCCCTTATGGCAGTGGAACCCTTCATTATCTTCCATGCGGACAGGGTTTCCCTTAGGACTAACCCAGCTATTATGCCCAAGGTGGTGTCTATTGTGGCTTTAATCTAGTCCATTCATCTGCCTACTTTTTTCCCTAATCCTCAAAATAAAGGGGAAAGGATACTGCATTCTCTAGATGTGCACAGACAGCTTAGATTCTATTTGGACAGGGCTAAGCTTCTCAGAAAATCTGACCAGCTGCTAGTCAACTTTGCTGCAGAGGCAGAGGGGAAGGCCATTTCAAAGCAAACCATATCTAAATGGATAGCACACTCCATCCATTTCTGCTACAAGCACCAAGGACAGGGGATAAGAACACACTCCACTAGGGCTACATCCACCTCTACTGCACTTCTCAGAGGAGTCCCTACCAGGGACATCCTGGAAGCTGCAACCTGGAGCTCTGTACACACTTTCACCAAGCATTACCACTTGCCTGTCTTTTCTACATCCAGAGCTGGATTTGCTACAGCAGTCTTACAGGGCCTTAACCTTCTTAATCTACCTCCACCCTTCCTTAGCTTTGGGAATTAACCCAAAAGTGATGACTGCAACAGTGAAACACAAAGAACATAGTACAGTTGTGTACACTTACCATAAATGTAGATGTTTGAGTGTTTTCACTGTTACAGTCCTGGTTACCCGCCCTCCAGCCCCCTGATGGTCTTTGCTTTCAACTATCCTTTTTGGTTTGGCATGTCTTATACTATGTGTATTTGCTTTTTGCTGGGGGTGTTCCACACCATATAATTGCTTCCTATTTTGGGGGGCACCTGACATCTGGGGGAAGAAAAACTGATGTAATGGCGTCGGCCACATGTTTTATACCCCTGACGATCTGACGTCATGGAAGAAGTGACAGCATCTGACGCAGACATCCCAAGACTCTGGTATTCGGGCCGGCTGAGGGCTACCTGCAGGCAGATAACTCAAATGTGATGACTGCAACAGTGAATACACTCGAGCATCTACATTTATGGTAAGTGTACACAACTGTACTTTCTGCAGAACTGCAACTTGTGATTTAGAAGGATGGCTGCAGAGCTCTCATTAATAGTTTGGAGTGATGCACTAAGCTATACTGTTGATCCTCAAAGCCCTGCAAAGTACTGTGAACATGTTCCCTTTACAGCAAGATGTGTAATGTCAATGAAATGATAATACCATCAATATTTAGAGAGATGTGACCCTGTCTGCGGGAGAGTCCTGCCACAGGGCTTTCTCAGCATCTGTCTTCACCCTAAGATAGAGACTGGATCTCAGTGGCACAGTTTAGATAGATGGCACAGCACCTTTGCAGATTTCAGCTGTTCATGAAGTGAAACATAGGATATGGATTTACTATTCACATTCAAATATCAGAATTCTGTTGGGGGGCGTTAATACTGTGCACCCCTACCTAGTTATTCTTTACTTTAGCAGGTTGTCTTAACTGAAAGGTAAAAACCATCCTTCAGCGCCTTTGGGTTAGTCTAAAAATGCCATGTGTCTGTTAATATTTATTATTTTTTTATTTTCTTTGTGCAATTTGAAAGCTACCTGTATATTTTTAAATCAGAAATACTTCCTTTAGAAATATGTGCAACATATGTTATTCCAGTCACTGAGTGCTGCTTCTTCCTCTAGTAGGGAGTTAAATAGTCTGTGGAAAGTTGTTTGAAATAAAAGATGTGGAATTGAAATGCTTTTTCTTATATCACATGAACATGAGTGAGGGTTCCAGACGGTTGTGTATATTTCTGGTGGTGGGAGTGCAGGGCCAGATCTTTCAAGGAATCTGGTCAGAACTGCATCTGGACTTTATAGATTACTATACTGTATGTATCTTGGACAGAAAACCAGAGCAAGTTTGTCTTGATCAGGTATTGCAAAACCTCTGTTAAGCAGCTCAGCATTAGGATGGATCAGGCTACTTGAACAATTGTTAGCTTCATTAAGTGATTTAGAAAATCAGCTATGAGTGGAGCCTTCATGAATAATTAAGTAGGAACCTTTGTATGCTGCAGTACGCTACAGGGTAGCTTAAACAAGCCAACCCATACTCAGTGAGCTATTGCCCCAGGTGATGGAACATATCAGTGACATCTGGCTGGTAGCACAACTTTTGGAGGAATTCTGCATACTGCTAAAATGCATTGTAATTTTCTGATAAAAGCATGTTAGAGCAGGATGCATACTCTTGCAACATGTACTAGTTACAGTAAAATAATGATGGTGTTTAATATGCATTATGTGGAAAAAATACACCAAAAGCACCAAAAATCGTGGTATGCACCACTATGGCATACCTGTATCGACATTCTGAGAGGCTGCATTAATTTATTTTTTTTTGGATCAAGCTTTAGGCTGGCAGGTGGCGCTACTTGTGTAAACAGCTTATGCCAAATTACAGTTTTTTTTGGGATTGGCAGTTATGCTTTGTGAATCCCTGGTAGTCATGACATTTTATGTATCTAGTGTAGAAATCAATGCATCTGCATTTTTAGCAAACTAATGGCACGCTTTGATTTGATTATAAGAATTATCATGAATGTGTGTGAGATAAGTATTCTTGATTATTTTTTCCCAGTTATTTGCTTTCAAGATGTTATGATGGGAGAATATTTGTTATTTTGTGACAGTCCTGTTACCCTGCAATTCTTTAGTACTGTACACCCACCACCCTTCTTCAAAGTGTTGGGCTTGCACAGGTGAAAACTGAGGACCAGATCCTTGTCGATCTGTAAAGTGATGCTTGTTTAAATGAAGTTGTAACTCCATCTAAAGATCTATTGCTGAATGTTCGCAGACCTTTTCTGGCTGATTATTATCTGCAAGGCCTGCATGAAATCTGATGGAGCAGCTAGCTAGAAGTAGTAAGATTTCTGTATAAATATAAGCATTTTACACAAGGGTAATATCTTTATATGTCCACTACTGTGCCCGACTTGGGGTAAGAGTAGACACACCTATTATCTAGGTAATGTCATAGTGCATGGTCCATACCTCATACATTGGATCAGGGGTAAAGAAACCAGGACATGGCCAGTTTTAGCTCCTGGATGTCCAAAAAATCCACCTAAATTAATACAATGAACTCTCCCAAAGGTTCGGTTATTTTGCAACCTGCAGTTATTAACATTTTTTACTGTGCTGATTGTCTGATGTATCTGATCAGCCAGTAAAGGTGGCCATTTGCAGGTACATATGGGACTTCGATCACAGAAGAATAATGTCATACCCAACTTAAATACCCTGAATATCACCCCCAATTTGTCATTAATGGTCCCCACTGAACCCGACTTTGTTGCTGGCTGAAGTGAAAACATTTCCAGAAACACAGAGTATAAAATGTGTGCAATCTCTGCTTCTAAAAAAAATAATTAACATTACTCATAAAATTTTCTTTCCAACAGTAGAGAAGAAATGTATTTCATTACTAGTACTTCCCTGAGTCCCATTCTTTACTGCTCCCTGCAATGTTGAATAGGCATGTTTTTAAAAAGATATTTCAAAGTATTCTGAACATATCTAAGGTTTTGTCAGCCTGAACAGTGTCTTCTTGTAATGATGCCTGCTATCTGAATTTCTGTACCCATAGAGCTCTGATAACTGAAAATGATAGTAAGAGCTTACATGGAAATACTCTCCTTAAAGGTCTGTGTTTCCTTTTGAATGACCTGAATGAATTAGCATAGTTTTTGGAGTTTTATTTAAAATCTGAAAGCTGTTTCATATCCTAATGAGTGATGATGTGCTTACTGAAATCATTTTTCATAACATTAGAAATGCAGTATATATAACAAATTCCAGATGTGTATCCACAGATAACTTTTATGCTTAAGTGGTATGCACAATATACATATACATACATACAGACACACACACACACACACATATATATATATATATATACACATGTCCACTTGGTGTATGTAATGGATCAGTCTTTACTATTATAGATAATCTGATAGTTGTATGACTTCTATACCATTTCTTGCACCTTCTAAATGATACTGCCCAAAATAAGATGGCTGTTTGGATTTGCCTCAACAAATGGAGCACATGAGAACACCAAATAAGGATAATTTCCTACAAAATTAAGTAGGAATTGTATGTGGCTTCTGTGGCTATACAACGTTTTGGAACCAAAATATTTTACACTACCCTTTTTTTAAAATACAAAAGCATAAGGTCTGTGCGTTGTACTAATAGACTGTTGTCATGTCTATGATATTCAAAACATTTTAGTAATCAGCAGTGTTACTATAGATCCTGCAGGTTGCAGCAGTGACGTCTGCTAATCTAAGTGAGTAATAACCAGCTCAAATGGTTAGGTTATCCAAGCTTGGCTTGTTATACATCTTTAAATGCTGCAGTTTTTAGTTCCTCCACATTTTATTGAGATGTTTTTGTACATGTATTTGATAGGTGTGTTTAAGTATATATTTCCCTGCTTTTATCGGTAGATTGAGGTAGTGCTACCTGAATCACGTTTGGAAACCCGAGCTGCACTGTTCCTTTTTCCTTGTTACCCCAGTAGGTCTGACAGTATTAGTACAGTAACTGCCAAGCGAACCCAAACAATACTTCTTTGTGTATAGTTCTGTTGTCAAAGAAATTGGGAACATGGGATTGAAAACATTTTCAGTGTAATGCACTGTTGCTGAGGATAATGAATGGCTCAGTTGGAATTTCTTAAAAAAACGCAAATGTTCTAGAGGTTTTGGAAAATTGCAAGACAAATCAAAACTGCTAATTTACCAGTCTGGTCTTCTGTTCTATTACTGCTTTGTACTGCAGGTGACTACCAAGTACAACAGTCCACTTATCTTATACATTTTCCAGTTGTACTAAATGTATCTTAACAAAGAATGAAATCAGTCACAGTAACTTGGTTTAGTTTAAGGCTGAATGATGGAGTAAAGAGAGGGTGATTTTTCAGGGTTGTGCAGTAGTTTGAAGGTTGCAATTAATTGTGAGCAGAATAAAGAACTATTTAGTTTGAGCGTGTTTAGTTGTTTTAGACAGAGGTAGTCATGTGGTCTGCATTGATGATTGGTTGCAAATTTGGCTGGTTTATTGTAGCATTGTTCTAGTTTGGCTGACATATTGGTTAAGACAGGAGAGACATATAATACGGAGGGGAGTAGAAAAGTGTCTGTTTTGTCTAGCAGAGTCAGTAAGGTAGTTTTTTACTCTACAGGGGCAACATAGATTTTGGTGTGTCTTCTTTATGACTTGTTGAAGGCAGAGATAAAATTTCAAGCGGTCTATAATCACATCTAGTATTATTTATTATTTATTTATTTATTTTAGATTTGTTGACTGGGATATTCTGGCTGGGGACAAAGGTGGAGACCCAGGGAGAAACTCTGCAGTGCAAACAAAATCTTTTAAGTTATGTAATATCAACAATGTCAAGCAGGAGTAAATTTTACACTGTCAACATAGATAAGATAGTAACTATGCATGCGGTAGTAAGGCATCTTAATACTAGGTATACTCTATACAGATATAGTTAAATAACTGTGCAGTATAATAGATGTCACAATACAGAGTACTGATTTATTTACAAAGGGTGGATAGCAAAAGGTTGATTCAGTTATGAGATATAATGAAATGAGGGGTAAAAGAGTTGAGAGACATGGGTAGAAGGTGAGGTGGGTGATAAAAGAGTTGAGAGACATGGGTAGAAGGTGAGGTGGGTGAAGACAGTGGTAGTTGGTAAGAGAGCTGAGGAAAGCAGAGTTTTAGTAGAAGAGGAAGTAGTTTAGTGATAAGATACCAGTTCTGTATTGTTGTTGTTGGATGACAGTATATTAAGGGTATTTTTTTTTTTTTTAAGTAAAGAGAGAGTTGAGTTGTCGTGTCAAGCTTCTGTGGAAGAGAAAGATTTCTGAGTATTTGAAGCATGGGTATTGTCCTAGCAGCACATATTAGAGTGGAGTCATTGGCATGTTGTACTCTGGTGGACTCTATAGCTACTGTGTTTTGGTCCTTGATAAGTTAAAAAGTAGTGGTCTTGGGACAGAGCTTTGTGGGACTCCAGTGGATGTAGGAAGAAGAGAGGAGTAAATATCTTACTATTTCAGTGAGGAGGGTGATAGACCATAGGAAGAGTGTTTAGTTAGGAAAATTTGATGATTATATTGAATGCCTTGGTAGACCCAGAAATAGGGCTGAGGTTAGAAGACTTCAATTTATATTGTGATTTATTATATATGTGAACCTTAGAAAGGTAGTGGCTGTACTGGGATTTGGTCTGAAACCGTGCTGTGAGGGAGAGAGGAGGTAATGAGAATTGATATTTGTAGTAGCCAAGACTGAATACATCTTTCTAAAATTTTGGATAAAGGTGAGAAAATGGTGATTTACAGTTTGTGAGATCAGTTAATGAACTGCCTTTGTGGAGATGTATTGTATACAATTTTTTTCCATAAGGTGTGGACGTATTTTTCTTGGATACAGAGGTTTATTAGAATCAAGACAAGATATGCAAAGTTATATGCGGTGAGATTGAGGTGTTCAGATGGTAGTTTGTCAGGGGCAGTAGTTATTGTCTGAAGGGTGCATAGGTATTTTTAATTGTAGATGTTGGCAAACTGCGGTGGTGGTGCTGCGGTAGCGTTGTCGCCTCACAGTAAGACATTGTCCTGTTCGATTCTCAGCTAGAGCGTCTTCTGTGTGGAGACGTACATAAATAGGCATTCCTTCATTGAAGGTTGTGCATCAGGGCTGGCAACTCGGCATGTAAAAATCTACTGCCAATCATTAGCGGACCGGAGTTCTGCTGTGGCGACCCCTAACCGGGAAAAGCCGAAAGACACGACAAGATGTTGGCACTGGGGTGAGTGTTAAAGTCTGTTGTGGCTTCAGTGATTGGAGGGGGATGGCTAGATTTGTAGCTGTTTTGTAGGAGGAAGTTACTATATTTATAAAATGGAAGTTAAGCTGTGAAACAATGCTTTGGGAGTTAGAGGTTGGGGATGGGCTGGGTTGGGTTGATTTTTTAGGACTGAGATGGGCTGGGTTGGGTTGATTTTTTAGGACTGAGTAATGTATTTATTGATTTCCAGAAGCTTTTTTTTATTGTCTTATGATCAATTTTGGGTGTTGCTATAACAAACATTTTTTGTCCTGTTTTTTACTTTGCTTGCTATGGTTCCTTAACTGCCTGTATTGTTGCAGAGATGTTTGGATTTGGTTGGTAGCTATGATTTCCAGGTTTTATCTCCAAGTTGCATGAGTTACTTTGTTTTTTTTTTCTAAGTTAACCAAGGGGCTGGCTTGTTTTTAAATCTTGTTGTCCTTAATATTGCTGCCTCTGCCAGGATATTTATATTAAATGCATCTATTGCTTCATCAAGTAGAAGAGTTTTTAGTGGAGCTCAGTTGATCTGGACAGGCTGGAAGTAAAAGTTTCTTTATTGAAGTTACTGAGGTTTCTGACTGTGTTATATTGTAGGACTGTTTGGGTTGCCTAATTATGTAGCCTAGTTGGTGGGTGCTTATGTTGTTGGATAAGATGGATTCTTTAGATATGGCCTTGTTAATTCTGGCTGGAGTCTTCATTAATTGAGAGAAACCATATAGCTGAACTGAATTTGTTGAGTTTTCTAGGGCTAAATTTTGCCCATCTATGTTAACTTCTCCTAGCAAGATGGCCAGCCTTATGTTAGTAGAAATTATGGAAAAGATCTCTTCCTGGATGAGGATGCTGTTACCAGCTGGTATGTATAGGTTCATAGGTTGATACTAGGCTATCTGCCCTAGGGTATTTACAAGCCTAGCCAGAGTGTGTTTGGCTTTCGCCATCCTTCTTAGATTAGTTGACTGTGCCTCTGTATAGTAATCACAGAAGACAGCCCATTTAAGGTTTGTTTACCATGCCTCTGTCTAGCAGTGACACAGAAGAGATCCTAGGGGTAAATTTACGATCTTCCATCCAAACGCCAAGATTCTTCTTGAAGAGGGTCATTGAGGGGCTCTGTCTGACATGGATTGGGATTTTGTTCCAGAGTGAGGGGAGCCTCTGGGATATGAATCTGTCCCTCCAGCATGTTCTGTTTATTTCTGTGCTGAGGTTTAAGTCACTGGAGCATGTAGTTCTGATGGATTTGGATTTCTTGAGGTGGAGCATGTCCATTAATTCTGGGTTGCACATGGCTTTATACATCAGGCACAGATCGTCTCTGAGTAGGCGGTAAGCAACTGAGTAGAGCTGGAGTTTCTTTAGCCTAACTGCGTAGGGAATCTGTTTGAGTCCCTTAATCCTCTTGGTGAGGTACTTTTGGGGTCTTTCTAGTTGTAGCAGGTGTCAGGTAAGGTACATCCCAAATGGGGCATTGTATTCAATTATGGGCCTGATGAGTGATGAGTAGAGGGGCACAATGACCTCTCTTGATCTAGATGTGAACCCCTTCATGATAAGGTGGGCTATATAGAATGTCTTTCTAACCACTTTGGCAATGTGATTGTCAAAGGAGAGATTGCAATCTACTTGGGTCCCCAAATTCCTAATTACTTCTTCCGTACTTAATGGATTACCACCTATGTGGTAATTTGTGGGCACTTTGTTTTTCCCAAAGGGATGACTATGCACTTTTTGGCATTTAGCTTTAGGCCATGGCTCTGGCACCTGTTATCCATCTCTGTGAGACCTTTTTGGACGATGCTTGTGTCAGCCGGTGAGTTGATTATGGCCCCCAGTTTGCAGTCATCTGCAAACTTTGTCAGCCATAGTCCTCCTGTGTTAGCCTGTACCTCAGAGAAATATATACCGAACAAGAGAGGTCCCAGGACTGAGCCTTGTGGGACGCCACTTGTAACTGGTTTAGAGTCTGACATGGCACTTGCAATTCTGACCATGTGGGTTCTATCTCTAAGCCAGTTTGCAACTCATCTTGTGACATAGGGGTTGATATTTAAGCTGGTGAGCTTATTTATGATGCCCGAGTGGGGTGTTGTATCGAAGGCTTTTGCAAGGTCAAGGTAGACTGTGTGGACTACCTTCCCTTCGTCTCTGGCCTTGGTGACTGTTTCAAAGAAATTGACCAGGTTCAAGAGGCAAGATCTGCCCTTAACAAAGCCGAATTGGGTAGGATGCAGTGTTTGGAGGTTCCCAATGTCTTTGTTTATGAGTTCCATGATGATACACTCCATAGCTTTGCAGACCAGGCTAGTTAGGCTTATAGGGCGATAGTTTCCGGGGTCCGTTGTGGCACCACCTTTATGGAGTGGGACCACTGTTGCTGTACGCCATTCTTTGGGTACATATCCTGTCGTAAGGCTGAGTCTGAACAGTGATTTTAAGTGAGGGTTCAGTTCTTCTCGGAGCTCATGTAAAACGCAGCCCGGGACACTGCCCGGTCCCATTGATGCTGTGTTTTTTTGCTTTGGAGAGGGCAGCTCTCACCTGTACATCTGTGATGTCAGGGAGGCTACACTCTGTTGGGATAGTCATTTGCTAATTTGGTGGGGGGAGAAGTTTGCACTGAACCTGTCTGCCAGGATGTTGGCAATGTCTGTGGGTTCAGTGTATTTTTTGTCATTTTGCACTAACTCAGAGCATATCTGGGAGTTTCCACCCAGGTTTCTGACATAACTAAAGAAAGCCTTGTGATTGTCTTTAGCAACTTGTGCAATTTTTCTTTCGAAGCTAGCCTTAGATGATTTTATGAGGGATCGTAGTTTCTTGCCAGTACTGATCAGAGTTGCCTTCCCTTTCAGGGATTTTGCTCTATCATGTAGTACCTTCCTCCTTCTGTTGTACAGCTTATTTATGGCTGGGGTCCACCAGATAGGTCTCCTGCCTTTGGAGGAGTGTGTCTTGGTTTTATTTGGGATAGCATGATCCATGCATTCCTGTAGGTATCCATAGAATGCGTTTGTAAAGGATTCTGCGGTTTGGGCTGTATTTTCCACTGGCCCTGGGGCTTTGAAGGATTCCACCTCGGTTTTGAGAAGTGGGAAGTTTGCTTTTGAGAAGTTTTTGACCATGGTTTCCTTTGCTGGGGGTGGGGACAGGATATGGATGTCCATAGTGATTAATTTATGGTCAGATCTTACCAATGACGGGTATACCTCTGGTATGGAACATAGAGTCCCTATGTTGGTGATGATCAGGTCCAATATGTTTTCCCCTCTTGTGGGAGTGGTGACCAGTTGTTCCATAGCATTTGAGTTTATAAATTCTAGGAACCGTTGGGCTAGGGTGTTGGGGCTTGAGTAGTGCTCCCAGTCTGTTTGGGTAGTTAAAGTCACCCAATATAATGGTGTTTGGAGAGACCTTCATATTCTCCAGTGTCTTCAGGAAAGCCGAGTGGGGTTCCTGAGTTTGGGAGGGTGGTCTGTAGCAGGCTACAAACTGGAAGGCAGTTTTGCCCACTGTTAGTTGCACATGGATGGTCTCCGATGCTTCGTGCAGTGCCACTAGCCTGGAGGTATGGGTATCTTTGATGAATATGGATACTCCCCTTCCTCTTGTGGTTCGGTCCGAGTTTTGGGGCAGAAAAGCATGGTATGAGGTATAGCCTGGTAGTGCTGGGATGCTCTTGGGAGCCTTGAACCAGGTTTCTAGTACTGCACAGATAGCGATATTCTCCATACTGAGGACAGCCTCAAGTGCGTGCATCTGGAGGTTTAGACTTCTGGCATTGAGCAGCATTACACTTAGTTTCTTTTTCCTTGTGTTGTCTAAGGAGGTGGGTTTGTCTTTTGAGCCTTGCCTAAAAAAGGCACTATGGGGGTGGCAAGAGCCTTGGCCAGTATTCGAAAACCCAGGGGTGACAGGTGCAAGCCGTCCCTAGCGAAGCAACGTGGCTTGTCAAGCATGTCATCCCAGGCTGACAGACACTGGATCCCCTTTGAGTGACACCAATACTTTAGCCAATTGTTGAAATTGATCATTTTGTCTTTATACTGTGGTATCATTCTTGGTGAGGGTAAGATGCTACTCAAGGTCAGGGTCATACCGGCCTGGGCCACATGATCAGAGAGCTCCTCTATGTCTCTTTTTATGTAATCCAGGGAGGTACGTCTCAGGTCATTCACAGCAGCATGGACAATGATGGAGTCATATTTGTACTTGCTTTGGAGTGACCTGAGTGCTTGTGTTATGTGGTGGATCCTGGCCCCAGACAGGCAGCTTACAATGACCTTCTCCTTGTTCAGCCTGGTGAGAGGGACATCAGAGTGTCTGACAATAGAGTCACCTATTACAAGTGTATTAGGTGTGTTGTTTAGCCTTAAGGGCTGTAACTGTGTGGCACACTGACTTTGTGAACTATGTGATACGTGGGTATTGTTGTGGGGTAGCAGTTGCTTGGATGTCTGCTTTGGAGGTCTCTATTGCTTGGGCAGATTTTTATTTAGAGCCTCCGAGTATGTTTTTGTGTGTTTGTGTTTGGTTTGCTGCTGCGATAGGTCTATGTGAGACTGGATTTGTGGTGTGTGTGATTACCTTCTCCTCCAGACTGACCATGCCAGTACTATGTTGAGAGAGCTCAACCTCCAGTTTGACAATATAGTTGTATCTCTCACATATATTTGAGCTTGTTGGGAAGAGGAGAAGGTGGTCTGTGTACATAAGGCAGTTGTAACGTTGCCTCAAGATTCCCATATTCACCAGCTGGACTGGAGAGTAAACCTGAAACTGACTTTTGGACATGCCAGAATAGTATAAGGAATTATTTTTTGACTTGATCAAAAAGGACCAATAGGGAGCCAAGTACTTAAAGGGAGTATAAGAGGGTGTAGTGCTTTAGTTTATTAGTGCTTACTTATAAGATACTTATCCTAGCTACTGCTGGGTTTTAGAAGGAAAATAGAGTGCTTACTTTGAGATTTGGAACAGTTCTAAGGGAAAAAGTGAAGAGCAGACTTTGTGGAGCCGGGAATAGTTTAAACCTGATTAAGCGGCGCTGCCCAATGCTGCGCTATGCGCAAAAACACGCAAAAGAGGGTTTTAAGAGAGGGGGATCAAGGAGTTTGGAATTGACCCAAAATGGCCAATAAAACTACAGTTTCTAGGCAGTAACCACTCCCACAGGGGCAGGCAGGCTGTTCAGTGTTTACCACTGCCACTTATGAACACAGAGACTTCCCTTTAGCCCAAGCAAGAAATGGCCTCCAAGAAACTTACAAACAGTTCAGAAGAGCAAATCTGTAACTGAACTTTTTTTTAAATTTCAGAAAGTGGGAAAAAAGCAAGATTTTTTGTTTTTTTTGTTTTGTTTAAACATAGCAGAGATACACAAGTAGCAACAAGTTAGAACAGTGCAATACATGACCCCACACTTGAGTGCTAGGCCAGAGACAGGTAAAATGCAAGTTTTAAGAAAAAAATCAATTTTAAAATAAGTGCAACACAGGAAATGCAGTAAACAGGCTCTAGATGTGTTCTAAATACAGTTCCTAATACAGATATCAAGTTTAGAAAGCTGAAAAACGCCACAAAGTAGGCGGCAATGCAGAAATCTTAACAAATAATCTGAAGAAAAATACTTAAAATCTCAAAAGTGGTTCCTTTCTTCTCTCAGTGTTTTCTCCTCTTGGTGGGTGCTTCACCAACAGCCAACAAGTCTGAAAAGACACCAAAACCACGAGGCAATCTGGTTTTAAGAGAGGGGGATCAAGGAGTTTGGAATTGACCCAAAGTGGCCAATAAAACTACAGTTTCTAGACAGTAACCACTCCCACAGGGGCAGGCAGGCTGTTCAGTGTTTACCACTGTCATTGATGAACACAGAGACTTCCCTTTAGCCCAAGCAAGCAATGGCCTCCAAGAAGCTTACAAACAGTTCAGAACAGCAAATCTGTAACTGAACTTTTTTTAAATTTCAGAAAGTGGGAAAAAAGCAAGATTTTTTTTGTTTTGTGTAAAGATAGCAGAGATACACAAGTAGCAACAAGTTAGAACGGTGCAATAAATGACCCCACACTTGAGTGCTAGGCCAAAGACAGGTAAAATGCAAGTTTTAAGAAAAAAACGATTTTAAAATAAGTGCAACACAGGAAACAGGCTCTAGATGTGTTCTAAATACAGTTCCTAATACAGATATCAAGTTTAGCAAGTTGGAAAACGCCAAAAAGTAGGCGGCAGTGCAGAAATCTTAACAAATAATCTGAAGAAAAATACTTAAAATCTCAAAAATATAGACCCGTGATGGCTAGAGATAAGTAAGTATTCATTTTGAGTAGTGAGATGAGAAGTTCATTGTTGAAAGTGGGCATACTATCATGGTAAGTGGAGAAATCTAAAATATTTCAGTAGAAAACAGCAACTCCATCTGCTTTTTTTGTTGGTTCTATCTAGTGTGAGTATATAATAACCTGGTGGGTGTATTTATGCATCTTTGGTAATTGGATTTAACTAGGTTTCTATGGCTATGAAGAGATCGGGGCAGTAGTGGGCTAAAGAGGGATGAACTTCTGTGATATTGTTATACAGACTTCTTAGATTACTGTGTAGTAATTCAAGTCCTAACTGTTGAGATAGATAGCTTATTGCTCTTTTCGGATGTGTGGATGGCTGGTGTTTGATGATTCTCACTGAAAAAATACAATTAAAATGTAAAATTTAATGAGATTCTTTTACCCAGGCCATCCAGTTAATTTTCCTATTCTTTGGTTTTGAAGTTCTGGATTTATGTGAAAAAATATATTTAATGTCTATTTTTTGGTCGTTATGATTTTCTGTATAGTCTGTATGTCTTCCCTGTATTCTTGTGGGGTTTCTCTAAGCACTTGGCTTTCTTCCCACATCCCAAAGACATGCGGTTGCTAGATTAGTGACTCAAAACTGTAGGTGTACAAGTGGTGTCTGACACCTTTCAGCCACCTAACCTGGACTGAAACACTAAAGGTGCAGGCATGTCCATATTCATTAAGGATATCCACACCTCCAGACTAGTTGCTCAACATAATGCATCCAAAATTATCCAAGTGCAACTAACATCGAGCAAGACTGCAATCCAGGTTGTAGCTTGTTACCGATCCCCCACCATACCCCAGGATTCCCACTCTTCATTTCTTAAGATACTGGAAAATATTAAGGTACAACCCAATACCTTAATTATGGGTGATTTCAACTACCCCACCATCAAATGGAAAACTACTCATGTACCAACTCATTTGCTCAACGTTTTCTGGAATTCATAAATTCCGATGCCTCGGATCAGTTTGTCCACACCCCCACCAGGGGCAGCAATATCCTGGACCTGGTCATTACCAATATGGGTAACCGGTGTTCCACTCCAGAAGTCAACTCCTTGCTGGTCAGATCCGACCACAAGCTAATCACCCTAGACATCCATATCCCATCCCCACCCCCCCACCCCCATTAAGGAAACCACCATCAATAACTACTCTAAAGCCAGCATCATGCTTCTTAAGACAGAAGTGGCAAACTTCACAGCACCCATGCAGATGGAAAATAGAGGTATGACTGCTGAATCTTATATGCATTGTATAAGCACATACAAGCACATGAATCGTGCCATCCCCAACAGAACCAAGATGCTATCCTCCAAAAAAAGGAAGCCAATCTGGTGGTCCCCTGCCATAAACAAACTCTACAACAGAAGGAAGAAGCTGTTGCAAAAAAGAGTAAAATCCCAAGATTGGAGGAACTCCCTGGTCAGCCTCGGCAAGAAGCTGAGATCCCTCATAAATCCTCCAAAGCCAGTTTTGAAAATAAAATCACCATTGATTCCAACAACAACCACAAATCATTCTACAGATATGTCAAGAATCTCAATAGCAACACTCAGGTCTGCTCTGAGCTACAGCACCATGGCAGTAAATATACAGAACCAGCCGATATTGCCAACATCCTGGGAAAAAGATTCAGTACTAACTTTATCCCCCTCTCACCCTCCAAAGGGCTCATCTTAATAACGGAAGAATGCAAAGCCCCTGTAATCATGGATGAACAAGTAAAGACCGCACTCTCCAAAGCCTAGAACACAGCATCCATGGGACCAGACAACATCCCAGGCTGCGTACTGCACGAACTACAGAACAAACTGGCACCCCACCTAAGTACCATGTTCAATCATAGCCTCACCTCAGGCTATGTGCCTACTGAATGGCGCACAGTGATGGTTATCCCACTCCACAAAGGGGGTGCCACCTCGGACCCAGGAAACTACCACTCCATTAGCCTGACGAGGCTGGTCTGCAAGGCCATGGAACGTATCATCTTGGAGCTTATAAACAAAGACATAGGTAACCACCAAACCCTGGACCCCCTCAGTTTGGGTATGTAAAAGGTAGATCATGTCTAATAAACCTGACTGACTTCTTTGAAGCAGTCACTAGAGCCGTAGACGAGGGCAAGGTAGTGCGCACAGGTTATCTTGACCTCACCAAAGCTTTCGATACCATCCCCCATTCTGGATTTATAGATAAACTCACTAAACTGGGCATAAATCCCTATGTCACAAGATGGGTGGCCAACTGGCTCACCTACAGAACCCACACAGTAAAAGTTGCCAACTCCAAGTCTGACTTCAGACGAGTGGAGTACCACAGGGTTCTGTCCTGGGTCCTCTCCTGTTCGGCATCTACTTCTCTGAAGTGCAGGTCAACACAGAAGGTCTTTGGCTAACAAAGTTTGCATATGACTGCAAACTGGGAGCCATAATAGAATCACCTAATGATGTAGACATTCTACAAAAGGGCCTCACAGAGACAGATGCTTGTTGTCAAAGTCATGGCCTCAAGCTCAATACCAAGAAGTGAATTGTCATCCCCTTTGGGAAAAACTCGGTACCCATGAACTACCACATAGGCGGTAGCTCACTAAACACTGAAAGTATGATAAGAGACCTCGGGACACGGGTGGACAGTAGTTTCTCCTTTGATAACCACATCACCACAGTAGTCAGGAAATCCTTCTATGTGGCACACCTCATCACAAAAGGGTTCTCCTTTAGAACAAAGGAGGTAATTGTTCCTCTCTATTCATCCCTCATAAGACCTGTTATAGAGTACAATGCCCTGTTTGGCATGTATCTCACAAGACACCTACAACAATTGGAAAGAAAAAGCCACAGAAATACCTCACTAAGAGGACTACTGGTCTCAAACAGATGCCATACGCAGACCGTCTCAAAAAACTCCAGTTCTACTCTGTCACATATCGCCTACTCAGAGGCGATCTCTGCCTAATTTACAAAGCTATATCAAACCCAGAGCTGTTGGAAAAATCCCAATCTCTCTGAACCACATGCTCCAAGGACCTAAACCTTATCACCACAATAAACAGAACATGCTGGAGGGATAGATTCCTGTCCCAGAGACTTCCCATACTCTGGAACAAACTACCCATTCATGTCAAGCAAAGCTCCTCATCGGCCCTCTTTAAGAAAAACCTTGACGACTGGATGGGAAATAGAAAATTCACCCCGGGATCACTTCTGCAGCACTACTTGACAGGGGCACAGGAAAATTATTTTCTTGGGTGGCGAAAGCCAGGGAACCTTTTTGGCTAGGCTTATATAGGCCCCAAGGCCGATAGCCTAGTACCACCTATCATCATCATCATCATCATCTTCTTTTGGCTGTTCCCATTAGGGGTCGCCACAGCAGATCACCTGTTTCCATTTCTTCCTGTCCTCTGCATCTTGCTCTGTCACACCAACCACCTGCATGTCCTCTCTCACCACATCCATAAACCTTATCTTAGGCCTTCCTCTTTTCCTGTTACCTGGTAGCTTCATCCTTAGCATCTTTTTCCCAGTATACTCAGCATCCCTCCTCAGCACATGTCCAAACCAATGTAATCGTGCCTCTCTGGCTTTGTCTCCAAACCTTCCAACCTGGGCTAACCCTCTAATATACGTATTCCTAATCCTGTCCACCTTCGTCACACCCAGTGCAAATCTATGAACCTATGTAATGTGGTAGAAAGGCCTGGGAATATACTTCCTTTTTCTATACGACTAGTAAAATTTGTAAATGGAGATAACAGTTCATGGGGGTCTTTGTAAAAGTCAGATGCAACTCGACAGCACTGAGTGTATAGATAGACCCCAGTTTGTTTTAGGGTGATCATCCAAAAGCTAAAGTGAACAGCCAGCCGTGTTTTTCATATACTGGCATACACTGCTGCCATTTTTGTTTAATCCTAGAGTCCAGTCCAGTATCTGTTAGTTCAAGAACTACACTGTAAAAATGTGCTGTTCTGATTAAACATTTTAGATTTGTATGTATGTATGTATGTATTTATTTATTTAGTTATTTATGTCTTTGCAGCTACTGCAGTGCTTTCCTTTTAAATGTATTCACTCTCATATACTGGTAGTGCAGATAAAGATGAAAGTGCTAAGAAACCTGAAGCTGTTTATTGCCTATATGGTATTCCCTGTAACAGAATTAATTACTTGTAGCATATAAGGATGCAAATTATAATTTCTCTAGATTAGTTTCTTGAAATGATGTTAATGCAACATTGAGCTTAATATAGACATCCATGTGATGTATTTTCTATTAAGCTTCCTTGCAAATAGAATTTAGAAGGCCAAGCTGACACAGCATGTTATTGTTATTCCTCTTGAGGGTTAGTGAAGATTATTACAGTAGATGTTAATGGGTGTTGAACAGGGCTATTTACTTCGAAATCAATTCTTGTAGTAAGTGTGTGATTTAGCTAGCTGTGCACAAGGCTATGACTAACTTCTATAGCTGTATTGTTAAATATATTAGCATATTAAAATATTCACTTTTTTTCTTTTCTTAGTGAAGGGCAAATATGGTTTGTCTGTAAATTATAAACGGGCACTTTTTTCTGTCGGCCTCATTTTGTATGTTAAGGATTGTTGCTTTGCTTAACTGATAATGTCCTTGGGTCGCTCCCAGTTTTACTTGCTTGTCTGGGCCTGGCATGCTAGTTCCGCTACAGAAGACGGCCTGGAGAACTCACACAAGTTATATATTTCACAAATGTCTGTTTGGCTCACTTAGTAGATCACCATTTAAGAAGAAAATCTGATAAGATCATTTCAGAATCTTTTTTTTTTTTTAGGTTGCAGAAAGAGGGATAATACTACACTACCAGAAATGTGCATGCAAGATAGATATAGCATAAAAAAGGAGGAACATAATATTGTGTTTTAGATGATGCAGGGGATTGCAACAAAAACACATGACCCATTGTGTGCACCAAAAAATAAAGGAGTTAAGGATGAAGGAGCTGCTATGTAACCAAAAATTGCTGAATAAAAATAAGCACAAATAGTGAAGAAGGAAACACTGTGGAGATCGGAAGACAGAGAAGACAGATTGCATCTGTAAACTCTAGGGCTGATGGTGTACAGGACAGATGTACCATTACTTTCCTAAAGAAAGCATTTGAGGCAATCCTAGCTTGCCCTGCAGTGTATGTCGAGTACATAGCGCAAGCCCACAAAATACAAATAAGATCAGGAAATAATGATATACTCAAATAGTTGCTGTATAAAATGTGGTTTCACAAAGATTTTATATGGATTCTTCAGAAAGCAGTTGAAATGAAAGGCTAAATTTTTCAAGGTCAGAAGCTTATGTACAAGGAGGATTTTAATTTTGAAGTGTGTAGGTAAAGGCATCGTCTTTGAGGAAGACATATGGAAGTGGTACGAGGGGTATTCCTAGCGACATTTAATATAACCAAACAAATGTACATATTTTCTGTTAGGGAACCAACTGGCAATTCCCGGATGTGGCAAATGCCTGGAGGGGATCAGCATGGGCAAAGGACCTAATGCACCTCCATCTGGAATTAATGTTGTTCTCTCCCCCATGAAGATGATGGGAATGGAAAAGGAGAGAAGAAAGCTGGAGGTTTTCATAGTAAAGGATAGTTTCCTAATGAAGACTCAAAAGATAGAGTATGGATATACCTAGATAATACAGTGAAGGGTAACCCCGATCAAGACAGTCATAGACGAAGTGTAGAGTTAAGGGGTAGCCATCTGAGAACAGCTGGGTTGTGGGATGGATACAAGGAGGAAGCTTGCTCTGGGTCTGAGTTAGCCTGTATTAAAAATGACTCCATGCTTAGCAGATAACATTAGCAGCTGTAGTCATCAGTACCTGCTAAACTGAGATCCCATTTCTTCAAAAGCTTATAACCAATCCTGAGTTTGTACGATTTCACAGTAGGTAAAGGATTTAGGAGACAAGTCCCCTGTACACAGGCTTGTACCTTCACATCACTTAAGCCTGTATGTTGTTATTTTCTTCTTTAGTTTAATTTAGTGGCGACATCAGTGAAACACATCTTGATTTAGTGCATTATATCTGGTGAGAGAAGTTGTCAGTAGCAGGGGCTGCTTGCTTGATGATGTGCTATTCTTTTTTTTTCTGTGATGCCTTTCAGAAAGCTATGAGGATACAGTGTGGTCCTGAAGTGTGAGTGGGCTGTTTGTGGGTCCCTGGTGGCTGTATGACAGCTGATGTTGGTCCAGTGGTGGCTCCAGGTTCCTTTTCTTGTCGGGGCACAATATGAAATAGTAGCTAGTTAGTGGAGCAAGGAAAAAAAAGAAAAAAGGAAAATGAGTACAAGATGCATACATATATAGTCCTTCTGTAACCAAATGAAATATCAGAACAATTCTTTGGAATAATATGTCATGATCCTCGGCTGCAATTAGTCAAGACAGTCCAAACAACTTTTTCAGAACTTTACATTTGCCTTTTTCTTGATCTATATTGGTGCATACAGAATAACCTTCATCCTCCCTTTCAAAAACTCTTCCCCGTAACCAGGCCTTGATGCCCATAATAAATCCTTTCCTTAACATCACCAATAGACAAAGGTAAACTAACTGGTTCAATTTTTGTTTATCTTAAAAAAGGCCTCTGACACTTTAAATGACTTATTTTCATGTCTGTATCTTATTTGGTATCCTCATTATAGCCTGTTACAAGACAACAACTTATCTAAACAACATAGCCTTTACAAAGTCAAAAATACATAAGGCAGCTTCTGTAGAAATATACTAAGTTAATGATGGCTAGGCTACTGGATTTTTACTGTCTATGTAGTTTATTAATTTCCTATCACCAGATTATTTGGCCTTAGAAATGGTCTCTCACTCTTTTTTTCATGCAGAAGATGTTTAATAACTTACACATTTATATCTCATTCTTCCTCCAGCTACTCCATTAAAATACTCTTGGAAGCTTCAAAATGCAAAACAATAAGAGGTAACCCAGTTTCTCTTAACATTACAAAAAACTGTAAATATGGTTGTTATCCAGGCTGAGATGCCACATCTAAACAGCACAAGCGATTTAGAGCTGCAGTGAATAAAGTGACTGGGTTTAGAGGGTACAGGGTTCCATCTGACAGATATATTCTTGCATTTATACCATCAAGAAACATATGATTTAATCATTTTCACTGGGTATCTGCTTTGATTAATATTTAATTTATGGACTTATTTTACTTAGTGTGTGTTAACTTTATAGACAGACCAGTCCAAACTGATTTTTGTAAGCTGTGACTTGGGCACAGTGCAACTAGAGCTGCACACAACCATTTAAGCCAGTCACTGTAACGTATGCATAATAAAGTACAGTTAATATGCAGATTACAAAATAAACATCAACAAGAAGAACTAATGGGTTTTTCATTCCATGCATAAATAGTTCAGAGAGAACACTACTAAATTCCTACTGTCAAAAGATCAAAGTCAAAGCGCTAAATGTTAAAAGCCTGGGATTATATATGGCTGAATCATAAAATATTGAATACATCCCTGTGTGAACATACTGAAAACAGGTGTCTGCAATATCAGTCTGTTATTTGCAACACTATAAAACCTTACAACATGAGGTCATAATCTCCACCAGCTTGTCTACCCTTAGCCAAGTCTAAACAGGGCAAGGTTAAAGATTATCAAGTATACCTCCCTGAGATGCAACTCATCAGTCACTGTGTGCCTGGAATGATTCAAAGATTGAGCATTTCAGTCTTCTCTGAGGTTGTGTGATAGTGGAATTAGAATACTTAAATAAGAAGGATGTTGCAGGTACCCCCCCTTCCTGTGGCGATGCTCTATGCAAGTTTTTTTTTTCCTTTTCATCTGGTTGAAGCTCCTTCAGATGGTTTGGTTTGTCTGGATGATGCTACAACCAATGCGGACTTGTCCCATTGTAGTGGAACCATCTCCAGCAATATAGCAGACTGTGATGATATCAAAACAAAAGTAGGTTGTATGAACTTACAAAATACTTTTAATAATAAAAAAAAAGGCAATGAAGAAAATGAATGCAGTCTATGCATGTCATTCAGAAAATAACTATAATTTTTTTTTATTTAACATTTGTTAACTGTGAAAGTCTGACTTGGAACAAAGCCAATTTTCAGTAGAGGCCTGGAGAGAAACACTCCAGACGCTTGTCTTTATAATGTAGGAGGAAACCAGAGCACCCGGAGGAAACCAACATGAATGCAGGGAGGACATGCAGACTCCACACCAAAGGCACCCCAGCCGAGAATTGAACCAGAGAACCTCTTGCTGTGAGTTGACAATGCTACCTCTGCACCACTGCACCATCCAGTGGCCTGGCTGCTCCGCAGTAGATACTGCTCACCTAAGTATTCCTGTAACTGCTGTTTATTTTCATTCTTCACCTGCCACAAAAATTTTATCCACATTCTGTAATCTCCTGATGTCTCCTTGAGAAGAGAATGAAAAATACACAGTAATGTATTTTCACTTTCTGCAATATGGTACCCGATCCCCATAGTCATTAACATAAATGTTATTTATTTTTTATTTATTTGACATTTGTTTACCGGGGTGGTCTGACTGGGTCTACAAAACCTGTTTTCAGCAGAGGCCCGGAGAGAAAAGCTCCACATGCAGTACAATACAAATACAGTATAATCCAATACAATAAAGATTGCATTAAAATACTATACAAAAAATAAGTTGGAAGAACAAACTGCTACAAGATGTTGTAATATATTACTACACATCTTAACAGTTCTATACAGTTAAAACATTACAGACGATAATAGTCACTCTCATCATACATGATGTAGAAATATCAGCCAGAAAGTTAGTGATGCAGAAATGTAACGAGAGAGAGTTAAGAAGAATAGAAGCAGTAAAGCCTGAGCAGTAGCTTAAGGATATGGTATAGAAGCAGAGAAGGAGTTGGAAGAGCTTTAGAATCTTGCAGTCTATGAGGGATCGAAATGTGAGAGAAGAGGAAGACCTGAGCATTAGGCAGGCTTTATGCAAGAGCAGAGCCATGTATTTTTGAGATTTTTTTTTAAAGAGGCTTTGAAATGGGTTAGGCCAGGAATAAACGTGGTAGTTAAAGGTAGTGAATTCCAATGTATAGAGAGAGAGTATGAATACAGAGAGTGACCAGGTTTTCTTATGGGTTTAGAGATAGCTAAGAGATTTTTGTCTTCTGATCGTAGGGATCAATTTGGTGTGTAAGGTGCGACTAGATTGGCTAGTGCAGGGCAGGCAGTAGACTTGAAAATAAGGTTGTGCAAGGTGGATAGCTGAATAAAGGCAAGTTGGTTGGGTAGTTCAAGCCATTTTAATTCTAGGAGTGGTTTACAGTGGTGTGTGTGATATTTAGAGTTTGTGGCAAACTTTGCAACTTTGTTGTAGCACTGTTCCAACTTGCTTAGGGTAGAATTTTGTAAGTTAGTTAAAATAGGGGCACCATAAAGAAGAGAAGGAAGTAAAAATGTTTTTGCAAGGGTAATTTTGGTTGCTGCAGTAAAAAAAATGTTTGTTTCTATACGAGTCCCAGTTTTTGATGAGTTTTCTTTATATTTTGCTGTATATGGGGGTCAAATTAAAGTTTGTCAGTGATAACACCTAGAAGTTTGGTTTCCTGCACTATTTCTATGGCAGTGTTGTCAGATTAAAGGATGTTGAAGTGATCAGTGACAAGGGAGGTGTTTTTGGGATGAAAGAGTACTAGTTTTGTCTTCTTTGGATTAAGAAAGAGTTGGGCATTTCTTAGTCCGGATTCAACTGCTGTAAAGGACTGTTGAGTTTTTGAGAGTAGTTCTGGTAGCGATTGAACAATGCAGATTATGGTGGAATCGTCAACATATTGAATTTGGGTCCCAGGGTGAGAGGCAGTGTGAAGGTTTGTGAAAATGTTGGAGTAGGGGTCCTAGGAGGGTGCCTTGGGGGACTCCAGTAAGGTTGTGGAGAAAGGGTGAGAGTTTGTTGGACCATTTCACTGCTTGCTTACGATCCTTGAGGTAGCTCTGAAACCATTTTACTGTGTTAAGTGAGAAGCCTAAGTTAGTGTGTTCAAAAGTAAAGGGTGAGACACTGTGTCAAAGGCCTTGGACAGATCAAGGAATACTGAGGCTGTATAGCATCCTGCATCTCTGGCCTTGTTCACGGTGTCTGTAAAGGACAATAGGGCTGTAGCTGTGCTGTGGCTAGGTCGGAAGCCATGTTGGGTTTTGGTTAAAATATTGCTTTGCAGTAGATATCGCATTACCTGCTGATGGATACCTCTCTTGAGAATTTTGGATATGGGTGACAAGATGGATATATAGGATGGAAATTGGATGGATCAATAGTTGCCTCCTTTGTGGATGGGGGTGATGTGAGATTGTTTCCATATGGTAGGTAAGGTACTTCTGATTCGGATAAAGACCTATTTATAAGGATACTGATTGGGTAGGCGACTGAGTTAGCAGCCAGTTTGAGGTAGTATGGGGGGAGATTGTCAGCTGAAGTAGAGCACGGTTTAAGTTTTTGTAGCAGTTTCTTAATGATGTCAGTGGGTATGGACTGAAATGAGAACGGGGTTTGTATGACATTCTGTTGAGTATGGAGGGGTAACACAAAAGAGCTCCACAGGCAAGGAGAACCAGACCAACGATGAATAAAAACGTTTATTAACTAAACAAAAAACAGACCGAAGTGAATCAAGCGCTTCCACCTGGTTAAAGGGGCACTATCTCGTTTCTAAAATCAATTGCTTGCTAGAGCACTTTGTTTACCTTTTAGTGCAGTGTAAGTCACATGTTAACAAAGAGGCAGGATTTTCAGAGTTGTTTATTAGCATATTGCAGGTCAGATTCCACAAACTTCAGTGGGGGATGGTTATGTGTCCCTTGTATTTTCCTTCCCCCACCCATAGGCTATTAGATTAGTTGAGTGACTGATTTAGCCTCAGCCAGAGATGCTAGCTAGTCAGAGTCAGATCTGCAGCCTTTGCAACACTGGAATTACATCTTTAGTATGTGCTTGTTTTTGGTAAAACTTAGTGGAATAATTATCCCAGCCTAGGCATGCTTGTTGCTACCTGCTTTTTCCCTTCATTGGTAATTATTTTTCATATGGTCAGCAATAGTGTTGCTTATTAGTGCATGCACTCATGCAGACATACATTTATAAGACAGTTTCCCTCATTTCACAGGACAGCATTGCTTTGGACAGTTGCATCTTGGAAACAAACCCATTGAGATGCAAATGCCCTAAGATTCTACAAGAATAAAATCTTGTACTGTTTCAATAAAAACATGTCAGACAATGCTGAAATTGAATCTTGTTACTGTACTAAAAGTATTTTCCCATTAGCTGACAACATTCAGGAATCACACAGTAACTGTCTGTATAATACTGATTCCATCCGAATTAATTTATTTTATTTTTCTTTCCTGTTTTGTGGTACAATGTTTGGATCTGTCACTTTTTTCTTTAACATCTGACTGCAGTAGTTACACTGGTTACCTTTTGAAAGATGAGGCAAATGTAGTGTCTATATTTACTGATATTTTCCTATCTGTGTGCATAAGTATGTATGCAATATGTAATCTAAGTTTATATTCATGTGGTTTTAAAACCACAGCCTTGTTATGACTTGCAATTCAAGGCATTCTTGAATGTCTGTCAAATTTGCATATGCTGGATATGTGATAATGTGTGCATTTTATTAAAACTTTCTATGCAGTGCACATAATTGTTTTAGGTGTGTACTTCACTGTTGGAATTCTCATAACTTTTCTCAAACTTTGCCTCTTTTGTGACTCAAATGGCTGTAGTGATAAGGCCACTTACCCCTTTATCAAGATGGAATATACAGTGATTGTCTAATCTTATTAATATACAGTGATTAACTACATATATATATATATATATATATATATATATATATATATATATATATATACATTGAAAATCTTCCACACAGAGAAGTTTCTTACACTGTTTTAATTTAAATAAATAAATACACATGTCATTATGTGTTTATCATATATATTGCTTTGGTGGTTTAAAATGTATTTGCTGTATATCTTTATAGAGCCACATATATTTGTCTACACACAGACACAAATTTATATATATATATATATATATATATATATATATATATATATATATATATATATATACATATACACATACACACAGTGTATGTGTGTATATATATATATATATATATATATATATATATATATATATATATATACACACACACACACACACACACACACACACACCTATGTAAATCTGTCTCTGAATTTGTGTGTCTCTGTTTACGTATACAGACGTACACACGCCCTTGTATGTGTGGTGTGCAGGCGGATATATATATATATATATATATATATATATATATATATATATATATATATATATATACATGCACACTCTCGTACAGTGGCATGCAGGAAGTATTTTGACTTAGATGACTGTATAGCTGTTCCTAACAGCATTCGTGTCACTGACCTTTATTGCTAATTTTACAAGTGACATTTTTTTTCCATTTGTCATATGCCACTTGACAAAAGTATTAAAAGTGTGACTCAAACTACAGAAACTACAGACCCATAAGCTTAACCAACCTTATCTGTAAGGCCATGGAATGCACCATCATGGATACTATAAATAAGGACATAGGTGATCTCCAAACTCTTCATATGACACAGTTTGGATTTGTCAGCGACAGGTCATGCCTGTTAAACCTGGTAGACTTCTTTAAAAAAAATCACCAGCGCCATAAATGAAGGCAATCTGTGCATTCAGCCTACCTTTACTTAGCAAAGACCTTCAACACAGGCCACATTTGGGCATCATTGATAAACTCTCTCAGTTCAATAGCAACCCTTACGTTGCCAGGTGGGTTTCTAACTGGCTCACTGACAGATCACACTCAGTCAAAGTAGGGGACTTTACCTCAACCAGCAGACCTGTCAGCAGTGAGTTTCCACAGGGGTCAGTGCTGAGGCCAGTATTGTTTGGAATGTACTTCTCAGAAGTTCAGGCTAAAACAGGGTGGCTGTGGCTGACTTAAGTTTGTTGATGACTGCAAATTCAGTGCAGTCACTGAATCCCCGAACAATGTCAATATAATTCAAGAGGGACTTACACAAACCAATGAATGGTGGCAAAGCCATGGACTCAACTCAGTGCTAAAAATGCATGACCATCCCCTTTGATAAAAACAATATCCATGTATACTATCATATAAATAATAATACCCTACATAATAACTCAGTAGTGAGAAAACTGGAAACGCAAGTTGACTGTATCCTAAACTTTGACCGCCATTTGTCTACTATGGTAAGGAAGGCATTCTACATTGTTCACCTCATTAGCAAAGGTATTGCCTCAGGAGGGAAAGAGGTCATAAATCCCCTGTACTCGACTCTCATCAGGCCAATAATTGAGTACAAGACTCCCATTGGTATGTACCTTACCAGGCACCTGCAGGAACTTGAGAGACCTCACAGATTTTTAAAAAAGAAGATTCAGGGTCTCCAGCTACTCAGTAGCATACAGACTACTTAGGGGAGACGTGCACTTGGCCTACAGAGCAATCTCCTATCCAAACCCAATGGCAGTGCTGCACATCTGCAAGTCAGATGGGATAAGGGTCTGCTCCAGGGAGCGTAATCTGACCTACAAGTCAGATGGGATAAGGGTCTGCTCCAGGCAGCGTAACCTGGCCTACAAGTCAGATGGGATAAGGGTCTGCTCCAGAGAGCGTAACCTGGCCTACAAGTCAGATGGGATAAGGGTCTGCTCCAGGGAGCGTAACCTGGCCTACAAGTCAGATGGGATAAGGGTCTGCTCCAGAGAGCGTAACCTGGCCTACAAGTCAGATGGGATAAGGGTCTGCTCCAGAGAGCGTAACCTGGCCTACAAGTCAGATGGGATAAGGGTCTGCTCCAGGGAGTGTAACCTGGCCTACAAGTCAGATGGGGTAAGGGTCTGCTCCAGGGAGTGTAACCTGGCCTACAAGTCAGATGGGATAAGGGTCTGCTCCAGGGAGCGTAACCTTGCCTACAAGTCAGATGGGATAAGGGTCTGCTCCAGGGAGCGTAACCTTGCCTACAAGTCAGATGGGATAAGGGTCTGCTCCAGGGAGAGTAACCTGGCCTACAAGTCAGATGGGATAAGGGTCTGCTCCAGAGAGTGTAACCTGGCCTACAAGTCAGATGGGATAAGAGTCTGCTCCAGAGAGCGTAACCTGGCCTACAAGTCAGATGGGATAAGGGTCTGCTCCAAGGGAGCGTAACCTGGCCTACAAGTCAGATGGGATAAGGGTCTGCTCCAGAGAGCGTAACCTGGCCTACAAGTCAGATGGGATAAGGGTCTGCTCCAGAGAGCGTAACCTGGCCTACAAGTCAGATGGGATGAGGGTCAGCTCCAGAGAGCGTAACCTGGCCTACAAGTCAGATGGGATAAGGGTCTGCTCCAGGGAGCATAACCTGGCCTACAAGTCAGATGGGATAAGGGTCTGCTCCAGGGAGCGTAACCTGGCCTACAAGTCAGATGGGATAAGGGTCTGCTCCAGGGAGCTTAACCTGGCCTACAAGTCAGATGGGATAAGGGTCTGCTCCAGAGAGAGTAACCTGGCCTACAAGTCAGATGGGATAAGGGTCTGCTCCAGAGAGCGTAACCTGGCCTACAAGTCAGATGGGATAAGGGTCTGCTCCAGGGAGCGTAACCTGGCCTACAAGTCAGATGGGGTAAGGGTCTGCTCCAGGGAGCGTAACCTGGCCTACAAGTCAGATGGGATAAGGGTCTGCTCCAGGGAGCATAACCTGGCCTACAAGTCAGATGGGATAAGGGTCTGCTCCAGGGAGCGTAACCTGGCCTACAAGTCAGATGGGATAAGGGTCTGCTCCAGGGAGCTTAACCTGGCCTACAGGTCAGATGGGATAAGGGTCTGCTCCAGAGAGAGTAACCTGGCCTACAAGTCAGATGGGATAAGGGTCTGCTCCAGAGAGCATAACCTGGCCTACAAGTCAGATGGGATAAGGGTCTGCTCCAGGGAGCATAACCTGGCCTACAAGTCAGATGGGGTAAGGGTCTGCTCCAGGGAGCGTAACCTGGCCTACAAGTCAGATGGGATAAGGGTCTGCTTCAGGGAGCGTAACATGCCTACAAGTCAGATGGGATAAGGGCTTGCTCCAGGGAGCGTAACCTGGCCTACAAGTCAGATGGGATAAGGGTCTGCTTCAGGGAGCGTAACTTGCCTACAAGTCAGATGGGATAAGGGCTTGCTCCAGGAAGCGTAACCTGGCCTACAAGTCAGATGGGATAAGGGTCTGCTCCAGAGAGAGTAACCTGGCCTACAAGTCAGATGGGATAAGGGTCTGCTCCAGAGAGCGTAACCTGGCCTACAAGTCAGATGGGATAAGGGTCTGCTCCAGAGAGCGTAACCTGGCCTACAAGTCAGATGGGATAAGGGTCTGCTTCAGAGAGCGTAACCTGGCCTACAAGTCAGATGGGGTAAGGGTCTGCTCCAGGGAGCATAACCTGGCCTACAAGTCAGATGGGATAAGGGTCTGCTCCAGGGAGCATAACTTGCCTACAAGTCAGATGGGATAAGGGCCTGCTCCAGGAAGCGTAACCTGGCCTACAAGTCAGATGGGATAATGGTCTGCTCCAGAGAGAGTAACCTGGCCTACAAGTCCGATGGGATAAGGGTCTGCTCCAGAGAGCGTAACCTGGCCTACAAGTCAGATGGGATAAGGGTCTGCTCCAGAGAGCGTAACCTGGCCTACAAGTCAGCTGGGATAAGGGTCTGCTTCAGAGAGCGTAACCTGGCCTACAAGTCAGATGGGATAAGGGTCTGCTCCAGGGAGCGTAACCTGGCCTACAATCAGATGGGATAAGGGTCTGCTCCAGAGAGCGTAACCTGGCCTACAAGTCAGATGGGATAAGGGTCTGCTCCAGAGAGAGTAACCTGGCCTACAAGTCAGATGATTCCCTTCAACAATTGGCTAAGTTTCTGGTGTCATTCTAAGGGGATCCAGTATCTGTCTGCTTGGGATAACATGATTCACAGACCTAGATGTTTTGCCAGAGATGGCCTGCATCTGTCACCTCTGGGTTTTTTGGTACTGGCTAAGGCTCTTCCCACCCCTATAGTGCCTTTTTAGGTGGTGTTCCAAAGACCAAATTACCACCATAACAGCTATAAATAAATGCAATCTGAGGGTCATGCTGCTCAATGCTAGAAGTCTAAATCTCAAGATGCACTCGCTCAAAGCACTCCTCAAAATGGAGAAAATCAACATTTGTGCTGTAATGGCGACCTGGTTTAAAGCAACAGAAAGCACCCCTGCACTACCAGGCTGTAACTCATTCCACACCGTTTGGCCACAAAGCACTGAACAAAGCTCCAAAGGCGGTGGTGTCTCTATATTCATAAAGATTATGCACACCTCCAGACAAGTATCCCAGCATAATGCATCTGAGATATTTCAGGTACAACTAACATTGGGTAAGATGGCAATCTAGGTCATAGCCTACTGTAGGTCCCCAACCATGTCCCTAGACTCTCACTACATGTTCCTAATTACCCTAGAATCTATCAGGCTCCAACCCGACACTCTCTTACAAGGAGGCTTCAACTAACCCTCCATCAAGTGGGAAAACTACTCAAGCACCAATATACTGGCCCAACACTTCCTACAATTCATCAATTCCAATGCCCTAGACCAGCTCATCCTGACCCCCACTAGAGAAAGCAATATCCTTGACCACTAGAGGAACTAATATCCTTGACCTGGTTATTACTGACATGGGCGACCATTGCTCTACATCAATGGTCAATCCCTCCCTTGTCAGATCCATCCATAAACTAATCACCATGGAAATCCACATCACGCCCGCACACTCCACAAAGGTAACCACTTTGAAAAACTTCTCCAAATCAGACTTTGTACTCCTAAAAACAGAGGTGGCTAACTTCATGGCACCCATGCAAATGGAAAGTAGCTGCATGACTGCTGAACCATACACCAGTGCATTGTATGAAGATGTACACAAATGCATGGAACTAGCCATATGCAACAGAACCAAGATGTTCTCCTCCAAAAAAAAAGAAGCCAATCTGGTGGTCCCCTGCCATTAATAAACTCTACAACAGAAGGAAGAAACTGTTGCAGAAAAAGGTAACGTCCCAAGACTAGAAAAACTACCTTAGCCTCAACAAAAAGTTGAGATCCCTCATCCAGTTCTCTAAAGCCAGCTATGAAGGGAAAATTGCGGCAGCTGCTAAAAACAAGCGCAAAGCCTTTGATAGCTATGTCAAGAACCTCAACGGCAAAACACAGATTTGTCTATGAGATACTGCACAATGGTACCTCCTATACTGAGCCAACAGATATTGCAAACATTCAGAAAAATGTGTATAAATACTAGATGGAAGTGTATTGTTAGTTACTCCTTGAAGGCTTTGTGAAGCCGAGGCGCTAGAGAATCTACAGAGAATAAATTGGTTTGGTGAACTGGCAGTTGTTTTTTCTGAATATTTTCGAATTTGGTGTTTGTTTGAGCTGAACAGCTGGTGTTGTGAGAGATATTGCAAACATACTGGCTGACAGATTCAGTGCCAACTTAACCCCCCCCCCCAAGGACCAATCACAATACCGGAAGAATGCCAGGCACCTAGTATTACTGCAGCACAGGTTAAAGCTGCATTGTCCAAGGCCAAGAATACAGCTTCCATGGGACCAGATAATATCCCTGGCTGTGTTCTACATGAACTACAAAGTGAACTGGCACCATGTCTGTGTGCCCTGTTCAGTCACAGCCTCACCTCAGGCTTTGTCCCTACTGAATGCCGAACTGCTACAGTCATCCCTTCTCCATAAAGGGGGAGTGACTACAGACCCTGGGAATTATCACCCCATTAGCTTGACAAGTCTGATATGTAAAGCTATGGAATGCATCATCATGGACCTGATTAACAAAGATATAGGAAATCTCCATACTCTAGACCGCACGCAATTTGGCTTTGTGAAAGGGAGGTCATGCCTGCTCAACCTGGTTGACGACTTTGAGTCAGTCACCAGGGCTCTGGAGGAAGGTAAGGCAGTGCATACAGCATACCTTGATCTGGCCAAGGCCTTTGATACCATTCCTCACTCGGGAATTATTGATAAACTCACCAAACTAGGCATCAATCCCTATATCACTAGGTGGGTTGCAAAATTGGCTCACAGATAGAACACACAGTGTGAAAGTAGTGGACTCCAAGTCAGACTGCCAACCAGTCACAAGTGGAGCCCCACAGGGATCGGTCCTGGGTTCTCTCCATACCTCTCAACCTGGAAACATCAAAAATCTGGACAAAGGCCCATGAAAATAGGTACAAATCTGTACGCTGCTTAACATAATATTTGCATAGATAATTGTGTAGCCCCGTCCACTCCAATGGAATTGGAATTGTGGGATACCAACTTTCAAATGCAAACTGAAGAGATAACCAAAATATGGCTCAAGCACAATCTCTGCAGAAATATAAGTCATATAAATAATCTACATGAGATTTGTAAGATCTGTAACCAATGAAGAAGTTACTGCTAGCAAACAACTTTATATTTCATTGTTTCATCTACAAATAAAGTGTCTGTTGTTGTCCTTGAGGAATAAAGTACCTACGATAGATAAAAAAATAAATAAATAAACTAGTAATATTGCAATAGAGAATGGATGGCAAACTGATAACAGGTTCATAGTTACTAGGTATCATTAAATAACAGTCTGAAAGAAGCAAAGACTGGAAGTTGCGATGCCTGCATGCTGTTAGAATACTATTAAGTAAAATAAAAGTAACAACACAGTGAAGGTCTGTAATGCCTGCATGCCCACACACAAGGCTGCCATTAAGTAAATCTCACACACATACACCGATACCTCTCAACCTCTTAGAGCAAGAAATCTGGACAAAGCCATGAACAAAAGTGGGATAAAGGCCCAAAAATAGGGACAATTTTAAATACTGCCTTCACAAACTTAGAAAGTTGATAGAATAACAGATTTTGCATTAGCATGAATTTTCTGAAGGGTATGAAGTCTGAAACTCAAATGTCTATCATTATTTTCTGACTTTAATCTTTAATGATTTGCCAAAAAAACACACATTTAAGAAAAATGGACCAAAAATAGGAGGCAAAAATCTGGACATTCTGTGAAAATCTGTACAGTTGAGAGGTATGATTATGCTACCAGCCTTGTTACTATGTAAGCAAGTATACTTTTGTACAGAATATTTAGCCAGTCTTTACACTGATGAAGCCCTACTTAATCTATGCTTATACTTCCTGTTGATTTGTGCCTTTACCTTGTTCAACTTTATTATACCCACAAAGAAACCGCAAGTTATATAAAACCAACAAATTCACTGTCATCAAGCCGGTAGGACTGCTTATAAATAAATCAATAAATCTGAGTTCCAAAAACGCAACACAAAAGAAAATTTGAAACTTGTAGAACAAAGGACAAGCATTAAGACTTTTCAAAAGATAATGATTTCCCTCTTGACTCCATAACAGTTTTTCATCACTACTGATTTCTTTCCTTTAAAAATGACTACCTTCATCCGTATGGCACTAAAATGTAAGGGCTGACATATAAGCCACTGAATTCCTACTTAGTTAACACAACATCCCATATCCTCATTTCTAATAAAGGCAAACCACGTCCCCAGCAAAAACATCTTGAAAGCTTGCACATATTTAGAAACAACCATTTATAGTAGCAACAGACTAACTACTACTACCTGGCAGTAACAAGTTGGCGGGTGCAATACCACCGAATCTGCACGTACAGTGGACATCCAGGTTGCAGCACAGCAAACCAACAAGTGCCTGTGATCTGTGGTGATTTCGCATAAACAATGACCCAATGTTTAACATCAGCTACTTATCATGGGAAAAACAGTGCTACCCATAAGACTAGTGACCAAAATTAAAGAAATACGTAACACTTGAATGCACTACACACAATAATATACTAAGTAACCAGGGCCAAAGGACTGGCTGACCACAAAAGGGTGCAGGAACCTTTTGTGGTGTAACACGAGGTACACACACACACACACACACACACACACACACACACACACACACACACAACCACACTGTTAATCCAAACCTGATCCGAAACGGGTGTCCAAATCAAATGGCAAATGAGCGCGGCTGTTCATGCATTTGTAATCAGAAACGAGTGACCTGCTGTTGCTGTTAATTTCCTGTCCATGCATTTGTAATCCAAAACAAATGGCTGGAGTTCTGCTGTTAAAAGAAATGGCTATAATCCAGAGTTCCCGCTCGCATTTGCATCCAGACCAGCCGGAAATGACAATGTGAGCTCCTTGAGCACAAGTCCGACTGGCTGGTAGCTCTGATGGAGCTGACATCATCGTGCATGTGATGACATCAGCTCCGACAGCATGGTATTTGAAGACATTAAAAAAAATAAATGAAAAAAATTGGAAATGAAGGGGTGCCACTCGGGAATCGTGGCACCCCTTCATTTGGATGCCAAAACTCGGTAAAAAACAAGTAATTCGGTATGGTTGAGAGGTATGGCTCTCTCCTGTTCAGAATCTACTTCTCAGAAGTCCAGGCCAACACAAAGGGACTATGGCTGACCAAGTTTGCAGACGACTGCAAGCTGCGAGCCATTATTAACTACGTGATGCAGACATCCTACAGAAAGACCTCAGTGAGACAAATGACTGCTGTCAAAACCATGGCCTTAAGCTTAACACCAAAAAATGCATTGTCATCCCCTTTGGTAAAAACTCAGGTCCCAATAATTACCACACCGATGGGAAACCACTGAACACTGAAGGCGTTATAAGAGATCTGGGGGTGCAGGTTGACAGCAACCTCTCCTTCGACCACCACATTGTCACTGTGGTCAAAAAAATCCTTCTATGTGGCACATCTCATTACCAAGGGTTTTGCATCCAGGAAGAAAGAGGTCATCATCCTCTCTACTCTTCCCTCATTAGACCAATCATCGAGTATAATGCCCCATTTGGCATGTACCTCACTAGACACCTGCAGCAGCTGGAGAGGCCACAGAAATACCTCACAAAGAGGATCCTAGGCATTAAACACATCTCCTACATGGACAGACTCAATAGACTCCAGCTATTCTCTGTCTCATATCGCCTACTTAGAGGCGATCTCTGCTTGACTTACAAAGCCATGCCTGACCAGCTCTGCCACAAATGATGCATCTAAAGAAATCCCAATCCCTCTGCACCGCACACCCCAGAGACCTCAACCTCATTACCACAATCAACAGAACATGCTGGAGGGACAAGTTACTCACCCAGAGACTGCCCATGCTCTGGAATAGACTTTTCAAACATGTCAAGCAGAGCACCTCGCTGACCCTCTTCAAGAGAAATCTTGATGAGTAATAGAAAGTTTACTCCGGGGATCACTCCAGTGGCTCTACTTGATAGAGGCACTGTTAACTAACGTCGGGCAGCATGATGCTAGGCCACTTCTACGGGTTAGGCTTGTAAAGGCTCCAGGGCATTAGCCTATTTCACACCTATGAACCTATGAATAGACTTCCCATGCACGTCAAGCAGTGCACCTCGGTGACCCTCTTCAAGTGCATCCTTGATGAGGGGATGGGAAACCACAAATTCATCCTAGGGGTTCCACCTGTGTCCCTCAATGACAGGGGCAACCAGTGCTGACTGAGGTTTCCTTTGGGGGATAAATTCTTGGCTAGGCATGTAAGGGCCCCAGGGCCATTAGCCTAGTAACCTCCTATGAGCCTATATGTGGGTCAATGTGTCTAGTCCTTTGTATGTGATGTGAGTGTTGTGTGTGTGTGTGCCACTGACAACTTGTTTGGTGTTTCTTTGTGTCTATAAATAGAGAGATATAGATACACATATATACAGACATATTTGTGTGTGTGTGTGTGTGTGTGTTTGTGTGTGGGTATGTGTGTGTGTGTATATAGATGTGTGTATGTGTATGGGTCTGCTTTGAGCCACTGAAATTACATTTCTGCAAAATGTAATTTGATGACTCCATTTTCGTGAAAGTGTTTTTATCCGAATATGCACTTTCTCGAGAAACCAGTTCACCGAACAGTAAGCATGTTAGAGTTAGGCATAAATATGTTTAGTGTAGTAAGTTTTTTTTTTTTGCTGTTCAGAGAATCAATTTTTCGTGAAAGTGAATTTTCGTATAAATGCACTTTCGTGAAAATGGAGTCGCGAAATTACATTTTGGAGAAATGTCATTTTGGTGGGTATATACACACACACACACACATATGTACATATGTATATAAAGAGATAGTAATATATACATATATATATATATATATGTGTGTGTGTGTGTGTGTGTGTGTGTGTGTGTGTGTGTGTGTGTGTGTGTGTGTGTGTGTGTGTGTGTGTGTGTGTATCCACACACAAAGACACACACGTACATACATACTTCCCTGGCATAAAGTCTGATGATGGTGGCTGTGAAATGGGTGAAGTTAGCAAATCCCATTCTGATATTCAAAATCTCCAGCAAGAACACCAAACAAATGCTTTGTGTGTTAACCATGGGCTTACCTTCAATGCTCTGAAGTGCAGCATTTTTATGTTGGTAAAGCTTGTATCTGTACCACCTAACATACAGATATCTCACTCTGCCACAAATCATTGTGCTTTGCACAGCTTATCCTTTGTGATATCTCCTCAAATTCCAAATAATTTATATCCTCATTGTATTCATCATTTATTAGGTCCATCACTGAAAATAGTGCCCCCATTGGAACATGTCTCACAAAGTACTGAAAGCGGCTCCAAATACTTCAACATTTCCACAACAAAAAGATCTCAGGTCTTAGTAACCCTAGCTGCTGTAATAGACTGATAGACCTGTCTCTCTACAAAGTGTCGTACACATTCCTGAGGGGGTCATGTTCACTAAAGTTTCCATGCAGTTAATGACCCAGCACTCTAAGATCACCATCACCACAATAAAACTAGTTGTAAACCTATGCCATCACATCAACGATACCAGAAGGCTTGACAAGTATGTTATCCAATGCATGCCCCATTTGTGAAATAGGCTGATTTTACATGTCAAATAAAATACTTCTATTGCAACGTTTATAAACAGTTCGGACAACTGTAAGAAATCAGGACAAAACCAATGAAAACAGCAAATCCATTTTTTTCAAAAATTGTGTTATGTTCACATACCCAAAGAAAAGTAAATATTATTTTCTTTCAGTCCTTTTTGTATGAAATCAGACTTTCATTTTTCTGACCTTTCTACATCTATCAGCAGGAAAAACTACTAATGGGACTCTGGGTGTGTTATCTACTACCTGATTAACTTCTCATGACATTAAACTACTGATTAAACAAAAGCACATAGCCAGGGCCCTATACCAATCCACCAAAAACAAAACCAGTCTCAACACCTATCATCAATTATGAAACCAAACTAAGAAAAAAAAATCAACAATGGTAAAAAAAACACTACTTCCAAACCTCTCAACAAACGTTCCTTCACAACCCACAACATTTCTGGCAATCAGCTACCTCCTCAACCCTGGAAATCCTTTACCCCTACTCCTTCCACATCCAATACCTCCGAACCCTTAGCCTCACAGTTCAACTTGAACTTTATTAACTCTATCACCTGCCTCCTAGATAGCCACCAACATCTACCACTCATAATACCCTCCCCTGCCTCTAGTGCTACAAAATCCTTCTCATTTATACCTATTCAAACTTCTTACATTAAAAAGCTCCTAAGTAAACTAAAACCCTGCTGCCTTTCTTCCGACCATTTACCAAATGAATTCTTAAGTCACTCGCATCATCCCCCTCCACAAGGGTGGCCCCTCTGGAGACATCTCTAACTACTGCCCCATTGCTATCCTCCCACCTATAGCTAAGATCCTACAGAAATGTATTCAGCAACAACTCTTAAATCACCTTACCACTAATAACCTTCTATGAGATACCCAGGAAGGCTTTCGACCCAAGCATAGTACTAACACAGCCTTAATAACCTTCACCAACACTGTTCATCACCTTATGAATAATGGAAAACTAGTCTCCGCTATTTTCCTGGACATGTCAAAAGCTTTTGGCACCATTTACCACCAACTACTACTTAAACTCACGATGTACAATCTCAGTTCATCATCCCCAACATGGTTTCACATTTATCTATCAAACCGTCAACAGGCTACTAAATAGGAGAATAATCTTGCCCCTCTACTGCCAGAATCCACTGGAGTACCCCAAGGTTCAATACTTGACCCCCTTCTCTTTATCATATTTACTAATAACCTTAATTCAGCATCCCAACTTGCCTCAGTCATACAGTACACAGACGATACATCTCTTATCTGCTCTGCCCCTTCCCCACAAGAAATACAAGATGTTGTTGTTGTTGTTGTTGTGCCTTTTGGCTTTTCTCGGTTAGGGGTAGCCACAGTGGAACTCCGGCCCGCTAATGATTGGCAGTAGATTTTTACGTGCTGGCTTGCCGGGCCTAGTGCACAACCTTCAACGAAGGAATGCCCATTCACGCATGTCGCCACACAGAAGACGCTCTAACTGAGAATCGAATGGGCAACGTCTAACTGTGAGGCGACAACGCTACCGCACCACCACCACCGCAGTAATAAGATGCAAAAATCATTTCAGGAAATTGAAACTTGCCTATCAAACCACCAACTCATTCTTAACCCAAATAAAACTAAGTTAATGATTTTCACAAATAAAACTACCAAACAGTGCTCCCTACCACTCTTTATTCAATCCACCAATGGTACCAAAATTGAGCCTATATAAACCAGGCCAAACTCCTAGGTATTACAGTAGATGACTGGGTAAAATGTGATATTCATATTTCCCTAACACTCAAAAAAGTCCACGCTAAACTCTCTGCTCTCTATACAGCCAAACCTTACCTAACACTCCAAGCCAGGGTAGCCACAGCTATATCTCACTTCTATCTGCCCTTCTCTACTGCTCACACATCTTCACCAACCTATAACAAGGCTGACCTTCATAACCTAGATTCCTGATATAACAAAATAGCAATGTTTGCCACCAGTCATCCCCATAAATCCCATCATTGTTCTGTTCTACAACTTAACTAGCTAGAACCTGTTAATATTAAACCAACTTACCCTCATCCACAAAATCATTCACAGCCCCAATAACTGCCCTGTAATGTGTTCATATGTTTTTATTTGGCATGCTCTCTGACAGCTTCGAATTTTACTCAAGTTATCAAAAAGGCTGTAGTTTACATTTCTAAGTTGTTCCTATTTGTAATAGTTTGGCTAGTTTACTTTTTTACATATGATTATGTATGGATACTATTCAGATCTTACTATTGTAAATTCTGTATTTTTTTATTTTTCTTGTTTTTGGAGCTATTCTCCCGGGTCTCTGCTGAAAACGAGCTACTAGCACAATCAGACACTACCCAGTAAACAAATGTTAATAAATAAATAAATAAATAAATAAAACATACAAAAACAAATAATAAAAATGTATTACCTAGGTTAGTTGCAGTCCATAATACATTTTCTTCAGCCAGTTTAGGTCAAAGTCATTTACTCACAAAACATATTCATACCCAAATGTATCTCAGCATAGGCCTCAGTTTTAGTAAGCAATCTCATTAAGTGACAAAGAAAAACATTCACAAGTGGTGTTCTTTAAATGTCTGCAAACTGATCAATACAAACACAAGCTATTAGCACATCATTTTATCTTTTATTTACCATCACCACTAGTTACAACACAAAATGACGGCTGGGCGGGGGGGGGGGGGGTTCACAGCTGGGTTTCTGTGAAGATATATAACAACATTAATAACCTCCTCCATCTTGGTATTGAAGCCTTGCAACTAAATATTTTATTTGTGTGTGTTTTAATTTATCAAATCCAAAAAGTAATCAATTTTCAGTCATAAACCATAAAGGTCCAACACACACACACACACACACACACACACACACACACACACACACACACACACACCTCAGTTCTCCCAGTGTTTGGGGAACACATAATGTGTTCTCAAACTTTTGTTCCATCCCTCCTAAATCTGGAAATTATTTTGCGTGAATAGCACCAACTAACAGTACCTTTTCCCTAAATATTTTCTCCAGAATTCCCAGGTAAAAGTTGAAAGACATAAAACATACATACGCACAGATTGTGCTAAAACATATGCAGCTATGTCCCACATTACAGGAGTGGGCCACTTTTTCCCCTTTTGTCAGGCTCCAACTTAAAAAAAAAAAATTGTTTATTGCACTCCTTGTGAAAAACTATTTAAAATTATACAAATTGGTGCATTCAACAAACCAAATATAATTTCTCTGTCTATTAATAAAAAGGGTCTGTTGCCATGGATATGAACTTCATCACTACACCTGTTACCAGCTTGGTGGATATTGGCATCCTGAGGCAATGTAGAAAGTGGCTCATATTTACAGACAACCAGTTAATTAATAAACAAACTGATATGGTATGTGAGAGATGTATTTACACAATGTCACTGGAGGAAAAGCTCTCACATGAAAGCACTCCTAATGTTAATAAGGTTGTCAGTAGTACACACACTGTACCGAACACACACAATTCCAATAGACCCATATATGCCGAGGCATAGGATCATAAGAGGTTACTAGGCTATTGGCCCTGAGGCCCTTATAAGCCTAGCCAATATTTTAGCCTGTGTTTAGACAAATCAGAACCCAGTATCCATGCCCAGCAGGAACATGGATGGAATCCCAGGCTATATTTTCTGTTTCCCATCCAGTTATCCAGGTTGCGCTTAAAAGAGGTAAAGAGGTACTCTGCTTGATGTGGAGAGGAAGTCAATTTCATAGATGAGGGAGACTCTGGATCACAAATCTGTCCCGCCAACAAGTCTTGTTGATGGCACAGGCCAGGTTGAGGCTGTGCATGTGGGTTACTCGAGTGGAGCTTGACATGCGGATATGCAGCAGTCCTAAGGTGGGGTCCATGATCGCCTTGTATGCCAGACAGAGGTCACCTCTGAGGAGTCGGAGTAGAGGGATAAGACTTTTAGCCTGTGTATGGATATGTTTGAGGCCGTGGATTCTCCTAGAGAGGAACCTACGTGGTCTCTCCAGCTGCTGCATGTGCTTTGCGAGGTACATGCTGAAAGGTGCATTTTACTCAATAATGGGCCTTATATGGGAAGAATACAGGGGTGTTATGACTTCCTTCTCCCTGGATGAGATACCCTTACTTACGAGGTGGGCCATGTAGAAGGCTTTGCTTACCATGGAAGCAACATGGTGGTCAAAGGTCAGGTTGCTATCAACGTGGGTGCCCAAATCACTCACGACGATTGAGTGCTTAAGGTGTTGTTATTAATGTGATAATTGTGGGGACATCACTCTCCCCAATGGGGATGATGATGCATTTTTTTGTTATTCAGCTTGAGGCCATGTTTCTGGCACCAGTCATTTGTCTGAGTGAGACCCTCTTGGAGGATGTCCACATCACTAGGGCAATTGATGACAGCACCCAGCTTGCAGTCATCTGCAAGCTTGGTTGGCCATAGCCTACTGGTTTTGGCCTGCACCTCAGAAAAGTATATCCCAAATAATAGGGGCCTTAAGTCTGAACCCAGAGGTATGCCTCTTGTTACGGGTCTACTGCTTGATGTGGCTTCCTCTAGTTTGACTAAGTGGATTCTATCAGTGAGCCAGTTTGCTACCCATCTGGTAACATATGAATTGATGCCTAGTTGAGAGAGTTTATCTATTATGCCCGAGTGGGGAATAATGTCAAAGGCTTTGGCCAGATCAAGGTAGGCAGTGTGTACTGTCTTCCCCTCGTCCACGGCTTTGGTGACTGTCTCAAAAAAGTCGACGAAATTTAGCAGACATGACCTCCCCTTGATGAAGACAAACTGTGTGGGATCAAGTGTTTGGAGGTTCCAATATCCTTGTTAACGAGGTCCATGATAATCCATTCCATGGCCTTGCAGATCAGCCTAGCTAGGCTGATGGGTCTATAATTTCCAGGATCGGTGGATGCTCTACCATTGTGTAAAGAGATGATAGTGGCTGTCCTCGACTCAGCTGGACGAAGACAATACTCGGGCTTTGGTTGAATAGGGTGCCTAATGGTGCTGCAAGTTCCTAGCGGAGTAAATGTAGGAGGCAGCCTGGGATGTCATTGCATCCCATGGAGGCTGTATTTTTTGACTTTGAGAGAGCAGTGATGACCTGTTCCCTAGATATAGGAGGAAGAGGGCAGGTACTGGGGATTTCCTGATTTACTAATGAAGGGACAGAGGGGTAACGTTTTCGCTAAATCTGTCACCCAGCAAGTTTTCTATATCTGTGGCATTTGTATATTTGGCATTTACATGTAATTTACCTAAACCACAAAGACATCCTAGGTAAAATACCCTTAAACTCCCTCATCCACCCTGAATGCACTCTTTCAAAATAATACCCACATCAACCCATACAGCCACATCTCATGGAGCCTCTACTTCTAAATCCATATGGCAATCCACCACAGAATCTAACATTCTGGTCAATGGTGGCCTCATTGTGAGATACACTGATGTCCCTCTCACCAGACTGAGTAAAGAGAAAGTCATAGTCAGTTGCTTATCAGTGGCCAGGTTCCACCACATTGGTAACACTCTCAGGTCATTGGACCACAAGTACCAGTATGACTCAGTAATAATCCATGTGGGGTGTAAATGACCTGAGATGTACCTCCCTAGACAGTGTGAAGTGGGACATCATGGAGCACTCAAAATGCATGTCTCAGGCTGCTATGAGCATAGCATTAAGCACCATTTTACCTTCTCCTAGGATGATGCCACAGTATGAAGAAAAGATGACTAACTTTAATAATTGGCTTAGTTTCTGTTGTCATTCTACTGTGATGCAATATTTGTCAGCATAGAAGGATATGGTTAACAGACCATGCTGCTTTTCCAGGGATGGTCTGTACCTCTCCCATCCATAAAACGCCACTCAAACTTCTGTCATTACAATCCACTGGTATCAGTCAATAAGCAAAATATCTGCAGAAAAATATTTGCAGAATTAAATTTCATCCAAATAATTCCACATTAAAGAGATTTGTAACTAATGAAGAGGCTGCTACTAGCAAACAACTTTACATTTCAGTGTTTCATCTACAAATTCCCCCCTCCCTAACCCTAAAGCCCGAACTGATCCCTAAAGCTACATTCCACTTCCCCTCCAATTCTAGATCACTCCCTAAACCTAAATTACCTTAGAACTCCTGCTCACCATGGCTCAGTAAACTGAAAATTCTCAACCCCCTCCATAATCCTAATGTTCTTATCACTCCCTAAATCTAAAATCCACCATCTTCTCCCTATACTAAAAATACCCTTCACCCTCTGGTCCATGAGCTCTTAACCTAAAATCCCAAACCCAACCCTAAAGCCCCGACCGTTCCATAAAATGTAAATTCCATGTCCCCTTCTAAACCTTAACATCTCTATTACGCATTAAACCTAAAATTCCTGTCCCTTCCTCTCTCTGTTCACATATCTATACCCAAAAGCACCCTCCCATCTCCCTTTCTCCACTTATCTGGTCCACAGCAAGCACTTGCTTGCATCCATTTCCTAGGAAGCAAGCAGATGGTATGTCAGCTGTGATGCTGAACTTACATTCAGTTTTGAGCATGAGCAAATGATCAGATGGGTTTACAGCCATTGGAGTTCCTGTCTTTATGTTTCTGACATTCAAACAGCTGGGACACCCACTACACCAGACTTAGATGGTGAACTACTTCATATGCTATGAACAAAGTGAAGAGAAAATGGACAGAATACAGAATGCCATTACCTTAGACTACAGTAACATCATATAAGGTGTTGCTACTATTATGAATTACTACTATTATAAAATTATTATGGAATGCTTGGTAATAGGTATGTTATGTTAGGTGTGTTTTAGATCCAGCTTTACCAAGGAAGGCAATACAGAGAATAGTGGTAGTGAAGTGATAACATCTTGAACTTCTAAACAAAAGGGATAAGACCAGAAAGATCTAGCACTTGGTCCCAAGGATCCTTCTGGTTTGAAAATTATATAAGCTATGAATAATAACCTTTCCTTGGGAGATTGAATGACACTGGATTCTATGACCTGAGACAGAATTCTGTGTAAAATGTGAAGAAATAGAGGAATTTGGATCCCTGGGTGAGGGGGGATCCAATGGAAAGGAGGGTGGACTCCCAATAAAGTATGATATCCACTTTGGATTATGTTCAGAACCCAACTCTCTCTGAAACAATGTGATTCCAGTAAAGATGATGGAGTGTCAGAAAGAGAAAGATTTCCAGAGATGGGGATGTTGAACAGGCTGACTAAGAGGAATGTACTTTACTTTCAGAGACATTTCCTTTCTTTATTGAGCCTCCTTTCCATTTCTAAAACCTCATGACTAGCTCCAAAATGTTTACATTGTTTGTTAGAAAAAGGAACTAAAGAGGAGGAAAGCTATTTGTTTTGAAAAAAAAACAAGGTTGAAAAATCTGAATCAGTCCAACAATTAGTTTCCAAACAAGTACATCTGCTGCACAGAGACAAAACATACCAAACAAGTCTGTTTCAGATTACACATCAGGAAAAGTTTGAGTGAAGCTAAGCAAATTTCTTCAAAAGTGATCTTGATGTAGTAGATCTGGAGGAAGGTCAGCAGCATCATGAGTCTCTTGTCTTGTGGCTTTTCCCGGTTAGGGGTCACCACAGCGAAACTCCGGTCCGCTAATGATTGGTAGTTGATTTTTACGTGCCGAGTTACCAGCCCTGACACACAACCTTCAACGAAGAATGCCGCCATTCACGCATGTCTCCACGCAGAAGACGCTGTAGCTGAGAATCGAACCGGACAGCATCTTACTGTGAGGCGACAATACATGTTAAAATATCTTTAGTTGCTGGAGAAATGGATATTACAGAAGCATTTACTGAATTCTTTTACTCAGAAAAAGGGAGGTTCGTCATACATTTCTCCACATTCCAAAAAGGCACAAGAAAAAACTTCAACATATGAACGTGACAGTTTAAAATCCTGAAAGTTAAATAATACATTTATGCTCACCATATGATGAGTTCTACAGTAGCCTTAACTATATGTTTTATATTTTACATAGGCTATAACAGTCAGATAACTTCCAAAGCTTCAGGGTACATTCCATGGGTCTAAACCATAAGTGATATTCAAAAGAGCAAACACAGACCTTTCCTGTGACCAAACAGCAAGCTCTTCTGAGGCTTATAAGGATGGATGGTCACCTTATGCTGCTTTTTAGCTGGGCAGATAAGTTCCCTTTGGGGAAAGAAATCTTCCAGTTTAGGAAAAAAAAAAGTTATGTACTCACCCTAACATTCCATCTGTGTTGTCCATTTTCATTCTTCCTCACTGAAGGTTCTTGGATCTCACTCAACCACATTTCTAGATTTTGGTTCATAGTCTCAAGCTCCTCCCAATTACCATAATGCACTACAGTGTCCCTAAGAATGGTGAACAGGAATCGCAAAGTATTATAGAGAGTGATGAAGTGTACTTCAGATTGGTTCAGCCATTACCAACAGTCCCAAAAAGTAGATGGAGGACCACCACATATAGTAGTTCATAAAAAAAAAAAAAAAAAAAAACACACAAAAGTAATCATTGAAACTGCTACACATTGTCATCACAGTGTCTTACATACACAAAGTCATAAAATATCAAGATTTGCAGGCAGAAACGAGAACAATGTGGAGGAAAAATGCCCATACTGTTCCAAGAGTAGTAGAAAGAGGAGGAATAGGTTGAATAAAAAAAAAAAAACAAACAAACCCTACTGTCATTTTTTAGATATGCTACCCAAAAATATAACTCTGTATGAATTGCAGTAATCAATTTTGGGCCCATTGTGGGTGCTATGAAAATAACTTTTGGATAACAAAAATTGAAACAATGCTAACTTCATGAAATTTAACCATACCCGGCTTAGTAAAGGGGTCCATTCCCATGGCAGTATTAGAAACCCAAAAGATTTTGAGAAATTAAACCATACATCTGACACAGCCACTTAAATGGCATGTTTATAAAGCAACATGCAACCTGTCCAAGTTTAAACCAGACAGCTGCACTACTACCCTATTATCTTTTAACTGGAAAATCCAAAAAATCATACCCTTAAATGATGCTTTAAGATCTTAATAAAGTCTCCAACACTGGAGATGAAAGCGCTTGATTTTACATATATTTCTTTATTTTTTTGGTCAATAAAGTGTTCTTTAAGTATTAATATACTGTTTTGGATCGTTCTTCACTGCTATTCCATTTCCGAATTACCGAGGCATTTTGTGTGGCAGTTTGTTTTGTTTTATTGGACTTATACATTCTATAACTATGTCAAGAATCTAAATGGCAATGCTCAGATCTGCTCTGAGCTACAACAGAATGGCATTAAATATACTGATCCCAAGGATATTGCCAATATCCTGGCAGATCAATTCACTGCCAACTTCACCCCCCTCTCACCCCCTAAATGGTCCATCTCAGTACCAGAAGATTGCCAAATTCCGGTAATAACGGCCACACAGGTAAAAAACGTACTCTCCAAAGCTAAGAATACAGCATCCATGGGACCATATGACATCCCAGGCTGTGTATTACATGAACTACAAAATGAACTGGCACCTCACCTAAGTGTCATGTTTAATCAAAGCCTCACCTCAGGCTCCATGCCCACTGACTGGTGCACAGCTACAGTTATCCCATTCCACAAGGGGGGATCCACCTTGGATCCTGGGAACTACTGCCGCATCAGTCTGACGAGCCTGATCTGCAAGGCCATGGAACGTATTGTCATGGAACTTGTAAACAAAGACATTGACAACCTTCAAACACTGGACCCCACCCAGTTTGGGTTCGTGAAGTGCTGATCTTGTCTCCTGAACCTGACTGATTTCTTCGAATCAGTCTCCAGAGCCATGGACGAGGGTAAGGCAGTCCACACAGCCTATCTGGACCTCACCAAGGCCTTTGACACCATCCCCCACCCTGAATCATAGATAGACTTACTAATCTGGGCATTAATCCCTACGTCACTTGATGGGTTGCCAACTGGCTTACTGACAGAACCCACACTGTAAAAGTAGCTAACTCCAAATCCAGCTCCAGACAAGTGACAAATGGAGTACCTCAGGGTTCAGTCCTGGGACCATTCTTGTTTGGTATCTACTTCTCTGAAGTACAGGCCAACTCTAAGGGACTCTGGCTAACAACGTTTGCAGATGACTGCAAACTGGGAGCCATTATTGAATCCCCATATGATGTGGATACTCTACAAAAGGGCCTTGCAGAAACAGATGCTTGGTGCCAGAGCCATGGGCTCAAGCTCAATGCCAAGAAATGTATAGTCATACCCTTTGGGATAAAACACATACCCGATAATTACCACATAGGTGGCAGTACACTAAACACCGAAAGTGTGATAAGAGACTTAGGGACACAGGTGGACAGTGGTCTCACCTTCGATAACCACATCGCTACAACAGTCAGGAAATCCTTCTATGTGGCACACCTCATCACTAAGGGCTTTTCATCCAGAAAAAAGGTCATTGTCCCACTGTACTCATCCCTCATTAGACCCATTATAGAATACAACGGCCTGTTTGGTATGTACCTCTCAAGATATCTGCAACAACTGGAAAGGCTGCAGAAATACCTCACTTAAAGAATCACAGGCCCAGCAGATGCCCTACTCTGACCGCCTTAAAAAACTCCAACTATTCTCTGTCGCATATCATCTACTCAGAGATGATCTCTGCTTAACATAATAGGCCATGGCAAACCCAGAGCTGTTGGACACGCTACACTTAAAGAAATCCCAATCCCTCAGAGCCACACACTCCAGGGATCTAAACCTTGTCATCACAATAAACAAAACATGCTGGAGGGATAGGTTCCTAACCCAGAGACTCCCCAGACTCTGGAATAGACTGCCCATACATGTCAAGCAGAGCGCCTCTTTGGCCCTCTTCAAAAGGAACCTTGACGATTGGATGGGAGAAAGGAAATTCACCCCAGGGATCATGTCAGTCGCCCTGCTAGAGGGGGGTCCAAGGAAGTAAACAGTGTGGGAATAAATAGGCAGTGAATTGTTATGGCTAGTCTTGTATAGGCCCTAGGGCCGATAGCCTAGTGCCAACCTATGAATAAAGCCATACTGGAGAACTATAAGAAGGGGAAGAATTTAAGTATGGCATGGATTGACTATAAAAAAGCATTTGATAGTATCCCACATTCATGGATAAAAGACTGCTTAAAAATGTATATGATACACCCTACACTGATTGACTACATTACGGTGACCATGACTTTCCTCGTAGTCAGATGTCAGTAAACAAATATGTTTGACCTTGTCCTTACAAATGGCTCTCCTGCCTACACCCCACTAATACACTATAATACGATATACAGCTTGTGATTGCAATAACTGTCCAACTGAAAACCAAGAAAAAAATACACCCAGATAAAGAAATCTGTGAAAATAACTGACCACCCACATCACAAAAAAAAAAAAAGACTGAAAAAATACGAAAGCAATATTACTGGTCATTAACTACTTCATACTGCTCAACTATCCCTGATTTAGCCTCATACTGTTACCCTTATTCTTATGACATGTTTTGAATTTCTGATAAATCACTGAAGATTACAGTCAGTCTGTAAAGTCAGACATTAGAGTTTCATAATTCTTGGGCTTTAGGACATCAATGTTCAAAATCTGGTTGTTCTCCTATTTACATGAATTAGGGTAATATTTAAAAGATATACATGATTTTGGACTTGTAAAGACTTAGGTGGTCATTAATCTGGTATAAACCTATGAGTCCACTAGTTATGCCCAAAACATGGCACAACAATAGGTTATCTAACAGTGTAGTGCCTCATGGTACTAAGCAGCTTAGGTTGGCATACATGACTGACACAGAACATGCAACACAGAAGTAAAAAGAAGTCATCGCAGTAAATCAATGTAAATCAAAGGAAAAATAAAGAAAAAACATTTCGCAGGATGCGCAGTAGCAAATTCCGCCCCGATAATTACTAATAATTAATAATGATTACTGTACAGAAACAACACAAAACAGTTTTATAAATGGTTTTGCAGGGGGGCAGGCCCCCCTGCACCCCCTCTACTTAAATATACCAACTCCGAGACGTCTCAACACTGTGTTAAAGTAGATATTTACTTTACCTTTTGCTTTGTATGAACATTTGCAACATGAGTATTATCCTCATTACGCGGTATGCCCCATATCTTTTAAATAAATAATTACTGTAAACAAGGATGGTAAACAAACACAATGTAAAACAGTCTTATAAATGTTATTGCAGGAGGGGACGCCCCCCTGCACCCCCCTACTTATATGTTTGTGTTAAATTGAAAACAGCTTACTTGCTGTTACTGTTACGTTTACAATACTGATATCAATACCGATGCAGGGCATGTTGACAACTACAGCTGTCAGTCAAAACTGCCAATCATGACAGACACGCCCAAAGCTGACTTCATATGCTGAAAAGTTTTGTTGTTGGAACGGAATATGTTAGTGCAGTTATAATAATCTAGGATGCTTTTAAAATATTAATACTTTTGAGATATAAGTTAGCGTGCATTTTCTGAAGTAAGAGGGTTGCACCTCTAATTATCGTCTGACTTCCTATGCTGAAAAGTTTTGTTTCCACAGAAATGGAACGGAATATGTCAGTGCAGTTATGGGCGGTCGGGGCGGGGTTTGCTACTGCGCATCCTGCGAGGCACTACACTGTTATATAACCCAACAATACACTGAATGCATCATTCATACTTGTTTCTTCCTACAACATATACTCCAAATTCAAAATTTGACATAAATAATGAAAGATAATTTACATAATCTCATACATAAGAACATACAACTAACCTGTAGCATCCTTCAGTAGGCTTGTAAGCATGTACCAGAATATCTTAACTGGAGCCATGTCCTTGTGTGAAGCAGACTGTTGTTTCAACTGAGCCAGCGGGAAAACCTACCCAGTATCTGAGCAACAAAATGGCCAAAAGGCACTGTCACATACAGCACCAGGAGGTGAAGTGACAATGACAGTTTCACAGCCCCTCAACCAAACTAATTCTAAACTTATTGTCACTACCCACAAAAGGAAAACACAATAAATAGTGTATAAAACACTATCTAACTAATAAAGCTACAACCTTCAACAATGACCACATCTTCGGAGTTGAGTTAAAAGTGTGCAGAGCGAAGCTGAAAAAAATGGTAAGCGTCATAGAAAACAAGGCTCCCAAGCAATCAGTGAAAAAAATAGCCAGTTAGCAATGTAAATAATACTCCTCCATTAACACAAACTGCAATTACTGCACACTCAAAGTACAGGAAAACTAGCAGTCTGTAAAAAAATTAAGCCTATAATATAAAGCTTTACACTATAAAAACCATGTGATATGGAAATATGAAGTACATAAAATACATATTGCCTACTTACATTTTTCCAGTAATGAAACCAAACACAAGAGATGCTATCAATAACACAGTTTAAATCAGAATCTCCCAAACATAAAACTGTTCACATACCTGTAATGTCCAAGTGTGTAGTCTAAACAAGTCCCATTAATTCTTCCAGCAGCCATCTCCTACAAAGCTGACTGCTTCTCCAGATGGCTTGCACAGACTCTACAGAACAGCTTAAACAGCAAAATATACCCATTATCTATAAAACTTACTCTAAAATTTGTTACCTATAGCAAATCATGACAGTCATTTATAATCCCGCTGTCACCAACCACAAAAAGTGAAATTCTTAAAAAAGGTAGTAATTAAAAAAAGGCTGCACTAACCTCTAGTCCAACCTTCCCTTATGACTGTGAGTTCCACAACTGAGTGGAATTCTGTAGAAAGTGACATATTATTTCATAAAACGGCATACCCACCCCCAAACAATTAAGCCAACCCTTGTCTGCCCACATGATGCACCTAGACAATATCTAACTTTACTACTTTGTAATGAATGCATGAATAGATTACACTTGGTAACACATTCAGATAAATACATACATTGGAATGCATAAGACATTTTAAACAGGTCAGCATTTAAACCTCATTAAGTGAAATGAAAGTCAATACCAAGACAGAAACCAATGCACTTAGCACCCCATCAAGTTGGATATGACCATTTTCACCTCTGCTGACACTCATTGTTTAAGCCAGTATGTCCAAGATCAAAAACAATTAACAGAAATCCAAAGATGAATGTATCAATTTAACATGCAAACCAAGTGACTCAGGCTTCTTTTACCACAAACTGAGAAGTATGTAACCATTTTTTATATATTTAGTCATAGTTTTAGTTAATCTGACAAATTTAAAGAAACTGCATTTTCAGTGGAGATAGACATTTGCAGAAAATGATAATAAAGCTACATATACAGTTGTAAGTGCCTTATTTTTTTTCAGCTATAATTTTTATTGCATTTCACTTCTATTTAAAGTAAGTGCCCTATTTATAGGAGTGTAACACACTAGGAACAGATGTGAAAATGTAATTTCAGTCACAGTTTGGGGAACCATAAATATTAGCTGCCCAAGAGGAGAGTTGAGAAGCAGAGGTTGGCATGAGAGGAAATGCATTTATTTCAATAATGTGCTTCCCCTGCAAGAAGCAAAACATCTAAATGTATGAGATGGGTTAAGCTTACAGAAACTGGCATCTCAATATGGCCTGAAACACAAAAGCAAAAAGTGCATTAATGTATTTTGACTGATTTACTTTTTTGTTGTAGTCATGTAAACAGGTTATGATCTTGAAATGCACTCACCAGTGCACATACTGTTGGTAAAATATTATGCATATACCTTTTGTCCAAGTCTTCTTGACACACTACAAATGATCTCAGCCTTCACTGCAGACAAGACAGTACAAAATCCTTCTACACTCCCACTTACTGCAACCCATGCAGGTTACCCAAGAGTTACCATGAATGCCAGCCTAAGCATGTTGTGCCCACTAACTCTGCTTCCACACAAGGATGAGGCTTAGTCATATGCCATAAGCTCATAAGAGTTGCAAATTAATTGAGCTGCAAGGACATTTCTACTTCACCAGTACCCAGCCTTAAGCCTTTCTCCCCTTTTCAAGAAGAGCCTGGCCATTCATACTAGGGATTCATTTATGAATACCCAATCAGTTATCCTTTTTAAAGGCAGACAGTGTGTCACACTGTTTAACTTGGAGAGTTTGTTCTAGAGAGGTGGGTAAGCACTCTGTTATAAATCTATACCTCCACCATGTGCATTTATTTGTTGGAATGGATTTACATCTATGGTCAGATGATAACCCTGCCCCTAACTGTAACCTGCATCTTAAACCAAAAAAAAGCTGTTCCCATAACACTACCACTACAGAAGACAATTGGGACTCTCAATCACATAAGTGCACATGGTGGCACACTAAATTTATCTCCTCTTATATGTTCCACTAGTGCATGATTATGTGCTTATTTTATCACTAGATTTTTGAAAAGCCTAGGCTCTAGTAGTTGGTATACTTATTTAGCCATATTTGCTTTGAATAAGTCATTTTGTAACTCGTTTGGTGAAAAATAGGAGTATCCAGTTTAGATTATTCTGTTACAACTGTAGCATCAATTGGAGAGACCTCAGAGGTTTCTAACAAAGAAGATCAAGGGATTCCAGCATCTGCCTTACACACACCGACTAAAGTTCCTGTCAATATACTATGTATTGTATATCTTTCTTAGGGGAGACTTATACTTGGCATACAGAGAAACCTCCGACCTAAACCTAATGTACTTGCTGCACATCCGTAAATCAAATGGGAATAGAGCTACCTCTTCCAGGGACATAAATATGCCCTAATAGGGTGTGCTGGAGGGACAGATTCATCTCCCAGCAACTGCTGCATCTTTGGAATAGAATGCCAATTCATGTGAGCCAGAGCACTTCCATGACACCTCTATGATAATGTTCAAAAGGAACCTGGATGAGTGGACAGGGCACCGTAAATTCTTACTGGGGATAGTGCCCACAGCCCTCCTGGACATGGACAGTCATTACTAAATACAATCCCTGGGTATTGACTAGAGTATCTCTGTTATTACATTGGGATGAAATGGCTAGGCTTGAAATTAATAAACAGAAAGCCAGCAGCTCTAAAACACAATTCAGGTTTATTGAAAATCTAGGTAAGTGTTTTCGGCTGTAACACCAGCCTTCATCAGACAAGAAGACAAAATGAACCACTCCCTTTTATACAAAATCCAGTGTATAATTAATTAACAATTAATCAATTAGAATTTACATATAAAATATAAAAACATGTAATATATATATATATATATATATATATATATATATATATATATATACAATTAATCAATTAGAATTTACATATAAAATATAAAACCATGTAATATATATATATATATATATATATATATATATATATATATATATATATATATATATACGCACACACATGGCTTGAAATTACCTTTGGGTCAATAGCCTAGTAACCTCCAATTATCCTATATATCAAATTCATTCTAGTCCGCGGGCAATGATAATTATAAAAATGGAGGCATGACTGGCTAGGCTTAAAAAGGTTCTTTGGCCATAACCTAAGTAAGTTCTTATAATCCTATCAGGGTTTTCTACACTGGGTTGAAAATACATGAAATTGTTTTCCTCAAAAAGTTGTAAAATAAAAACATGCTGCCAACCAGAAGTACAAATTATAACCAACACCTGTTATAGCGGAAAGTAGGAAAAGGTAGAAAACCAATTAGCAATGAGCTTCTCTTAAGAAAAGATGCACCTTAATCAAAGTTTCATTTTTCTGACCTTGTTAAGTCTCCCAGCAAGGAAAACTACTAATAGGAGTCTGTGTATGTTATGTACTGCCTGATTAACATACAATAATAATAATAATAATAATAATAATGTAGTACTTAAACTACTAATAGGAGTCTGTGTATGTTATGTACTGCCTGATTAACATACAATAATAATAATAATGTAGTACTTAAACTACTAATAGGAGTCTGTGTATGTTATGTACTGCCTGATTAACATACAATAATAATAATAATAATAATGTAGTACTTAAACTACTAATAGGAGTCTGTGTATGTTATGTACTGCCTGATTAACATAAAATAAAAATAAACAAATAAAAATGTATTACTTTGGTCAGCTGTAGTTCATAATAAATTTTCAGCCAGTTTAGGTCTACATCACTTAATCACATATTCATACCCAAATTTATCTTAAGTATAGGCCTGAGCCTTTAGCAGTCAATCTCATTAAATGTGACAAAAGGGCAATCACAAGTGATCTTTAAAATGTGTGCAAATTGGTCCCTGTACAACACAAGCACAAGCTATTAGCACATCATTTTAGCCTTTATCTACCATCACCACTATTTACAACACAAAAAGCACAGCCAGTTGGGGGAGGGGGGATACACAGCTGGGTTTCTATAAAGATACAGAACACCATTTGTAACCCTTCTCCATCTCGTTATTGAAGCCTCGCTACTAAATATTTCATTTATTTCCATGTGTATGTATGCATATACGTATTACTTCAATGTGTATGCATATACATACTTATTTAATATAACGAAATTAAAAAAAAAAACAGTTTTCTGGCCTAAACCATAAATGTCCAATACACATGCACACAAGCACCTCTAAGCTCTCTTGAATTTGTAGAATCACATATAATTTGGTCCCAATCTTTTGTTCCATCCCTCCTAAATTTAGAAATTATTTTGAGTTAATAGCACCAGTAAGAGTACCTAATATGGAACCCTCAGAAGCTTTGGTCTAATCTTAACAGAATTATTTCTCCAGGCTGCCCCTCTAGGCCCAGACCTTACCGAAACACATCACCTCAGGAAACCGCAACTCTCCTCAACATTTTGTTGACACCATCCAAACACTCATGCCTTCCAGCTGTAGTACAACTTCTTTGCCTACCCCTGACAACCCTCCAGACAAACATCTATTCTCCTTTCACCCTGTTCCTACTTCCTACATCAGATCTCTTCTTCTAAAGTTCAAACCTTGCTCTCTTCTCCACTGCTAATCTACATCCTACCTTCCTCAAACTTGCTGCTGAATCCATTGCCTACCCTGCATCTATTCTAATCTATAGATCAATTCACCAATCCACCGTCCCCACCCTATGGAAATCTTTCTTCACTATTACCCTACATAAAGGTGGAAACTCAACAGACCCATCTAACTACTGACCCATCACCATGCTAGCCCCCTCTCTAAGATTCTTGAAAAATGCATTCACTCACAGCTTCTTAACTACCTCCTCCAGCATAACCTTCTCACTCCCACTCAGCACGGTATCAGTCCTAACCACAGCACAACTACTGCCCTCTTATCTTTCACACATACGACTGCTGAGGCCCAAGATAACAATAAACTCATTTTTTGTCTCTTCCTAGACCTTTCCAAGGCCTTTGATATATCAATCTATCAATCTATCAAGATATATATATATGTATATATATATATATATATATATATATATATATGTGTGTGTGTGTGTGTGTGTGTGCATATATATACATATATATATATATATATATATATATATATATATATATACCGTATATATACATATATCATACACACACACACACACACACACACACACACACACACACACACACACACACACAGATATATAAGCCTAGCCATAAAGGTACCCTGGCTTTCGCCACCCAAGAAAAATATTTTCCTGTGCCCCTGTCAAGCAGAGCCCCAGAGGTGAGGGTGAATTTCCTATTTCCCATCCAATCATCAAGATTTTTAATGAGGAACTTTGTTTGATATAGATAGGTAGTTTGTTCCAGAGTATGGGAAGTCTCTGGGACAGGCATCTATCCCTCCAGCATGTTCAAGTTTATTGTGGTGACAAGGTTTAGGTCCCTAGAGCATGTAGCTCAGAAGGATTGGGATTTCTTTAAGTGGAGAATGTCCAACTCCGAGATCGCACTTCAGTGTGCTACAGTGCGGAAATGGAAAATTTCCCATTTCCTACACTGTAGCGCAATCTTGGAGTTGGTATATTTAAGTAGTGGAGGGTGTGGGGGATGCAGGGGGGCTTGCCCCCCTGCTTAAACCTTTACTTTGTTTTTTTTTTGAATATTAGTTTTTCTTTTTTTTAATTTTTTAATATATTTGAACATTTAACTGTTCAATCACTAAAGTTCGTTCTTTAGCGATTCGAACAGTTGAGTTTGAATATATAATATAGACCCTTTTTACCCAAGGGGATGACAATGCACTTTTTGGCATTCAGCTTCACCGAGGCCCTTTTGTAGGATGTCCACATCATTAGGAGTTTCGATTATGGCTCCTAGTTTGCAGTCATCTGCGAACTTCATTAGCCAAAGACCTTCTGTGTTGGCCTGTACTTCAGAAAAGTAGATACCAAACAGGAGAGGATCCAGGACTGAACGCTGTGGTACTCCAGTTGTCACTGGTCTGAAGTCTGATTTCGAGTCTGCTACTTTAACAGTGTGGGCTCTGTCAGTGAGCCAGTTGGCAACCCATCTTGTGACATAGGGATTTATACCTAGTTTAGTGAGTTTTATCTATAATTCCAGAGTGGGGGATGATGTCAAAAGCCTTGGCGAGATCTAAATAGGCTGTGTGAACCCCCTTACCCACGTCTACAGCTTTGGTGACTGCTTTAAAGAAGTCCATCAGGTTTAGGAGACATGATTTGCCTTTTACAAACCCGAACTGGGTGGGGTCCAGAGTTTGGAGATTATCAATGTCTTTGTTTATAAGTTCCATGATGATACGTTCCATGGCTTTGCAGACCAGACTCATTAGGCTAATGGGGCGCTAGCTCACGGGGTCAGTGGTAGTTCCCTTTTGTGGAGTGGGATAACTGTCACCATGCACCATTCAGTGGGCACAAAGCCTGAGATGAGGCTATGATTGAACATGGTGCTTAAGTGGGGTGCCAGTTCATTCTGTAGTTTGTGTAGAGAGCGGTCTGGGATGTTGTCAGGTCCCATGGATGCTGTGTTCTTGGCTTTGGAGATTTTTGTGGTTTTTACCTGTGCAGCCATGATTACAGGAACTTTGCATTCTTCCGTTATAGAGATGGGCCCTTTAGGGGTGAGAGAGGGGTAAAGTTAGCACTGAACCTATCTGCCAGGATGTTGGCAATATCAGTTGGTTCTGTATATTTAGCGCCATTGCGCTGTAACTCAAAGCAGATCGGAGTGTTCCTATTGACATTCTTGACATAGCTATAGAATGCTTTGTGGTTGTCTTTAGAATCGGTGGCGATTTTGTTTTCATCACTAGCTTTGGAGGATTTTATGAGGGATCTCAGCTTCTTACTGAGGCTGACCAGGGAGTTCCAGTCATGGGATTTTACTTTTTTTTTGCAGCAGTTTCCTTCTTCTGTTGTAAAGTTTGTTTATGGCAGAGGGACCACCAGATTGGCTTCCTTTTTTTGGAGGAGAGTGTCTTGGTTCTGTTAGGGATAGCACGATCCATGCACTCATGTAAGTGCTTATAAAGTGCATTTGTTTAGGATTCAGCAGTCATACCTCTATTGTCCATCTGCATGGGTGTCGTGAAGTTTGCCACTTCTGTTTCAAGAAGCGTGAAGTTGGCTTTGGAGAAGTTTTTTACCGTGGTTTCCCTAATGGGGGGTGGGGGTGGGATGTGGATGTCTAGGGTGATTAGCTTGTGGTCGGATCTGACCAACGAGGAATTGACCTCTGGTGTGGAACTTAAGAATTTAAGAACCAGTAACTGCACTCAAATTACATTTACAAATAAAAAAATAATTACATACACATGGTTATATATTATCAGATTTCAGTCCTTTACTCTTGTTCAGTTTAAATATATAGGCAGTACATAAAATCTGGCTTTAAGTCTTGCTCTTAATTCCACAAATAACACCAATAAGTATATTTTTATTGTTTATTGCCTTACATACTTTGTTTGTTTTATATATGGCTTTCACTACCCAAGAAAATAATTTTCCTGTGCCCCTGTCGAGCAGAGCCACAGCAGTGATTCCTAGGGTGAATTTCCTATTACCAATCCAATTGTCAAGATTTCTCTTAGAGGGCAAATGAGGAGATGTTCTTCGTTCCCCATTGCTGCAGTCCTTACTATTGGGTAGTCCGCTGTCCAGTCGGCCCGAATACCAGAGTATATGGCTGACGTCGGTCAGGGCGCATTAGACTGACGTCAGTACGACAGGGAACTAATGCGCATGACCGACGTCATATCCACAGTCTTTTTTGCCGCATGGTCCGATGCAGAAGCAGTTTTGCGAGTGCAGGTTGGCGTTCTGAAATATTTCGAAACCGGAGTTTCAGACGAATCAGAGTTGGCTAAGTACCCGTTGGGAACATTTTGGTTTTTCTTGCCTCAGTATTTAACGGATGTCAGAAAAAGTGAATAACTGTATTTCTTGTGGGAAACAGATACCTCATAGGGATTACCATACCTTGTGTATACCTTGTTTAGGGCCTGGGCACGTCGTTGTTGGATGCCGCTCTTGTGCTAGGTTTAACAAGCGCACTATTAAGAGGAGGTTAGACTGTGCCAGGTTAGTGTTTGGGAAGCGTTGCAATTATAAAATGCCGTCGGATGCTCCGGCGCCCGCTTCGTCAAGAAGCGCAAGGACAAAACAGCGAAGCCTAGGGTTGATGAACCGGCAGTCCCGGACGTCGGTTCTTTAGAAACTCAGTGGAGCCAGAGGTTTTGCCAGGAGTTTCTATGGAGTCTCAGGCTGATACTTTACTGTTACAGGATGTGCCTTCTCAGGAGGTAGGCCAGGCTGAGGGGCTTCTCAGGTAACTGTTCTTCCTCCAATTATAAGCCAATCCCTGGGTGTTGACTAAATTCTTTGTTTTTCAAGGTCAGTTTGGGCTTCACTTAAAAAAGGCTGTACCTAAAAACATATTCTTAAATGAAAATCTAGGTTACTATTTTAGAGGTTCATCCCTTCCTCAGACAAGAAGACAAAATGAACCAGTTTTGTATTTAACCAGTGTTAAAAGTTTAAATTAATCAATTAGAATTTGCATATAAAATATAAAACATTATTCTATATTCTATATGTGGTTTAATATCTACAATTTGAATTATTTTCATATAAAATCTAAATCCATGAAGATATTTAAATGAAATATCTTTTAAATAAAAGTTAGGAATTTTGTTTTCCCACATAGGCCCTTAGTTACCTTTGGGTCAATGTGGTAACCTCCAATTATCCTTAACTTCTTAGTCGCAAGTCTTATAAAACTGAGGTATATGGCTAGGCTTAAAAGGTTTTGATTAAGAAGTTCTTATAATCCTAAGGGTTTTCTCATGGGTTAAAATAATGACATTGTTTTAAAAATTGTACCATGAAAAGAGGCCCCAACAGGTAAAAGGTGAAACCAAACCTGTTATACTAATAGAAAAGGTGAAAACCAATTAGCAATTCTTCTCTTAAAAAAATGCTCCTTTCAAATTTAATCTGACCTTGTAAATGTCTCCCAGAAGGATAAGTACTAAAGGAGTCTGGTTTGTTATGTACTCCTGATTAAGGAAAATAATTAATGTTTGTGTGTACACCTACTCGAGGGCTGGCTGCCATGTTCTGCTTTACTCCCTTAATAATAATGTAGTACTTAAACTACTAATAGGAGTTGTGTATGTTATGTACTGCCTGATTAACATACAATAATAATAATAATAATGTAGTCTTAAACTACTAATAGGAGTCTGTGTATGTTATGTACTGCCTGATTAACATAAAATAAAAATAAACAAATAAAATGTATTACTTTGGTCAGCTGTAGTTCATAATAAATTTTCAGCCAGTTTAGGTCTACATCACTTAATCACATATTCATACCCAAATTTATCTTAAGTATAGGCCTGAGCCTTTAGCAGTCAATCTCATTAAATGTGACAAAGGGCAATCAGTGATCTTTAAAATGTGTGCAAATTGGTCCTGTACAACACAAGCACAAGCTATTAGCACATCATTTTAGCCTTTATCTACCATCACCACTATTTACAACACAAGCCAGCCAGTTGGGGAGGGATACACAGCTGGGTTTCTATAAAGATACAGAACACCATTTGTAACCCTTCTCCATCTCGTTATTGAAGCTGCTACTAAATATTTCATTTATTTCCATGTGTATGTATGCATATCTATTACTTCAATGTGTATGCATATACATACTTATTTAATAAAAATTAAAAAAAACAGTTTTCTGGCCTAAACCATAAATGTCCAATACACATAAAACCTTTAAGTTTTCCTTGTTTTCCCTTGGCAAGGGGCCAATTGGGGCCGGGGGGTTTTTGGGGAAAGGGAATCAAAAGAATTTTGGGGGGGGGGTTTTTTTTTGGGGGCTTTTGGTTTAAGAAAAAAAAAAAAGGGGGATTTTGGAAGGGGGGGGTTTTTTTTTCCTTTAAACATTTTTTTTTTTCTGAATTGGGGTTTGGGGTTTGGGGTTTTTCTTTGTGGAAAGAAAAGGTTTTAAAGAAAAAATGGAGGACAAAGCTAAGTCTATGCCAAACTGTTAAAGATTTTGCAGGTGCAGCCACCGAAGTTTCTAGTAGAAATTGGCCTGCTAAGGGGTGGACTTCATATCCTGCTTATGATTCCCAGTCTAGGGGTAGGTCTAGACGTGGTAGGGGCAGAGCTCAAGGTTCTTTTAGGCCTAGAACAGGGAGTTCACCTGCTCAGACTTCTGGTGAGGGCAGGGGTCAGTCCTTTCGTAAACAGACCCAATGACCTGCCTTTTCAGCTACCAGTAGATTCTCGCCTGGTATAGCTCCTTTGGGAGGAAGACTGTCTTTCAAAGGAAATTGGGATTTAATTACTCAAGACAGATGGGTGTTGATATCATTCACCACGGTTACAGGTTTTATTTCCATACAATGCCTCCTTTCAAAGGCATGCCAGATCGTTCCTCCTCCACAAAGAAAAGAGGCTCACAAGCAAATTTCTCAGTTACTCCAGATGGGGGCCATTCAGCCAGTTCCTGTATCAGAAAGGGGCCTAGGATTTTATTCCCTCGCCTGTTCCTAGTACCAAAGAAGGGGAACACGCGGAGACCAATTTTGGATTTATCTCCTCAACACTTATCTGACATTCCCAAGTTCAAGATGTTGGACGTTACAACAGCTTTTACCTCTTGCTGGGCAAAGATCACTGGATGGTAACTTTAGATCTCAAGGAAGCTTACCTTCATGTGCCTATAAGGCTAAGTTGCAGGAAGTATCTGCGGTTTCGAGCTGGAAATTCTCATTATCAGTTCTCTGCATTGCCCTTTGGCTTATCTACTGCTAAGCCAGAGTATTCACAAAGGTTCTGGCTCCAGTGATAGCTTAGCTTCAGGCTACAAGGAATTCAAATCTATCCTTACTTGACGACTGCCTGATTCTGGCTCAAGAAAAGGGAAGACCTTCTACAGCATCTGGAATATGTTATAGCAGTGCTAAGATGCCTAGGAGTATTCTGTGAACGAAATAAAGTCCAGTCTAGTACCCTCTCAAGACATGTGCTTTCTGGGTGTGAGACTGAATACAGCAGCCCAGATGGCCTTTTTAACCTCCCCGACAAACAAAAGAGTCTATCACTTTACTTCCATCAACTATCTCATCAGTCCGTGCGTTGACTGCAAGGACAGTCCTTCAAGCATTAGGGTTCATGGCATCTTGTATTCTGGTGCTTCCCAATGCCAAACTGCATATGAGGAAGCTACAATGGTATCTCAAAATGTATGGACACAGCACTGCCAGGATTTGGACACTGTCATTCAACTAATACCTTGCCTTCAAAAAAGAATTTTGTGGTGGGCCCAGGAATGTCACCTAAACAAGGGATTCTCCTCTGTGACCCGCCAGAGGCGAAGTCAGATTTTAACGACAGATGCCTCGGCGGACATTGCTTGGGAGCTCATCTAAATGGAAAGTGGATAAGACAGTGGGAGTTCGTTTCAGCCAGACTACAGCATCTACATATCAACATGAAGGAGATGCTAGCAGTCCAGTTTGCATTTAATGGCTTTCAAGGAGTTACTTCTTCCAGGGCAGGTGTTGATTCTAACAGACAACACAACTGTCAGTCAAGTGTGGTACATCAACAAGCAAGGGGAACACATTCTTATCCTCTATGCAGGCAAGCAATGATTTTATGGGAGACTGCGCTAAGCTTGCAACTAACTCTTCAGAGCAAGGTTTCTGCCGGAGCACAGAACTCCTTAGCAGATGTGTTAAGCAGACAAATCATGGATCCCCCACCTGAGTGAAACTGGATCTTCATGTATTTCAAAATTGACAGTGTCATGGGGAACTCCAGACATAGATCTGATATTCGCTTCTCCACTCAAACCACCAGCTACAGTATTATTGCACAAAGGGGTTTCATCACACAGCTTGGAAAGTGGATGCTCTGTCTTTCAGTTGGAAAAACCTTCATGTCTATCCCTTTCCTCCTCTACCTCTTCTTCCTATGGTACTATTAAAGTTCAGTCATGTCAGCCCAAGGTTGATTTTGATAGCTCTAGATTGGCCTCGCAACACTGGTAATTTTCCCACTACTACGGAGTCTGGTAAGGAAGCCTCCATGGCCTTTACCTCTGATTCCTCATCTGTTATCTCAGAAGGACGGTCATCTGCTCAATGTCAAGCTTCACTCTCTTCATCTAACAGCCTGGCATATTCTGTGTTGAAACACAGCAGGTCTCAACTTCCTCAACAAGTTTTAAATGTGATTATGGAAGCTAGAAGACCTAGTACAAGGAAAGTGTCGAGAAAAATGGAAGAGATTTTTATTTTGGAGTACAGCAAAGAATTTGGAGATTTCTGAGCCTAATTTGAGTGTGGCTCTTCAATATCTTACTGAGTTATTGGACAAAGGTTTGTCCTTCTCTTCCATTAAGATTCATGCTGCAGCAATTTCAGCTCACTATGATTGTGACCCACCATTGTTTCGCATCCTTTGTTCAAGCAGTTTCTTAGAGGGGCAAAGAATATAAGACCCCAATGAGAGCTCCTACTCCTGCTTGGGACCTCAATTTTGTGTTGGAAAAACTTACTCTACAACCTTTTGAGCTCACGGCTACTGCTGAATTGAAATACTTATCATGGAAGACTGCTTTTCTGTTGGCTATTACTTCTGCAAGAAGGGTGTCTGAGTTGCAGGCCCTTATGGCAGTAGCCCTTTTGATTTTCCATAAGGATAGGGTATCATTACGTACTAATCCTTCCTTTATGCCTAAGGTGGTTTCTAGTGTGGCTTTAAACCAAACTATTCATTTGCCTACTTTTTATGCAGACCCCAAAATAAAGGGGAAAAGATTTTGCACACTTTAGATGTACACAGGCAATTGCTATTATTTAAGCAGGACTAAGGATTTTAGGCAGTCTCAGCAGTTGTTTGTTTCTTTGTTTTGAGTTCGTGAGGGCAAGCCTGTGTCAAAACAAACTATTTCTAGGTGGATTGGCTTTTGCATTGCATTTTGTTATTCCCATCATGGCAAGGAGATTCCAGCTGGGATTAGGTCAAAGCATTCCACTAGAGCTACTGCCACTTCAACAGCATTTCTAAGGGGTGGCAACTAAGGATATTTTGGAAGCAGCTACTTGGAGTTCAGTGCATACTTTCTCTAAGCATTATCACCTTCCTATCTACTCTAAGTCTAGGGCTGGTTTTGCCACAGCTGTTTTGCAAGGCATGTTGTCAGCTCCTGCTTCTCTATGATTTGCCAGCCTCCCTTACCTCTGCTTTGGGATTCTACCAATAGTAAGGACTGCAGCAATGGGGAACGAAGAACATAGTACAGTTTGTACCTACCATAAATGTAGATGTTCCGAGGATCCCCATTGCTGCAGTCCAATTCCTCCTCCTCCTTCCCCTGTGTTTAGGGTTGTGTAGGTGAGGTTACATGCTGATATTTTTGTATATATTCTTGTATATATTGTACATATTTTTGGTGCAGGTATTTTGGCCTTGTCTTTTAGGGTCTTCTGACATCTGGGGCAAGAAAAGATTGAGGATATGATTGCCGGGTCATGCGATTAGTACCCTGACGTACTGACGTCAGTCTAATGCGCCCTGACCGACGTCAGCCATATACTCTGGTATTCGGGCCGACTGGACAGCGGACTACCCAATAGTAAGGACTGCAGCAATGGGGATCCTCGAACATCTACATTTATGGTAGGTACAAAACTGTACTTTTTGTTGATAATCCCTCATACCTCTCAATTGTCCAGATGTTTGCCTCATATGCTTGGTCTGATACAGCCGCGGTGGTGCAGCGGTAGCATTGTTGCCTCACAGCAAGAGGTTCTCCTGTTCGATTCTCTGCTGGAGTGTGGGGAGTGCCTTCTGTGTGGAGTCTGCATGTCCTCCCTGCGGTTGGGTGGGCGTTCAAAAGACATGCATAAATGGGCGTGCCGTCGCTGAAGGTTGAACGTCGAGCTGGCACCTTGGCGTTCGTGAAAATCTACTGCCAATCATTAGCGGACCGGATTGTGCTTAGGAATTTCTTAACCCGAAAAGCCGAAAGACAACAACACAACATGCTTGGTCTGTTCCTCATCAAGTCTGTGGTGCTTTGGTACATCATTGAAGATTGAAATTACTAAATAATGACAAACATTTGTGTTTCAGTCTTAATACCGTTCAAAAAATATGCTAATGAAAAACTCTTTATTCTCTCAATGTTTTAAGTTTATAAGAGTAATAATTAAAATCTGACCCTATTTCTGGGCCTTTGCCCCACATTATTTTGGGCTTTGCCCAGAGTTCTTCTGCTAAGAGGTTGAGAGGCATGTAATCCCTAACCACAGCTAGCCTACTGTTCTGATGTTATTCTATTCCAGACACCTCCTAAATTATTCTAATTATAAAATGCACAACTAATCCACTATGTTCTATTACAAAACATTACACAAGAGCAACGCCTGTGTATATAATATCAGATTGTGTATTCTTCTTTGTATTATTTTAGATTATTCTGCACTGCTTTTGTACTCATATTTGCATACTATTGCTATACTCATTTTTATTTTTACTGTTTCCCATTTTATTTCATTGTATTATCTACTGTACTTTGTAATTGTCAGTACATGTAATCACTGTTATTTTGTGTGGAGCTTTCCTCCCCAGGTCTCCTGTTTAAAAGGGGTTTTATACTCATTCGGACTTTCCTTGCAAACAACTGCAACAAACAAATAAATAAATAAATGTTACAATTTTATCTTTTAATTGTCAAGCCTAGTAGGAAATGTGTTCAGTAAATAATATATATATATATATATATATATATATATGTATATATATATATATATATATATGTATATATAATGTATATAAAAAAAATATATATATATATATATATATATATATATATATATATGTACTCAGTGCTGCAGAATCAGTTTATATAGTTAATTACTGAATTTATTCTACTCTTTTTTTTGGGGGGGGGGTCCTTATAGCAAGGTACCCTCCTTAGGTTTTTGACAGTGGTTGTGATTTTCTACGCTTTCTTTGAACTATGTTTGTGTGAGAGAGTTTAATTCTTGCATTAGAATAGTTCAGAGTGGAGCATTGCCATTTTCCTGTTGTGTTTTTAAATATTATTATAGCACATTTGCTAATATTCTTACTGTACATTTCTTGTGAATATTTTTGTATATTGGATATAATTGTGCTTGATATTTTGCTGATATTGTTATAATATGAAAAGTCATTATTACACTGAGCAAAAATAAATAAATAGATATAAGCTCTCCTTTTCCATAAATATCATGCATATTAATTCCTCTTCAAATCTCTTAACGATCAGAGAGTTTTGATGAAGTTTAAGTGAAGGTGGATTCATTTCAATAAGCAATGCTATTCTCAGCTGATGTTATGACTTCTAAGTAGAGGAAAACCAGAAAAAACATCTATAGCCTTTTTGGAGATGTGTTATCATTTTATTTGGTAATAAGCAACATATTCCTGTTATCATCTGGTAGCCAATATCCCCTCTTTACTATCGATAGTTTTTTTTACTTGTAACTGTAGCAAACAGATGCTACAATTTAGACCACTTTTTTTTTTACTTGTAACTGTAGCAAACAGCTTGCTACAATGTAACAAGTAGATGCAACAGTTTAGACCACACATAAAGCGCAACAGCTTTCCGGTTTAACCTCAAATGTAATATCGGCCTTTAAAAGCCGATATTGCATTAATGAAAGATCGTAATCACATGATCGCATTTTCCCTGTCCACACACCCTAGCTGTACTACTGACACAGGCAGGAGGAACATTTATAAAATGTTTTTACAATCTTTCATTTCATTTATAAAATGTATGGGGGAAAAAAACATATCTGGAGACCATGATTATGTAGTCTCACCGGGTAAGCACTGAGATTGGCTTGTGCAAATTGACAGTGTCATGCCCCTCAGCTGTTCACTTTTTTTTTTTTTACTTGCAACTGTAGCAAACTGCTTGCTAGAATGTAACAAGCAGATGCAACAGTTTAGACCCCACATAAAGCGCAACAACTTTTAGGTTTAATCAAGAATGCACACCGCTTTTAAAAGCCGATAATGCATTAATGAAAGATCGTAAAAATATGATCGCGTTTTCCCTATCCACACACCTTAGCTGCACTACTGACACAGGCAGGGGGGACATTTATAAAATGTATGGGAAAAAAACATATCTGGAGACCAGGAGCAAGTAGTCTCACCGGGTAAGCACTGAGAATGGCTCATGCAAATTGACAGTGTCATGCTTCTCAGCTGTTCAGATTTTCGTTTCACATTTTGACTTTGTTTCTCAGAAAATTTGTGGTTTTCTGATTTTTTTTCTGTGACATCAATAAGTATAAATTTTTTGCTAAATGACAAGCATTTGATTTTCAGAGTGCATATTCTTCAGAAAATGCATGGCAACACCGGGCTTTTTTGTTCTAGGAACTTTCTTTTTGCTAGAAATTATTATTTTTGTCCTTGTTTAAAAAAAAAAACAAGGCAGAAAAAAGTACTGTGTGAAGCAGGGAACACTAGTACTGAGTGTCTTATTCCAGAGGGAAGTAAAACACTACTGGAATATAGGTTTGTGCACCTTTTAAAAAAACTGAATACCGTGGGTGGGATTGCTAGAACATCACTGCTGACGTCACAAACAGGAAGGTGATTAGCAAAGTGGGTGGCAATTTTTTCAGCTTCGGTCCGAGGCAGAAATGCAATTTTAGTCATGAGATAGTGTCCCTTTAATACCAGGCTTTATCAAGATGAAATACACAGTGCAATACGTGCTTTAAATAGGCATAAGCATAATCACATGATGCATTAATTAACCAATTTACTGTTCAGCTAAATAAATAATTAAGCTGTCAGTGTTAAAAAAATATATATATCACTACCGACTTTCAGTAACAACAAACTAGGCAGTGTGTAATAAATATATGTAAATGAAAATAAAAATGTATAAATATTTATAAAAAACAGGTGTAAACTTCAGAAAACACACTGTACCTTTTAGATACATGGAATGCAAAACAAATATAAAATGCATGGGGTATGGGGGTAGTAATGACAGGGTTAGAAGTAGTTGATGGCCTGGGTCGGTGTCTGAATAGGTTGAAGGGTGGGGTCCAGCATTAGTGGTGTTAGCAGGTCTGAAATTGATTTTATGAAGTGCTTATTAAAGTTTTCGGCTGTTTGTGATGGAGGTATCAGGTGATAGGTTGTGCTGTCTATTTCTTCCAGGGTTAAGTAGAGAAGATATGGAGTGCCAAAATTTACTGGGGTTGATTTTATGCTGGAATTGAAATTGGGAATAATATGACTTCTTATCTGTTGATTAGATGTTCTTCATGTTTCACTGTTGCAGTCATCACATTTGGGTTATCTGCTTGCAGTAGCCCCCTCAGTTAGCCTGATTATCAAAGTCTTGGGTCCTGCATCAGTTGCTGTCTCATCTTCCATGACGTCAAGTAGTCTCCAGGAGTATAAAGCATGCAGCCGACACCATTACATCAGTCTTTTCTTGCCGTATGCGGTGCCTGAAGCAGAAGCAGTTCACAGGTGCCGGTCGGCCAACTCCTGAAATTTTTATTTTTGAGTTTCATATTCGAAGTCTTCAACTAAGCTAAGTACCCGCTGAGGATCCTTTTCTTGCTCTAAACCCGATGTCAGTAAAGTTAACAATTGTATTTCGTGTGGAAAGCAAATATCTCATAAAGATTTTCATTCAGACTGCATTCCTTGCTAAGGCCCAGACCACGACGCACTCGCTGTCGGTTTTGTGCCTTATTCAAGGAAGCACCTTGTACTATTCATCGCCTGTTCATTTACACATCTAAATATTTTGGTACTCGGTTCAGTTATCCAGAAATTGCTTCGTAAGCCACCCGACTACTGATATTCTGAAAAATGCAAACATAAAGACAGAGACAGACGCATAGGTCCAAAGCTGCCACAACGCTTCTCCTAAGCTAGTCGCCAGTTCGCCGGTACTCAGTGAGGCGCCAAGCATTCCCCTGATACCTGCTACTTCAGATTCGAGGCCTCTCTACTGAGACCCATTTGGTGTCCGTATGCCGTGAGATGCTTCTTTGACTGTGGAACCTGCAGATGTCTCTACCTTGGATGGGTCCAGAGCCACTGTGCAGGCACCGGCTTCTGATGGTGTATTCAGGCCTGCTGACTTGCATATTAAACCCGACGCATCTTCCTCAAGGCCTAAAACTTCGATCCATGCCTAGAAACTGATGCCCAGACCACATGGTCAGGTCCCTATGCCTAAAAAACAAATGATAAGAATGGCTGAAGACCTTATTACTATAATCAGGAAGCTACCTTTCCCCTAAGAGACCTAGGACTGATTTTCTTTCTTATTCTTCTGATCAGGATTCTGAAATTTCTGTTTTTCTCTCCTGATGACCAGGACTTGCCCTTATCTACCTATGAGGATTCTGATGCAGAGGACTCCATTCCCTCTGCTTCCCTCCAGAGGATTTCTTTGGTGAAACCTTGCATACCTCAGGAGCATTTCGCTGGGAAAGCCAGGATTATTCTGACTCCAAAAAGAGGCTTAGGGAATTCTTACTCCTGCCTCAACACAGGCCTTAGCTATCCCTCCTGTACTGGACATTGTAGATGATGCCTCGAATCTAGCCTGACCCCTGACTTTACCTCCTGCTCCCAGAAAACCTGATAGGTATTACAGGGTACCTGACTCTCACAAGTTCCTCTTTAAAAATCCTACTGTGGATCCTGAGACCTTATCACAGGACCCAAGGGCATTAAGGCTACTACTGGCAAAAATCCTGCCTCCTCTGACAGAGATTCCAGGCGCTGGATAGATGGGGTAAGAAGGTATACAGTTCTGCAACCTTGACCATTAGGGCCTTAAACTGCCAGTTCATATGTTAAAGTATCAGCATATTATTGGATTGCTTAAACAGAAAATGATGTTGATTCCTGACTGTGCTGAAAATAAAGATTTACAGGTTTTAATGCATTCTGCTGAAGAAGTTGGAAAACATACTTTGCAGTGTGGTTTTGATTCATTAGGGCATCTTGCAGGGCTGCTGTCGCTGGGTCTGTACTTTTAGAAGGCATGCTTGGCTTAAGGAGCAATCTTTGCCAGATCATGTTAAAGCTAAATTACTGGATGCCCCTAAAACCAAGACCGCCTGTTTGGACAACAAAGCAGAAGTACTTAAAAGATGGAGGAAAAAGCTAAATCTATGCAAGCTGTTAAAGATGTTCTGCAAGTACAGCCTCCCAGATTTAGTAGGCATTAACTTTCTAAGAATTGGTCCTTTCTCTGCCTCTTCCAGAACTTTCTCAGTCCAAACTCAGAACCACAGCAGAACACCCAGGCTTTAGTCCCAAGGTTCTCACAGGCCTAAGCAGTGTGGGGCTCCCACTTTCAAAGCAGGGGAGTAGTAGGACCCCCATGGTAAACTGTCTCAATGACTTAACTTTTAACCTTCCTTCCCTGCTCAACTGACTGTTCCTTTAAGGGGAAAGATTGCCCTTCATGCAAAAAATTGAGAACTCATTACGCAGGACAAATGGATTTTAAATATAGTTTCCCAAGGATACAGATTCCACTTCCACACCTTTTACACAACCCCATACCATTGGCCATTGACTCACCCCCAAATCATTGGCATTATAGAGACTCAAAAGAAAATTCTCTTTCTTTTAAGAATCAGGGCTATTAAACCTGTCCCAGAAGAAGAATGGGGGCAAGGTTTCTACTCAAGACTTTTTCTGGTACCCAAACAAGACAATTCCTGGTGTCCTATCCTGGACCTGTCTATCCTAAACACATTTTTGGTAATCCCAAAATTCAAGATGCTAACTCTTCATCAGCTGCTTCCCATGCTAGGCAGAGATGCCTGGTTGGCAACACTGGATTTAAAAGAAGCCTACCTTCTCATCCCAATAACGGAATCTTGCAGAAGATACCTACGGTTCAGAGCAGGCTACATGCACTGTCAGTTCTTTGCACTGCACTTTGGCTTATCTACTGCTCCCAGGGTATTCACAAAATGCCTAGCTCCAGTCATTGCATTTTGCAGGCAAAGAAATATTCAAATATACCCATACCTGGATGATTGTTTAATTCAGGCAGAAAGCCAGGACATACTATTTAATCATCTGGCATTTGTAAAGAAATTGCTGGAATATCTATGGGGTACACCATAAACTAGTAAAAGAAATCACATCTTGTACCCTGCCAACAAATTGTATTCCTGGGAGTAAGCTTGAATACAACTTCCCAGATGGCCTACCTCACCCAGAGAAGCAAGTTCATTTGACAGTCTACTTCAAACTACTGGCCACAAAGACCCAGGTATCTGCAGAGGAAATTACTGCAAGCCCTGGGGTTCGTGGCCTTTTGCATTCTATTTCAATCCCATATGCAAGACTGCATATGAGGAAACTTCTAATGGTATCTAAAAGCTTATGGTGTCAACATTCTCAGGATCTAGAATCACTGATTCCTGTCATACCTTGTTTATAGATAGAGTTCCTTTGGTGGCAGAGGCCTGCTACTCAAAACAAGGGACTGCCATTCACTCTACCCCTGCCACCCAAACTCTAGTAACAGATGCATCAGACTATGCTTGCAGCAGGCTCACTTGGCAGGGTAGTGCATTCATAGCAAATGAAACCCAAATCAAATGCACCTGCATATCAGTCAAAAAGAAATGTTAGCTGTATGGAATGCCTGACAGCCTTCAAGGACCACATACATTCTTCCAGGGTAATTGGTAAAGATCGGCAACATCACTGTTATGTGGTACATAAGCAGGGGAACCCACTCATACCCTCTCTACAGACTAGCCATGGCTCTGTGGAACACAGCCTTGAGCTACCAAGTGCACCTACAGGCTCAATTCTTGGCAGGAAAGCTAAATACACTTTGGTAGAGCTGACCTGAGCAGAAATCTCATGGACCCACACAAGTGGAAACTGGAACCAAAGATCGTCAACATGTTGACAGAGTAAAATGGGGATTTCCAGAGATAGACCTGTTTGCCTCCCCCCAGAACTACCAGTTGGACAAATTCTGGCGCAAGGACTCCCCACAAGCAAGCTTGGTGTAAAGTGGAATCCTTCTGTCCTTCACCTGGAAAAATCTGTCAGTTTAAATTTGGTGGCTTTTGCAGTGACTGTAGATTTGATCTAGGACACTAGTCCCTTCTTTTTAAATTCTTTTAATAAACTGCACTTGCTTTTAGCCCTTTTTTAATTTTAAAACTTTTTTTCTTGTGTACTAATATTGCTCAACAAGTGTGCAGCTTGCACTGCATGTTGTTTTATAGCATTTACTGTCTGTTTTTCCTTGTCTCTGTAATAAAACAAAAATCTCTTGTTTTCCGCCTTACTGAACTAGAGTAGTCCAGTTTCAGAGTTGCTGATCCCTGGGCTTTGTTTTAGTTCCTGTCACTGATCCATTGCCTTATTAGGAGGAGGAAGTTTCTTTGCTTACCAGTGGGAGTGGGAAGCACTGAGCGGCCTTTCTGTCCGATTTGGTGAAGTTTCAGCGAAACTAGTAGTCCATTGGTCATTTTGGGCCAATTCTAGCTCCTTTCAGCCCCTGCTATAAAACACGCTAAACAGCGTTTTCCAGCTTGTACCAACTCAGCACACATCCTCGTGGTGGCCTGCAGAGTGATCCAAGCAGCAGAGAGCTAAAAGAGTGACTTTCTACCAGATATAAGTATTTTTGTGGCTTTCCCACTGTTATTAAGCTAAGCGACTGCATTTCGCCTGTTTTACTGCTACTTTAAGTGATTTCTGCATTTTACACTTTTATTGCACTTTAAGTTACTAATTGTTGCATATTGTTTCTGTAGGCTACACACTAAAGTGCACTAGCCGATTTACAACATTTATAGCATTTACTGTCTGTTTTTTTTTTTCCTTGTCTCTGTAATAAAACAAAAAAATCTCTTGTTTTCCCGCCTTACTGAACTAGAGTAGTCCAGTTTCAGAGTTGCTGATCCTGGGCTTTGTTTTAGTTCCTGTTACTGATCCATTGCCTTATTAGGGAGGAGGAAGTTTCTTTGCTTACCAGTGGGAGTGGGAAGCACTGAGCAGCCTTTCTGTCCGATTTGGTGAAGTTTCAGCCAGAAACTAGTAGTCCATTGGTCGTTTTGGGCCAATTCCTAGCTCCTTTCAGCGCCCTGCTATAAAACCGCTAAACACGTTTTCCAGCTTGTACCAACTCAGCACAGATCCTCGTGGTGGCCTGCAGAGTGATCCAAGCAGCAGAGAGCTAAAGAGTGACTTTCTACCAGATATAAGTATTTTTGTGGCTTTCCACTGTTATTTAAGCTAGCGACTGCATTTCGCCTGTTTTACTGCTACTTTAAGTGATTTCTGCATTTTACACTGTTTATTGCACTTTAAGTTACTAATTGTTGCAAATTGTTTCTGTAGGCTACACACTAAAGTGCGCTAGCCGATTTACAGCATTTATAGCATTTACTGTCTGTTTTTTTCCTTGTCTCTGTAATAAAACAAAAAAAAATCTCTTGTTTTCCTGCCTTACTGAACTAGAGTAGTCCAGTTTCAGAGTTGCTGATCCCTGGGCTTTGTTTTTAGTTCCTGTTACTGATTCATTGCCTTATTAGGGAGGAGGGAAGTTTCTTTGCTTACCAGTGGGAGTGGGAAGCACTGAGCAGCCTTTCTGTCCGATTTGGTGAAGTTTCAGCCAGAAACTAGTAGTCCATTGGTCGTTTTGGGCCAGTTCCTAGCTCCTTTCAGCCCCCTGCTATAAAACACGCTAAACACGCGTTTTCCAGCTTGTACCAACTCAGCACAGATCCTCGTGGTGGCCTGCAGAGTGATCCAAGCAGCAGAGAGCTAAAGAGTGACTTTCTACCAGATATAAGTATTTTTGTGGCTTTCCCACTGTTATTAAGCTAGCGACTGCATTTGCCTGTTTTACTGCTACTTTAAGTGATTTCTGCATTTTACACTGTTTATTGCACTTTAAGTTACTAATTGTTGCAAATTGTTTCTGTAGGCTACACACTAAAGTCGCTAGCGATTTACAGCATTTATAGCATTTACTGTCTGTTTTTTTCCTTGTCTCTGTAATAAAACAAAAATCTCTTGTTTTCCGCCTTACTGAACTAGAGTAGTCCAGTTTCAGAGTTGCTGATCCCTGGGCTTTGTTTTAGTTCCTGTCACTGATCCATTGCCTTATTAGGGAGGAGGGAAGTTTCTTTGCTTACCAGTGGGAGTGGAAGCACTGAGCCGCCTTTCTGTCCGATTTGGTGAAGTTTCAGCGGAAACTAGTAGTCCATTGGTCATTTTGGGCCAATTCCTAGCTCCTTTCAGCCCCTGCTATAAAACACGCTAAACACGTTTTCCAGCTTGTACCAACTCAGCACAGATCCTCGTGGTGGCCTGCAGAGTGATCCAAGCAGCAGAGAGCTAAAAGAGTGACTTTCTACCAGATATAAGTATTTTTGTGGCTTTCCCACTGTTATTAAGCTAGCGACTGCATTTCGCCTGTTTTACTGCTACTTTAAGTGATTTCTGCATTTTACACTTTTTATTGCACTTTAAGTTACTAATTGTTGCAAATTGTTTCTGTAGGCTACACACTAAAGTGCGCTAGCCGATTTACAGCATTTATAGCATTTACTGTCTGTTTTTTTTTTTTTCCTTGTCTCTGTAATAAAACAAAAAAATCTCTTGTTTTCCCGCCTTACTGAACTAGAGTAGTCCAGTTTCAGAGTTGCTGATCCCTGGGCTTTGTTTTTAGTTCCTGTTACTGATCCATTGCCTTATTAGGGAGGAGGGAAGTTTCTTTGCTTACCAGTGGGAGTGGGAAGCACTGAGCAGCCTTTCTGTCCGATTTGGTGAAGTTTCAGCCAGAAACTAGTAGTCCATTGGTCGTTTGGGCCAATTCCTAGCTCCTTTCGTCCCCCTGCTATAAAACATGCTAAACATGCGTTTTCCAACTTGTACCAACTCAGCACAGATCCTCGTGGTGGCCTGCAGAGTGATCCAAGCAGCAGAGAGCTAAAAGAGTGACTTTCTACCAGATATAAGTATTTTTGTGGCTTTCCACTGTTATTAAGCTAGCGACTGCATTTCGCCTGTTTTACTGCTACTTTAAGTGATTTCTGCATTTTACACTGTTTATTGCACTTTAAGTTACTAATTGTTGCAAATTGTTTCTGTAGGCTACACACTAAAGTGCGCTAGCCGATTTACAGCATTTACAGCCTTTACTGTCTGTTTTTCCTTGTCTCTGTAATAAAACAAAAAAAAATCTCTTGTTTTCCTGCCTTACTGAACTAGAGTAGTCCAGTTTCAGAGTTGCTGATCCTGGGCTTTGTTTTTAGTTCCTGTTACTGATTCATTGCCTTATTGGGGAGGAGGAAGTTTCTTTGCTTACCAGTGGGAGTGGAAGCACTGAGCAGCCTTTCTGTCCGATTTGGTGAAGTTTCAGCCAGAAACTAGTAGTCCATTGGTTGTTTTGGCCAATTCCTGGCTCCTTTCAGCCCCTGCTATAAAACACGCTAAACACGCCTTTTCCGGCCAGTACCAAATCAACACAGACACTCGTGGTGGGCTACAGGTTGATCCAAGCAGCAGAGACCTAAAGAGTGACTTTCACCAGATATAAGTATTTTTTGTGGCTTTCCCACTGTTATTTAAGCTAGCAACTGCATTTCGCCTGTTTTATTGCTACTTTAAGTGATTTCTGCATTTTACACTGTTTATTGCACTTTAAGTTACTAACTGTTGCAAATTGTTTCTGTAGGCTACACACTAAAGTGCGCTAGCTGATTTACAGCAATTACTGTCTGTTTTTTTTCTTGTCTCTGTAATAAAACAAAAAAAATCTCTTGTTTTCCGCCTTACTGAACTAGAGTAGTCCAGTTTCAGAGTTGCTGATCCCTGGGCTTTGTTTTTAGTTCCTGTTACTGATCCATTGCCTTATTAGGAAGGAGGGAAGTTTCTTTGCTTACCAGTGGGAGTGGGAAGCACTGAGCGCCTTTTGTCTGATTTGGTGAAGTTTCAGCCAGAAACTAGTAGTCCATTGGTCGTTTGGGCCAATTCCTAGCTCCTTCAGCCCCTGCTATAAAACACGCTAAGGCGTGTAAAGCGGGATGAAGGAGTTACCACTGTTGCACACAAGAGCAGCGGCGGTTAAACAAGGTTAAACTATTTGGGCCATCTAAATTCCACTCTTCCAATTTTCCTTAAAACTACCTTCCTCGAGCTGTACTGCTGATCTAACCAGCATATCCTATAACTGAAAAGTTCATCTCTACTTGATTCCCAAGTAGACTATTCTCTATCTGTAAAGCCTAGCACCTCCTACAGTACTTGCACCTTGATAAAGCACTCTTATTATAGATAGTACCCCACCAGCCTAAAACCCACTTCCCCGAGTCCTTTGAAAGTCTCTTTATCTACTACTTCTAGTATGTCGAGGATCAGTTGCTAGTGTCCTCTCCAGCTCAACTGGTGAACCTGGGAATATTGAGGCAATGTTACAACTGCCTCATGTACACAGACAATCCTCTCCTTCTCCCACAAAACACAAATACATGCGAGATGCAACTATACGGCCAAACTGGAGGCTGAGCTCTCTCAACATAGGACTGGCAAGACCAGACAGGAGGAGAAGGTAACCACACACAATACATACCCAGTCACACATGGTACCATCACAACTTCAAATCATACACATACTCACACAAAGACATACTCGAGGCTCTGATCAAAAATTTACCAAAACAGCAGAGGCCACCAAAGCAGACACCCAAACAACTACCACCTCACGACCCAACACATGCAACACATAGACCACACAGTCAGAGTGTCAAACAGTCACAGCCCTTAAGGCCAAACAAAATGCCAGACACACTTGTCATTGGTGATTCCATAGTCAGACACACTGACGTCCGCTCACCAGACTGAGTAAAGAGAAGGTCACAGTAAGCTGCCTGTCAGGCGCTAGAATCCGCCACATAACGCAAGCACTCAGGTCTCTCAACAGCAGGTACAAGCGACTCAGTCATTGTCCACGCTGGTGTCAACGACCTGAGACGCACTCCTTGGACTACATGAAAAGGGACATCGAGGAGCTCTCTGATTATGTAGCCCAGGCAGGTATGACCCTGACCTTGAGCAGTATCCTACCTTCACCTAGAATGATGCCGCAATACAGTGATAAGATGATCAGCTTTAATAATTGGCTTAAATTCTGGTGTCATTCAAAGGGGATCCAATGTCTGTCTGCCTGGGATGACATGCTGGACAAGCCACGCTGCTTCGCAAGGGCGGCTTGCACCTGTCACCCTGGGCTTCCGGATATTGGCAAAGGCTCTTGCCACCCCCATAGTGCCTTTTTAGGCAAGGCTCAAATTCTAAACCTACCACCCTAGAACACCAAAAGGAAAAAACTAAGGGTAATGCTGCTCAATGCCAGAAGTCTCAATCTCAAGATGCACGCACTCGAGGCCCTTCTCAATATGGAGAACATCGATGTCTGTGCTGTGACAGAAACCTGGTTCAAGGCTCCTGAGAGCACCCCAGCACTAACAGGTTTCACCTCATATCATGCGTTCCGCCCGAAAATCCGGAAAACACCAAGAAAGGTGGGCATATCTCCATATTCATAAAGGACACCCACACCTCAAGGTTGGTGGCAACGCATGATGCATCGGAGACCATCCAGGTGCAATTAACCATAGGCAAGACTGCTCTGCAATTTGTAGCATGTTACAGGCCACCCTCTCAAACTCAGGAACCTCACATGGCCTTCCTGAAAACATTGGAGGGATAAATGTATCTCCAAACACCATCATACTAGGTGACTTTAACTACCCTAATATAGACTGGGAACACTACTCAAGCCCGAACACTCTAACCCAAAGATTCCTGGAGTTCATAAACTCAAATGCCATGGAACAACTAGTCACCATCCCCACAAGAGGAGAAAACATACTTGATCTCATCATCACGAACATGGGATCAAAATGTTCAACACCGAAGTATACCCCTCACTGGTGAGATCAGATCATAAACTAATCTCGCTGGAGGTCCTCATCCCGCCCACCTGAAACAAAAAGACCACAGTGAAAAACTTCTCAAAAGCCGATTTCACACTTCTAAAAACTAGTGTGGTCTCCTTTAAGGCCCCTGAGCCAGTGGTAAACATTACTCAAACCGCTGAATCACTTACAAATGCCTTCTACCAGCACCTACAGGACTGCATGGATCAGGCAATCCCAAACAAAACTAAGACTCTCTGTACCAAAGGCAAGCGTCCAGTCTGGTGGACCCCAGCCATAAACAAGCTCTACAACAAAAGGAGGAAGCTACTACAAGATAGAGCAAAATCCTTGAAAGGTAAGACACCTTTGATCATTATAAGTAAAAACTAAGAGCTCTCATAAAATCATCCAAGGCAAATTTTGAGAGAAAATCGCCAAGGACTCTAAAGAGAATCATAAGGCCTTCTTTAGCTATGTTAGAAACCTAGGAGGAAACTCCCAGATATGCTCAGAATTAGTTCAAAATGATGTGAAAATTACTGAACCTACACACATTGCCAACATACTGGCTGACAGGTTCAGTGCAAACTTCTCCCCTCCCCAAAAGGAGAGATATCTATTCCAGAGGATTGTAGCCCCCAAACATCTCCAACGCCCAGGTGAGAACTGCCTCACTAAGGCAAAAACACAGCATCCATGGGACCGGATGGTGTCCCCGGCTGTGTGCTTCATGAACTCAATGAGGAATTAAACCCACAGTTAGGACAGCTGTTTAATCTTAGCCTCACCTCAGGATATTACCCAAGGAGTGGCGACGGCGACTGTGGTCCCACTTCATAAGGGCGGTGCCTCCACAGACCCTGGAAATTACCGCCCATTAGCTTGACAAGCCTTATCTGCAAAGCCATGGAGAGGATCATAATGGAACTCATAAATAAAGACATAGGGAACTTGCAGACTTTGGATCCAACTCAGTTTGGCTTTGTCAAAGGCAGATCCTGCCTCTTAAACTTGGTTGACTTTTTCGAGACAGTCACCAAGGCCATTGATGAGGAAAGGCAGTCCATACAGCCTACCTCGACCTGGCAAAGGCCTTGACACAATACCCCACTCAGGTATCATCGAAAAACTCATCAGCTTGAATGTAAACCCATACATCACAAGATGGGTTGCAAACTGGCTAAGTGACAGAACCCACAGGGTCAGAGTTGCTGGAGCCATGTCAGACTCAAAGCCTGTCACAAGTGGTGTCCCACAGGGCTCAGTCCTGGGTCCACTCTTGTTCGGCATCTACTTTTCTGAAGTACAAGCAAACACAGGAGGGTTATGGCTGACAAAGTTTGCAGATGACTGCAAACTGGGCCATAGTCGAAAACACATCTGACACAGATATCCTCCAGAAGGGCCTCACAGAAATGGATAACTGGTGCCAGAGCCATGGCCTGAAGTTAAACGCCAAAAATGCATAGTCATACCCTTTGGGAAAAACAAGGCTACCCCTAGCTACCATATAGGTGGGAATCCACTGAGCACAGAAAAAGTCATCAGAGATCTGGGGACCCAGGTTGACAGTAGCCTTCGCTTGACACTCATGTTGCTAAAGTAGTTAGGAAAACCTTCTATATCACCCACCTGATCATGAAGGATTCACATCTAGATCAAGGGAGGTCATCGTCCCCTGTACTCATCACTTATTAGACCTATGATTGAGTACAATGCCCGCTCGAATGTATCTGACCAGACACCTGCTGCAGCTTGAAAGGCCCCAAAAGTTCCTCACCAAAAGGATAAAGGGTCTCAAAATATGTCTTATGCTGCCCGACTGAAAGAACTCCAGCTCTATTCAGTCTCATACCGCTTGCTCAGAGGTGACCTGTGCCTGACATATAAGGCCATGTCAAACCCAGATTTGATGAATATGCTTCACCTCAAAAATCTAGATCCCTCAGAACCACAAGGGCGGAGACTTAAACCTTGACACGGTTATAAATAGAACGTGCTGGAGGGACAGATTCATCACCCAGAGACTCCCTATGCTGTGGAACAAAATCCCGGTACATGTGAGGCAGAGCACCTCTCTGGTCTTGTTCAAGAGGAATCTTGACCAATGGATGGGAGATTGCAGATATACCCCAGGGATTACTTCAGCGTCACTGCTTGACAGAGGCACAGCAAAATGATAGGCATAGTTTTTATTCAAACTAAAGGGGTGGCGAAAGCCACATAACTATGGGCTAGGCTTATAAATGCCCTTGGGCAGATAGCCTAGTATGAACCTATGAACCTATGAACCTATAAGCATAATCACATGATGCATTAATTAACCAATTTACTGTTCAGCTAAATAAATAATTAAGCTGTCAGTGTTAAAAAAATATATATATCACTACCGACTTTCAGTAACAACAAACTAGGCAGTGTGTAATAAATATATGTAAATGAAAATAAAAATGTATAAATATTTATAAAAAACAGGTGTAAACTTCAGAAAACACACTGTACCTTTTAGATACATGGAATGCAAAACAAATATAAAATGCATGGGGTATGGGGGTAGTAATGACAGGGTTAGAAGTAGTTGATGGCCTGGGGTCGGTGTCTGAATAGGTTGAAGGGTGGGGGGGGTCCAGCATTAGTGGTGTTAGCAGGTCTGAAATTGATTTTATGAAGTGCTTATTAAAGTTTTCGGCTGTTTGTGATGGAGGGGTATCAGGTGATAGGTTGTGCTGTCTATTTCTTCCAGGGTTAAGTAGAGAAGATATGGAGTGCCAAAATTTACTGGGGTTGATTTTATGCTGGAATTGAAATTGGGAATAATATGACTTCTTATCTGTTGATTAGATGTTCTTCATGTTTCACTGTTGCAGTCATCACATTTGGGTTATCTGCTTGCAGTAGCCCTCAGTTGGCCTGATTATCAAAGTCTTGGGTCCTGCATCAGTTGCTGTCTCATCTTCCATGACGTCAAGTAGTCTCAGGAGTATAAAGCATGCAGCCGACACCATTACATCAGTCTTTCTTGCCGTGCGGTGCCTGAAGCAGAAGCAGTTCACAGGTGCCGGTCGGCCAACTCCTGAAATTTTTATTTTTGAGTTTCATATTCGAAGTCTTCAACTAAGCTAAGTACCCCGTTGAGGATCCTTTTTCTTGCTCTAAACCGATGTCAGTAAAAGTTAACAATTGTATTTCGTGTGGAAAGCAAATATCTCATAAAGATTTTCATTCGTACTGCATTCCTTGCTAAGGCCCAGACCACGACGTACCTCGCTGTCGGTTTTGTGCCTTATTCAAACCTTGTACTATTCATCGTCTGTTCATTTACACATCTAAATATTTTGGTACTCGGTTCAGTTATCCAGAAATTGCTTCGGTAAGCCACCCGACTACTGATATTCTGAAAAAATGCAAAGATAAAGACAGAGACAGACCGCATAGGTCCAAAGCTGCCGACAACGCTTCTCCTAAGCTAGTCGCCAGTTCGCCGGTACTCAGTGAGGCGCTTTCGCAGCCCCTGATACCTGCTACTTCAGATTCGCAGGCCTCTACTGAGACCCATTTGGTGTCCGGTATGCCGTGAGATGCTTCTTTGACTGTGGAACCTGCAGATGTCTCTACCTTGGATGGGTCCAGAGCCACTGTGCAGGCACCGGCTTCTGATGGTGTATTCAGGCCTGCTGACTTGCATATTAAACCGACGCCATCTTCCTCAAGGCCTAAAACTCGATCCATGCCTAGAAAACTGATGCCCAGACCACATGGTCAGGTCCCTATGCCTAAAAAACAAATGATAAGAATGGCTGAAGACCTTATTACTATAATCAGGGGAAGCTACCCTTTCCCCTCTAAGAGACCTAGGACTGATTTTCTTTCTTATTCTTCTGATCAGGATTCTGAAATTTCTGTTTTCTCTGATGACCAGGACTTGCCCTTATCTACCTATGAGGATTCTGATGCAGAGGACTCCATTCCCTCTGCTTCCCCTCCAGAGGATTTCTCTTTTGGTGAAACCTTGCATACTCTCAGGGAGCATTTTCGCTGGGAAAGCCAGGATTATTCTGACTCCAAAAAGAGGCTTAGGGAATTCTTACTCCTGCCTCAACACAGGCCTTAGCTATCCCTCCTGTACTGGACATTGTAGATGATGCCTTCTCGGAATCTAGCCTGACCCCTGACTCTTTACCTCCTGCTCCCAGAAAACCTGATAGGTATTACAGGGTACCTGACTCTCACAAGTTCCTCTTTAAAAATCCTACTGTGGATCCTGAGACCTTATCACAGGGACCCAAGGGCATTAAGGCTACTACTGGCAAAAATCCTGCCTCCTCTGACAGAGATTCCAGGGCGCTGGATAGATGGGGTAAGAAGGTATACAGTTCTGCAACCTTGACCATTAGGGCCTTAAACTGCCAGTTCATATGTTAAAGTATCAGCAGCATATTATTGGATTGCTTAAACAGAAAATGATGTTGATTCCTGACTGTGCTGAAAATAAAGATTTACAGGATTTAATGCATTCTGCTGAAGAAGTTGGAAAACATACTTTGCAGTGTGGTTTTGATTCATTAGGGGCATCTTGCAGGGCTGCTGTCGCTGGGTCTGTACTTAGAAGGCATGCTTGGCTTAAGGAGCAATCTTTGCCAGATCATGTTAAAGCTAAATTACTGGATGCTCCCTAAAACCAAGACCGCCTGTTTGGCAACAAAGCAGAAGTACTTAAAAAGATGGAGGAAAAAGCTAAATCTATGCAAGCTGTTAAAGATGTTCTGCAAGTACAGCCTCCCAGATTTAGTAGGCATTAACTCTCTAAGAATTGGTCCTTTCCCGCCTCTTCCAGTTTCTCAGTCCAAACTCAGAACCAGCAGAACACCCAGGCTTTAGTCCCAAGGTTCTCACAGGCCTAAGCAGTGTGGGGCTCCCACTTTCAAAGCAGGGAGTAGTAGGACCCCCCCCCCCCATGGTAAACTGTCTCAATGACTTAACTTTTAACCTTCCTTCCCTGCTCAACTGACTGTTCCTTTAAGGGGAAAGATTGCCCTTCATGCAAAAAATTGGGAACTCATTACGCAGGACAAATGGATTTTAAATATAGTTTCCCAAGGATACAGATTCCACTTCCACACCTTACCAACCCCATACCATTGGCCAGACCTACCCCCAAATCATTGGGCAGAGACTCAAAAGAAAATTCTCTTTCTTTTAAGAATCAGGGCTATTAAACCTGTCCCAGAAGAAGAATGGGGGCAAGGTTTCTACTCAAGACTTTTTCTGGTACCCAAACAAGACAATTCCTGGTGTCCTATCCTGGACCTGTCTATCCTAAACACATTTTTGGTAATCCCAAAATTCAAGATGCTAACTCTTCATCAGCTGCTTCCCATGCTAGGCAGAGATGCCTGGTTGGCAACACTGGATTTAAAAGAAGCCTACCTTCTCATCCCAATAACGGAATCTTGCAGAAGATACCTACGGTTCAGAGCAGGCTACATGCACTGTCAGTTCTTTGCACTGCACTTTGGCTTATCTACTGCTCCCAGGGTATTCACAAAATGCCTAGCTCCAGTCATTGCATTTTGCAGGCAAAGAAATATTCAAATATACCCATACCTGGATGATTGTTTAATTCAGGCAGAAAGCCAGGACATACTATTTAATCATCTGGCATTTGTAAAGAAATTGCTAACATCTATGGGGTACACCATAAACGAAAAGAAATCACATCTTGTACCCTGCCAACAAATTGTATTCCTGGGAGTAAGCTTGAATACAACTTCCCAGATGGCCTACCTCACTCCAGAGAAGCAAGTTCATTTGACAGTCTACTTCAAACTACTGGCCACAAAGACCCAGGTATCTGCAAGGAAATTACTGCAAGCCCTGGGGTTTGTGGCCTTTTGCATTCTACTAATCCCATATGCAAGACTGCATATGAGGAAACTACAATGGTATCTAAAAAGCTTATGGTGTCAACATTCTCAGGATCTAGAATCACTGATTCCTGTCATACCTTGTTTATAGATAGAGTTCCTTTGGTGGGCAGAGGCCTGCTACCAAAACAAGGGACTGCCATTCACTCTACCCCTGCCACCCAAACTCTAGTAACAGATGCATCAGACTATGCTTGGCAGGCTCACTTGGCAGGGTAGTGCATTCATAGCAAATGAAACCCAAATCAAATGCACCTGCATATCAGTCAAAAAGAAATGTTAGCTGTATGGAATGCTCTGACAGCCTTCAAGGACCACATTCTTCCAGGGTAATTGGTAAAGACGGGCAACATCACTGTTATGTGGTACATAAGCAGGGGGGAACCCACTCATACCCTCTCTACAGACTAGCCATGGCTCTGTGGAACACAGCCTTGAGCTACCAAGTGCACCTACAGGCTCAATTCTTGGCAGGAAAGCTAAATACACTGGTAGACGACCTGAGCAGAAATCTCATGGACCCACACAAGTGGAAACTGGAACCAAAGATCGTCAACATGTTGACAAGTAAATGGGGGAGCCCAGAGATAGACCTGTTTGCCTCCCCCCAGAACTACCAGTTGGACAAATTCTGCGCAAGGACTCCCCACAAGCAAGCTTGGAAAGTGGAATCCCTGTCCTTCACCTGGAAAAATCTGTCAGTTTATGCCTTCCCCCCTCTGCCTCTTCTCTCCAAGGTGCTACTAAAGATCAAACAGGACAAACCAAGGACAATACTGACTGCACCAGACTGGCCACGCCAACACTGGTATCCCCTCTTGCTCAGTGTGTCACTGCTAGCACCATAGCACCTGCCTCAGACCCAGCAGGAGGGCCAGATTCTGTACCCACAGCTTCAAACCCTGAACCTGGCAGCCTGGCTAATTACCTGATCTTTCTGTTACCATCACTCAGTAAGCAAGTGATGGATGTCATTCTGGAGGCAAGGAGGCCTAGTACTAGAAAATTCTATGCTGAAAAATGGAAAAGATTCTGTTCCTAGAGCCAAACTCAGGGGATGGGCACAGCTGTGCCCAATTTACCCCATATTCTTCAATACTTAACTGAGATTCTTCACAAGGACCTTTCCTTTTCCTCCATCAAAATTCATGCTTCAGCCATTTCAGCTCATTACAATACAGAACCACCCATCTTCTCTCATCCACTACTGAAGCAATTCCTCAGAGGGGCCAAAAATTTAAGACCACCCAGGAGAGCCCCTACTCCAGCCTGGAACCTTAACTTTGTATTGGAAAAGCTCACTCTACCTCCCTTTGAGCCAGCTGCAAATGCAGAGTTGAAATTCCTTTCTTGGAAAACAGCCTTCTGTCTAGCCATCACTTCAGCAAGAAGGGTGTCTGAATTACAGGCCCTCATGGCAGTGGAGCCTTTCATCATCTTTCATGCTGACAGGGTGTCCCTCAGGACCAATCCCTCCTTCATGCCCAAGGTGGTATCCAGTGTGGCCCTTATTCATTTGCCAACCTTCTTTTCTAATCCACAGAACAAAGGGGAATGCATGCTGTACTCCTTGGACATGCACAGACAACTTAGATTTTACTCTAACAGGACTAAGCCTCTCAGGAAATCTGAACAGCTACTGGTTGCATTTGCTGCAGGGGCAGAGGGGAAGGCCATTTCAAAGAAAACCATTTCTAAGTGGATAGGCCATTGCATTAATTTCTGCTGTAAACACCATGGAAAACCTACCCCACAGGGGATAAGACCACATTCAACCAGGGCTGCATCTACCTCTACAGCCTTTCTCAGAGGTGTCCCTACCAGGGACATCATAGAAGCTGCTACCTGGAGTTGCATACCTTCACCAAGCATTACCACTTGTTAATTTTTTTCTAAATACAGAGCTGGCTTTGCCACTGCAGACTTGCAGGGCCTTATAGCTGGTCATAATGCTATCTAATTACCTCCTCCCATCCTTAGCTTTGGGAATCTACCCAAATGTGATGACTGCAACAGCGAAACATGAAGAACATAGTACAGTTGTGTACATTTACCATAAATGTAGATGTTAGAGTGTATTCACTGTTGCAGTCCTGGTTACCCTCCCTCCTGTCCCCTGACTTCTGTTAACTATACCTCTATTCTTGCTTACTATGCTTAAAGCTTTTTGGTGTATTTTCTTTTTGTTGGAGGTGTAACCTTGTATATAATTGCTTCCCATTATGGGGGCACCTGACATCTGGGGCAAGTAAAACTGATGTAATGGCATTGGCTGCATGCTTTATACCCCTGACTAACTGACGTCATGGAAGATGAGATAGCGACCAACGCAGGACCCAAGATTTTGACAATCAGGCCGACTGAGGGCTACTGCAAGCAGATAACCCAAATGTGATGACTGCAACAGTGAATACACTCAAGCATCTACATTTATGGTAAGTGTACACAACTGTACTTTTTGTCACTTTGTTATGTAGTGTTTTAAAATTAACATGATTTTGTTCATTTTTCTTTTGCTTCCAGGTTGATTAGGCTAGGTCCCTTTGCTTCATCAGGTGTTTACATTCCTTTGATAGCCACGGTGCCGAGTTCTTTTTGATTCTTTTTAAACAAATCGGAGCTAGTGTATTAAGTATGTGAAGGAAGGTGTTATTAAAGTATAGTACAGCATCATTAAGGGGTAGTTGTTTAAGGGGTGTCCAGTATATATCCTGTAGGAGATCGTTGAATTTATGCTGACAAAAATTTAATTGAGTTCATAACTGATTTTATAGTGTGTACTCTTAGTTGTTGGGAGTTTGTTCTAAGGGAGTAAGCTGGTAGATGATCACTCAGTGAGCTAGGCAGTGTACCAGAAGAGGGGTAATTAGCAGGGTGGGATACTAGAATCCGGTCTAAGGTGGATTGGCAGGCAAGATCTTTGCTGTATCTTGTTGGAGCATTGATAAGCTACGAAAAACCATACAGATTTATACTATTTGTGGGGGAGACGGAAGCTATGGTTTGCCAATCTGTATTTACATAGCCTAAGATTATTGTTTTAAGGTTTATTGTTTGGGATGTCTAGGATAAAATATTTTCCAGAACTGGTGTATTGTTACCTGGTAGGATATATATTACTATTATGTAAATTCTTTTTGATATATTGAGGTTCAAAAAGTAGATTAGTACTTCAGCATTGGAAAAGATGGATATATTACTGGTATAGGGTGTGATGTTGAGTGTAGAGGGATATAGAAGAGCTACTCCCCCTTTTTTTAGATCCATCTCTTCTAGTTTTTGCAAAATTTGGCGGTATTATTTCTGAGTCTTTTACATTGGGCTGTAGCCATGTTTCAGTAATGGCTAGTATGTCAGGTTTATTTTGATCAATCCGGGCATGCAGTGGAGCTATTTTATTATATATACTACTAAGGTTAAGTGTAAGTATGTTTAAATCTTTGGGATTACTCATGCGGTTAGGATTAGAGGGTGGGCCAGGGTTAGGATGCATGTCCCCACATTTGAGTAGATAGGTAATGAGGAATGCATACCATGGGAAGTGTGTTTTACTCCTAGGTGAGAGTACTGGTGTCAAGTGTGGTTTCATAGGAGGTGAGGTGGCTTAAATAGAATGGGAGGGTATAGGGGAAAAGCTGGGAGGAGATATGTGCAAAGCTATGTTGTTTATTGGGGAGAGGGTTAGAGGAGGTTGTTGATGTGTATTAGTGTGTGGGGGTATGCAAAGATATAGCTGTAGTGAGGTTGAGAATTAAGAGTAAAGATGCTAGGCAAGTTAGGAGGATCATGTCAACTGTGATAGTGGGTTTAAAAATAGTAAAAGTGGAATTTGTGTGTTTGAATGTAGTACAGGCATAAATAAAGACTGTTATGTGATGTGTGCAGCGAAGGTAAGGTTGGAATGTTTTGACTTCAGAGTGGGCTTTGATAATATGGTTAGGTGTTTTACTTTGCAGTTTGTGATAAGGATGGGTGGGGTTGATGTGATTGATAAGTAGTAAAATTATGGTGCAATGCTAGTTTGTGTGTATAGTAGAAGAGAAGGTGGTAAGCCTGGAGTTGATTTAAAATAAATAAAATGATTTGAGGTGGTGATTGTATTGTGATGGTAGAGTAAGATGCAAAAAAGTATAGTAGTAGGCATGTGAATTCAAGGGGGAATGGATGTAAGGGAGAGCAGATAAGTTTGGCTAAATAAAAGAAAGTAAGCTGTGGATGAAATATGGGTGTGGACAAGGTTGGGTTGTATGTAATTGGATCGTAGGAATGAGGGGGAGTGGTCTTCTTAGGAGAAGAGGTGCTGGGGGAGGGTGGGATAGGGGAGCGGAGTGAGCGGAGCATGAAGAACCCCCCAGATGGTTTACCACCATAAACAATCAATGAGGTAGGATGTTCATGGATACAAAAGACAAGTTGTCTGAACTCTAAATACTTGTCTCGAGTCACGGCATCTAATTTTATAGTTATGGGCTTTTCAATGTCTTTCCAGGGATATATTACACTGATAAGAGTGAAATATGCTGAAGTGTTAATGTAGCTTCACCTTCAGCATTAAAAGGCCTATGAGTGTGGGTGAGTGAGTGGGGGTGGGGATATCCTTCCAACAGATTCAACACTACAAAGCAATGCACACTAGACTTTAACAAATTGTTATTTGCATATTGCCTTACAAAGATTTAACTTTATTTGTTGCTTGTGTACTTTTTGACAACTGCAGGTGAAATTCAGCTATGCAAGTTCTTTCGGTAGTGCGATATAAGTCTTGCTGCTGCTGCAGAAGGTATATGTGCTTTTTTCACTTTTTGTAGAGTGAAAGTAGCTGGATGGAAACGCACACTTGGGACATGGAACAGTGAACATTAAATTAAAATAAATAAATACAAGTGTATTGTGCTGAGGGCAATGTGCATTGTTACTATTGCCTACATACTTATCTGTTGAACATCAAATCACAGTGATAAAACTCCGCTTGGGGCTTTCAGACACTAAGCTGTGTTTCCACACCCCATCAAGCCACAGCACTAGTTACGTCAATGTGATCAGCCCCAGCCTTCCATTTATTTTCTTCATCTACCTACCTCGTATATGCCTCAACTTTCCATCACCAAAATGTGGAACACTATCTCTCTCACAGCTCAGAACAAATGGGCGAATTGTAGAACACAAGATCACATGCCAGCTTTAACTAAGGAATTGACAGTATGTTAACAGTTTCTTCATAGGTCATTTTGCTAAGGCAATATGGTTTAGTATTATTTACAATGGATATTTGTTAAAGCAAAAAAAAAGGTCACAACAATGAAAGTCTTGACAGACCTTTTTCAGTGTGGAACAGTGTGGTGTATGGAATTTTAAACATTCAGAGTGAGGAACATTCCTCACTGTGATGTACATTTGAGAGCTGTCTTTCCTTTCTTCCTCAGACAGCCACTTCGGTAATCAGCTGTGATGGTGAGAAGTGATAAAAACAAAATAGCCACATAAATGTATGCTGATGGCTGAAGGTGCTACTTCAGTGAACTGTATCTCTGAACTGTCCCTGATTTTTCCTCATAGTTTTTGCCCTGCCGTCGATTATCTGATATATCAGTGAGAATCACAGACAAGTCAGTAATGACTGACACTATGGTTCCATACTTCTTCTACAGGAAATGCATGTTGATGCAAAACCTGTTGTTCAATTAACTTTTTTATTTTTCTTTAATTTGTTTAAACTTTGACTGGGCTAGTCCCACTAGGCTAATGATCTCTTTTCAAGAGAGACCTGAAGTGGTATTCTAATGGACTAAGTGAAAGGGAAATTTGGCCATGGCATAGGGAAACATCATCTGCTCTTCTCTATAAGTGCTAAGGTATTTTCTGCAGTCACCTGAGTTACCACTGACTTGGGCAGATGGGACCATTGTGTAACATCTCATCAGAAGGACTGCACATTCAGGAGTGCAGCACCCCCTTATACTACACTATTAGAAAATGAATCCAACTACCTAGTATGAGAATAGAACCCCACAACCTTCTGCACAAAGGCAAAATGTGACTGACAATTACACAGTTGAGAGGTATGTTTCCCTGCTACTGTGTACCTCTCAACTTCTTTGCTCAAGAATTCTGGACATAACCAAATGTAATAGGGGCACACTTTTTTAAATAAATTAGAGGACAATTTAAAAATTTTCCTTGCTTTTGGATATTTTTCTCCATATTATTTTGGTTAAGTCCAGAATTCTTGGGAAAAGAAGTTGAGAGTTATGCAGGGAACCATACTTCTCAAATGTTCTTACTTTTACAGAATATCTTTGATTTTGTCACTTATTTTTGTCCTGTCCCTTTTTTTCTGGAAGAGGGGATGACATAGAATGCAACAATTGCCTGATGTTATAGTTTCATACTTCTCTTGTTCAGAAAATGCATGTTGATGCAAAACCTTCTTATCTATTAAGTTTTTAAGTGAATTAAAGTACTATTTAAAATTTTTCTATGATTTTCCTTTGTCTGCCATTGTTTCTGGCTGTGTCTAGAGGTCTTGTGCAAAGAAGTTGAGAGGTATGCAGGGAACTGTACCTGTCAACTGTCCCCGGTGTTGCAGAACATCTCTGATTTTGTCTCGGCCCTGATTTTTCTGGTGAATAACTAAGGATTACAGAGAGGTCAATAATGCCAGACTTTTGGAGTTTCATACTTTTTATTCCTCAAAAAAAGTTAAGTCTATTCAAAACATGTTATTCTATTAACTTTTTTTTAAAGTGAATTAGAGAGTTCTTGCACAGAGAAGTTGAGAGTATGTAGCAGCAGCAGGGAAGCCCATACCTTTCAACTGTCCTTGATTTTGGAGAACATCTTTAAGTTTACTTTAAAATTTTTGCGCCATCCCTGATTTTGTGGTAAATCACTGAGTAGTACAGATGAGTCAGTTATGCCAGACATTAGAGTTTTATACATCATATTGTTCAGAAAATACATGTTCACACACATCATGTTGCACTATTAACCTTTTAGGTGAATTAGAGTAATATATCAGTTTGCCCCTGTTTTGCCCCCATCCCCTAATTATTTTTAGCTATGTCCAGAATTTTTGAGGAAATAATTTGAAAGGTATGCAGTGCCCTCCCAAACCTACACACATTTCAGTAAAAAATGCATTTAAAAATGTAAATGTTGCTGTGGGCAGTATCCCCTTTTACCACTGCCCAACATTTTAGCTAGTAGCCTGCCAGTATTTGTAAGAAACATGCCTGCAAAGAAAAAACAGTCCACATTTCCAAATTTCCCAGCAGTCTCTAATCACATAACTACTTGGCTAGAGCCTGCCAGCAAAGCACCCTGACATGTTGCTCATAGTAAACAGTCATAGGTGCTTAGACTTGACTGTTAAGTGACTAAAGAGTACCAACAAAGAAAGCATTGGGATCACTTGCTAACAGTAACCAATTGCAGGCACTTAGACTACATAGTAATGGGGCATGTCTTGGCTACCATATCCTGTCACCATAATCAAAAAAAGATCCTTAAATATTTTTTCTTCTAGGGCTCTCACTGGGGCACAGTGTTCCATACGCTGGTCAGGGGCCCCAGTGTGCCCTTGTACATGCTGCCTGTGTATGTGTAGGCTATCTGAAAGACCCAAAAAAGCAATTGTCTTGTTATACTAGTGGGAGGTAAGAACCACCCCACCCTCTTGTGTTAGGCAGAGGCAGACAGCAGCAGTAGAAGGGTAGAGAAGCATTTTCACAGAAAATATACAATACTGCTTTTCTTACATTTTTTATATTGACCTAGTCCTGTTTGATCTGGCTAAGTTAAAGGTATATGTGAATACTTGCCTCTCAAAAGGGCATCCACAGGACACATGGTAGTCTCTGTATAGTGAAGAGCATTGTGGTTTAAACTAGCTTCCAGGATTTGCTTGAAAAATGAGAAAGATAATTGAAGGTCAGTGTTTTAAAGAGATAGTAAGACTGTACTGTCGAGTGATATAAGTAGTAATACTATATTTTGTAAAGCTCCACTTGATATTAGCTGATTAAAGAGATGTCTAACCTCACTGGTAGAAGAAGAGTTGTTTGCACTGTAGATCATTCTGGTTTGCTTGGGGCAAATTTAAGTGTAGTGTAATGTGATCACTTCTTTTGAGAAATGGTGAAAACTGTTAAATGTGTTTGTTCTTGCACTGGTAGTGAAGTGCATCAGTAGCATAGTAAAGGATTGGCCTTCGGTGCAAAGTGTTAGAGGAGTGCGATCAAGATCTCCAGATTCTATATACAATTTTTTTTCTTTACTGAAATGCTGGTACTGAAAGGTTTTTTTTCTGTATGTGTTTTTGTTCTTGAGTTGAAGAGCTGAAGGGAACATGTATTTGTATGAAACTGATTTTTCCCTTTTGATGGAGCATGTACTGGCTGGCTGTACTGAAAGATACAGAAAGTTGGAGGCTTTTTTTGCTCTTCTTTTCAAGACCAGTGAGGGAGGTGGACTGTCTGCTGTACTGTGAAAGCTAATCAACTTTCTTCAGTAAGCAGAAGTCCTTATTTGTTCTTCACTTGAAGAGGTACCTACAAGCTACCTATTTCAGCATGGATGCTTACTGTGTCTTCTTGCCCAAGAGTGCATGCTGTCATATAAGTTTGCCAGTGAAGATACCAGGGAATGGCTTGATGTGCCATAAGCTGTTGCCAGAGTGTCTTTGAAAGGAGGATGGCTGTGGAGAAAAGCAGGGAGAATGTGATATTCACATGTCCCCAGTGCAATGCCATGCTGACCAGTAGTATTTATTTGACATTTGGTTACCGGGAAGGTCCGACTGGGTCAGAAACCCATTTTCAGTGGAGGCCCGGGGAGAAAAACTCCATTACAAAGTACACTAGATTAAAAAGCTTGTACGATATTTAACAGTATCATACAAGTACAACACAATAGTAGATAGTAATAGAGAGTGGTGTACAGATGAATAACAGTGTACAGATGTTTACAAAGTTACAGATGGAATATGATGATACATAATTGATTTATAAGAGATTTCAAAAAAAAGTTATGATTGAATTTGTTTTACATTTGTCTAGAAAAATTGTTAAACATTGTCATTTACATATGTAGATATTTACATGGAGGAAGATGTAGTAAGGAAGAAGAAGAGTGTAAGGTTGATCTGAATATGATGAGTAAATTACAGGAGTCAGTATTGAGAAGTAGTTTTGAAAGGGATAGCAAATGAGCTACAGATTCAGTGGAAGGTGGGTAAGTATTCAATAGGGGCTTGAGATTAGATAACATAGAACAGGATGTAAATGGTGCGGGGTCAGTGAGAGTAGGTGAAGAGAAGTTTGTAGTAAGAATATTGAGTATGGTAAGTTAGTGGAAGGTTGGATAAAAGGGGGAGAAAGGTGGAGTGGTAGTGTTATAATTAAGTGATTAGCATTCAGTTTGGTTTTGAGCAAGGACAGGTGCTTGACTTGAGTAGTAATAGTTTTAGTTTAAATTTAAATTCCTTGAGATTTAGGGTAGTTCTAATGTCCAAGTGTAACACATTCCATAGTTTAGTTACAGAATAGTTACAGATTGTCCAGCAGTTTTGTTTGGTTTATATAGAGCTAATAGATACTTTTCTTCTTTGTGGAGAGTTCAATTGGGTATATAGATTTGGAGCAAAGAATTTGTGGAGGGGACATATTTCAGAATGTTAGATGATTTTGTGGGCCATTGTTAAATGTTGGTAGTTTAGTTGTTGGGATAGTTTGAGCCAGTTAAGGGAGGTAAGAGCAGCACAGTGATGTTTGTGGAATGGTAGTCCTGTTGCAAATTTGGCAATTTTGTTGTAGCAGGATTCCAGCTTGTTTATATAGTTTGGAGGTTGGTAAGTGTAGGGGAACCATATAGTAAGGAAGGTAGTAGGTATGTGGTGGCCAATGTTCTTGTATCGGAGTCCATAAAATCTTTGTGTCAATATAGGATTCCTAATTCTTTTATCTTTTTTTTGATGGTATTATGAATATGTAGGTCAAAGGTTAGTTTGTCTATTGTTACCCCTAAAAGTTTGGCATTTGGGATCACTTCAATTTCTGTATTATTAAGGGAATGTATTTTAAAGTCCGTAGAGCATGATTATGGTGTGAAGAGAAGTAGTTTAGTTATGTTTGGGTTTAGTAAGATTTGTGCATTATTGAGCCTGGTTTTGACAGCTCTGAGAAGGCTGTTTGGGTTATATGTCCAAGGTGTGTTATATTCTTTGAGGAGGAAATGATAGTTGAGTTGTCAGCATATTGGATAATGGTGCTTTGGCAGGAAGTGGTATGGAGGTTACTTATGAAGATGTTGAAAAGAAGGGGACCGAGGATGGAGGCCTGTGGGATCCTAGTTTTATTGTGTAGATACTGTGAGAGAGAGCCTTGCCATTTTACACATTGTTGTCTTTGAGATAGGTAGCTTGAAAACCATTGTAGAGAAGTTTGTGTAAGGCCTAGGGAAGATAGTTCAAACAAAAGTTTGGGGTGTAACACAGTGTCAAATGCCTTTGATAGATCTAGAAATATTACTAAGGTTAGATGACCTAAGTCTCTGACTCTGCTGATTGCATCTGTAAAGGATATTAAGGCATTTGTTGTACTGTGTGCTGGTCTGAACCTGTGTTGGGTAGATGTAAGTAGTTATTATGAATAAGGTTGCCTTTGTACACATTTTTCCAAAATTTTGGAGAGAGGAGACCGAATGGAAATGGGGCGATAGTTGGACAGTTCGATTGATTTTCTTCCTTTATGTAGGCAGTGACAATTGATTTTTTCCAGATTGTTGGGACATAAGAGTCTAAGATGGATCCATTTGAGGATACTAACCAGGTAGGCAATACCATCAGTTGCAAGTTTTAAGAATTCGGATGGGAAGCTGTCAGTGGAAAGAGAGCTAGGTTTTATTTTTTGTAATAGGCACCATATATAGTTGGTGGATACTGGTTGCAATGCAAAGGATTTGGGTTTTGGAGGTGAAGTTGGACTAGCTTGGAAAGAAGGTGTGGAATTTGTGGTGTGGGGTTTGTTGGGATTGTTAAGTAAGTTGTCTGTACTTTCTATAAAATGTATATTGAGCATTTCTGCTATTTCAGGTGACGTTTGTCTGTAATTGGAGCAGGATTTTGTTTTGATCCTGAGGTAATCAATGATGAAATGGTGGACCAGAATTTTTTTTTTAATTATTTTTGTGGTCCTATAATTGCTGAGTAAAATACCATTTCTTGTCAGCAGTTATAAGTTTCTTCGCTTGGTTATGCAGCTGCCTATAGTTTTGTATAGATAGTTCATTTTTTATTTTTCTGGGATTCTTTCCAGGCTTTGTCCCTGTCTAGCAGTAATTGTTTTGTGGTATTTGTAATCCATGGTGCATGGTTGATTTTGGTTAATTTTGTATGAAGCGGGGCTAGACTGTTGAGGGTATCTAAGAATAGCTTATTGAAATAGTTAACTGCTTCTTCTAGAGGTAGAGGTAGTATCTTCAGCATAGACCAATTTAGAGATTTTAGTATTTTAACAAAGAGTGCTTGACTAAAGTTTGATAAATTGCGGGAGGTTTTATAGTTATGGATTTTAGGTGAATGGGAGATTGTCCTGTGAGTGTATGCAGGTAGGTGGTCAATTAATGTGTCTGGTAGAGTTCCAGAGTTAGAGTATTTGTTAGCATCTGTGACTAGGTTCCAATCTAGAATGGAGTTTTAGTTATTACTTTTATGAATTCTAGTTGGGGTTCTGATAAGTTTTGTGAAACCTGATAGATTGTCATTCTGTTGAAAGTCCATGATTAGGTTCTGTCAAGTGACATTGATATAACCCATAATGATAGTTTCATTAGATATGTTTTGAGACATCCAGGACAGAATGTTTTCTAGTGTAGGTGAGTTTTGACCGGGGGGGGGGGGGATATATAGAGCTGTAATACAGAATTTTTCAGTTTTATTTAGTTTTAGGTTGACAATGAGGATTTCTGCGTTATTAAATATTGGGATGGGCTTAGTGTATGGTATGATAGTATATTTTGATGGGTAGATAAGGGCAACACCACCTGCTTTTTTATGGGTTCTGTCAGATCTTATCATGATATATCCTGGTGGAAGTAGTTCATTGTCCTAAATATGGTCTTTAACCAAGTTTCAGTGATAGCATATGTCGGGGTTGTTTTGGGTTATAACCATACATGAAGGTTTTTTATTTTACTACACATACTGCTTATGTTTAGTATAGCCAGAAAGAGTAAGTTGGAAGGGTATTTACTATGATTGTATAGGGCAGAGAGGGGTCCTGGGATTGGATGAATGTCCCCACATTGAGATAGGCTCGGTAGTTGGGAGAAATAGTGGATTGTAACTATAGATATTACTTTTGCTTTCATTTTTATGAAAGTTACATTTACAGTTTTGGAATAGTGTAGCATTTTGTATGGTGGAGGATATTTGAGTTTAATAGGCTGGCTAATACATCAGAGTAGGTATTAATATGCTTCTCAAAACTAGTGTTGGATGTTCTAGAATTTTTGAGGGTGTCAATATTTTGGGCACCTAGTAAAGTACTTTGATTTAGAATAAAGAGAGTTGCTAAAATGCATAGTATGCTAATCGAGAAGAGTAGGGGTACACCATTTTAAGAGGAAAATGTGGGAGTAGGAGGGTAATGAAATGTTAGGCTTGTATAGAGAGGGAGTGATAACACTATAAGGAGAGGGGTAGCTTAGCTATAGATATAAGTTTAATTGGCTGGTTTTGGGCAGGGTATATGATTGACTTGTGATTGGGTTGAGAGGTGGAGAGGGTGGAGTTACTGTTAGTATAAAGTGAGAGGCAGCTTAGCTATAGCTACAAGGTTAATTGGCTGGTTTTGTGTGGGGTATATGATTGATTTGTGTCTCAGTGTGATTGGGTTGAGAGGTGGAGAAGGAGGAGTTATGGTTAGTATAAATGTGATTGAAGAGGTGGTGGGTGGGAATGGAGTAGGGTAGAGGAACAGAGCAGGGCTGAACCTGAATCAAGAAATGTGGCAACAGAAAACAAGCTGTAAATCTGTAAGTAGTGGCTAGTTTATCAAGGGGTAAATGTAAGCAAGGAAACACAAGCAGTGTCCTGTAATAAAGTTTATAAGAGAAGGGATGTCAGGTAGAAGTCTCTGTTACTGACACAAATTGCACACATGGCATACAGTGATAAGTGGAGCTAACTACTGTTAGGGACAAAACAAGACAAAACTAGAGCAGAAAGAGCAGTAGATAAGTAAATGGAGTGGAAGAGCAGCTAAGTGGGGACAGTAAAACAATGGGTGAGGGTTTGGTGATGTGCTAGCAGCCTTACCCAAACAGTAGTAATGCAGGAGTATATTTACGAGGTTAACATACTTTAAATACTATTTTACTGAACCACAGAGTCTGTATTGGGGGCGGGGGGAATTGAAGCTTTGGCTATACTTTGGTAGAGCTTTTGTTCAGTTCAGTTGGATTGGCTGGGTTGAATGTCCTAAAAAAATGGGCAGAAAGAAGAGGAGGTTAGATGAGAAAGACTACCAGTAGTGTAAGCTATGTAGAGTTGTGGAGAGGGACAAGATGAGTGATGAGGTTGAGTGTATGAGTGTGGAAACAAAGTTTTAATGCATAGTGTTAGTGAGAGAACCTTCTATTGGTAAAAGGTAAAGAGGGCTTATGGTTTCACAGGATAGTTCGCAATTAGGAGGATAAATTTAGGTGATTAGAAGGTAGGGTAGGAAACAGTTAATTATGTAGAAGAACAGCAGTGAAAGTAAGGCTTTCAATATGATCAGTTAGAAATATACAGTAGAGCAGCAGCGAGAATAAAGCATTCAGTGTATACAGTTACAAGCATACAGTAGCAGCAGTACAAATAAAGAAGTCAGAAAAAATGTGCAGTAGAGCATCAGTGTAAATAAATATTCAAAATAATGATTATACCTAATATTCCAAACCAGTTTTCATATGTACAAAGTGGTTATATAGGTAAATTAACAACAGAAGCATGCTAAGACCTGAGTGAAGAATGTCTGTTAATACAGGCACAGGAAACTAGAAATGCAGGCCCTATTCTAAACTAACTTTCAGTAAGCCGATAGATAGCAACACTAGCAATCCAACAGAAGGTGAAAGCAGCTAAGTTGCAATGTGTAATTATTATACAGCTTACAAACAGGTATATGGCATGTATCACAGCCACCGCACTCCTATGGCATGCTGACCTGTGATATTCCTCTGTCCCTGATGCTATGGTATGCTGACCATTGGTATTTATCTGTCCCCTATGCTGTGGTATGCTGACTAGTGGTTTCTTCTGTCTGCGGTGCTTTGGTATGGTGACCAGTGATATTCATCTATCTCTGGTGCTGTGGTATGCTGACCCCAGTGCATTTGCCATTTCACTTCTGTGTCAGATGTTCTAATGTCTGATTCAGAAGTTATCAGAAGCACTGTTGCATTGTTTGTATTCACAAATCCCACATGATTATCTGCAGAGTGTGGTTCATATGCTACCAGTTTCTTTACACAAAAGCTGTCCACAAGCAGGTCATTTATTTATTTCCCATTTTTATTACATAGCTAAACACCTATACGCATTACATCTTTACTCACTAGTTGTATGATGTCATTTCAGGGAGGCATTAAATAATGTGTGAACAATGTCTCTATGTCTCATGGCACACAAATATTGACCATTCAGTAAATATTTGTAAATCAGTGTTTATTGACTACTTGTGGCAAGTTCACTTGTTTAGAAATTTATGTAATGAGATGTTTTATTAACCATTCATGTAATAGCTATCCATGTAAGCTGTGTCACATATTTATTTACCAGCAGGCCATTTGCCTTCTGCTGACCAAGCTGTTGCCATGCTCATTCACCAGCCGTTCACACAGTGATCATCTGCAGAGGTTGCAAAGTGTGTGTGTGTGTGTGGGGGGGGGGGTAAGAATTAGAAGATAATGGATATGAGGCTAAGGAATATAAGACCTGAGAGGCTCTGAACAGTGTGGTTTTCTTTGGTATAACTGGAAAGATGGATTGGTTAGGGATGCAGAAAAGCAGTTGTTCTTCTGGGACATGTAGAGCTTAGTTGAGAATAAACAGTACCCCAGTGAAAGTTGACACATTTGGTAGTCAATGCATTAAAATTGCATTGTATTCAGACAGGCATCTGACAGGATTGGTGTGAGCCAGTTTACAGAATTCAGTCATAAAAATCCTAAAATGTATGCTTTTGTAAAGGCAAAGTGATTTTAATCCCCTTGAGGGGCACAGCCGCCTTGCATCCCTTCATTCTTAGAATCAGCTCCATGGTTACTGCATTTTGAGAAGAATGAACAATCCTACTGACACTCCTCTCCCTACAACTCTGAGTTTCATTTTTTTTTTTGATGAGCTCACCCATTCAGTCATATCAGGTTTCACTAAATGACTAACTTCCTTATGGGCTTAGTGTTGTTGTAAGAGGCAGTTTTGGTAAAGACAGGAAGCACTGCTAATAGTGCTGTGTGTTATGTGGGTGGCAGATTGAGGGTAGCTGTGGTGTCCATGTTGCTAGCTTTTTTTTTCCAAGGTGTCCCATTTTGAAAAACAGTAAACCCCATTTGCAATAGCCACTAAGAAACTATGTGAATATCTACTTTTCTTATGCCTCCCCCCGACTCTTCCTCTGTCATTAACACTCATCTACCTCCACTATTCCTCTCAGTCATATTACTCATTTCCTTGTCTTTGATTTTCATCCTCAGTTCCTGTCCATTTTTATTTGCTTTTAAATTCTTCCTGTCTATTGTGTCCTCTTATTAGGCTACATTCCTACTCTGATTTCCCCTCTCTGTACTACTCAAACTCCCAGCTTTTGACTGAAAATGTACAACTCACCTACAGTATTTTTATCTGATTTCTGTTTTACTTATTTGATGAATTATTTGATCATTTGTATATGCCTGCTGTGTACTATCCCTATTGTCCGTGTCGCTGCTTTGTTGTAATTATCGGTCCTTTTGGACCGGTTCATATCTGAAAAGGTTCTTTGGATCAGTATACCTACCCATTTGACAAACGTGTACAATTAAATGAAGAGTGAAACCGCGTTTATACTAAACATATGAATATCAGAACCATTCATTATAAACTTTACTTGATGGTGTACAGTGAAATTATTGAAGCTTGATAGGAATTGGCAAGTTCTGAAGGCAGCTGCAGTCTGTTCAGGTAAATGTGTTATTACTTATAATTTTCTTGATGATGCAAGATAGTCTGTGTGGACTATAGCCCTGGTTGTTTTACTACTTTTCTGTATATTATAACATTACCAGGCTATTTCTGTCATTTACCATATTTTGTCTATAATGTTATATGCATATACATTTTCTCATATAGCGTTATTACTTTTAACCAGAGGAGATGGCTTCCATCATTCATAAATGCAAATTCATATGGTTCATTGTAGTCTGAGTTTTGCTTTCCTTTTGTATTTTATGGCACTGGATGCATATACTTTACTAAGTGAAGGTAAGAAACATTTAAACATACATCCTAGGGACCATGTATATCACCAGAGTATGTGCAAATAAAGTGCTTATACCATCACGTGCAGTTCACAGACAAGGGAAGTTGGTTAAATTGACAGCAGTCTTTATTGGTCAGATATTAGTGTTTGCTGTATGAAGTTTGTAAGTACAAGAACAATGTTTGGACAGTCAGAGATTGCTTTAGTTCCTGCTTGTTTCACAGTTTTAATAGCCTTTGACCTTTCAGAAAGCAGCTGGTTTATATAGATGGAATCAGGTTGTAAACTTTGTGGAGCATGACATGTAGCCAGATTTCGTAGAATAATCTTAGGAGGTCGTGGTGACATACAGCCTCAGCACACTGCACTGCATTCCTTAAGCAGAACACTGCGGCTCTGGCATAAATTATCCAACTTAAAGGTGCAAAAATCAGCTATAATTAAACTCAAAAGTTTTCTGTTGCAAGCATTGCAGTGCGACTGACATTTGGTGTGTAAACTTTGAGCAGGATCTGTTTAGGGGACCTCCCCTTGTAATTTTTAGTCACAAAAAAGACCTAAAAATGCAGAAGTAATGTGCTAACAGGTGTTGATGGAAATTCTGGTCACAAGAATAAAAAGAGAGTGAGCCAACTCATAGTTTCATACATTTCTCAATTCCTGTTTACCTGTTTTTCTTAAATATTTATTTTCTTTGATGAAATGTCTTTATTCATTCTAAGCTATGTGCCCATTGAAGGAAAGATCTTGACAGTAATTCCCTGATTATGGAGTTTTTGATTTGCCCGTAATAAAATGGGATGTTTAATCCCCCAGTTTGGTAGTCAGTGATTATCAGAAGAGTGAATGTGAAGATAATGGAGATGTAGCAGAAGTGCAGTTCAGTATATGATATGGAGAATGTTTTACATTTCTTATCCCATGAACTGCCTGGCTGTCATAATACTATGCCGTACAGGCCATAGTAAAATCTGCACCTTCTTGCCTTGTAGAAGCCTTCCAGACCTACATTTTCAGTTTGGTTACAGCTTTCTTGTTTGGCAGTCCCATTTATTTTTCCTGCTTATGGGACAGAAGCTTTTCCTTTGTTCAGATGTTGTTCTTTGGTCCAGGCTAATTTCTTATCCTGGGTCATTAGTTTCATGTTTAGCATGTGAGTGCGTACTGACTGGTACCCACTTGTGTTAGTTTAGATGTTACTGCACTCTGACCAAGCTGTCCCTAACAGTCTTTCTGGCCTTCTGACTCTCCATCATATAAGGTTATGTGACCTGAACAGACTAGCCACCCTGAAGTGTAGTTTTAGCACCTACGCAGTGGTGACACTATGTCCATGAGCGGTACCTCTTGTACAAGTTCCAGACTCAGGCAGTGGTCATCTTTGCAGTCCACTACAGTGTGTATTACAGAGGGCCTGGCGAGTGTAAACAAGGCCATTTGGTGAATCACGTTGTGTATTGCTTTGACTTGCACACATGTACTACATGCTGTGAGCGTACACTTATCTCCTCTGCTCTGTCGTACAGCTGTAGCAGTACTAGTGTACATGGTGCCTGTCAATTCAGCACCTTGTAGCTCAGACTCTGGTGTATCAGCACTCAATTTTTACATGAAGTTTCATAATAATAAAGCCACATGGTTCAACCCACCATGTGCTTTCTGTCACTGGGAGCACCAGCAGCATAGCTTTGTTACATTTTACAGTGTTATTGGTTCAGTAACAAAGAAACGTGTAGGCAGGACTAATAAAAACTGCTAACACCATGGATGAGTTTTAGCACTTTCATTCAATTTAATATTGCTTCATTAGAAATAGATGCTCAACCTTACAAACCCATTTAAATGCACACAATAAATTGGTCAACAATTACATAATAGAATCAATGAATGATTAAGAATCATAAAAGAAATATGAGTGTATTATCAAAATCAATATAAAAAATGTATGTGTATAAAAATCGAAAAATCAAAAATATCTGTCTTTTAGAAGACATTTAATATTCAATGTCCAGTTTAACCCTGGAACCTTTCTGCATTTAGAAATACTTGCCACCTAAGTTCTTTGATTTCTAAAGTAGTAGTAAAATATGTCACAAAGGGTGTTAGGTCCACAAAATTCAGGACAAAGAAAATTAATTTCTTAAAATCTTTACATTCATTTGCATGCTTGGCTAAAGCATTGTTAAAATCTTTTTTCTTATTTATTAATAGCCAAGTGATGCTCAGAAATTATTTTTTTAATTATTTTGGTTCATTAGTTGCATAGTCCTAGGTGGGGAACCCCACTGATTTACTGTGTCTGAAGCACTGTAAACCCAGGTGCTCCTCAAGCTGCATATTGTTCAGAGCAGCAGTGGCACAAATTTAAATGGGTATGCTTTTTCCTTCTATCTAGATTTAGTTTCCAGTTTCTCCCATCATACACATAAAGCAGTGTGTTTAATGCTAGCTGTTTTGCTTTGGATATTAAGGGCTTTCAGTTATAACCTCCATAAAGTTCATGTTATTCTGTTTGCTTGCTATTGCACCTTGGTGAATCTTTTAATGAATCAAATTACGGGTCTGCAAAAATATGCTGTTGTAATGTATGCCCATCTTTTATGTCTGATAAAAAAAATCATAATGGAAGAGAAAATGCATATTTGCTTACTTGTATGTAGAACTGATTTAACTCTACAAGGAATTACGGCTCTGGTAAAATTGTCAAGGGTTTGGGTCTGTGATAATATGAGAACCCGTCTAATGCAGTGAAGGCCACTACCATAATGACTTTAATTGGGTTAGGACCAGGATCATGAAAGCAGATTTAACCGCTTTTGCGAGCAGTCTAAAAAATGTTCTCACAACAAAACCGGTATTTTACTGATACAGAGATAAGGACCACAGACTTGTCTGAGAGCAGTGCAAAGGTATCTCCTTTGCAAACAAACAACATCAGAAAAAAATCATTCAAATCATAAGAAATAAATAGCAAAAAGTGCAAAGCCATCAGTAAACTGAAGATTAAGCAAACAAGAACAATTACCAACAACAGCCAAAAGTCGCTCAGTTGAGGTAAACAGTAGTAGCAAAGAAAAAAATCTCTAAGCAACCACCACAGCTGTAAGCATACAAAGTTTTTTACATAAAAACTGGATAAGCGTATTCACACAGTGCGTGCTTCATCAGATCCAAAACACAACTCAAATAATTCATGGTTTTACAACTAATATCAACAGATAAGAGGGGAGGTGATCATAATAATAGGGTAGAACTTGCTGAGACTAAGTGGATAATAAGAACACAGGCAGATAAACCACCAGGGATTAATGGTTCTGTGCCTTTAAAACCAGTGTTAAGGAAACATAGCTCTCATCAGTAATTGATGGAAGGTTTTTATTGGTCCGTTTTAATTGGTTTTAGGATATTTAAACTTTTTATGTTTTTATGTAATAAACTTTGTATGCTTACAGCTGTGGTGGTCGCTTGAAGATTTTTTCTTTGTAAACTGAAGATGCCGAATATGAAACTCCATGGTCTGTGAAAAGAGAATACTGAAGTGGTTACAGGGATGCAAGAGTAAGGCCTGGACATCATCAAATTTGCAAATACTGCTAAGAAATAAGAAAGACAACTCTCTATGTAAGGGAGGTATTTAATGAAGCTATTGAGCCACCAAGAAGGGGTGAAATTCATGAGGATTAAGCAGGGGGGTGGAAAGAAGTAACCAACAAAAAGCAGGAATATTTGCAGGCAGACTAGCAAGTGGCACCTAAAATGGAGCTCTGATATGGATGAATATAAAGATGTTTACTGAAAGGCCTTGCTCTCCAAAGAGCACTCTAAGGGGTTGTTGCATTTTGTGTTGGAAGTACTTTATTTGAGAGTGCAGCTTCTGAAATTGTTTTTAATTTGCTGCATTAGGAATGATGTCACAGATTACAGTATAAAGTACAGTAACTACTCCTGCTGTAAAAAGAAGTGCAAGAATTATTTTCTTGGGTGGTGGTGCACATTTTCACCATTCTTTGTAGTCCTCTGACCAGGAAAGAAGAAAAGGATAGGACAACAATAAAAATAACTCTTAGATTGGTAGAACACAGGGTACTTTCATATCTGAAGGCCTTGAAAATCCCTGTTTTCCTTAAAACTTCTTTTTGAAAGGGGGACAAGCCCCCACACCCCTGAACTTGTATATGCAAACTACAAGATCACCATATGTCTTAGAAAAGGGAATATTCTGAGAAATGGCATCTTGGACTTGGTATTTACAAGTCTGATCTTTCTGCCATGCAGTCTCTGCATTTCTGGACTCACTCTAGTGGGTCCCAGCATTTCAAATGGTTACCATCATAACTTTAGTTGGAAGGAGAAATAGAACGATGGAGGGGGATCAAGATGAGCACAGCAGCTCATAAACTTAATTAATAGAACAATTACTTCTCAAGAAAAGTGGCAGAATGATTTTGAGAAAAGGCTGATGTGCATTTAAAACCCTTTTGAAAATAATGTGGTCATGAATTAGATCAAATAAAACTGGAGACAGAAAAAGAGAATAATATAAAGCCTAGACTGAGGAGGAAAAAAAAAAGGCACAAAACATCATTGTTAAGAAAAGGAGAAACTTCTGTGGTTTGTATTAAGGAGTGGGAGAAAAAATAAGGGATATTAAAGAGAAGGTGCTTTGGTAGAAAGTCTTAATGAAAAGGTAGAAATTTTGAATGGCTACTTTTGCTCAAGTTTCACAAAAGTTGGAGAAGAGGAGTTAATTCTAAAAGCAGAAATAGTGTGGATACAGGAAATTGTTCTGATTCCTTTAGCTTTTGTAAAGGAGGTATTGTGAAAAAAAACTTGAAATGCTTGAGGTATGTAAAATGTGATTTGCCTCAAAGTTTTAAAATAATGCTGAGTGCAATTAGTGAAACCACTTGTTTTATATATATATATATATATATATATATATATATATATATATATAGTGAGGATGTGAGAGTTTTAGGAGAGGTATTTACATGTTAAAATCTGAGCAGTCTAGATGTTAGTTGCTCTTCGTATACTGTGTTTTGGTAACTGTACTTAGTATTGATGAGTTGAGATATAGGCATAAATCCATTTAAAAATGAAGTAAAGATGGGTAGTGCTTGTCAGCTGTACAAGGGTCAAATCTCATTCCATTTCAAGTGTGGGAGTAAGGTAGCGGTAATAAACTGCAGAGCAATTAACCCAACTAATGCATTTGAAATTGATATTATCTGTCCTGAAAGAAAGGCTTGTTTAGTACCTAGAAGCCAAGTGGACCCAAGGCAAAACAGCTTGCACTGGACAATGCTAACCTAGAAGCTGCTGTTTGCAAACTGCTGCCTTTTACTTGCAAAAAGAATTGGACTGAAAACCAGCACAGGACCTCTTTGCTAGTCTACTGAAGTGTCACTTCTCTTCTCTCTTTTACAGTCCTGAGGTTGCAAGTAAGGCCTTTGCTACATGCACACTCTTGTTTTCCAGCTTCCTGCCTTTAATCTTCAGGAAACAGTTGTTCAGATCTTTTAAAACATAAAGATTTATTTCTTGAATATGGTAGAGCGTATTTTTGAGGTTGGTAACTTGTTTACCTAAGGATTAATATCTATTAATATCTATTTTGTGCTTTTTTTTAAAGATTTTGTTAGATTTTCTTAATTTTGTAGTTACATTCAGATTTGGAAAATGGAACAAATATGAATTTAACAAAAAAGTGAAGAGATGAAGGGAGCATGTATCTGTAGGAAGCTGATTTTTTTTCTTCCTTTTGATGGGGTGTGTTCTGGCTGGCTATACTATAGATGAAGAGTTTTATTTCTTTACTCTTCTACTGAGAGCTGGGGTGTGGATTTGCTGGCTGTACTGTATAAGTCAATCAGATTTCTAAAGTAATTGCTTTTACAACCTACTGCAGTCTGGCTCAGTGTAATTCTATGTACTGATCATCATTTTGTTTTCTGTTATTCCAATCTGCTTCATATACTCTTCAGTATACTATTGCATTGTCTTCTTTTTTATTTTAATTAATCTGTGGCTAAAAATGCTAGTGACTTTCTATCCATTCTACTTATCAGTAGAATAAATATAATCATCCCAAAACATGCAGTTGCCTTTAGTTGTGCTTGTGGGGTGAGTGAGTGAGTGAGTGAGTGAGTGAGTGTGCAAGTTTGTGGTTATCAGAAAATGAATACATGAATTAAATTTTCAACCTACTGCTCTGTGGTAGCAGACACTATATGTACATTACTTCTTTTCTAAACTGTGCCACGAGTATGATATGTCATGCCTGACTTTTATAATCCTTCCCTCCAGAATGGTTTGGTTTAGCAGCGGGCACAGATCAGATGTACACATCGTCTCATATGGCTCAACCTGCCAGCAGCAGAGTCATTTTAGCTGCTAATTAAAACATCCAGTGCACTCTGAATTAGTCCTAGCTGCAGCTCATTTCTCAAAACACAGTCACTGTTCCAAAGTCATTCTTCTACACACATCTACATACACACAAACACGCACATACTCTTTATTTATTTATTTAACATTTGTTGACCGGGAAAGTCTGACTAGGTTCCACAGAGCTTGTTTTCAGCGGAGGCCCGGGGAGAAATGCTCCAGATGCATGTCTTTTGGATTGTTGACTTCACCACTCTGATAAATGATGGACCCTTTAACTTCACTGTGTCCACTCAAATGATGCTTTCACACCCTCATTTGCTGTTGCTAGCATTGCATCTCTTCTGTCTGCTGTTGGCTGCTGACAAAAGGCCAACTTTCCAAGAATATAGCATTATATGGCTGTTGACAAAAGGCCACCTATCCAGCATATAGCATTATAACAATCCATCAGCAAAGGGTGGTCCTTCTGAGCTATGCATTATCATTTTTCTGCACACTAATATTGTATTTCCACTGCTGTTTTGATTTGTTTATTTTGCGGATCATAGCTGAAAAAGAGACCCAAGGTTCAGTCTACCTACATTAAATAAAATAAATAAAAAATTTAAATATCTATAACGTGCAAAAACCACAAAAAGGATGGTAGTGAATTAAAGACTAAAAAACAATCAACAGTTCACTCAGAGCAGCCAATGAAGAGCCTGAGTCAGTCGAAGATATTTATTGAAAGAAACTGCTGCGTGACAAATAGATGCTGCACAAGAATTAACACTGCTTATATCACTAGGCGTTTTCGTAAAAACGTCATCAGATAACAGTCCAGGTCACATTACATCATTTAAATAGTATGCCTTAATTAAAAAACTTAATGCCATTGGACAAACCAAAATACGTATACACACTTATAAGATTAATTGTAAGAACCATACAATGTTACTACAAATACCATATAAAGATTATATAATATAAAAATATACATTAACTAATCTTTAATATATTATGCTGCAATTAAAATATTAAAAATAAATATAAAACCACATATAAAACCATGATCGTAAATACGTTTCATCCCTATTATTCCACAAATGAAGCCTGCCCTCTACAGGTGTAATACATTATTACATTCAAGAAATTTTTATTATAATTTTATAATTTGGCAGATCTAAGTTTCAAAACAGGTAAGATGGATAACATGCCGTTAAGACCTGAGTATCGAGTAGCTTCCAATATTATTTGCCAATAAAGCTCTTGGTACTCCAATTTTGCTTCCCACATACCCCCTCTAATTTCTTTAGGAACCATCTCCAAGGCAAAAAAAGAATAACATGCTTGTGTACATGTCAATTTATGGCGAAATAATGCGTTCTTGGTATTAGCCCGACCCATTTCATACAAGTGTTCATAAATTCGGGTCCTTAATTTTCGTTCTGTTTTCCCAATGTAAAAGGAACTACATATTTTACACATAGCTAAATAGACAAGACCACTGCTGTTGCAGTTAGCATATATCCTACTCTTAATGTGTCTATTTCTACTGGGAATCTCTAACGAAGTGGTGTTATAAATGTAACTACACTGGGAGCATGCACCACATTTAAATGTACCGGTTCTATTATGATGGCTGTGTTCCCCCTGTACTCCACCATGTTTGAAAAAATTACTAAAATTCATTTCTCTTCTGTAAATAAACTGTAGTTGTCCCGTTTATCTGGGTTCTATATCAGTAATTTCTCTGAATTTGTCCCATTCTCTATTAACTACCTTTCTGATGACATTTGAGTCCCCATTGTAGTCCAAAATGTATGCATCCTTCTTATCCTGACCAAAAACAGATGAGATTGTGGTCGAGGTTGAACCCAGGTCGTTGCCCAAAATGGGTGCAAACCTGCCTGACCTACCTTCATTCACTTCCTTAGTAACTTGTTGAATCAAGTTCAATGGGTAACCTCTATTCTGGAACATTTCACTTACTGTGTTACACTCAGTGATAAAATCCTCATCCTTAGAGGTCATCCGACTAACCCTGACCATTTGTCCTTTAACAAGATTTTTCTTCTGAAAAAAAGGATGACCACTAGTTTGTAAAGTGGAGATATGAGTTAGAAAAGGTTTTCTTCCTAAAGATTTTGGAACAAAACCTACCATTATCTTTCATAATACAAATGTCCAAAAATTGGAGAATATCATGATCCATCTGATAAGTAAAATCCAGAAATTCTGTTGTACCTTTTAAATAGTTGAGAAATTCATGGAACTTTTCCTCACTGTCTGTCCAAAGAATACAAATATCATCCAGGTAGCGTTTATACAAGGACCAACATCCAACAAAATTACTTTGAGAACAAATTTGTGTTCCCACCAGGAAAGAACCATATTGGCATAAATGGGGGCACAACTGGCCCCCATTGCTACACCTTTAATCTGTTTATAAAACTCTCCCTCGAAATACATAAAGTTGTTATTTAAAACAATTTCCATGAACAGAAGTATGTTGTTGAAATCGTTATGTGAAAAATGACCAAATGTTAATATATATTCTTCCAGCCATTGTAACCCTGTCTCATGGGGTATACTACCAAATAAATCAACTGCATCCAATGTGATGAAAATCAAATTTTCACTATATAAATTCTCCTTTAACTGTCTGAGAAAATCCCATGAATCCTGTAAAACAGTCGGTCCTGTAACTGCCAAGCTTTAAAGCTTGCTATCTAAGTACTTGGAAATAGGGGCTGTAATGGCACCTTCAGAAGAGACTACTAATCTCAATGGTGGATCAGTAGTACATTTATGTACTTTCCGAATACTGAACACAGAGGGAACCCTGGGGTGATTGTTGTATAGAAATTTGTACATTTCCAGAGTGATAGAACCTTCCAACAATAAATCATCTAACATCAGATGTATCCTAGAATTGGCAATATTTACTTCGTTAATCGAGGCAAGAATATATTTACACGAATTATTGAGTTCATTCTTCATTTTGGACTCATAAATAATACTATCCATCAACACCGTACCTCCCCCTTTATCGAGTTGCATAATTCTAATGGTGCGATCTGTTTTTAACATGTCCAAATAGTATTTTTCCCTTTCCGAAAGATTTGTAAATATTCTGTGATTTTGGACTTCCTTCCTGATTTCCCTCTCCATAATATTTTCTAAATTTTTCAATTGTGGATACAATGGAGGGTTGAAAGTACCTTTTCTCCTAAGAGTGGAATCCGCATTCAAACCCTGTCCTTTATTACCAAAATAAATAACCAAATTCTTTTTCCTAATGAACATCTTCAAATCCACTATGGCCTTAGCCAAATTAACCTTCCTTAGTGGAATAAATTTAAAACCTTTAGAAAATAAGTTGAAATGCTCAACATCGATGTCAAGAGCACTATAATTAAAAATATTATAGCCTTGGAATGTATACACGTTATTCAACACCGAGATAGTGTCAAACTGGGGATCATTTAATAACGTATGCTTCTTCCCTGCTTGTACTGGTAATTGTTGTAGTTGTAATGAGTTTGTTGCTTGTTCCGTAACCTGTTGGACCTCCTTGGCAAAGGGGGGTAGGGCTGTTCCAAAGGGATATCACTGGGGGTGTGTGGCTGGCCAAAATTGTTATCTTCAGGTCTATAGCTGTTAATAGGTAAATCATAATGAAAACTTCCGCCATCCTGTTCCACAAATTTTACAAAAGGCTTAGGTTTTGGATATGCTATACCCTTATTATACTCATTCAAGTCTCTTTGTAATTTGCCCTGTTTTCTGTACATATTATTAATACATTTCTTGTCTATTTGTGAAAAAATATCATGGTATTTAACTTTTTCATTTTCTACAGTGAATAATAAATCATTGAGAATACATTGGTTAACTTTTTCCATTTCTTTCAACAAAAACACTTTTTCTTTCTCATTCCTTGTAGCTTTTACTATTTCCAAACCACAATTATCAAATATATTCAAAAGGTTGGAATAAAATTCAGAACCTTCTTGTACCCTGTTCGGGTATTTGCAGACTCTTAAGCCTTTAGGTACAATTTTCTGTGTCAAACATTCATTCAAATAAACATTGTCACATTCTAAACTTTTATATTTGTCCATTAAAAAGTATAACCTATCCAAATTCTCCTGATAAGTTAAAGTTCTATTCACTGAATGAACATGGTCCAGTTGGTTAGATAACTCATCATTTTTAGTAATAATATAAGGTTAATGCCTGCATTAAAACCATTATTAGAAGAGTCACCTTTATCGGCGTTATAATTAGCGCCAAAATCAGTCGCCACAATTGCCGGTCTCGGTTGTTCCGATGGTCTTTCTGCACTCTTATTAAAAATGTTGGGTAAGCCAATAGAATCATTCCCAATGGGTGTATTTGGAACCAACAAACTCTGTGAAGACCCAGGAACCATCGGCGCCATCGAATATCCTCTTCTCAACATTTCCTGGTTGCCAGGAACACATGACATGATAGCAGCAATGGATTGGCAAGCTGGTGTGAGCAGTTCCAACAGCTGTGAAAGCTGTCCGATCATTTTTCGGAGCTCACCCCTTCCACTTCCTATCGTATCATCCTCAAACTGGACTCCTGGTTGCTCCGCCATCACATAAAAACCAAAAAACCACGAAAAGGATGGTAGTGAATTAAAGACTAAAAAACAATCAACAGTTCACTCAGAGCAGCCAATGAAGAGCCCGAGTCAATTGAAGATATTTATTGAAAGAAACTGCTGCGTGACAAATAGATGCTGCACAAGAATTAACGCTGCTTATATAACTAGGCGTTTTCGTAAAAACGTCATCAGATAACAGTCCAGGTCACATTACATCATTTAAATAGTATGCCTTAATTAAAAAGCTTAATGCCATTGGACAACCCAAAATACGTATACACATTTATAAGATTGATTGTAAGAACCATACAATGTTACTACAAATACCATATAAAGATTATATAATATAAAAATATACATTAACTAATCTTTAATATATTATGTTGCAATTAAAATATTAAAAACAAATATAAAACCACATATAAAACCATGATCGTAAATACGTTTCATCCCTATTATTCCACAAATGAAGGCTGCCCTCTACAGGTGTAATACATTATTACATTCAAGAAATTTTTATTATAATTTTATAATGGGACAACTACAGTTTATATACAGAAGAGATATGAATTTTAAGAATTTTTTCGAACATGGTGGAGTACAGGGGGAACACAGCCATCATACTAGAACCGGTACATTTAAATGTGGTGCATGCTCCCAGTGTAGTTACATTTATAACACCACTTCGTTAGAGATTCCCAGTAGAAGTAGACACATTAAGAGTGGGATATATGCTAACTGCAACAGCAGTGGTCTTGTCTATTTAGCTATGTGTAAAATATGTAGTTTCTTTTATAGTGGGAAAACAGAACGAAAATTAAGGACCCGAATTTATGAACACTTGTATGAAATGGGTAGGGCTAATACCAAGAACGCATTATTTCGCCATAAATTGACATGTACACAAGCATGTTATTCTTTTTTTGTCTTGGAGACGGTTCCTAAAGAAATTAGAGGGGGTATGTGGGAAGCAAAATTGGAGTACCGAGAGCTTTATTGGCAAATAATATTGGAAGCTACTCGATACCCAGGTCTTAACGACATGTTATCCATCTTACCTGTTTTGAAACTTAGATCTGCCAAATTATAAAATTATAATAAAAATTTCTTGAATGTAATAATCATGGCCACCATTATTTTACGCTCATGAAGCAGCACTTTTGCTGTTTAGCGAGTGTAAAAGAAAAAAAAAATGAAAGCGCGCATGTGTGTGTGTGTGTGTGTGTGTGTGTGTGTGTGTGTGTGTGTGTGTGTGTGTGTGTGTGTGTGTGTGCATGAAAGCAGAAAAGTCCATGTGTTTGTAAGAGTGAGATTGCTCGAATGATTCCATGCCAACAGCAGCAGTTAAGAGGTTTGTGTAACTCTGAACCTCTTAGCACAAGAAATCTGGACAAAGCCTGACATAATGGGAGGGCAAATGCTCAGAAATAGGGACACATTTTAAATATTACTCTTACAAGCTTAGAAAGTTGCTGGAATAACGTGATTTGTGTTAGCATGCATTTTTTGAAGGATACGAAGTCTGAAACTCGAATACATGTCATTATTTAGTGACTTTAATCTTTAGATTATCCCAATGATTTACCAATGAACATGCATATTTTGGTCTGTTCCTCATAAAAAAAGAGGCAAAAATCTGTACAGTTGAGAGGTATGCCTTAGATCAAGGTATCTGGATAAGCTTAAAATAAATGGGGAACAAAGGCTCAAAATATTTTACATATTTTAAATTATTTGTGTTAGCATGTATTTTCTGAAGCAGAGGTGTGTGTGTGTGTGTGTGTGTGTGTGTGTGTGTGTGTGTGTGTGTGTGTGTGTGTGTGTGTGTGAGAGAGATCAACCACTGGCAGCAGAAGTAAAGAGGTCTGCATACCTCTGGACCTTTCAGCTGTAGAAATCTGGAGAAAGCCAAAAATAAAGGGGGTACAAATCCTCAAAAATAAGAGCACATTTTAATTATTGCTGTTATTAAATTGCAAACTTGCTTAATTAAAAGGATTTGTGTTAGCATGAATTTTCTGAAGGAAATAAAGTCTGAAACTCAAATGTATGTCATTATTTAATAATGTCTATCTCCAGTGACTGGCAACAAAACAAACATTTTAGGAGTAAGGGACCAAAACATAAAGTACCTACCTGAATATTTTTTTAAAGCGTTATATTTTGTATGTAATATGCTTCCTCTGACACCATTAACATATACTACAGCAAGTTTGGAATCTTAGGCGGAGGAACTATTTTACATAAAAAATATATAAAAAAAATAATATAGTAATAAAAATAAATAAGGAAAACACAATTTACAGACAACCCATCCTCTAAGCACAATAATGCCCTCCAGGGTGTGTGTTATTGTGGAAATAACTCCCTTCCTACAGCGTCGGGCCTCAGAACACCCCTTGATGGGCATTATTTTCACAGTAACGCACACCCTGTTGGGCATTATTGCTTCCTTATGTAATGGCTGAACGCTTGTTGATACTTGTCCTGTCTGTGATTCCAGTTACAGTGTATATTTTGTCAGGTTGAATATGAAGTTCTTTCATGGTCATTAAGGATCCATAAGACCTGTATATTGATGTTCTGATGGTATTCCAGTTGACTCCTTTGCTGAAAGAAAAATATTTCAGTTTTGCACAGAATTTGGTTCTTTTTATTATTTATCCCAGTATGCTGTTTAGAATTACCTCTGAGACTTCATCCGGGAATAGCCATGTTGGAGGCCGCACTGTACATCAGAGTGATGAAAGTGAGAGCAGTTCTGTATGCTCTTTGTAAGTTCCATTTGTCCCTAGGATATCTGTTATTCCACATGGTCACTTGCATCATCCATTACATCACCAGCACACTAGCAAACTGTCTTAGACCACAGAGATACTGGGAAAGATTGAAACTCTAGAACTCTATTTTTATAGAGTATGCATCAAACCAGTGTGCCATACAAGTCTCTTATCTTATTAAAAGAAAACTCCACCCTTTCCTTCAGTTTAACTCCGTCCTTAATCTTCTTTTCTGCCTACAGAATAGTTCCAGTATTGTGTATGGTACCAGAAGCCTGGTTATACTTTTTAACATAACATTCTGGGGAAAGTATTGAAAGGTTGTGCAGACCAACTCAGCATAGTCCGGATGGGCATCTTCAATACCTCGCTTGTCCAGGAAAAAGTACCAGCATGCTTCAAAGTTACCAAAATAATCCCTCTGCACAAAAATGCCAACCCCACCTGCCTAAATGATTACAGGTTGGTGGCCATTACATCAAATGTAATATTTATTTTATTTATATAACATTTGTTTACTGGAAAGGTCCGACTTGGAACAAAGCCAATTTTCAGCAGAAGCCCGGGGAGAAACACTCCAGACACATGTCTGTGTAATGTGGGAGGAAACCGGAGTACCTGGAGGAAACCCACACAAACACAGGGAGGACATGCAGACTCCGCACAGAAGGCACTCCAGCCGAGAATTGAACTGGAGAACCTCTTGCTGTAAGGCAACAATGCTACTGCTGCACCACTGCGCCATTGAAATGCTTCAAAAGACTGTTTAAAAGGCAATTTGATTGCAGTACTACCACCATCTTTCGACCCGCTGCAGTTTGCCTACAGGGCAAACAGATCAACTGCTGATGCCATTTTGGTGGTAGTTCATCTCACATTGGAGCATCTTAAAGAGAAGAACTACTATGCCAGGCTGTTGTTCATAGATTTCAGCTCTGCATTCAGTACGGTGATTCCAGTGTAACTTATAGAAAAGCTAATCAACCTTGGCATAAATAAAGGGCTGTGCAGCTGGATCCTCAATTTTCTGACTGGAAGACCACAAAGGACCTGAGTTGGTAACAACACTTCAGGGAGTATTACAATCAACACCGGAGTCCCCCAGGGTTATGTGCTTAGTCCTCTACTGTTCACAGTCCTTACCCATGACTGATCTCTGAAAGCTAGCAACAACCACATCATCAGATTTGCAGATGAAATCACAGTGGTGGGACTCATAAGTGGTGATGACGAGAGTGGGTATAGGAATGAGGTCAACTCTTTGACTGAATGGTGCAATAACAACAATTTGAACCTGAACATCAGTAAAACAAAAGAAATTATTATTGACTTCAGAAGGAGCTCTGGCATGCACCTGCCCCTCAAGACCAATTGTGAAGAGAGTCCAAACTACAAAGTTCCTGGGGGTACATATATCGGATGATCTTTCTTGGAGTACAAACACAGGCCAGGTAATTAAAAAAGGCCACCAGTCACTACACTTCCTAAGAAGGCTGAGAAAAGCAAAGCTGTCTATGAATGTCCTAAATACCTTCTACAGAGGAGCCATTGAGAGCATTATCACCAACAACTGCACTGTATGGTTCTGTAACGGCACAATGGCTGAAAGGAAGAAGCTGCAAAGAATAATAAGAACAGCAGAAAGGATCGTGAGCACTAGTCTTCCTACCTTACAGGAGGTCATTGAAATGAGATGTAAAAAGAGGTCCTGCAAAATACTGTGTGACATTTCTCATCCAGCGTGTGGTTGGTTCACTAAACTTGCATCTTGGTAGAAGGTTACGGAGTATCCACTGCAGGACCTCCGGATTCATGAACAGTTTTTATCCAACTGCAGTAAGACTCATTAATGCAGACATAAATCTGGATGTATCAAAACTGTAATTGATTGTTACACTCTTATTCTTTTTCTTTTTTTTTCCTTGCAGTAATTCTATTTATTTATTGCATACTAAAATTAATATATTCTCATTCAAGTGTAATTCCATTCACCTCTTTATGTGCAATATCACCCAATCTCACCTCTGTGTATAGTGTACTTTTCTTTTCATGTGTTAATCATCTAGTTGTCAGTGTTGTCCAGTGTATATAAATAGTGTACAAGCATGTGCGTCAGCTACCTAAATATTTCCTTTTGTACTATAGTTAGTTTATTCTTTAATACCTGTCACATTTGTCTTTGTGTTTGCTTTCTCCTGTAAAAGAGCTGACACCTGACATTTCGTTTAGGTAGCACTTGTGTTTTTTAAATGACAATAAAGTTTCTTTGAATCCTTGCCTTGGAGTGAAAGGAAGGGAAGGCCTGCCTACTTTTTTAAACTTAACTTCTCGCATACTTTGCAGAGTAATTCATCTCCATCTGCATTTCTATTCTATTCTATTCTATTAGATTAGTCAGGGGGTTAAAGGCAATTGTCACCTCTTCTGACAAATTTACATAAGCAGCATCTCAGTATTGAAATGCTAAGCTTTAAACGTTGGTTATTCATAGTAGTTTATATGTTAAGATTACTTAAATAGTCTTTCTAAGCTGCAACAATTCTGAATAACTAAAGTAATGAAAGAAACCACAGCACTGAGAACAAACTAGTACAACTGTAAGTTTTAATAACTTCTCCTTACTTTAAAACAGTAAAACAAAAAAATTAACAACTTCAGATAAAATATGCTTCCAAAACTGAACATGTAAATACACATTAAAAATAAATCATCGGTCACTACAGTCACCACAAAGCTTTTCTAATTGAGTGAACCAAAAACTTTTGACCAATAACGCACCTTTAAGTACTTTTACATACTCGATAACATTGTAAACTTGTTATTATCATAGACGCTAACATTCTTAAATCACGAACACTTCCTACCTTCCCTAATTGGTTGAAGCAAAATACTTTCATCTGCCAATGAAAGTATAAAACTATTGAATATGTAAAACGACATTTTAAGCAAATTATTGAGTGAAAGTATTTTGAAGGCGTGTTTTATCTGAAGAAGTTCATTATTTTAATGAACGAAAGCACTTATGTTATTATTTTTTACATTTTATTATTTTAAAGTAAGGAAAAGTTATTAAAAGTTACACTTGTTGTACCAGTTTATTCTCAGTGCCGTGGTTTCTTTCATTACCTAAGATTACTTAAATGTAGTAGCAAAGATTTCTGTGACATTTAGAGAAAAGTCAGAAAATAATTTTTCCTGTAAAGTTTCAACTCATTTAAAATTTTCAAACCCCCCCCTCCCACCCCCTCCATGACACAGGACAGAACTGCAGAAAGAGAGAGACAGGTGGCAACCCTATCAACTAGGTGTACTGATTGTTTGTTTGTGTCTTTCGGCTTTTCCCGGTTAGGGGTCGCCACAGCGGAACTCTGGTCCGCTAATGATTGGCAGTAGATTTTTACGTGCTGGCTTGCCGGGCCTAATGCACAACCTTCAACGAAGGAACGCCCATTCACGCATGTCGACACACAGAAGACACTTAAACTGAGAATCGAATGGGCAACGTCTAACTGTGAGGTAACAACTCCACCGCAGCACCACCACAACAGTTAACTAGGTGTACTGATACTGTTCATATGTTCATAAAAAGGTCTTTTATGCTTTTTTGTCAAATCCTTCCAGAGGGGGATTTATATCTGGTACATAGATCCATGGTAAGAGATTTCCACTGACTTTGAGTCAGTCCTTACAGTGACAGTGTGTGTGAGCATTTTCTAGTCCACAAAGGAAATGTGACCGTTGATTACAATCATAATATACAGCTGAATTTTTAACATATGTTTACTATGTGCTCTTGCATTAAAAACATTAAGAAAAAGAATTCAGAAGTACTTAACTGTGTTTAAATGCACATGTAGTAGTAGTAGTAATAGTAGTGTGTGTGTGTGTATGTATGTATGTATGTGTGTATATATATATATATATATATATATATATATATATATATATATACACACACACACACATATACAGAGTACATGTGTGTAGCACACATCTTCTATTTACAAAAATATGAGTGTGTGTGTGTGTGTGTGTATGCATATAACAGAGATGTAGATTGTATGCCACGTCCTTTAAATAAAAACAAATCAAAATGGAAATTGTGTAACTGTATTTGTCTATACATAAACACACACACACACACACACACACACACACACACACACACACACACACGTGTGTGTGTGTGAGTGTGTGTAAAAGTGTTGTATAACACTAAATATGGGCTGCAATACAGTGTGAATACATCTAGAGAGAAGTATGCAATAGTTATTTTGTAAGTAGTCACACATGCACTGGCATATGGATGTGTGTTTGTGTGTGTGTACATATATATATATATATATGTATATATATGTATATATTTATATATATATATATATATATATATATATATATATGCATACGTATACATATGTATAAATGTATATACACATAGATGGCATGTGCATGCATGTGCGTATTATTTGTCATCATCCTAATATACCTCCTTTCTCCTACTTTCTACGTGTCCAAATCTTTTTCACCGTACTAGTTATTAAACTCAACTGCAGTTGTTGTTCCATTCCAAAATTTGTAGGTTTATTATGTTTTCATACTATCTTAGGACAACATAAGTGATTCAAATATAATTATCTCCCTTTCTGCAATATGGGTGCATACCATTCATTATTTATAATAAACTTAACACAGTAGTGTTAAGCATTATTAATGTATACATTCTAGTAAATGTTGCTTAATGTTTTGCTTATTCACTGTCACATATTGGTTGTGTGTTGCACATGCAATTTTTATCAATCTCTTTTCAGTATTTTTTTCTTTGTATTGCTAAGTGCATTTATTAATTGTTATTATCTTTGCCAAAGTAGCCCAAGTCATGGCTGAAAAGGGTCCTGGGCCCAGTTCACTTTCCTGGTTACCAAAGTGTAAATAAATATGAAATAGAAAATAGGGGGGTGAACATGACAGCAATAATTAAAGAACTAGTAAAGCACATTTTAATTCTGCATCATTCATGAGAAAGAAAAAAAATTCCCACTGAAGGCACTGGAAAGTAGCAGAGAGACTTACTTTAGAGTACTTGTCACCTATACATATACAGCAAGGATCATTTACTGCAGAGCAAGTTTTCACACCTCAGCATCAGAGCATCTGGGAAGGTCTGTCAGTTTTTTTAAAACTACAAAATAATCCCTTTACAAAAGCCTGCTATTTGCCTACTTTCTTTTGCTGGAAGTAGCTAACCACTATTTATAGCATAGAACAAGCTCTGACAGACACAGAAATGAGGCTTAGGGAAGCATAGAAGTAGCTCTGTTACAGAATATGTGTTAGAGGACAGTGCTTCACAGTCCTGCCATTCTATCTTAATGGCATAAGAAAACACCACCACTTATGCTTAGCATGACTTATATAAAGAGGACTTGAAATATATTCTGGGAAGAAGGAATGAAAGCAAGAAAACAACATCACATTACTAAGGTTGGCCCCATCATCTGCCATTTTGTAGGAATCACAGTAACATTTTAAAAGAAGCACTTGGAGTAATGTTTAAGTATTAAAATAGCTCAGAAAACAGACACAATGAAAAAAAATGGGTTTTTTTTGGGAGTTCTAAGGTGGAGTTTTCCTTTAAATGTTCATCTGTGGCTCACAATAAATGAGTTATTTATAGTTGCTTACTTTAATCACTTTCTAACTTTGTGCTTGACTGAATTACTGAGGCATATCTAGTATCTTTGCTTTCAAGGAAGGGGAGCAGTTATCAAGAGCATATACAATCTGTCCTGAGTCTCATTACCAGCTATTAATTATATAGGGGGACACAGTGACTGTCTGCCCCTGCATAGTTATTTATGACTCAAATCACATCACCTATAACTTTTGCATCTTGTCAGCCTGGTATAAATCTTCTCTGTTCACAATGGCTAAAATTCACTGGACTGACAAGAGCATTTTATAATTATCATTTTTCCTCAGTAATGTAAACTCTTAATGGATAGTGTGCTTTGCCTTGGACTGTCGGTAAATCCTCCTCTGTTACCAGAATAGTTATCTTAATTTTGACCTCCCTGAACTCCATTATACTGGCATGTTTGAGTGAGAACAGTTCCATAACATTCCTCTGCCTGAGCTTCTTGACTCCAACAAAAGTTGTTGCCTTGACTTGGAATCATGGTTTTTACAGCAGAAAGTCTAATGTGTGTTCCATTTCTCTGCACTGTCACATTGTGTATCTGAGCGCTATTGTTAATATGCAGCATTTGTTGTACTGTTGTAACAATGCATTAAAATGAAATATCAAACTTCTGTTATGCTATGATAAAAGTTATTGATATTTTAAGTCTCATTATTAAAAGGACCTGTGAGAAAATCAGTGCATTAAGTAACAGAGTAATTCATAAGGTGGCATTTAGTTATCGTTTAAACAGGCAGGAAATGATTATAAATAGCTGTTTCAAACTCTGTGATCACATACTTTAATGAATAATGAAATTACAGTGAGAAGGAATAAATTTACCATCTGCTGACTTGCACTGATTTCATAGGACTTTTCCTAATGCTGTAACTCTGAGAGTTATTCTCTTGACATATTCTTTAACATCCGCTTTTTGAGAATGCTGCCAGAATTTTCCCTGATACTGCAGAACCGTGCCTCAGTCAGAATAGATATCTCCAAGAACAGTATGGAGCATGTTTGCTAAACCATTATTGCCCAACCACAGTGAGTATCTGCAAAAATCTAAGAGGGTAAAATCATATGGGTCACCTGATTGAGCAGGACTTTCTTAAATAGAATTTACCTAAGTTTCTGCAGTGTTTCCAGTGGTGTGTCTACCTACTTGGATTTTCATGCATAGTAAACACAGAAGGGAAAATGAGATCTCCAAGGCATTGTACATTAATTGAGCCTTTATGCAGTGCAGGTATTGACAAAAAATATGAAAAGTGCATGGCTGTATATTTTATGTCATGCCTGAGGTTATTTTTGGTGAAAGTTTTACCATTTTCTCTCATGAGTATATTAAATTACTATTAAAACAGATATGCTGAAAATGCAAGTAAATAAAGTAAAATTATAAAAGTTAAGATTGTCATTATTAACTCCTTATGTCTGTAATGTTAAGAATTTTAATTTTATTTTTTCACCCTTATTTTTTATCACAGCTGATTAATATTCATGATATTATTAAAATATAATCTACAACTTGGGAAAAATTGCATTTTGATGTGTAGTGTATGAAGAGCAAATCCCAAAGCACTGTTATTTCAAGTTAGGGATCACAAGCAATTTAAAACATATGCCGGTTTTCATATGTTTCTCTTTGATAATTCATTTTTAAATGTGAACCATTCAAAAAGATAAAGTGAAAATGCTGGTCACACCATGCTAAGCACAGGTACGACCCCAAATAATGAAACCAAATACCAATAGTACTGCTTGGTATACTTCTAATAAAAAGTTTAAAATGGTTTGAAAATATAAGTGCTTTCATCTTATCATCAGAATCCAGTTAATCATATTCCCCATTTAAATTCTCAAATCAAGTCACATAATACTGCCTTAAAAAGATAACCTCTTCCTAAGCCTGTTAAAAATGAACCCTGTAGAACACATCCCATCCTACACTATTAAAGCCAATACAAAAACAACTGGAGATTGTTAATTGGATTCATTAAGGTTGTATCCCTGCTTGGGCATGGTATGTCCAGCATTTTTAGTGTATCAGCTAGATTTTACATCATGTTTTTTTGTGTTGGTTTTTGGTTTGGTTGGTGCCACTATGTCAGCTGCAGAGATGAGTGACCATATTACAGGAAGCGTACCTGAGAATTTGCACACCACCACTGGGGATCTTACCATATTGATTCAGCAGTTGTCCCAAGCCATTCAGCTGGGAGTACCCCTTATAAGTACACAAAGTAGTACTAGTCAGCAGAATTGCTTTAACCTCATAACATTGGTTCAACAACCTGGAGCTGTTATACAAGAGAGTGGTAGAGCGTTTGAACTGGCATTTGTGCATACAGGTACTGTGAAGCACAAATACATTTGCAAGATTTTTTTACTGAGCCATTTAACTTAGAGGTGGAGGTTCTGTTACAGAAGAATGCATTTCATTGAATTCTGTTCTTGAGTTTGTAAAGAAAATTTTAGTTTCATAAATTACAGCTGGAAAATGGATATTTAAAAAAATGCTTGTGAGTAGGGAGAGTACCAAAGGGGCTTCAGTGCTGGAAATTTCCGGCTGGTCTTGAAAAAGATTCTACTTCACATTTTTAATTGATTGCTTTATTTGATTGGCATGGCTTGGAACTTTTGGAGGTTTTGATGAAATTAAATCAAAGAAACATGGACAAACTCATAAATGAAATTGCCAGATTAGACAGCTCCGTACAAAATGATTTATTGTTTAATGTGCATCATAACCAATATTGGAATGTTTTTGAAAAAGTTGATTTTATTTGTGGGGAAATTAAATATAAAAAAAAAATACTTGATTAGGGATCAGAAAGAGTATGAGCAAGGTTTAGCATTCCCAAACCCCATCAGTAGTGGAAGGGTTAACAAAGCCGTTTTAGTAGGAGAAGTCCCGACAATATAGAAGTGTTTGATGATAGTGGAAATGTACCCCATTTTTGTCCTCATGGCCCCTTTAGAAATACCCCCAGTGAGGAAATCAGAGAGGATGTCAAAATAAAGTCTAACATACAGGCACACTTATGGCAAGACCGAAAACAACCAAACCTGGGGTGGCAGTCAGTGGTATAGGAAGAAGGCGGAGAGGGATTGTGAACAATGTCAAGGCATTCAACAGTTTTACCAACCTAACTTGGCATCAGTTGTAGGGGATTTAAAAGTGGTTGAGAATAAATTAAAGCATTTCAATATTTATGATTACAGTGAATTTTGTGTTAATGAGGAATACTAATTTTTTTGAAAGGGAATATATTTGTCCATACTAGGAGATCATCAGTGTGGAATACTATTATTGATCTTAGTGTTAAACTTTATCCCTTTTGGTTTAAAAATGAGGGTGGAAACTGAATGGTTTAACAATGATTGATTTACAAAGGACTGGTACATTTAACCCACCCCTAAATCCTGTTGTGGTCTTTTTTGAAAAAAAAATAATTATGAATTAGGCATTCCTGAGTTGTTTAAGTAGTAGTAGAAGAAGGGGAGATGTGAGACGACCTGAGCCCTAATCAGAACGAGATTTTAAGAAACATTTGTTCAAATAAAAATATTCAAATGATGAAGCCAGATTGGGGGGTATATGGTTGTTACGAACGCCTTTGATTACTCTTGTAAAATGATTGATATTTTAAATAATGGATTCTACGAGGAAGCTTCTAAAAATCAAGTAAATATTGTCTATAGTAGATTTTATTTTATTTTACATGATATGCTTATGGATGGGAAATAGAACCCAAAGAATTTAAATTTTTTTAGTGGATAAGCCATTCATTCCTTCCATTTTTGGTATTCTTAAGATACATAAAGACCTACATAATCTACCTTTTAAATTGTTGATGTGGGGGGGATCGAAAATTTGCCCCATTACGAAGTTTATTGATTAATAATATCAGAGATGTGGTCAAAAATGTTCCCTGTTTGCTTAAAGATTTGAGGCATTTTCTGAGGAATATGAAAGATTTATGCAGGGAAGATATAGTCTTTGTGACAGCGATGTTAAAGTTCTTTTTTTTCGTCAGCCCGCATGAGGTGGATTTGGAGCAGTTTAATGAGTATCTTACTGGAAAGAGCAACTTTCTGAATGAAAAAATCAATGTGTTAGCCAATCTGATGGAGATAGTTTTGAGAAATAATTGTTTTCCTTAAGGGTGAATATTACCATCAATCCACGAGTGGCTATGTATGCAGCTTGTGCCCCAGGGTTTACTAATTTGGTAATGGCTGAATGGGAATGGAAATTTGTATTGAATTCTATATTTGTCAAAAAGTGGGATTTATGTAATAGTTGTTTGGATGACATATGTATTTTTTTGGTGGGGAACTCTGGATGAGTCAGAAGAATTTATTATTTATATGAATGGAACTGCTACTTTTTTGGAGGTTATTTTATGAAGTAGCCTGTAATAGGTTATGTTATTTGGATATATTACTAAGGATAGTTTTTTCCAACAAATCTGTTTCTAATATTTATCAGAACCCCATATACTTCAATTCCTATTACATTTTAGTAGTTGCAATGCTTATTTTCAAAAGAAATCCCTAGTAAAGGGGCAAATGGTGAGATTAGCAAGTGAGGTTTGTAGTTAACATTTATTTATTCACAAACTTGTGGTAAACAAAAGGAAAATGGTGCATATTTTCCTGTTTTGAGTTTGAGTATTGATCAAAGTGAAAGTAATGATAGGAACAGAGAAGAATGTTTTTCTTGTGTTATGATTGCCACATATTTGGTAAATAGTGAGGCTATCAGGGATATTATTTGTAATAATTGGAAAATATTCAAAGTGCATGATATTTACTGCCTAGGAGAAAAAGCAAGACTTATTTATAGGAAAGGTATTAATTTCAAAAGGTTCAAGGATAATAAGGAGAGGGGCACCATAGGTGCTAAAAAAATTACAAGAGTGAGAAATGTACACAGTGTTGCTTTATTAAGGAGGGAGAAATATTTATATTTATGGGATGTGCATTGCTGGCATGGATGGATATTTTAACTGTGAAATCAAAGGTGTGGTTTATGTGGCAACCTGTAAAAATGTATATAATTTATATTGGAAAAACAGAACTTCATTTAAAAACAAGGATTTATGAACACGAGTATGACTGCAGAAATAAAAATATGGAAAATGCGCTGTATAGATGCATTAATAATTACCCAGATCATGGATTTGTTTTCCATGTCCTTGAAAAGTATGATGAAAATGTGTGTGTGTGTGGGGGGGGATTTGGGTCCTTGAAAATACGTGCTTGAAAAAATGTGTATTAAAATGACAATTGATTACTGATGCTGAAAAAATGCTGTGACTTAATGATTATTCCTCTGTTCTGATTGCCCATAAATTAAAATCACTACAAGTATAAATTTTATATTTGAATTGTATATTACATTTTGTATCATTGTTTTTGTATTGGATTTAATAATGTAGGATCGGATGTGTTCTACAGGGTTAATGTTTGACAGGCTTAGGAAGAAGTTGTTGTCTTTTTAAGGAAGTGTCTTGTGACTTGATTTGAGTATTTAAATTGGGAATGTGATTAATTAAATTGATTATGATGAAATCTGTATCATAAGATGAAAGAACTTAATCTATTTTAAAACCATTTTTAACCTTTTTATTAAAAGTGTACCAAGCAGTAGTACTGGTACTTGGTTTCGTTATGTGTGGTTGCATCTGTACATGGCATGGTGTGTCCAGCATTTTCAGTTTATCAGTTGGATTTTATGTCTTGTTTTTCATGTTGAACCATTCAAAAAAGCATAAAAGCACATAATACATGTTCAGGATGTATCACAACCCCAAAAGATGAGTAATGAAGTAATATCCTTGTGACAGTAACAAGTTCCAAACTCAAAGGTGCTGTTTTATAGCAGTTTGTAAAAGTCAAATTGATAATCTCTTATTGTAAAATTCAAGCCACAAGTGCTAAAAATCCTTTCTGTAAGTAAAGATGCTGAGAGAGAAACAATTTAAAAGTCTCCCGGGTGTATACTAGGCTATGACCACTGGGGCCTTTATTAGCTTAGCCCAGCATCCGAGTGGTATTCCACATGTTTATGTGCATTAGAGGTTATTTAAAGGGGTCTTTGTAAGCTAGGAGAAGATTTACAGGCTGCCTCTATCTATTACAGAGAGATGTGCTAGACCAGGGATGTATTTCTGATTTCCCATCCATTGGTCCAATTTCCTCTTGAACAGGGTTAGGATAGAGCTTTGCTTCACAAGGTTGTATTGCTATATATTTGCCTGACCTCTCATTGTACATTTTAGCATTAGATCCAAGATGACCATTAACTGCATGAAAACGTCAGCTGTATTTGATTTGGTTTTTTGCATCGACATCCATTCTGAAGATTTTGATTTGTGCCCTGCTGAAAGTTCTATTGAAATGCAATCAGCTGGTATGAAGAGGCTGATTAAATGTGCCTAGTACAGTCTCCAGTTTGTTAGAATGTTGTTTGATGAATGTCAGTCAATTGAACTGCTGTCTACAAATGTAAAGATTTCAAACAATTGTACAGACAGACCTCCAGCAGTTGGGTTACATAGCGCAAGAATAACAGAGCAAATCAGTTTATTTGGCAAATTAGTTATTCCCCTTTTCTCTCAGAACGCCAACACCAGTATATTTAAGTTCAGAGGTTGAAAGTTCAGTGTTGTGGAGGTGTTTGTCCCCCTCAGTGCCCAGTGTTTTTTTTCTTTTTTATTCAGTACTACTTAACAAAGCTGCATTTGCTAAGAGAAACTAACACCATCTAATACTAAAGATTTTTATAAAGGTGTAAAGCTTATGGCTAAAAAGTATGCATAATGGGGCACTTAAAAGTCCATAAGCTTTGCATTTTAAAGAAAAACATGGTCAGGATCCAACATTAATGAAATTCTGTATTATGTATGTTTGTAGGGATTCAAATTTATTTTTAAATGGTTCTTATTTATTGTTGAAAAGGGAGGCATGGTTTATATTCACTTTTGATAACCAAAGGTGATGAACAATGAGTTAATTATGAGATATTTATTATACACGTTGTATTTCTTTGATTGGTATTTCCTGATTTAAAACTTATTAAATACAAATTTTTAACTGTTAAGTATAAAAAGAGGTGTCATTATTTTTTTCTTAAGCTGTAATAAACATAGTAGACCCAAAAGTGAAATTAGTTTTTAGGATCTCCAGAAAAGATACATTATGGTAAATCATATACTGATGATCCCCCTTTTTTTTTTTTTTTTTTTTTTTTTTTTACTCTGTCTATGCTGTAAACATTCAAACCAACCATATTTTACCACAAAATGATACGTGTTACAACCCTTCCTCTCTCTCTCTCTCTCTCTACACACACACACACACACACACACACACACACACACACACACACACACATGCGTGCACTGTATGCATATAATTTGTAAGAGTGAACTCTCACATTTTGTTGTTTTGTTGATTGTCGGCTGCTCTGGGTATGAAATTGTGATACAGTGAGGTCCGTGACTTTACCATTTTCCTGCTGTTGTGCAATCTTTGAGTTGGAATATCTAGTTAGGAGGTGGTATGGGTGATCCCCTCCCATTTGGGTTGTGCATGGGAGGATTCCCCCTCCCTTGCATAAAATAGTGTTTCGGGGGGGGGGGGGCAATATTTTTTTATTCAAGTTTAGAAAGCTCAATCTATTTTTATTTGTGCATTTGTATGTTCTCTTTCTTGAAACAGTCATATTTACACACACACACACACTTACATATGTATATATATATATATATATATATATATATATATATATATATATATATATATATATATATGTTTGCATACATGTTTATATGTATGTAACATGTAGCATGTATGTGCATATAAGTACGGCATGTGTGAGGGTATGTACACTGTCAAACTCTTATGTAAGATGAAATCCTGTGGCCTTTTATGGCATACTGGATACTGTGCAGCCAGACCTACAACAGCTTCCCGTCCCTGTTCACCATCTATACCCTTTCTATGTCTCCTCCTTCATTGATTTTATCAGTAGTTACATGATGCTTGGTCCCAGATGATAATTTATTTATTTATTTTATTTATTTTACATTTGTTGACCGGGCTAGTCTAACTGGGTATATGTCCATTTTCAGTAGAGGCCCGGGGAGAAAAGCTCCAATGGAATATTACATGGTTATACAGCAATAAGCTATAAGTTATAAGTTATAGATAAGTTGTTTCCTTGACTCTATCTATAGGTCTGTTCTCCTTGTTTTCCATTGATAACGCATTCTAGGTTCTACCACTCTTTCTATGAAGTAATATATCCTTACATCTGTACTGATCCTTGCTCATTTTACTAAATGCTCAGACTTCTTCCTTCCCACTCTACCTTGCTACTAAGCCCTATGTTTTACCTCTGCCATTACAGTGTTGAATTTTTTGAAAATGTTTTATTTGTATTATTCTTTCTTCTTCTTCTTCTTCTTTTGGCTTTCCCGGTTAGGGGTCACCACAGTGGATCACCTGTCCGCTTATGACTGGCAGTGGAGTTTTTACGGTGTCGAGTTGCCAGCCTGGCGCCCAACCTTCCACAGAAGGCACACACACGCATGCACTCACGCCTAGGCCCAATTTAGAGTGTCCAATCCACCTACACCATGTCTTTGGGATGTGGGAGGAAACCGGAGCACCCGGAGGAAACCCACGCAACCACAGGGAGGACATGCAGACTCTGCTCAGAAGGCACCCCAGCCGAGGATCAAACCGGAGAACCTCTTTCTGTGAGGTGGCAACGCTAACCGCTGCACCACCGTGGCTGCCCCTAACAGCTAAAAATAAGTAACAATATAGAAACATCATACAGCCAATGTATGAAGTACATGTTTAATGAAGAAGTAATTCTCAAAATAAAAATATTTATTTATTTTATATTTTTTTGACTGGGAAAGTATGGCTGGGCAACAGGTCTCTTTTCAGCAGATGCTCGGGGAGAAAAGCTCCAGTAAATAAAATTCATGTAAACAACATTTGAGCTTAGGGTACAATATGAAGTAGCAGTTTAGGTAGTACAGTACCATATGTACATGGTGTACTCTGTTACAGAGTGAGGATAAGACAGGCATAATGTCATATACTTCTTGATAATTGTCATAGTAGTCTGGATGAGTGATTACATATGTAAAGGTAAGATCAGGTTAGGCAACTTTGGTTAAGTATATAGGGTAGGTATTCGTTAAAAGTACAGAGTACTGAAATGAATGGAAGGTTGCTAAGTACTTTGAGGTGAGTGAAATGGAGGGAGAGTAGTATAGGAGATATGTTGGTAATGTAGGAGATGTAGATTAGTGAAACATAAGGGAGAGAGGTAGAGTGGGGTGTGACAGAGGGAGAGGTGGTTAGGGAGAGTTGGATAGGGGTATAGAGGAGATAATTATTGTACTGTTGTACTGGAGAGGTGCAGTTACAGTCTTCATGTAGACATGTTTTATCTTAGGTGTGTTTTGAAGGCCTGGTGGTTTTAGGGGAGTCTAAGGGAATACCACAATACTGCTATGGAGTTTGAGTATAAAGCGATTTTAGATGTGTTTTGGTGTTAGAAAAGAGGAGTTGGTCTTTAGGGCATAGGGCTCTAGACAGGTGTTCAAGTTGTAACAAACCTGTTAGTGTAGGGTACTTGTCATTATTGTGCATCAGGCTGTGGGTTAAGAGCAGCTGTGTATAATGAAGTTCGTGCAGGAACTCAATCCAGCTGAGCTGTTTAAGCACTACATACTGGTGAATACAAAACGGGTGGTTACAGGTGAACCGAGCAACTTTATTATAACATTGCTTCAGTTTTGCTAGCGTGGTAGTTTGTAGGTTGGTGAATAGTGGAAAGGAACATAGGTGAGTAGAAGATACAATTTGGCTATGGTTTCTGTATATCTTTCTGATATATACAGTTTTCTATACAGGAGGCTGAGCTTTTGGTGTTTTTTTTTTCTTTTTTATGACAGATTGGAAAGGTAGATCAAATTTTAGGTTGTCATCAATGGTCACTCCTAAAGTTGAGTATTCTTGTTGCCAGTTAACTACTTGGGATTTGTCTGATTTATAGCTTTTGAATCAGGAAAAGGTGGTGGGAGGGAGTCCTAAAGGGGAGTGTTTAATAGCAGTATTTGGTGAAAGATTGTGTTGAATGTTTTGAACAGATCTAAGAATGATGAAGATACTAGGTTTCTAGTATTTATGTTTTTGTTGATGGCATCAGTAAAGTAGGGAAGTTGTGGTGTTATGGTTAGGGCAAAAGCCATGTTGTGTGAGTGAGAGGAATAATTTGATGTTAGATAGTGAAGTAGTTGGAAATGGATACACCTTTAATATTTTGTACAATGGGGATAGTAGGCAGTTGGTCTGAAGTCAAAGTAGTCAGATAAGGATCCACCTATATGTAGGGGAATTATGTATGCATTCTTCCAGTTGTTAAGCACACATGATTCTTGAACGGATTCATTTATAAATATTGATATGAGATATGCTATAGGTTTTGCAGCAATTTTTGGAAATTCAGGAAAAGGTTACCTGATGCAGGGCTAGATGTTTTGAGCTTCATAAAATATTTTCTTTTGGTTGAGGTAGAGACAGGTTTGAGTGAGAAATGGTTCTCTCTAAGGCAGTGAGGGGTTGATGGAGATGTTGTCTTTTATAAGTGAGACTATTGCTTGGAGGAAGTATTGGTTAAAGTTGTAAGCAATTTATTTGAAGTAGCTAAAGGAGAGGGGGTGGGTTGTCTACTTTGGCCTAGATTTAGTGTGCTGTTAGTGCTGTCCTCTGGTTTCTTACATACCAAAGTAATATTTTATGCTCTAGTCATGAAATTGGCAAGAGCTGCAATAAACCACATTTACTGTAAACTTTATTGCATTGGAGAATAGAACCCAGCCATTGGGGGATGCACAAGCCAGTGTATTTCTTCATGCCGGTCCCAAGCCTGGATAAATGGGGAGGGTTACATCAGGAAGGGCATCCGGTGTAAACATTTTTTCCAGAGCAAATATGCGGACAAAAATACAGAATTCCACACTGGATAAGACAAGGCCCGGGTTAACAGTGACCTCCTCCAGTACTGCTGGTGGAAATTGGGCTACTGTTGGCCAAAGGAGAAGAGGAGGGGGAAGGCATATCTGGAGGCAGGAGAGGAGGAGGAAAGTTAGGAGTGTGGAAGTGAGGGTAGGAACTCTAAATGTTGGCAGCATGACTGGTAAAGGGAGAGAGCTATCTGATATGATGGAAAGAAGGAAGGTTGATATATTGTACGTGCAACAGACCAGATGGAATGGGAGTAAGGCCAGGTGTATTGGAGGCAGGTTCAAATTGTTCTACCATTGTGTGGATGGGGGGAGAAATGGGATTGGGGTTAACCTGAAGGAACAGTATGTCAAAAGTGCTTTGGAAATGAAAACGGTGTTGGATAGAGCGATGTTTATGAAGCTGGAAATTGATGGTGTGATGATGAATTTTGTTAGTGCATATGTTCTGCAGGTTGGGTGTGCGATGGATGAGAAAGAAAATTTTTGGAGCGAGTTAGATGAAGTGGTGGAGAGTGTGCCCAAGGGTGAGAGAGTGCTGATTGGGAGTGGATTTTAATGGCCATGTTGGTGAAGGGAGTACGGGGGATGAAGAGGTGATGGGTAGGTATTGTGTTAAGGAGAGGAATGCAGAAGGTCAGCTGGTAATGGATTTTGCGAAAAAGATGGACATGGCTATGATGAATACATATTTTAAGAAGAGGGAGTAGCATAGGATGATGTACAAGGGTGGAGGAAGATGCGCATAGGTGGATTATACCCTGTGCAGGAGGGCCAGTCTGAAGGAGACTGGACACTGCAAAGTGGTGACGGGGAAAGCATAGTTAGGCAGTAGAGGATGGTGGTCTGCAGGATGACGTTGGTGATCAAGAAGAGGAGGAGGAGAGTGAGGACTGTGTCAGTGATCAAATGGTGGAAGTTGAAAAAGGATAACTGTAAGGTGAAATTCAGAGGAGAGTTAAGCCAGGCACTGGGTGGCAGAGTAAAGAGCTACCCAGATGGCTGGACAGCCGCAGCAGAAGTGGTAAGGGAGACAGCTAGAAAGATGCTTGGTGTGACATCTAGACACAGGAAGGAGGACAAGGAGACCTGGTGGTGGAATGAGGAAGTACAGGAGAGTATACAGTGGAAGAGGTTGGTGAAGAAGTGGGATTGTCAGAGAGATGAAGAAAGTAGACAGGAATACAAGGAGATGAGGCACATGGTGAAGAAAGAGGTGGCAAAAGGCTAAGGATAAGGCGTATGACAAGTTGTATGAAAGGTTGGACACTAAGGAGGCACAAAAGGACCTGTACCGATTGGCTGCTAGACAGAGGGACCAAACTGGGAAAGATGTGTAGCAGGTTAGGGTGATAAAGGATACCGAGGGAAACATACTCACAAGCCAGGAGAGTGTGTTGAACAGATGGAAAGAGTACTTTTACTTTGAGGGGCTGATGAATAAAAAGAATGAGAGAGAGGAAGAGAGAGAGAGAAGGTTGGATGATGTGGGGATAGTGAATCAAGGAGTGCAGCAGATTAGCAAGGAGGAAGTAAGACTGCTATGAAGAGGATGAAGAATGGAAAGGCCGTTGGTCCAGATGACATACCTGTAGCAGCAAGGATGTGTTTAGGAGAGATGGCAGTGGGGTTTTTAACCAGATTGTTTAATGGAATCTTGGAAAGTGAGAGGATGCTTGAGGAGTGGAGAAGAAGTGTACTGGTATGGATTTTGGATGATGTGCAGAGCTGTAGTAACTACAGAGGGATAAAAGTGAGCAGCCATAGCATGAAGTTATGGGAAAGGGTAGTGGAAACTAGGTTAAGAAGGAAAGTGATGATTAGTGAGCAGCAGTACGGTTTCATGCCAGGAAAGAGCATTACAGATGTGATGTTTGCTGTGAGGGTGTTGATGGAGAAGTACAGAGAAGGTCAGAAGGAGATGCATTGTGTCTTTGTGGACTTAGAGAAAGCATATGACAGGGTGTCTAGAGAAGAGTTGTATTGTATGAGGAAGTCAGGAGTGGAAGAGAAGTATTTGAGTGGTACAGGATATGTACAAGGGTATTGTGACAGTGGTGAGGTCTGCGGTGGGAGTGACAGATGCATTCAGGGTGGAGGTGGGATTACATCAAGGATCAGCTCTGAGCCCTTTCTTATTTGCAGTGGTTGTGGACAGGTTGACAGAAGAGATCAGACAGGAGTCCCCGTGGACTATGATGTTTGCAGATGACATTGTGATCTGTAGTGAGAGTAGGGAACAGGTGGAGGAGACCCTGGAGAGATGGAGATATACTCTAGAGAGAAGAGGAATGAAGGTCAGCAGGACTAAGACAGAATATATGTGTGTGAATGAGAGGGGAGGATAGAGGAATGGTGAGGATGCAAGGAGTAGAGATGACGAAGGTGGATGAGTTTAAATACTTGGGGTCAGTAGTTCAAAGTAACGGTGAGTGTGGAAGAGAGGTGAAGAAGAGAGTACAGGCAGGATGGAGTGGGTGGAGAAGAGTGTCAGGAGTGATTTGTGACAGATGAGTACCTGTAAGAGTGAAAGGGAAGGTCTACAAGAGGGTAGTGAGACCAGCTATGTTATATGGGTTGGAGACAATGGCACTGACAAAAAGGCAGGAGTTTGAGCTGGATGTGGCAGAATTAAAGATGTTAAGATTTGCACTGGGTGTGATGAGGGTGGACTGGATTAGGAATAAGTATATTAGAGGGTCAGCCCAGGTTGGAAGGTTTGGAGACAAAGGCAGAGAGGCGCGATTACATTGGTTTGGACAAGTGCTGAGGAGGGATGCTGGGTATATTGGGAAAAAGATGCTAAAGATGAAGCTACCAGGTAACAGGAAAAGAGGAAGGCCTAAGATAAGGTTTATGGATGTGGTGAGAGAGGACATGCAGGTGGTTGGTGTGACAGAGCAAGATGCAGAGGACAGGAAGGAATGGAAACAGGTGATCTGCTGTGGCGACCCCTAACAGGAACAGCCGAAAAAAGATGATGATGGACACCATAGAAAGATAAAACACCTCAAAAAATGATTGATGAGAAATTAGGCAATGCTGTTATATCAGAGGTGGTATTTTACTAATAATGTCACATTACTAAAATTGTCTGCAGTAAAAACCTGATCTAAAAATAAATGGCATTGCACTACTAATTACAAGATGACCTACAAATCTAAAAATAAGGTAAATCTGTAATGCTCACATATATTTTGACTAAGAAAACAGACCGATTATATAAAGGAGCTAATGTGACTTTACTGATGTGTGTACAGGCCGTTAATCCTCAACATTTGCTGTGCAGCACAGTGGGTCACTGGTTAAAGATTCTGCCTTACTGCTCTGTTCTGACTTCCAATTACTACTTGCATAGCATGTACACATTCTTCTTTATGTACATAAGTTTTCTCTGGATACACTAGTTTTCTTCCATTTCCCATGGGAAGAAAAAAGACTCTCTAACCCACTCACCATCTCATATAATTCTTTTCACTCAAACATTCATTATATGTGTTTATAGAGATATATAATGTGTATAGTTTTCCACTGAGCCAAGTAGTACTTGTATGTACAGTGGATATAAAAGGTTTAAACTCCCCTGTTAAAATGCCAGGTTTTTGTGATATAAAAAAATGAAACCACAATAAATCATTTCAAAATTTTTCCCACCTTTAATGTGACCTATAACCTGCACAATTCAATTGAAAAACAAACAAATCTGTTAGGGGAAAAAATATAAAAAATAAAAATTGTACAATACAGTGGTTGCATAAGTGTGCACACCCTTAAACTAACTGTGTGTGCATACCCTTAAACTAAAACTTTGTTGAAGCACCTATTGATTTAATTACAGCATTCAATATATTCTTGGGTAGGAGTCTATCAGCATGGCAGATCTTGACTTGGCAAAATTTGCCCACTCTTCGTTGCAAAAGTGCTCCAAATCTGTCAGATTGTGAGGGCATCTGTTGTGCACAGCCCTCTTCAGGTCACCCCATAGGTTTTCTATTGGATTTAGGTCTGGGATCTAGCTGAACCATTCCAAAGCTTTAATTTTCTTCTAGTAAAGCCATTCTTTTGTTGATTTGTATGTATGCTTGGGGTCATTGTCATGTTGAAAGGTGAAATTCCTCTTCATCTTCAGCTTTCTAGCAGATGCCTGAAGGCTTTGGGCCAAAAGTGACTGGTATTTGGAACTCTTCATAATTCCCTCCACCTTGACTAAAGCCTCAGTTCCGGCTGAAGAAAAGCAACCACAAAGCATGATACTGCCACCACCATGCTTCACCATGGAGATGGTGCTCTTTTGGTGATGCAAAGTGTTGTTTTTGCACAAAACGTACCTTTTGGAATTGTGGCCAAAATGTTCAACCTTGGTCTCATCAGACCATAACACATTTTTCCACGTGCTTTTGGGAGACATGATATATTGTTTTGCAAATTTTAACTGGGCCTAGATGTTTTTTTTGAGTAAGAAAAGGCTTCTGTCTTGCAACCCTACCCCATAGTCCAGACATGGAGAATACAGGAGAGTGTTGTCACATGTAGTACACAACCAGTACTTGCCGGAAATTCCTACAGCTCATTCTTACAGCTCCTTCAAAGTTGCTGTAGGTCTCTTGGCAGCCTCCCTGACCAGTTTTCATCTTGTCTTTTTATCAATTTTGGAGGGATGTCCAGTTCTTTGCAACATCACTGTTCTCCCATATTTTCTACACTTTTTGATGACTGTCTTCACTGAGTTCCATGGTATATTCAATGCTGTGGAAAATTTTTTGTAACCTCCTCCTAACTGATACCTTTCAACAATGAGATCCCTTTGATGCTTTGTAAGCCATGGCTTTTGCTGTGACAGGCAACTGAGTAAATGTCAGAAAAATCCTACTAAGAGAGCTGAACTTTATTTGGGGTTAATCAGAGTCTCTTCAATTGATGGCAAGTGTGTACCAAAGAAGACTGAATGTTGTAATTAAATCAAAAGATGCTTCAACAAAGTAATAGTTTAAGGGTGTGCACACTTATGCAACCAGCGTATGGTACATTTTTTATTTTTTATATTTTTTCCACTAACAGATTTGTTTGCTTTTCAATTGAATTTTACAGGTTATAGGTCACATTAAAGGTGGGAAAAGTTTTGAAATTATTTCTTGTGGTCTCATTTTTTATATCACAAAAACCTGGCATTTTAACAGGGTTGTGTAAACTTTTTATATCCACTATATGTATAAGTAAAACAAAACAGTTCATAGTGCAGCTTAATACAGAGAATTATGATTAGGTCTGTGATTATAATTTGATTATGTGTTAGAGTTGTGGACGTCAGGAAATTCACTGTGAGACTGAAGCTCGGGAGGTGAATCTTGGCATCCATGTTGAGAACACATAATGAAAGGATCTGATTTGAAGACCTGGTGATAATTCTTTGCAGTGCTTGGGAATTTATCAGCTCTATGTACTACTAGTAACCCTTAGCGAGCACTGTCAGTACTCCGTGAGTAATGCGAGATCCAATTTTTAACACTAATTAGAAAACTGCTTAACAATTGACTGCAGAGTACATTCTACTTTGTGGTTTCCCATGCAAGATTACATGTGACTGCACACTGCTTTTGTATGGAGGGGCCACCATCATGAGGAAATGAAAAGCAGAAATTTATCCACTTGACATATCTGCATACATGATAGAAATCTTCACTTCTCTCCCAAAATGTACAGTTAATAGTATCCTTCTATATCTACTTTGCAAATTCCTCCTCTGTCACTCAAGTTGTCACTTTTTTCTCCTGACCCTTGACCTTAAGGTACTCTTGTCTTTTTGAAGCAGATTGAAGTTTTGTACAATTGCCATTTGTTTTCTGTTCTTTTGTTGTGGAGAGACATGATGTCATTCTAGTTTCAAGGCACAGATACATGATTGCTTGGTAATGAACACGTTGTTGTTAGAAATCCCTTTGGCAGCAACACCACCATGCTTTGATCAGACTACGTTGACACACTTTGTGATATGTTTTTTGCATAACATTCATTTTCCAGTACCAGCTTGATCCTGCTCAGGATCATGCAGTTGCTGCAGGCTGCCCCAGCAACTTGAATATGTGAGGCAGAAAATCAGTTCTGTACAAGTTACACACCTTTACTCACTCAGGAATTGCACATTATTAACAACAAACTTAACTATGCAAGGAAGAAAACCAGTTCTGTACAAGTTATACACATTTATTCACTCAGGAATTGCACATTCCTAACAACAACCTAACTATACAAGGAAGAAAACCAATTCTGTACAAGTTACACACATCAGTCTTTCACGCATTGCACATTAATAACAACTTGACTGTGCAAATAAGAGAACCAGTTCTGTACAAGTTGCACACATTTACTCACTCAGGAATTGCACATTCCTAACAACAACCTGACTATGCAAGGAAGCGAACCAATTCTGTACAAGTTACACGCATCACTCTTTCATGCATTGCATGCTAATAACAACAAGTCGATTGTACAAGGAACAGAATCAGTTCTGTACAGGTTACACACGTTCCTTCAGTCACAAATTGCATACACCTACCAGCAATTTGAAGTAGCTCCATTTCAGCTACTCTCTGCAATTTGAAAGGAAGGTAAAGCATACAAGAAAAGCATACATGAACATAGTAATGACATGTAGACACTGTACAGAGGGTACCCCAGCCAGGAACTGAACATAGACAATATACTAGTCCAGTAGTTACCACTGCTGCCTCGTAGAGGCTGGTTCTGTTTGCATAACACAAGTTATAATTTTTCTAAAGCAACAATTGTACAATGCTATACCGAATTTGGACAAACAGTTTACAGGTACATTTATCTGGACTGTGTGGGGATTAAAGTGCAGTAAACAAGAAAAGCAAGAAACTAAGACATCCCCCATAACCATTAGGTACATATTAATACCCAAGTATTCCTGCTAAGCACTCTTAATATGGACTGGAAGCAGCTGCTTCAGACTCCTAGCAGAGTGCTATTGTTGACTAAAGAACCATCCTTGCAGCAGTAATTCTGACCAGGAAAATATATCAGTCTCATAGAGAGCAGACATGATGAGTGACCACCACCCAGTATGGAACATCAAGAGACCAAAATAATTAGTCTTAAGTTACTTTCATTTTAATTTCTGTTCTTTTTGTGTGTTTGTTTCATTGACACTGACAATTTAACTCAGTAACAGGAGTGTCATCTGTGAAAGTTTTGAAAGAAAATGCAAGTAATATATGAATTATATTCATCTGAAATGGGTTCCAGTACTAAACATGCATGAATATATTGCCTTCCTTAAGCATATGCACACATTGTCTTATCCCAAAATAAAGCAACATTTTGATGCGTACATGGGAGTCATCTGATGAGCCCTGAATATTGATGTTCTTAGACAGCAGTTCTCCGATCTTGGGTAAATGGTTCTGTAATGTAATAGGCTTCAATCCCAGAGGAGAACCTTCCTTGAAACTCACAGATTGTGCAAACATGCCGACAGTCACAAGACTTTTAATGGATGTCTGTATATGATCTAAAATTACCATTCATCTATGTTATGCGATACTGTTTTGTACAGTTTGTAAATTTATGGATCTGTGGCCCTGAAAGTCATGTTACAGTGCCATTATGTAGATTCAAGTGTTTCCTGACAGGCAAAATATCAAACAATTATTGGTTTGGCCAGCATTACTGCTGACGTGTGTGTGTGTGTGTGTGTGTGTGTGTGTGTGTGTGTGTGTGTGTGTGTGTGTGTGTGCGTATTTATACACATTTCCCCTTCTATCTGTGTTCTTGTGGTGCCTTCTAAGACACATTAATACACTTGTCCTGAAATGCATTAATCTGGGCCAGTACAGATTTTGACTTCTTCCAATACTTTAGACATTCATTAGCTATAGCTTAACTTGGTTTTCAGGCTTGGATAATTTGAAGAGATATGTTGTGTTGTGGTCCTGTCGAGTTATGCTCTAGTACAACATTCTACATTGTTATAGCTGCACAATTTTGGATAGCAGATTAAATGTTTGGCTCAATGAATTTGTCCATTTCCCTGTATGTTTGAAAAGCCACAGACCCTCCTTAGCCCATTGGTTATATTTCTTAGCCATAATTCATCTTGTCTTTTCATCTGTGTGATTTTGATTTTGGTCTACTGCTCCCTCAGGAATCAGATTTCAGTCATATCTTTTTTGTACAAAAAAAAAGCTCTCTTTCTAGAAGCTTGTGTTGTCATGGAATCTCTGGATTCTTTCTTCGAGTATACATGGCATTTTTTTTATGACGTATTTTTCAATCCTTGTGTTGTCAGTTGCTTCCATTGTGCATCATGTCTTGACAAGCGTTTGGTATGGAGAACTGCACTACAGTGCTGTAAATACATTCTCATCAGATGTTTATAGAAAGGGACAAAAAGTTTTGTTCTGTACTGCCGATATCTCTTTCCCTGCATCTCAGTCACACAAGCCTTCCATACTGCTTGCCATCATGGCTTAAGCATCTAATGATGTAAACTTTGGGTCCCTTTCTAATTGCTTTAACTGTACTTCTGTCCTCCCACCTGTATACTCTTTCTGTTTTTTTTCCCCTGCATACTTGCATTGAATTCAGGGTTCTGTGTTTCACATTATTCAACATGTATTACTAGCACAGTTTCACCCTTTCTGTCCTTTGTTTTTCATCAGTCGTTTTATATATTTTTTTTTGTAGTCTGCAAAAATAGATTTTTCCTTCCAAACCTTTTTTGTGCCACTTAACATAAAACAAGGATAAAGCAGATTATTAGGCACACCATTCCTCCGTCAGAGTGAACTCTGTTTACTAGTGCACCTGCCTTATTGGGCAGCTGATGTACAACCTATGTTACTACTCTGAGATGTACTCCAAGGCTGTGTAATTAGTTTATGGAGTCATGACTAGAGAAGGGAAAAGGTGGTGGTTTCCATTCCATTCCTTTTCATTCTACCACTTTGGGAACCATCCACAAGCTCTCAATGATTGCATTGGATAGGTACCAATGCTGCAGGAATGCAGTGCTAGTATTGCTGTATGAAGCCACGGGGATATTACAGATTCATAAGTGAATGCTGCTTGTTGATACTACATTCGCAGTGCACTGAAGAACTTAGTGTTTGAGTAACTGAAGCAAGCTGCTTGCTAGAGGAGTAGGAGGCAGCTTGCTACAGTTTACTGGAGCACGGAAGCGAAAAAGAAGTTATGTCTTACCATAACATTCCATCTGTATTGTTGATCCTCGTTCAGTCATTACGCATGGGTATCGGTTCTGACCTCGGAACCGAGCCGGCCATTTTCCAAGCTCGTGTCAGCTTCAAACTCTCGAGCTAAACTCTTACCTATAATCCCCCTCTCCCTGTTACCTCAGATTGAGTTTGCAAGTCAAAAGAAGGTAGAGGCTACCTCTGGTCAAATAACCTAAGAGAACTGGATGGTGAGATCCACTAGAAGCCACAGGAGGGGGAAGGAGGGAGGGTCGTAATGACTGAACGAGGATCACCAATACAGATGGAACGTTATGGTAAGACATAACTTCTTTATTTGATATTGTTAATCCTCGTTCATTCCTTACACATAGGACAGAGTTCCCAGCTACCTCTATTCCTGGGAGGCACTCATGGAAGGACATTCCTGAGCACCATAGAACCAAAAGATGCTCTTCCCCTGGAGGCCAAATGCAATTTGTAATGATTGATGAAGGTATGAGGCCTAGCCCAAGTTGCAGCTGCACAGATGTCATGTAAAGAAGCTCTGGCATGGAAGGCAGCAGAAGTTGCCATCGACCTTGTTGAATGAGCTTTCATGGTAGTAGGCAACGAGATATTACGTTGTGAATAAATAAAGGTCACACAGTCCTTCAACCATCTAGCTAATGTGACCTTAGCAACAGCAGAACCTAATCTAGGTCCAGAAAAGGCCAAAAATAACTGGTCAGATTTACGAAAGGGTTTAGTCCTGCTTAAGTGAAAATGGATTTGCCTGTGTATATCTAGGGTATGTAGGCAGTAGTCTCCTCTGTTTGAATGATTGGGAAAGAAAACTGGCAATTCAATGGTTTGATTAATGGACATTTCAGAGATCACTTTAGGCAGAAATGACAGATTAGTTCTCAGAGACACTCTATCTCTATGAAAAATCAAGTATGGACTCTTGATACATAAAGCTTGAAGTTCAGAAATACGTCTGGCAGAAGTAATAGCGACCAAAAACAAGGTTTTCCTTGACAAAAACCTGAGGTCGCAAGAAGAGGCTGGTTCGAAAGGTGACATTGTCAGAGCTTGTAGAACTAATGATAAATCCCATGGTTGAATAGGTTCTCTAAAAGGTGGCTTCAGATGATTCACACCTTTTATGAAGGTTTTGCACAATTTATGGAACCATAAGAGAGGAATCTTGGACACCCTCATGAAAATTAGAAAGTGCAGCCAAATGAACTCTAATGGTAGAGGCCGATAGACCCGATTGAAACAGGTTGGCCAGATAGTCTAGTACTATCGACACTGGTGCTGAAAAGGGGTCTACTTGTTTATCTTTCAGCCAACAGGTAAATCTTTTCCACTTGCTCAGATAAGTAATTCTAGTGAAAGACTTATGAGAAGCAATGAGAATATCACGTACTGGCAAAGAAAGATCATTTTGCCTGGCAATCAAGGGAATTGGACTAGCCAAGCCGTGAGCTTCAGGCTGTTCAAGTTGGTTGAATCAGGTTCTGTGGGTGTGAGATCAACTCCTGGGTTGGATGGAGAATTCATGGTCGATCTAGTAGGTGAGGCCAAAGGAAGGGGAACCAAATCTGTCGAGGCCAATATGGTGCTATGAGGATCACCTTGCTGTTCAACCGATAGGCTTTCTTCAGAAACTAAGGAATGAGGAGAAAGGGTGAAAATGCGTAAAGAAGACCAGAGGGCCAGTCGTGGACTAGAGCGTCCCTGGGTGACTGTCCTGGAGGGGGAATCAGGGCTTAGTAGTTGCTGCATTTGTAGTTGGTCGGGGATGCAAAGAGGTCGCAGCAAGGACAGCCCCAGCGGTGGAAGATCTCCGCCGCTATCAAGGGATTCAGGGACCACTCGTGAGGTTGAAGAATGCACCTGCTGAGTCTGTCTGCTATCATGTTGGAACTCCGGGAAATGTGCGTTGCTAGAAGAAAGCAGTTGGTAGCCATCGCCCATTGCCATATCCTCATGGCCTCTCGACAAAGGGGGTAAGATTTGGTTCCACCTTGCTGTTGATGTACCAGACCACTGCCATGTTGTCTGATTGAATCGCAATTGTCCCAGATGGCACCAGGGGATGGAATGCTTGCAACACCAGAAGCACCACCCTCAGCTCTAGAACATTTATATGCAGATGGGCCTCCAGTTCAAACCAAGTGCCTTGGACTGTCTGTCCCTGACATAGCCCCCCCCCCCAATCAGGGAGGCGTCCGTGGTCACTGTGGCCTTGGGTTGCTGGGAGAAGAAGGGGCGAGACCATTGTGAGAGATTGTGTGTCATCCACCAATTTAAATCCTGTTTGTACCTGTGGGTTACTCGAATCATGGCTGAAAGAGGATGCTGAAAAGGATACCATTGGGTGAGCAATAGCCATTGTAGAAGCCTCATGTGAAACCTGGCCAGGGGAACAATGGTGATGGAAGCTGCCATGGAACCCAACAGCTGTAGAACTGAGTGAACCGTGGATTTTTCATTTGAAAGGATTGGAATTAGTTATTGCTTTATCCTTAGAATTCTGTGCTCTGGAATAGCAGCTCTGCAGTTTTTTGCGTCTAAGATAACCCATATGAATTCCGTCGGCTGAGATGGGGTGAGATTGGATTTCTGCCAGTTTATGGTTATGCCTAGCCTTTGAGCAGCAAGGAGAGAGTATGCCAGGGCTTTTTCCAGTAGATGTCTGGTGGGGGCGGAAATGAGCCAGTTGTCTAGGTATGTTAACACCTGGAATCCTTGAAGTCAGAAGTGAGCTGTGACAACTGCCATGCATTCTGTGAACACTCTGGGGGCTGTAGAGAGTCCGAAGGGCAGTACTTTGAACTGGTAGTGACTGGCTCCCGCACAGAAGCGCAGAAATCTTCTTGATGGCCTGTCCACCTTTATGTGGTAATACGCATCTTGAAGATCTGTAGAGCACATCCAGTCATCTTTTTCCAAAAGTAGGAGGATAGACTGTATTGTGACCATCCGGAATTTTTGTACACTCACAAACTTGTTCAATACACTGAGATCCAGAATTGGTCTCCAGTCCCCAGTTTTCTTTGGCACCAAAAATAGTCTTGAGTAGAATCCGGATCCTATCTGGTCTGGAGGGACTATTTGGATGACTCTCTGTCTAAGCTGCTTTTCTATCTCTAGTGCTGCTTCTTCCCTTTGACTTGGTGGAACGTCGGGAAGATTTTTTTGAAGGGATGGGACAAAGATCAAAGGGGATATGATAACCTCTGGTTATAATCCTTTGTACCCAGGAATCAGTGGTAATGGTTAGCCAGGCAGAAGGGTACAAGGAGAAATGTCCCCCAACCACCTCCAGAGGAAAGGAGTTGAGCCGCTCTTCAGGAGCGCTGGTAAGATTGACCAGGGAAAGAATCCCTGGAACCCTGGTTATGTGGACCCCTTCTGCCTCAAAAGGTGCATCTTCCCTGTGAGTTTCCCCTTCTGCCTCTGGGAGAGAACCCAGCCTGTGTGTCCACGGAAAGGACCCTGAGATTTCTTGAACGATATCTTCCCACTCTTTTGGTTTTGGGAGAAAGCACGTTTAGGGGAAGAATAACTGACACCTACGGCAGAAAGGGTCTTACTGTCCTATTCACATCTGGCCAGTGCACTTTTAACTTTGAGCCCAAACAACGAGGAGACCTCAATGGGGGCATTAATAAAAGAAGACTTAAAGGGTTCTACGAAGTTGCACAAGCACATCCAGGCGTGTCATCTCAAGACCGCAGCTGAACCCACTGCTCCTTCTGATGCGTGAGATATCAGTCGCATAGAGGAGTTAGATATAGATTCAGTGGTGGCCATCTGAGAGGCCACTTTGTCACGAACCTCATCAGACATGGCACCAGCCAAGGTTTCAGAGAGCTCAGAAACCAGATCCCTTTGAAGCCTGGTAAAATGTGCCATATAATTCAGGGACCTGATAGCAAAGGTCGCTGAAGCAAAGGTGCGCTTCCCTATCCTGTCCAGAGCCCGGGACTCTGTTAGGCGGATGGACAGTCTGGCTTTCTTCTTCTGCCAGATCATTTTTTGTTGTGGCCGCCACCACCAAAGCATCCACAAGAAGATCTTTGGACCAATGGGGATCTGAAGCAGGAGGGGACAAGATCTTATCTGGCCTCTGGGGAATAGCTTTGACAGTATCAGGAGCCTTCCAAGCACGCTGCATGATGAGCCGGACAAGTTCATAGGCAGGTGGAGTAACCCAGGAGGTAGGGGGCTGGGCGCGAAAGGCCTGCAGGAACACAGATTCCTCAGAAGTCAGATTAGAGGACTGCCAGTCACCTCTCTGTTTCAGGATTTTGAGGATATCACCAAAGGATACCTCAGAGGGTGACCGAGGGGATCCTTCCCCCTCATCGAAATCTGTGTCTTCGGTGAGGGACTCCTCTGTGGAGTCCATGTGCTTCCTCTTACAAAAACTTTTCCGGTGGACCTCCTCAGTGGGGGAAGCTGGAGAAACCAGCAGAAAAGGGGATTCCTGAGGGAATATGTCCTGCGGCCCTTGCACCCAGTGTCCGCTAGATGCAACTTGTGAAACCAGTGTACCAGAGGAGGGCGGAGGTATAGACAGTCCAGTATCGCCAGCAGCAGTGAAAGTCTTCTCCATCAGTTGGAAGGCTGGTCCATCTGAAGAGGAGTGTATGTCAAGGACAGGGGTCACCCCTCCCCTAAGTGGCTCGGGGTCACCCCTCCCCTAAGTGGCTCAGCCTGCTGACCCAGAGTCCCTGGATGGCTGTGGAGCAGCAAGCTATGCGTGTCACAGCTAACATCCTGGGTCGTAGCAAAACTTTCCTGCCACGAAGGCAACTGCGGTTCCTTAGTGAGATCAATAAAGGGAACCACAGGAGGGGAAGACTGTACTATATCCATGGACTTCAAAGGCAGTGAAGGAGGAGAATAAGAAGGGGTCTATGGAGATGGATGATCACCTCCCAAGGAAGGATAGTTCCTGAGGGTTGGGATACCTCTGGCCAAGAGTACCTGGTCCATAAGGTGCAACACATCATGTTCGGAAAAGCTTCTAGTGGACCTCACGGAGACTGAGGGAGAAACAGGCCTGTCCACAGAAGAAGCAGACTTGGTGCCCATCTCATCTGACCGCACCGAGGACAACGGTGCTGAGAGAGACTGGACTACTGTTGTCTGCACCGAAGAAGTCATCGGTGTTGAGGTCATTGTCTGCACCGACACGGGGATCGGTGCCGAAGTGGTTATCTGTGCTGAAGCTGGAACTGACAAAACTGGAGTCAGCAATAAAGGCATCGGTTCTGAGAAAGATCTTGGAGCCGACGCGGTCAAGGTCTGCCCTGAATGGTCGGTGCCGATACAGTGGTAATAGTCTGAACCGAGGAGCCCCTCGGTGCCGATATAAAGAAGGCTGCAGGAGAAGATGGAGCCAAAATCACTAATGGAGCCGAGGGCCTTGGTGCCGAAGATCTAGGCACCGAAAGAACTGGGGCTGACCGAGAAACCTCCGGAGTCGAAACTTTAGCCTTTTTAGGTTTTGGTTGGTGGGAGTCCCCAGCCAGGGACGAAGGCAAAGATTTAGCCTTAGTAGGAACATCCAAGGTTTTCTTATGGGCTCTAGGAGGGGTTGAGGCCTCCGACCCAGAAATAGACTCTGAAAAGGGAGATTTTAGAAGTCCCTTCAGTATCAGTTTGTTTTTCCTTTCCAACAAGGTTCTATTAGAAATCTTCTCACAAATAGTATAGGGTGGGTCAACAGACCAGTGGGAAGCTCCCCAACAATAAACACACACAGAGTGTGCATCAGAAGTAGGGAGTTTGTGTCCACAATCAGAACACAGCTTAAACCCCGGACTACCTTTCTTATCTGCCATGACAGTAAACTAAATAGTAGAAAAGGTACCAACAATGGTACAAGAGAGTACCCGAAGGTATGAGAGAAAAAGGGAAAAGGATTACCAACGATGGTAAAGAGAGAATACCTCGCAGTAAAAGTGGTAAAGAAAAAAGCAGAAAAACCTGAAGAAACTATGAATGCTAGATGCGATAGGGGAAGAGACAATAAAATGTTAACTTTTCTGACAGAAAAGTAATTTGTAAAGCTATTAAACAAAATTGACTGTACTTAGCTCAAGAGAAGTAGCTTGACATGACATGACCGAATGGCAACGCGGCAAATAAAATCTCAGGTAACAGGGAGAGGGGAATTATGGGTAAAAGTTTAGCTCGAGAGTTTAAAGTTGACGCGAGCTTGGAAAATGTCCGGCTCGGTTCCGAGGTCGGAACCGATACCCATGCATAAGGAATTGTCGAGGATTAACAATATCAGATTTCTTTATTGTGGTCACAAACATTGAAAAGACTTTTTTGTTTGCTTTTTAACTCATAGTTGGGGAGGGGGGCACACTGCGGAACTGCATAGGGCGCTGAATGATTTCACTACACTTTTGTTTGTTTACCTTTTGTGAGGTACTTGCTCAAACTTTAAGCAGGCTGTAATCCTGCAGCAGTTCATTAGTTTGCTTTCCTTGTTACCTTGTTAAAGAAGCACTTTGACTTGCCAGGTGTGACCTCACACCTTGCTAACTTAAGTCCTAAGTTTTATGGCTTTCAAACATTCTATAATTCATATGTAATTCTGCCACCAAGTCAAAATGATGAGGTAGAAAGACTCCAGCCTGTGTCTTGCTGCCAGTTTTGCAAAGTTAAGTCATGAGAGCCATTTTCTTGTCTTCAGGTGCCCTATCCTCATGTCTTAACTGTGATGGCAGTGGTAATAGTAGTTGTCAAACTTATTGTAGGGTAAATTCCAGCAAGCCATATTACTGTCTTCACAGTGAATTTTCTGGGGTTTTTTTTAGCCTCTTTTTTTTCTTGGTAAATGTCACCACTAACACCAGTCCTGGGCACATCTGTTCAGATTTAGTTAATAGTATAGCTCAGAGGGTAAAGGATAATGAGCATCATCTTGTAGTCTTGAATTTTATTCCCTTATTCCATATTTTGTATACTGTATGATTTTGAGCAAGTTACTTGCCAAACCAGTACACTGAGGGATTAGCCAGGTAACAAGAGAAAAAAAGATTGTAACTGCTTTTTTCAGTTTTTTTATGTCTGCCCATTCTGCTTTTTATTTTAATCAAGATTCTGCCCCTCTAACTGTTTTTCCTTGATCCTTTATATGGTAACCGTATACAAATCAAGTCCCATTTTGACAGCATTTGAAGTATTATACATGTTTAGCTTAAGATGGTGAAATGTCAGTGGAGTGCTTACATGTTTCAGTTTTACAAAAGTCATTCATTGAAGTTAACACTTTCTCTGAGGTCAGCTTGCTATGAGTAAAGAAGGGTTAGTTTGCTGTAATACTTTTCCAGTTTCTGTAGTTTGTATGATTTTGGAGTTAATATATTTGGACAATGGAGAATGGAGGCAGAGACCCCATTTGCAGAAGTGATGATGATAGTCTTTGCTGATATTTGAATATGGAACATTTTGACTTTAAGTGATACTTTGGATTTTTGATATTTATTTGTAATGTTTTATGTCTCAGCAGAGTAGGACATGACATTCTGTTGTGTACTCCGTATATACATATATTTTTATCACCCTCGTAAACCTCTGAAATGAATTGGCTACACTTCCTCAGTTTGACCCTTTTCAGACATTGCTTTTTTTTTCTTTTTTTGCTAAGTAACATTGCTGTGTCTTGCTCTTCCTTCTTCCCAAATTTAATGACACCATCATGCTTGTAAATTACATTACTTTTCCTTCTGTTTTAGTGCTTATTTGGTTTATGTGAATATTTATTGTTTATTCAGTTGCAGTTTTGACATATCCTCAATTTTTTTCCAGCTCACTTGTATTCATCATTTTCTTTAGATTTTATGAGGGTACAACTCACTTCTTGATGATAGACCTTCTTCGAGTCAATAATCCTTGTGTGTGTGTGTGTGTGTGTGTGTGTGTGTGTGTGTGTGTGTGTGTGTGTGTGTTTGTGCATTTTTTGTATATAAATGCACTTAGAAGCACACAGAATGTGTTTATAGCTAATGCATTTCAGTTACCATTTGGTAGGTTTAGGGTCCCAGTCTGGAGTTCTTTCCTTGGTATATCATCCCAAGTATGTGAACATATGAAGGTGTTGACTAATGAAGATAAATGGTTTAGGGGTTGTCTGTCAGTGTTGTTTTTGACTTGCACACCTGCCCTTCCCATACACTTGTTCCATTCTTTCTTTGCTCTATCTCAAACGACTTTAATCCTCTCTAATAATATATGTTGCATCACTGCCTTAAGCAATGAGTTCCAAGTCTCTGTTATCTGTAAACAAAAACATATTTTCTCAAATATACCTTTTACTGCTACCCATGTCCCCTTGTCCTTTCTCTTCAAAACCACACCTTTTGCTTTTTCTGAACAATCTAGTAAGTTCACATAATATTTCCTTATGGTCTCTCTTATAATTAGCAGATGTCATGTTTAGAAGTCAGTTCCCAGCTCTTCAGAACTTCTGTATTCTCTACCATTTTTTGTAATCTGCCTGATATGTTTTCTACTAGCCATATTTACATTCATTGTATGGTCTCCAGAACTGCATAGTACTTCAGATGTGATCTTACCAGTACGCTACACAGTAGAAGGATGACGTAAGCATCTCTAGAATCCACTCAGTTTGCTTCTGCGCCTCAATATGTTACTGATCTTCATCATTGCCCTTTCATATTGCATAGTACATTCACTATTGAGATAATTCCTATTATTCCTGCACCTTATTCCTTCCTTCCAATTCCTGCTGTTTTTTTCACCATAATAGATTGGCTATTTCAGGGTGTAAACTCCAGTACTCGTCGCTTTCAGGGTAACATACCTGCCTTTACCACCTCAGATCCCGCATCTACACCTACTTAGCTGCTTGGTATTTCTATTGGCTGTCCCACAATAATCCCCTCCCACCACCCTATCCAGCCCTCTCAGAGGTAACTAATAACCCTGGGTAGGGACGGCACCATTTTTAAATACATAGAACCGCGTCCTAGGCAGCATCTTAAATGATAGTGTGCTGCCACGCAAGTTATTATTTTTTATAATACTGTTACAAGCTCTGCATACTTACAAGTGTTTGCTCGTCATGGATTTATGAAGGTTTATATTGTTAGTTAGTGCTTGGTGTCCCTAGATAAGCAGCTGCTATTTTAATTTGTGAAACTGTTCAAGTATAAGCCAGTTGCTCACTGCTCACTTCATTGAAAGTATGTGCCACTGTTTTTTTTTAATTTGATCCTAGATAACACATCCCAGTCATTTTTGTCTCAATCTGTAGCCTTTAACCACCAGCTCTGGTTGTTTTAGAATTGCATAATTAGTAGCATACACTATACGCAATTTCAATGCATTGAATTGTTACAGATAACGTTTTCTTACTCTGTAACAAACACAACAATTCTGAGTATAGACCTACTTTGTATATATATTTTTTTTAATTCTGCGTAAATGATCGTTTAGTCTGTTTGTTTCAGAATAATGTTTACTGTCTCTTTAACATTGCTCCTGAAGGCAGCAGTGGAATTGTAGGTAATTAAGCATACTCAACTGCTCTCGTAGTTCATAGACCTAATTGTATGTTTTAGTCTGCCTTGTGTTATATCATGTATTATGCTGGTTTTTTTTTCCTGTTTCCTGAACCCATCTGTCGTGCAGCTCATTCATAAGTGACAGTGTGTCTAGACTGTATAAGCATTTTTAACTTGTCTTATACAGTTTTATTTTTGCCAACGCCACTTTTTTCTGCATGTTTATTAACAACTTCTGCCCCTTTACCTGTGCGTTCCACCTCTAAACTCTACAGTTTTCCTCTCATTTTTACAGTTACCCTGTTTAAGTCACAATAAAGCATTTCCCACTCCAGAAACTTGGGAACAGCATTGAACCTGGTCTATAGGCAGCCACCTTACATTGTCAACTGACTTGCAAGTGTAGGTTCCCAGTTGCAGTTGCATTGTAGTAGGACTTTATTGTTATTTAATTCCTGCAACTACACTTTATGTAAACTAGTGGCATGCACACTCCCTGGGTCGCTCTCCAGTTCTACTCCCTCCCTCAGTAGGCCTCCCAACTCCCATAGCATTTACATCTCCATCCCTTTGCTATTGCAGTTTCTATACTAACTTAATTGCCAATTGCTTTCTCTGTATTACCCCTTACAGGCGAATATAGTGTAGAAAGGCTACTCTTTCTAACCCAGTCCCTTATATCAGAATATTATACTGTGGAGCTAGAACTTATCTAAGCTGCGTAACATAACATCTTTAGCTACTCAGAACAAATTCCTTTAGGTCATTCTGGTATCAGCCACATAACTATTGATGTTCATCGTGTTACACTGCTGCAGTCATTACACTTGGGTTATCCTGCCGTCAGGCAGTCCTGCAGTCGGCCAGAGTTCCAAAGTCTTAGTCTGGCGTCGGTTGCTGTCGCTTCTTCCCTGACGTCAGTGTGCCAGGGGTATTCCTGCCTCAGACCGATGTCCGAAAAAGTTAATAATTGTATTTCTTGTGGGAAGCAAATACCTCATAAGGACTTCCACTCTTACTGTATTCCATGCCTAGGCCCTGATCACGACGTCACTAGTTGTTGGTTTTGTGCTAGATTTAACAAACGCACTATAAAAAGATGTTTTGATTTTGCTTTGCACTACTTTGGCCATAGGTTCAATTATATTATGCCGTCGGATCAACCGACGACCTCAATACCAAAAAAACGCAAAGACAAGGATAAAGACAGGCATCCAAGGTCCAAAACCGACGATGAAACCTCTTCCAGGCCAGTCGCCGGTTTGCCGGTTCTCAGTGAGATGCTTTCGCAGCCCCTGACACCCGCTACCTCAGAGCCACAGGCCGCTTCCGACTCCCACGTGGAGACAACTAGGCCTCGGGAAACTCAAGGTATTGGGCTTACGGAAACTAATCCCTCAGATGGGTCCGCAGCCACTGAGCAGGCATCGGCTTCTGAAGGTGTTTTCAGACCTTCACAACTTACCATTAAAACAACAGCCAAGACAAAGGTACCATTAAAGACAAAGAATCAAATACAGCATTCTCCTGGACAGTCCTCCATGCCTAAGAAACAGATGCTTAAAATGGCCGAAGACCTCATTACTCTAATCAGAGTTTCCCATCCCCCTCCTGAGAAAAGGCCTAGGCAGGATACAGACTATGATTCCTCTGATCAGGTTTCCATTTCCTCTGATTCCTCTTCAGACCAGGGATACTCTCTACCCTCCTATGAGGACTCTGATGCTGAAGAATCTATCCCTTCAGCCTCTCCTCCTGAGGATTATTCTTTTGGGGAAACTTTACATACCATGAGGGAGCATTTCCATTGGGAAAGTCAGGATTACTCAGAATCCAAGAAAAGGCTCAGGGATTTCCTTTTATTGCCTCAGCACAGGCCCCTGGCTGTTCCGCCTGTGCTAGATATTGTGGATGATGTGTTCTCTGAATTCAGTTTATCTCCTGATTCTTTGCCCCCTGCTCCAGCCAAGCCAGATAGGTATTATAGAGTCCTGGACTCTCACAAGTTTCTTTAGAAAAACCCTTCTGCTGATCCAGAAACTATTTCCCAGGGTCCAAAAGGGGTTAAGGCTTCCATTGCAAAAAATCCAGTACCCTCTGACAGAGATTCCAGAGCTTTGGATAAATGGGGGAAGAAAGTATACACTTCTGCAACTTTAGCAGTAAGAGCTTTAAATTGCCAGTTTCACATGCTTAAGTACCAACAATATTTAATGGCTCAGTTAAAACAGAAAATGCTTGCAAGCTCAGAAACTCCTGATTGTAAAGAAATGCAGGATTTATTGCATGCAGTTGAACAGGTGGGAAAACATACTTTGCAATGTGGTTTTGATTCTTTAGAGGCCTCTGGTAGAGCCGCAGTTACAGGTTCTGTGATTCGAAGACATGCTTGGTTAAAAGAACAGAGTTTACCTGATCATGTTAAGGCAAAATTATTGGATGCTCCTTTACAGCATGATACCTTGTTTGGTGTTAAGGCAGAAGAGGTGTTAAAGAAAATGGAGGATAAAGCTAAATCTATGCAAACAGTCAAGGATTTCTTACAGGTACAGCCACCTCGGTTTAGCAGAAATTGGCCAACAAAGAATTGGTCCTTTCCAGTGTCAGACAGGCCACAGAGAGGCAGATATAGATGCCCAAGAGGCAGATCTCAACCCCAAGGCTCAAACAGACAACGACAGTGGGGCACCTCAACCCCAAAAGGAGGTGAGGACAAGTCTCAGCCTTACAGGAAATGGTCACAATGACTTTCCCCTTCGTGCGCCAAGCACGTCCCTTTTGGAAGCCCCCTTAGGGGGAAAACTAGCACTTTTTTCTCAAAACTGGCAAACAATCACCCAAGACAAATGGGTTCTGAATATTGTGTCTCAAGGTTACAGGTTCCACTTTCATACTTTACCAAGGCTAAAAGGAATGCCAGACCTGCCACAAAATCAATGGACAGAGGCACAAAAACAAATTTCAGCCCTCGTGGACATGAGAGCTATTCAAAAAGTACCACAACAGGATTTTACTCAAGACTCTTCCTGGTCCCCAGAAAGGACAAGGCCTGGAGGCCCATACTAGACCTTTCAATTCTGAATACTTACCTGGATATTCCGAAATTCAAAATGTTGACATTACAGCAGCTTCTACCCATGCTGGGCAAGAAGGCTTGGCTTGTTACGCTGGGCCTCAAAGAGGTATACCTGCATGTCCCTATCAGACAAAATTGCAGACGATACCTCAGATTCAAAGCTGGTACAATGCACTACCAATTTTCTGCACTGCCGTTTGGCTTATCTACTGCGCCCAGGGTCTTCACAAAGTCCCTGGCACCAGTAATTGCATTTTGCAGACGAAAAGGAATTCAAATATATCCATACCTGGACGACTGCCTCATTCAAGCAGAGACAAAGGACATTCTTCTACAGCATCTGGCATTTGTAAAAAGGTTGCTAATTTCTCTAGGGTACACAGTAAATGAAAAGAAGTCAAAACTAGTGCCCTCACAACAGATTATATTCCTGGGTGCCAGCTTAAATACAACGGCCCAGATGGCTTACCTCACGCCAGACAAACAAGTTCAACTAACTCAATATTTTCAATTACTGGCAAAAAAGTCCCATCTCCCTGCAAGAAAAATTCTGCAGGCCCTGGGATTCATGGCATCCTGCATACTACTAATACCATATGCCAGACTGCATATGAGGAAATTACAATGGTACCTAAAAAGTGTTTGGACTCAACACTCTCACAGTTTAGATGCAGTAATACCAATGATTCCCTGCCTACAACAGGAGTTTCGATGGTGGGAACAAGCATGTCACCTAAACAAGGGTCAGCCTTTTACCCAACCCACAGCAAGGCAAACTCTAAGAACAGATGCTTCGGATTACGCCTGGGGAGCACACATGGCAGGAAAATGCATTCAGGGCAAGTAGACCACAGACCAGGTGGATCTTCACATCAATCAAAAAGAGATGGCTGTTCAAAATGCCCTAACAGCTTTCAAGGACCTTCTGCATCCAGGACAATTATTACTAAAGACAGACAACACCACAGTAATGTGGTACATAAACAAGCAAGGGGGCACTCATTCTTATCCCCTATGCAGGCAAGCCATGACCTTGTGGAACACAGCTCTAACTTATCAAGTTCACCTGCAAGCACAATTCCTGCCAGGAAAGAAAAATACTCTGGCACACGATCTAAGCAGAAATATCATGGACCCTCACTAATGGAAATTTAATCCACAAATCTTCAGCATGGTAACGCAAAAATGGGGATGCCAAGACATAGATCTTTTTGCCTCCCCACTGAATTGCCAACTACAAAATTTCTGCACAAGGACTTGACTTATCACAAACAAGCATGGAAAGTGGATGCTCTTTTGTTCAGCTGGAAAAACCTAAAAGTGTACGCCTTCCCGCCACTGCCTCTCCTTTCAAAGGTACTCCTAAAAGCCAGACAAGAAAAAACACAGATGATCCTGATTGCTCCAGACTGGCCATGCCAGCACTGGTATCCTATCTTAAGGAACTTGGCTCAAGACCCACCATGGATTTTGCCTCAAATTCCACACTTTCTGACTCAACAAAACAATCAGGTCCTGCACGGTCAGCTCAAAACCTTAAATCTGGCTGCATGGCAGATGCATTAGTCAAACAAGCAACACTTCTCTCTAAAGCGGTTATGGATGTCATTTTGGAGGCCAGGCAGTCTAGCACCAGGAAAGCTTACTCAGAAAAATGGAAGAGATTCTGCACCTGGAACCAGGCTCAAAGCCTTGACCCTCTTGTACCAAACATTCCTCAGATTTTACAATACTTAACTGAGATGCTGGACAGAGGCCTATCCTTCTCATCAATTAAGATCCACTCCTCTGCCATTTCAGCACATTACAACACGTATCCTCCTTTATTCTCTCATCCCTTGCTAAAGCAGTAGCTCAGAGGGGCTAAAAACATAAGACCGCCCCGGAGAGCACCAACACCAACTTGGGACCTCAATTTCGTTTTGGAAAAACTGACCCTACCACCTTTTGAGCCAGCCAATACAGCCGATCTAAAATTTTTATCATGGAAAACAGCTCTGCTCCTGGCAGTAACTTCAGCACGAAGAGTCTCAGAGCTACAGGCATTAATGGCAGTGGAACCTTTTATAATTTTTCATCAGGACAGGGTTTCTTTAAGGACAAACCCTACCTTTATGCCAAAGGTGGTATCTAGTGTGGCTCTTAACCAAACCATCCATTTGCCAACTTTTTATCCAAACCCCCAGAATAAAGGGGAGAAACTTCTGCATTCTTTGGACATACACAGGCAGCTATGCTTCTACTTGGACAAAACAAAAGCTTTCAGGAAAACTGAGCAACTGTTTGTAGCATATGCTGCAGGATCACAGGGCAAGGCCATCTCAAAGCAGACTATGTCCAAATGGATAGGACACTGTATTTGTTACTGCTACACACAGCATGGAAAATCAGTCCCTAATAACATTAGGCCACATTCCACCAGGTCAACAACCACTTCAACAGCCTTTCTCAGAGGAGTACCTACCAAGGAAATTTTGGAGGCTGCAACTTGGAGTTCAGTGCACACCTTTACCAAGCATTACCACCTGCCTCTTTACTCTAAATCCAGAGCAAGATTTGCCACTGCAGTTCTGCAGGGCCTTATAGCCAATCCTAACTCTTTATAGACCAGCCACCCAACCTTAGCTTTGGGATTCTACCCAAGTGTAATGACTGCAGCAGTGTAACACGATGAACATAGTACAGTTTTGTACCTACCATAAATGTAGATGTTCGAGTGTTCACACTGCTGCAGTCCAGGTTACCCTCCCTCCATCCCCTCTGAACTAGCTGGACTTATCTATACCTTTCTATCCTATACATCCTTTGTGGTGTATTTGCTTGTAACTGAAGGTATTGTTTTTATTTTATATGTATATTTTTTATTAGCAATATGTATTGCCTACCTACTTGGGGGCACCTGACATCTGGGCAAGAAAAACTGAAGAAAATGGCGTCGGATGCATCTTGTATACCCCTGGCGCACTGACGTCAGGGAAGAAGCGACAGCAAACGATGCCGGACCAAGACTTTGAAACTCTGGCTGACTGCGGGACTGCCTGACGGCAGGATAACCCAAGTGTAATGACTGCAGCAGTTTCGTGGTGAGAGAACCTGGTTGCTTTCTTCACATCTACATTTATGGTAGGTACAAAACTGTACTTTTTACTAACCTGAGACAAGGCAATTCCTGCTATTTTTTCACCATAATAGATTGGCTATTTCAGGGTGTAAACTCCAGTACTTGGCTAAACCAGCTCCATTCACCCTGGCTGTGCTCGGGCTCACTCCGCTCCCTTATGCTACCCCCATTCCCACCCACCCCCACTTACCTCTAATTTATACTTAACCCAACCACACCTCTGCCCCCACTTCTCCCCACCCAGTTTCCAAGTCTTTTATCCCACCCCTCTCCTCTTTCAAACCCAGACACCACCCCCAGCCTCTCTCCATCCCACTCCTCTCTGCTATTCTACCCCCCATAATACTGAGCATGCAGTTCTCTAACTGTTTACTAACCAATACTCTCTTAATCCTTCTTTTCTACGTCTCCCTCAATTCCACCACACTCCACATATACCATGTCAAACACATCCATTATCCAAACCTTCCTATAACTACCTCTAACCCCTGTCCCATATTTTCTCTGACATCTGCCCACAACTGTATAATAACTCTACCTGCCTTCTTGCTTCCTTCAAACACATACAAATCTGCTATTCTAAATCCCCTGCATCCAGATGTCATAAACTAACAAGCTAAAACTTCTTATGCTACACTCCATCGCTAAAATCAAACCTCGTGCTGACATCCATCCCAGCCCAGTTCCCAACAACACCCCCCTCCCCTTCACGCACCTCACCTAACTCTTCTAATTCCCATCCATACTCCTTACTCCCAAAAACCTCCAACACTGACCTACTATTCACCAGTTTCAATTTTCGTAGCATAATTAACAAAACTAGTGAATTCCATGCCACCATAGCCACCTACTCCCCTGACATAGCAGTGATAACAGAAACCTGGTTAATGCCCCACATCAAAAATAATGAGATCACCCCATATGGATATATTATTAGACTAGACAGAATAAACAGAGGTGGTGGAGTAGCTGTACTATTTAAGGACAGCCTTAAAATTGAACAACTCTACTGCTGCCCACCTGAACTAGCAAACTCCCAGACTCCAACCGCACGTCTTGTATTAAACCTAAGCAAAACAATAATTGTCATAGCTTCTTACCTCCCTCCAGGCAACAACTTGCACACTGTTGAAGGTCTGCTATCATGGGCTTCCACCAGTTTCAACCAAGAAACTATTATTCTTGGTGACTTCAACTTAGCCTGGCAATCTTGTACATCCAAAAACCCATCTGATTTCCTCAATCTCTACAACTTCACCCAGACCATAAATTGCTCAACTCACAATGACAAACACACCAATAGAAAGTTTACTTTAGACTGGATGCTAACCAGTAAACCCAACCTTAGCTACATATCTGGATGGCTTCCAGACTCCCTCAGCGACCATTCACCTACATTTCTATACAGAAACTAGGTACATACACAAAACGACATCTCCTACAAATGCATCCATTGTAAAAAAAAAAAATTTTTCTCCCCGACAACTTTTAACAATATCCTCCAACAGTGTGATTGGACCCCACTTAAAAACCTCCAACTAAACCTAGCTGTACAATTCTTCAACTCCACCTTCCTTAACATACTCGATAATCTACCCCCAACTAGGAAAGTACGCACAAAATCTAAGCCTCTGCCCTGGTTAACTAAATAAACCAAACAACTACTTAAACTAAGGGATAAAGCATGGTCAACTTACCATACCACTAAACACATATCAAACCTCTCTATCTATAAACAATTACGGAATAAAGCAAAAAAAACCCATACCAAAGCAGACAAGCAATTGTACTTCCAAATCTGCCAGCAACAACACCTAAACAACCCCAGAAAATTCTGGGATAACATCAATTATCTCCTTAGCCTAGGTCGCACAACTACCCCAACCCCAGTAACCCCTAACAACTCTGATCCCATTGCAACTCAATTCAACTCCCACTTCATAAACTCCATAACCTTCCTACTAGGAAATCAACCCAGTACACCTCTCACTCCTCCCACCACTACTCCTGAAAATCCCAACCCCTTCTCATTCTCATCCATTCAAACAAGTTACATAAAATCTCTCCTGGCTAAACTTAGACCCTGCTGTCTGGCTGCCGATCATCTCCCTAATGTATTTCTAAAAATTGCTGCCCCATCTGTTGCTTACCCCATATCAGTCTTGATTAACTGATCAATTGCTGAACATTATGTCCCACTTCTGTGGAAAATATCCCACCCCATCCCACTCCACAAAGGAGGACCTTCCAAAGACATAATGCACTTTCGACCTATAGCTATTCTTTCCCCCTGATCTAAAATCTTAGAAAAATGCATCTGCAAACAACTCCTTAACCATTTCCTCAGCAAACATCTCTTATCCAACTCACAGCACGGCTTCAGACCTAAACATAGTACTTCTCCTGCTCTAATCACTTTTGCTAACACCATTAACCATCATCTAAACGAAGGCCAGGTAGTATCCTCCATCTTTCTTGACATGTCAAAAGCCTTTGACACTGTTTCCCATCAACTTCTACTTAACAAACTAGCATCCTGTGACCTCAACTCATCAGCTCTTTCTGGTTCCTCAGCTATCTTTCCAATTGGCAGCATGCCACCAAATGGGAAAACACTCTTACCCCCCTCCTCTCCATCACTGTGGGGGTGTCCCAAAGTTCTATACTTAGCCCTCTCCTCTTTAACTTATTCACAAATGACCTCTACTTAGCAACTGACCAAGCCACCATTGTCAACACTACCCTTATATGCTGTGCCCCTCACCCTTAGATCTCCAATTAAAAATGCAGTCATCTTTCCAAAACACAGAAAAGTACCTGTCTGAACATCAATTAATTCTAAACCCTCATAAGACCAAATTAATAATATTCAAAAAATCCAAACCATCTCAAGTCTTCACTATCAATCCTCTCCTCGAACTGAACCAAAATTGTCCCAACAACTCATACTAAACAGCTAGGAGTAACTATTGATGAGAATCTAACTTTTGATAAACATGTCTCATTGACAGTCAAAAAAGTTCACATCAAGCTTGGCACATTATACAGAGCCAGGCTGGCCACTGCCCGATCTTACCTGCTTTCTCCCCTCCTCTATGGATCTCATATTCTCACTAACCTTCGCAAATCTGACCTAAATAATCTAGAATCGTGTTATAACAAAATTGCTAAGTTTGCCACAAATCCACCACACAGGACGCACCACTGTACTGTGCTCTCTCAGCTAAACTGACTAGAACTCCCCAACCTTACAGCTCTCTACCAACCTACTGTGGTCCACAAGTTAATTCACCAACCCATAAACTGTCCTGCTCTCTCCAATCTTGTCCAACCTCATCACAATCCCAGGCCCCCTCAGATCCTCAATTAAACTAACACTCAAGGTCACCCAATCCCGCAACTATTGCAGTGACGGTCTTTATTCTACCAAAATTACCAAACTTTGGAATACCCTCCCTCAAACCATCACAAAAAATCCTCAGCTTCATGCATTCAAACAACTATGACATAACTACCTAGGTAATCATTGGCTTTGCTCCTGTCATTCCCCAGGCTAAATCCTCTTATTCCACATCCCAACATCTCTCCAATCTACGATGGTCTACATCCTCTTACTACAACTTCTCTCTGACCTCTACTATGAAATCTTGGTACATATCTTGCCACCTCTCAAAATGGTGTTTGGCACCTCTGTTTATGCAATAAGTCCAAATTTGCATACGCCTGTGCTCTGCAGTTCAAGATTGTACTACCTACAATTGCTTGCTTAGCATTCTAAGTTGTGTATTATGTTATTTGTCTTGTACTATGATTATTTACTAGTCTGTTTTCATGTTAATATTTGTCTTGTAAGCATTAATATGTAAAGATTGTTTCTGTTTACTGGATCTTTTCTCCCCGGGTCTCCACTGAAAATGGGCTACTAGCCCCGTCAGAGTATTTCCCGGTTAACAAATGTAATAAATAAATACATAAGTAAATAATTACCACCTCCAAATTGTTTTCTTATTGCATCCTTCTTAAATTCCCCCTACCATGACTGCATGTTTTCAGCAGATTTCCTTGACTAGCAGTTTACTTTTTGTTTTAAATCCTTGCTGCCCGCTATCTGTCCACAGTGCCAGCTGTGATTACATCAATGGTCTTTATATATAATCTGATCTTGATCTCTACACCCTTTGTGATAACTAACACAAATATATTAAATGAGACAAGCCCCAGCACCTAACCGTGGACTCTTCAGTGCTTACTGACACTTCCTTTTTCATTATTACCATCTGCTTTCAGTCAGACAGCCAGTTTCCATTCCATTCCTTTTGATTCTACCACTTTGGGACCCATCCACAAACTGTGGGGCCTTGAAGTATTCCCAGAAACAACCCACTGAAGTCCAAAAAATATAACAACAGAAGGCAGCAAGAGATGAAATAGGTCCAAAATAACTTTTTATTTGAAACTTGTGCCCCCTTTCGTCTGTAGCAAGCCTTCAAGTGGAATTGGAAGAAAACCCATACCACATCTAAAAATGTCACCAATTAACAAGTAGTGAGAATCATGAAAAAGCAATTAGATAAAAATTGAAAGACACTTGTTTAGTATAAAAGTACCTAAAAGCATAGAGTAGATGAGTGTATCAAATATTGCTGTTGAGTTTATCAAATATTGCTGTACTAGGGTCAGCATTCAGACCTCCAAGGTGTAATTAATGTGTTCAAAGTTGCATTAAGATTATTCAAAGCCCAATTTCTATTGCCGTCTCTAACTAAATGAGGAGCATCTAACAGACAAAACCTAAAGGAATTAACACTGCCCTGGGGAAAATGTTATGCAAGAGAAGCTAGAGATCTTAAAGCTGTTTTATCTGTACGTCACATAATCTCTGTTTGACTGACTTATTTGTATGGCCTATACATCACTTAGGATTTTCACATGTAGAAAAAATTTAATTTTTAGCAAAAGTGTTAGCATAAGAAAATATTATTTAGCTTTCAAGTGTTTTTGTTAATGGGAAATGAACCAGAACTGTGAACCATTTTAAATGCACTACATTGAGCAAAAGGGCACGTACCCTTGCATAAAAAGAGAGGTTTCCAGGGACAGGATTAATAAGAAAGGATCTTGCCCAGATTCTGTGATCTACTGAATAGAGCTAGGAGGCAATGAACTGTAGTTTTGCACCTGCCAACAAAATATGTCAGTTCTTTAAAATGGCCTCTCTCATGTTGATAAAAAAAAAAAAAGCAGTGTCAATAGTGGTCGCACCTGGATTCAGTCATCTGTAAGAGAATATAGAGCTAGAAGAGCAACAAACTGTGGAGTCCTTGGTGCTGCTAAGGTAAATTTCTTTTAGATTCATCTTCTTTAGTACTGCTTTTGCCATTTCTTATACAGCCTTATTGCACTATATGTGCCCCACATCCAGTGGTTTCACACTCACATGGGTTGATCAACTTGTGCTGGTAGAAAATTTGCTGTCTACCTTCAGCCAGTGAATTAGCATTGAGGAACTCCAAAAGCCTACCACATGGAATCTTTCAGTAACTTTTTTCGGAGTGGGAGATCAATTAGTTTATGATGCCAGTAATTGCCTTGCTTGTTCCCAGAGCCACCTTTTGATATTGGGAATCACTTTGTCCAGCAGCTTGTCTTGTGATACCTATCGGTCAGTAATTCATCAAGTACGTCTACTGACTGTTTAAAACCCTTGCAGTTAGCTTACTTAAAAATGTACTTTATCTCATTGAAATCTTAAGTTTATCCTTTCTTTCCTCCAGTGTGTCTTCTATACATCCATTTGTCCCAATCCATAGATGCACTAAACTGTGTGCTAGCATACTTGCTCCTATGTAAATACAGAGGTGGAGAATTAATTCAGTAATTCTGACAGAAATGCAACATTCTCTGTCTTTTTTCTCTCCCCTTACAATTAAGTAATGTCCTGCCATTTTCTACTAGTTTCAAATTCATGAGGAGAATTTATTTTGTCAATATCTCATTCTTACATGCCATTTCTTTCTCTTTGGCTACAGTGGGCTTCTATAATGTTTATCATTTCCTCTTTGTCCTCCTCCAAAGAAAAGGATGGAAAGGGGTCAGTGTGTAACCTGTATGCACCCACATCCCATAGGTGTCCCATCTGCTGATGTATGCTAGCACTGCCTGACTAGTTACTTACCAAAAAATAACCAGTTTCTCTATTCCACTTCTGTCCACACCACTTTTCCTTTTATCTTCCATATTTCTCTCCCTCTCCTTCTCATTTACTGACATCCATGTTTTCTACTCTCTGTCTCTCATCTGCTGACATCTACTGCTTCTTTTCAGAGTATGTCTCAACTGCTATAGTCTCTATTCCTCTGCACTTTCCATTTTTTCTCGTAGACTGTAGCCTATTTGTTTCATTTTCACCTATGTTTTATTTAGCTGTTCTCTCCATTGTAACTTAATTTCCTATATACCTAACTTTAGAAATATGTAGTCATGGTATGGTCTAACTAACTTACTATTTGTTAAGATGCATAATGTTGCACCATTCTCATCTGTTTCACTGGGGGTGACTTGGCAATCATGGAGTCTACCCCCGTGCCTTTTCCATGTTAGGAAAGTTTCTACCTGAATGTCATATTGGCCACTTTTTTATGTGATTTTGTGAGTCATTCACTCTCTTGCTGAACCATGTGTTGATCACCATCAAGCCATTTGCCAGACTTAAGTCTTGAATGGCCTGTCCTCCTTTATTCCTGTTGCCCCACCCATGTGGACCCAGGCAATCCTCATCCTGTTCTGTCTGTCCCAGTATGTGCATGCAAGACCCCCATTATCAGCACCAACTCATGCTGTATTGCTTTACCTTTATGCACTCATTTCCTCACTATCACAAATTTGCTGTGATATATAGCTTGAGATTATGAATAGTACTGTATCCTTTCACTGGAGTCTGTTTGCCATGAGCCCATCCACTAACTCTGAAGACATCCCCTCACAGTCTTTTGAAGCTTCTCTCTGTCACCACAATTTCTACAGCATTTCTAGTCTGTCCTCCCCTGAGTACTAGACTCTGGATCCCAAGCCAAAGGGCTTTGCTTCACTGCCCTTCCATCTTGTCTCCTAAATAGTGAGGATGCCCAGCCTCTTCATTACCATCATGACATCCACTTCCAAGCTGCATCCTTTCACTGAAACTATATTGAGTGTAGCAATCTTTAGTTTACATTTGGCAGATTGATTGGTTTTGCATCCTGCTTTCACTCAACAGAGCTATCCCAGGTAACCCAAGCTGGACAACTGGATATTGGCTGGCCAGTAGCTTATTGACCAAGGGGTGCTGGGCTTTGTGCTGGCACCATTGGGCAATAGGGGCATGTAGATCCCTTCCACCATTAGCATGGGTCTCTGGATTAGGTCATAATAGGCCAAATCCTCAATCCACTTATCACTGGCAAATATCCATGCACATTTTTGACAACATTATTCAATGAGACCAAATCACATATTGCCATTTTTTACACCACTTTGTGGCTAGCCATGTCACAGCATACAGTCTGTGATCCATGCTCTCCTATATAGAGAATACTGCACACAGCTCCATTCTTGGATAAATTTGAGGTGGAAACACCCAGCATGTTTTGGGAGGTGGGAAGAACCCCCAAATGACTGAGGGAGAACATGCAAACTCCACACAGGCATTGGTCAGAGGTCAGGATAGAACCTTGTGCATTGGAGGCAAATACTTTAACCTTTCTGCCAACTGTGTTAGTCAGAAGTGTGATGTTATAGTGGCTTTAATCCCTTTTTGGCTGTGAGATCACCCCTGACTGGCAAAGGAACACACTCCTATGCATTATCAGTTGACACTTGAGATGGAGGCAGGAGAAGAGTTCTCCCAGTGACCACTTTTGGGAATAAGAGTCAGGGCATAACATTGCATCCTCTATGCTGGATCAGACCAGCTAGCTTTACTGAGTAGACCCTTAAGTTTCTCCTGTCAAGAGAAAAGAGTTTGTACTCTAGCCTGGAGAGCCCTCTTCCGTCTCTTCTGCAGAAGAATTAAACTTCACCCTAGTTCTATATATAGAGAGAAAGAACTCACAAACAACATTTATTTTATATATTTATTTTTTCAAACATTATTAACAAAGCAGAATAAAAAAAAGGCATTTTATGAAGAATATCAGAATACCAACAAGCTGTGTGTGTGTACCTTCCAATCTGACAGTACCCCCATACAGTCTAGAGAGTACTAGTTTGACCTTCTTAAACATACTTTTGTGTTGTGTATTTTATCCTGATATTAGAGTGGCTCTGCTTATTTTATCCAGTCAGAAAATGCATGCTTACCACAAACCTCTTTACGGATTCTTTATTGATAAAAAAAAAATAGTATATTTTTGACATACACATAATTACATCTTTGGTTTAATTAAGGAGAAGCAATGACACAGCTGTGTATTTTCAATTTTAAAAGTACAAGATTGTTCCAGATCAATGTTCCATCTCATAAGCATGTAACTTGGTTGTCTAACATGGGATAATCTCGGGGGCTTACATTTTCTGTTGCATTTTTACATGTACTTTCACCATTCATTTACTAACATTCATCCTTTTCTACCTTGTAAAGAATATTGCTGTCTCATTCTTGCACATTGAACATTCATTTCTTCTTGATACAAAGTTTGAATACTACAAGTACTTAAAAGGCAAATTCCTAGCATAATGCAATAAATCTACTACTTAACACAGGATGAGGTAGATGTTCATTGTGTTTCACTGTTGCACTCATTACACTTGGGTTATCCTGCTGGCAGGCGACCTGCAGTCGGCCCGAATTCCAAAGTCTTGGTCCGGCATCGGTTGCTGTCACCTCTTCCCTGACGTCAGTGCGCCAGGGGTATAAAAGTTGCAACCGATGCCATTTTCTTCAGTCTTTCTTGCCGTGCAGTGCCCGAAGCAAAGCAGTTCGCAAGTGCCGGTCAGCCGACTCCTGAGATTTTCAAAATTGAATTTCAGAACGAAAGTCTTCAGTAAAGCTAAGTACCCCATGGGGAAACTTTTTCTTGCTCCAGACCAATGTCAGTAAAAGTTAATAATTGTATTTCTTGTGGGAAGCAAATACCTCATAAGAACTTTCACTCTTATTGCATTCCTTGCCTAGGCCCTGACCACGACATTACTAGTTATCGGTTTTGTGCTAGATTCAATAAACGCACTATTAAACATCGGTTTGATTTTGCTTTACATTATTTTGGACAAAGATTTCATTTATATAATGCCGTCGGAACAAACGATGACCGGAATGTATAAAAACGCAAAGACAAAGAAAAAGACAGGCATCCGAGGTCCAAAACCGACGACAAAGCCTCTTCTAGGCCAGTCGCCGGTTCTCAGTGAGGTGCTTTCGCAGCCCCTGACACCCGCTACCTCAGAGCCACCAGCCCTAACCGACAGCCATGTGGAGACACCGAGGCCTGTGGAAACTCAAGGTATTGGGCCTACGGAAACTATACCCTCAGATGGGTCCGGAGCCGCTGAGCAGGCACCGGCTTCTGAGGGTGTTTTCAGACCTTCACAGCTTACAATTAAGGCTACTACAGCAGCAAAGGCAAAGTCAAAAACTCCATTAAAGACAAGGAAACAAGTGCAGCATTCTCCAGAATAGTCATCCATGCCAAAGAAACAGATGCTTAAAATGGCCGAAGACCTTATTACTTTAATCAGAGGCTCCCATACCCCTCCTGACAAAAGGCCTAGGCAAGACACTGATTATGATTCCTCTGATCAGGTTTCCATTTCCTCTGATTCTTCTTCTGATCAGGGCTATTCTCTCCCTCGCTATGAGGACTCTGATGCTGAAGAGTCCATTCCTTCAGCCTCACCGCCTGAGGATTATTCTTTTGGGGAAACCCTGCACACCATGAAGAAGGAGCATTTCCATTGGGAGAGCCAGGATTACTCAGAATCCAAGAAAAGGTTCTTGACATTGTAGGTGATGTTTTTTCTGAATCCAGTCTGTCTCCAGATTCTTTACCCACTGCTGCAGTAAAGCCAGACAGGTACTACAGGGTCCCTGACTCTCATAAATTTCTTTATAAAAACCCCGCTGCAGACCCAGAAACAATTTCTCAGGGTCCCAAAGGGTTAAAGCTTCTACTGCCAAAAATCCTGTCCCCTCAGATAGGGATTCCAGAGCTCTGGACAGATGGGGGAAACAAGTTTACACTTCTGCTACTTTAGCTGTAAGAGCTTTAAACTGTCTGTTTCACATGCTTAAATATCAACAGTATCTCATGTCATTGTTAAAGCAGAAAATGGTTACAAATATAGAAAGTCCTGACAGTAAAGAAATGCAGGATTTATTGCATGCAGTTGAACAAGTGGGAAATCATACTCTGCAATGTGGTTTTGATTCATTAGAGGCTTCTTGTAGAGCCGCAGTTACAGGCTCAGTAATTCGAAGACATGCTTGGTTGAAAGAACAAAGTTTACCTGACCATGTTAAAGTAAAATTATTGGATGCTGCACTACAGCATGATACTTTGGTGTTAAGGCAGAAGAGGTGTTACAGAAAATGGAGGATAAAGCAAAGTCAATGCAAATGGTGAAAGATTTCTTACAGGTTCAACCACCTAGATTTAGCAGAAACTGGCCTTCAAAAAATTGGTCCTTTCCAGTGTCAGACAGGCCACAAAGAGGCAGATATAGACGCCCAAGAGGCAGATCTCAGCCCCAAGGCTCCTACAGACCTAAACAAGGGGGTGCTTCAGCCCCCAAAGGAGGAGAAGACAAATCACAACCTTATAGGAAACAGTCACAATGACTTCCCTCTGCAAATGCCAAGCTCTTACCAGTTGACAGCACCCCTAGGAGGGAAGCTAGCACTTTTCTCAAAAAATTGGCACATGATCACCCAGGACCAATGGGTGCTGAATATAGCTTCTCAGGGGTACAGGTTCCACTTCCACATGCTTCCAGAACCAAAAGGTATGCCAAATCTGCCACAAAACCAATGGGCAGAGGCACAAAAACAGATTGCTGCTCTTATGGATATGGGAGCTATTCAAAAAGTTCCACAAGAAGAACAGGGACAAGGATTTTACTCAAGACTTTTCTTAGTACCCAGAAAAGACAAAGCCTGGAGACTAATACTGGACCTGTCAATCCTGAATACTTTCCTGGATGTTCCAAAATTCAAAATGTTAACACTTCAACAACTTCTGCCCATGTTGGGCAAGGAGGCTTGGCTAGTTACTTTGGATCTCAAGGAGCATACCTGCACGTCCCAATCAGACAATCGTGCAGAAGATACCTCAGATTTGTAGCAGGCTCAATGCATTACCAATTCTCTGCACTGCCCTTTGGCTTATCTACTGCGCCCAGGGTCTTCACAAAATGCCTGGCACCAGTAATTGCATTTTGCAGACAAAAAGGAATTCAGATTTATCCCTACTTGGATGACTGCCTTATTCAAGGAGAGAGCAAGGACATTGTTCTAAAGCACCTGGCATTTGTAAAAAAGATTGCTAATTTGCCTAGGGTACACAGTAAACGAAAATAAATCAAAACTAGTGCCCTCTCAAGAGATAATATTCCTGGGTGCAAGCTTAAATACAACTGCCCAGATGGCTTATCTCACGCCAGACAAACAAAGGCAACTGACTCGTTACTTTCAAATGATGGCAACAAAGACCCAGCTCCCTGCAAGAAAAATTCTGCAGGCCCTGGGTTTCATGGCATCCTGCATTCTACTAATTCCATATGCAAAACAGCATATGAGGAAACTACAATGGTATCTAAAAAATGTTTGGACTCAGCATTGTCACAGCCTAGGGACAATCATAACCTTGATTCCCTGCCTACAACAAGGAGTTTCGATGGTGGTCTCAGGCCTGTCACCACAACAAGGGACAGCCTTTCACCTTACCCACAGCCAGGCAGACAATAACAACGGATGCATCGGATTATGCCTGGGGAGCACAATATGGCAGGAAAATGTATTCAGGGCACATGGCCCAAGGAGCAAATGCATCTTCACATCAATCAAAAAGAGATGCTAGCTGTACAGAATGCCCTGACAGCCTTCAAGGACCTAATACATCCAGGACAACTACTAATAAAGATGGACAATATCACAGTTATGTGGTACATAAACAAGCAAGGGGGCACACATTCCTACCTCCTATGCAAACAAGCCATGACTTTGTGGAACACAGCACTGACCTACCAGGTACATCTGCAAGCACAATTCCTGCCAGGAACAAAAAATACACTGGCAGACGAACTAAGCAGAAATCTCATTTATCCTCATGAATGGAAGCTAAATCCACAAGTGTTCAACATGATAACAAGGAAATGGGGATGCCCAGACATAGATCTTTTTGCCTCCCCTCACAATTGCCAAATACAGAAATTTTGCACAAGGACTTATCACTCTCAGGCATGGAAAGTGGATGCTCTATCATTCAGCTGGAAAAACCTGATAGTCTATGCCTTCCCTCCGATGCCTCTTCTCACCAAGGTGCTTCTAAAAGTCAGACAAGAGAGGCCAAAAATGATACTGATTGCACCAGACTGGCCACGCCAGCACTGGTACCCAATCCTAAAAACTTTGTCCCAAGGCCCACCTTGGCCTCTACCTCAAATCCCTCATCTTCTGACACAGCAAAACAATCAGATTCTGCACAGTCAACTCAGAACCTTAAACCTGGCAGCCTGGCAGATAATGTAGCCACTCAGACTGCACCTTTCTCTAAAGCTGTTATGAATGTAATTTTGAAAGCCAGGAGGCCCAGCACTAGGAAATCTTATGCAGACAAATGGAAGAGATTCTGTGCTTGGAACCAGGCACAAGGGCTCGACCCACTGGTCCCTAATATACCTCAGATTTTGCAATACCTGACTGAGATGTTGGACAAAGGCCTATCTTTTTCATCTATTAAAATTCATGCCTCTGCCATTTCAGCTCATTACAATACGGATCATCCTATTTTTTCACATCCTCTACTACGACAGTACCTCAGAGAGGTAAAGAATATAAGACCCCCCTAGGAGAGCACCAGTACCTACTTGGGACCTCAACTTTGTTTTAGAAAAACTAACACTGCCTCCATTTGAACCAGCCAGCACAGCTGATCTAAAATTCTTGTCATGGAAAACTGCTCTGCTCCTAGCAATAACTTCAGCAAGAAGAGTCTCAGAGTTACAGGCATTGATGGCTGTGAAACCTTTCCTCATTTTTCATCAGGACAGGTTTTCTCTTAGGACAAATCCAACATTCATGCCAAAAGTGGTCTCCAGTGTGGCCTTAAACAAACCATTCATTTAACTACTTTCTACCCAAATCCCCAGAATAAAGGGGAAAGACTTCTGCACACTTTGGATATACACAGGCAGCTACGATTTTACTTGGACAAAACAAAAGCTTTCAGAAAAACTGAGCAACTGCTTGTAGCTTATGCTGCAGGATCACAAGGAAAGCCTATCACAAAGCAGACCATCTCCAAATGGATAGGACACTGCATCCGCTTCTGTTATGCACAAAATGGGAAATCGGTGCCTAAGGGCATTAGGCCTCATTCTACCAGAGCAGCAGCCACTTCAGCAGCTTTCCTCAGAGGGGTACCAACCAAAGACATATTAGAAGCTGCAACCTGGAGCTCAGTGCACACTTTTTCCAAACACTACCACCTACCTCTCTACTCCAAATCCAGAGCAGGCTTTGCCACTGCAGTTATGCAGGGCTTGTTAGCTTCGCCAAATCCAATCTAGACCCAGCCACCCAACCTCAGCTTTGGGATTCTACCCAAGTGTAATGACTGCAACAGTGAAACACGATGAACATAGTACAGTTGTGTACCTACCATAAATGTAGATGCTCGAGTGTATTCACTGTTGCAGTCCAAGTTACCCACTCTCCATCCCCCTCTTTGCTGGGACTATCCTGTACTTCTCAACTCTATACAACCTATGTGGTGTATTTGCTTGTAGATGAAGGAAATGTTTATAGTAATATATGCATGGTTGTTTGGCATATTTTTATCTTTTCAGCCTTCCTATCTGGGGGCACCTGACATCTGGGGCAAGAAAAACTGAAGAAAATGGCGTCGGTTGCAACTTTTATACCCCTGGTGCACTGACGTCAGGGAAGAGGCAACAGCAACCAACGCCAGACCAAGACTTTGGAACTCGGGCTGACTGTGGGTCGCCTGCCAGCAGGAAAACCCAAATGTAATGACTGCAACAGTGAACACACTCGAACATCTACATTTATGGTAGATACACAACTGTACTTTACATGTGTTCAGTCCAGTATAATTTAGCAAAAACCGATCTGGTCTCCTATGTTGTTGTGTCTTTCAGCTTTTCCTGGTTAGGGGTCGCCACAGCGGAGCTCCGGTCCGCTAATGATTGGTAGTTGATTTTTCCATGCCGAGTTACCAGCCCTGATGTACAACCTTCAACGAAGGTATGCCCATTCATGCATGTCTCCATGAAGAAGACGCTCTAGCTGAGAATCGAACCGGACAGCGTCTTACTGTGAGGCAATAATGCTACCGCAGCACCAGCACCGCATAGCTACATATTTGAGCTGGCTTTCTGTAACAGGTAGCTCTCCTCCTAATTGATAAAGCAAGACCACAGTGATGTAAGTATAGAGCAATGTGTTCTGAGAGAGTGTGATGGGGGAAGAAAGACTGCAAAGCCTTGATCCTTACAGCAAAGTCAGCCCTGTGCAGTTGTCATGCATAGGGACACAATTGGGCTGGATTGCATGGCTAGGCTTATAAAGGCCCTGGCGGTCATTAGCCTAGTATGTATGTATGAACCTATGACCCTACCAGAGTCTTATGTTAGAATTTGACTTATTCTTTTGTACTAACTTTTGCCAGCTCTGAATGCTTCCACAGATATGGACTGGGAGGTGACTAGCATACTCATTTTGGAATAAGAAAGAAGGTGCACACTACTTAGACAAGTAATTGTTAAATCTTTACCATTTACATGGTGTACATGTGGAAGGTTGACTTGTCAGAACCTTCCAGGACTTTTCTGAGACCCATTTGCAATGATTTTAGCCTTCAGTGATGTACATTGAGAACTGAAGGGAATGGATTGTTTCTTGGATGGCCTATCCAGCCATACTTGTGGTGGTGGGAGTTTTCGATCACTCAAGAAACTGGCATCCCGTTTAGCCTGTGAGACCAAGACATATCAGTAAAGTAATACCCCACAACTTGTTTTTAGAGGGGAATTAGCTGATAGGGACATCTGTCTATAGGAATCCTCTTCCCAGGTAATGGATTGGGCTTCTAATAGGAGGTGAGGGAGTCACCTGGAATAGGAGTGGCTAAGGGGGGCAGAGCTTGCAAAGTTTCAGGGCACTTTCCATGCACCCAAACCATTAGTCAGCTCAAGCTGAGCTACCTAAAAAGATAGGTTTGGGCGCTATGCCCTTCTTAGCTTTCCTGATGCCGAACAGTATGCCCACCAGAGGCTTTCAAAGATTGATAGTCAGCTTGTGCTGTTCCTTTACTGGGCAGATAACTTCCCTTTTTGGATAAAACCTTTGATTATAAAAATGATTTGTCTTACACTTTTGTAATTTTAAAACTAGGAGTTTGTATTTTAACTGATTGTCATGAAACTGCATTGTACTTTTAACTGTCAGTTAAAAGGTTGTTTAAAGTATTTAATAACCATTTTTTCTGTGGAGAGATTGTATGTTATTTTACTTTTTGGGTTAGATGAGCATTGTAGAATGCTTTTTACTGTGTCTTTGTTTGATAAATGTGACTTTTTAACAGATTTTAAATTTTTGGGCAATTGCTTCTCGTTTCCACTGGTAAAGGTGTACCATTTTTGGCTTGACCATGGAAACTGTTGATCCTATGATTTGTCGTCCTTCCAGCTACAAAAGAAAAAGTTAAGCAAACCAGCTTTTGCCACCATAGCAGGCCAGCAGTTTCTCTCAGCTGCAGGTGGGTGACTGCTGTAGCCATTTGTTGAACCTCAGACCATTCATCTTTTCCACCAGATCCTTATGGTGTAACAGCTACAACCACTATGGACCGGGGGGGTTAGCCATGTCCTCTGTGGCTGTTGAAATCCCCTTAGTGGGCAAGAGAGAGCCACTCTTGTCAGTCCTGTGAGAAGGAACAGGGAAGGCTTTTTTGTTTTGTCAGAGTGTTGTACCCATCCCTGGGGAAGCTGCTTCTGCCATTTATAACACTGTTGGCCCCATTTTGTCTGTCAAAAGGAAACAGAAATCTGAACATGCATCTGTACCTCCTCAGATTTCCTTAGACAGGAGTAGTCTGGCTCAGGGGTTTTATTCAGGCCATTAATCCTTCTTATTATGTTCTTTCTGGTAAAAGAAAGGATATCTCTCTCTGTGAAGAGAATCAATATTCTGAATCTGGACAGGAAGATAAAGGGACAGACACTGTTTTTTCTCCTCTGTTGTTTGATTCAGGCTTAGAGGAGAGCTCAGTTGATGATTCTCCCTTTTGGGGTTCATCTCTCCTAGTAACTATTTCTAGAAAGCGCCATTATTTTCAGTGGGAGTAAACTGTAGTTTCTCAGTCCCTCATAAAATTTTATGAGCCATTACAGACGGAATTTTACATGTCTGCTTGTAATTTTCCTAATAGCCAACTTGCTGCCCTAAAAAGAGGCAGATAGAATGTGTAAGGTTCCTCAGGCTTAAGTTTTTATACACTTGGCCCAAACCTGACCCAACAGCTATAGCTTTAGTTAATTCTATACTGTTAAATAGTTAATTTCAATCCTACTCTTTCTGACAAGAATGGGAAGATTATTGAATGGTAGGAGAAAATTGTGTATGCTTCTGCAACTTTGATTTTCAGAATTTTAAATTGTCTGTCTCACGTTTGTTTATTCTGACTAATTGTGAAAGTGTGAGGAATGTTTGGTCTGTAGTTTCTACTTGTGAAGAAAAATCAGCTTTAAATGATGTATTTGTTTTATTTATTTGACATTTGTTTACCAGGAAAGTACGACTGGGTCAAATGTACATATATTCAGTGGCCCCGGGAAGAAAAGCCCCAATAACATTGTACATGACACATGAGACAGTAAAAGAAGCTCCAGTAACAATGTATATGGGGCAATATATTCAATAACAAAAACAATTTATGTGAGACAATACATTAATTACTTTTGGATTTCAAATTATATTACAATTTTCATAAGACAATTACATTTATTAGATTGGAATTTCACTTTACATTGTATGGAAATTAAGAGGATAGCATGTTTTAATGCTGATGAAAAGTCTTAGAGACTAAACGTTGTATAGAATTACAAAGTGAGTAATAAAAAATATGAGCTAAAACAATAATATGGAATAAAGTATTGGATAAGGAAAAAAGTGAGATGGGAGAGATTTCGAAAATTTTCGATAGAAAGAGAAACCTTTTAGAATTTAAATGTGAGGGAGAAAAGAAAAGAAAAAAGTTAAATATAGGACATGGCAATCAGTAAGAGTGAGTTTTTAAGAGTTTGATAGGAATTTATGGGTTAGGGAAAAAGGCGCGTAGGGTATAGTTGCTAATGTATTAGTCAGGTTTTGAGCATGGACACAGCCATAGTTTGCTGACATATTCTTTTAATGTTTGAAAGCTGAAATATTGGGGTTTGCTCTGATGTTAATCTGTAACTTGCACCATAATTTGGCCATTAAGTGGGAGTAGAGACTTTGTCCTGCTGTCTTCTTAGGTTTGTGGACTACGGGTAATTTTGTCTTTTGACTTTAGAAACCTTGTTGATGTATAGCTTTTTGAAAATAGGCAGTGTATGTATAATTTTTTTGTGCTGTTATGAGTTAGAAGTAACTGAGATGGTGTGGAAGTTCAAGCCAGTTTAATTACTGAAGGACAGTGCAGTGATGGGATTTATAGGTTGCATTGTTTGCAACTTAGAAATTTTATTATAATATGATTCAAGTTTTGATTTAAGTTAGACATTGAGATTTGTAAGAACAGGGGCTCCTTATAAAAGCATGGGAAGCAGGTAGATGGTGACTAGGATATTTTCTGTAGATGTTTGTAAGAAATGATGTTAAGTTGTCAATCTCGCCTTCATTCTTGCTGGATGGGTTCGGAGCCGATCCTCGGCTCCGACTCGGCACTTGCTTTAGCTCGAGAACTCCTTTTACCAGCTTGAGGCAACCCTATATCCCATGATGCAAGGTGGAACTACCTCAGATCTCGTTTGCCGCTTAGCGAAAGAGGTCTCCTTTGCCAGCTGAGGTAAGTTTTTTCTTGTAAAAGAAGAAAAAGTTTAGTTAGGGGTTTATTTTTTCCCTTAGTGTTAGTTTAGCCTGTACTTAGTTACAGCCCACCCTATTCCCTTCCTTTTAAACTTTTATAAATAGTTTTCTGTTTAAAGTTTTAGTCAGGCCTAGTTCCCAAGTTATTCCCTTCCTGTGTGTCTGTGTAAGGGATTAATTGGTGTGTTTGTGGGGACTGTTTGTGTTTCCTTCTAGGATGTCAAAAGAAGGCAAGGTCTCAGGCTTCAAGAAGTGTGACCAGTGCTGTCAGAAAATGTCTCTGACAGACGGTCACACTTCTTGTGTTTATTGCCTGGGGCCTTTGCACCTGCAGGACTCCTGTGCATTGTGCCATGCTTTTAGCCAGAGAGTCCTGCAGGAAAGGAGGAACAAATTAATCCTCCGAGGTTTACTTAAACCTGAAGGTTCTCCTCCTAAGTCAGGGGCAGGAAAACCTCTTAAGCCACCGAAGGTTCAGGCTACAGTGTCCAAGCCTCCTCCGTTGGCTCCGGCTCCGTCGGAGCCGATATCGGCTCCGGCTGGAGTCGATACTTCTTCTGTTAGAGTAGTGGGTTCGGTGCCGACCGGCTCCGATACCCTGACTACTGTGGCCTTGTCGGCTCCGGCTGGAGCCGTCACTTTATCCAGCATCGGAGCCGAGATATCCTCGGCTCCATCTGGGGTTCAAGGGACTTCGGCTCCGATGGCTTCGACCCGTAAGAGATCCCGGTCCCCTTCTATACTAAGTATTCACTCGGCTCCGGGGTCTCCTCTTTTGTCGGAGCGGAGCCATCGGAGCCGATCTTCGAGATCTTCCAGGCTGTCTGACCACGATTTGGAGAGGGTGATAAGCAGGCTGTTGAAGTCTCCGGCACTGGCCCAAATGCTCCATAGCCCGTCTCAACAGACTTCGGCTATAGCCCCGATTCTTGAGATTCCTCCTCCGACTCCACACCAGAGTTCGGAGCCGGAGCTTCTTGGGACAGCGACTGTTTCGATGCCAGAGCCGATACATCCTTCGGCTCCATCGTCTTCGGCTCCGATCTCCTCCTTGAGACCTTCCTTGGAGGGATCCGGTCGTCGGGTTTCCACTGTCGGCTCCGAGGGGGCTAGTGGCATCGGACCCTTGTCCGACCCGCTCTCCCTCTCGGGCTTCGCTTTGGTAAGCTCGGCACCGACATCGGCCTCGAGCCTTCTCTCTCCTTGGAGCCGACCATTCCTGTTTCTTCGAGGGTGTGTTCCGGTCTCCCGGGGAGAGGAGCCTTTGAGGTGATGAGGAGTGTCCTGGCCTCTGAGCCTGGTCAACGGTCTATCCTCTAGCTCCTCCCTCATCAGTGCCTGCAGATGCCTCTTGCCAGCCTCTTGCTCTCAGGCCCAGGGATCCATCGCCCCAGGTTTCCCCACTGGGAATTTCCTCCTCTTCCGAGGTTTCTCCTGATCCTGCAGGGGAACCCCTCGGAAGAGGACGTAAGAGGAAACACACAGACTCCCCTGAGTCTACTACATCTGATACCGACTTAGATGAGTCGGAGGGTTCCCCACGGTCCCCTCTGAGGATGTCTCCTTTCGGACATCCTTGAGCTCCTCAAACAGAGGGGAATTGGCCTCCATTGACCCCTCCGAGGATGAGTCGGTATACCTGGAGGCTTTGGATCCCGACCCTCCACCTCCTGGGTGTCTCCGCCTTCGACCCACTCATGCAGGTAGTGGCTCGGAAGGCGTGGCTCCAGATTCTGTGGAACCTGTCCCCAGGAGACCATCCAAGTTCATCACAGCCCCTTCGGATAAACAGTTCCTGTCCAAAGGTGTCTCTGTGGATGCTATGGTGGTGGCGGCCACTAAGAAGGAACTGGCGGATCCTTCAGTGCCTGTCCATCCTCCTAATAAGGATTCTAGGACCATGGACAGGTATGGAAAGCGGATGTTTTCTTCAGCGACCTTTGCTATGCGTTCGCTGAATTACCTTTGTCACTTCACCAGGCTTCAACGAGATGTTCTCAAGGAACTGGGAGAAGTTGTCCAGGATCCTTCTGCTGCTGGGGCTCAGGAAAAGATTGCCTCACAGCTTGCTATCCTGAATTCCATATCTAACTCCTCTATGCGGCTCATATCTTATGCAGCCGATGGAGCGAGCAGGGCCGCAGGCACAGGGGTTGCTCTTAGACGCCAAGCCTGGATGCGGCTGTGTAATTTTGTGGACCCCTTTAAGGCGTCCTTCACCAACACCCCCTTTGACGGTTCGGCTTTGTTCGGGCCTCAGGTGAAGGATACTTTGACCAGATGTGAGCAGGACGGTAAAACTCTTTCTGCCGTTGGAGTCCAGTTTTCCACTCCTTCTAGACCATACCCCAAGGGTCAGAAAGGGAAGATGTGGTTCCGTAAAGCCCAAGGAGCTACACCGGACACACGTGGTCAGTTTACCCCTAGAGGCAGAGGGGGTAACAATAATAGATGCCGCCCTAGAGGCAGGGGGGGTCCTCAGAACCAGGGCAACAGGGAGTCTCTTCCTGAGAAGCCCTTTCAGCATCCCTGAGGTGTTGCCCGACTGTCCACCCTTGGAGGCAGTCGGGGGAAGAATTTCGCTGTACCCAGTAGCTTGGCAATCCCTTTCACAAGATTTGTGGGTACAGTCGATCATATCCGAGGGTTACAAAATCCCCTTCGAAAGGTTTCCCGTACCTCTACAATCCCGTCCAGACATCTCACCCGGTCAAAGGGATTTGGCAAGACAGGAAGTTTCAAAACTCCTGGAAAAAAGAGCCATCCAGACAGTGCCGGCAGACCAAGTAGGATCCGGCTTCTACTCAAGATTCTTTTTGGTCCCCAAAAGGACGGGAGATTGGAGACCAATACTAGACCTAAGCAGACTAAACAAGTCTGTCAAAAAGGCAAGATTCCGGATGGTCACACTGCAATCCATTCTGCCCTTTCTGGGCAAGGACAACTGGATGTGCTCTATAGACCTTCAAGATGCATACTATCACATAAAGATTCACAGACGCTCCAGAAGGTTTCTCCGCTTCGGCTGGGAGCCAGTCATTACCAATTCAGAGCACTGCCCTTTGGCCTCACTTCAGCCCCCAGAGTGTTCACCAAATGCATGGCAGTGGTCACAGCTCACCTGAGACGTCGAGGATTCCAGGTGTTTCCTTATTTGGACGACTGGCTCCTCTCCGCCACCTCCAAGCATCAGCTTCTTTGTCCAGAGACTACACCCTACAGCTTTGCAAGAGACTAGGAATTTCGTAAATTTGAAAAATCCTCTCTGCTGCCTTGCCAATCTATCACCTTTATAGGCGCAGAGTTAAATACCGTCAAAATGTTAGCCAGGCTAACAGATCAAAGGATTCTGGACATCCAGAAATTTGTTCAGCTTCTGTTACTAAGCAACAAGATCAAAGCCAGGTTTGTCTTGAAAGTTCTAGGCCTAATGGCTGCGGCCATTGTTCTTCTTCCACTGGCTCGCTTCCACATGCGTCTCCTGCAGTGGATGTTATTCACGCAGAGTTAAATACCGTCAAAATGTTAGCCAGGCTAACAGATCAAAGGATTCTGGACATCCAGAAATTTGTTCAGCTTCTGTTACTAAGCAACAAGGTCAAAGCCAGGTTTGTCTTGAAAGTTCTAGGCCTAATGGCTTCTTCCACTGGCTCGCTTCCACATGCGTCTCCTGCAGTGGATGTTATTCACGCAGTGGTCGTACCACGATCTGCCCATGAGACACGAAATCTTGGTAACACAGTCGTGCAGGGTTCATCTACGATGGTGGATATCTTCCCCTCTTCTTCATCAGGGCCGACCCTTTGTTCCCCCTCCTCCAGTTGCCACAGTCACCACGGATGCCTCCCTGATCGGGTGGGGGGGGCATTATCAGGGCAGGATGGTCCACGGGACGTGGCAACCCATAGAATACCACCTGCACATAAATGTCCTGGAGATGAGAGCAGTGCTTTTGACGTTGCAAGCCCTCGACGACTTTCTTCCCATGGGGACTATTGCAGTACAGACGGACAACATGTCCGTGGTCTGGTACATCAACAAACAGGGCGGAACCAGGTCCTATCCCTTATGTCGAGAAGCTCTCAGACTTTGGCAATGGGCGATCTCTTCTCAACGGTTTCTGATAGCAACGCACATCCCGGCAGGTCCAACCTATTGGCGGACAGGCTAAGCAGATCTATTCTGATGCCTCACGAGTGGTCTCTCAATCAATCTGTAGTGGATCAGATTTTTCTGAAGTGGGGCACCCTTGTTGCGATCTTTTCGCTACCCCTCAAAACAGCAAGTGCCCAGATTACTTCACACTTTTTCCCCTTCCAGGCCAACCCTTGAGAGACTCTCTAACCCAGGATTGGCCTCGGGACTTCTTTATGCTTTTCCTCCCTTTCCATTGATTCCACAAGTCATTCAGAAAGCCACCGTTTGAGAGCCAAATTGATCCTCATTGCTCCATATTGGCCTCGACAAATTTGGTTTCCGTCTCTACATCATCATCTTCTGGTGCAGCCCTGGCATCTGGACCCAGTTCCGGATCTTTTGATCCACCAGTCGGGTCAGCAGCACCGGGCCATTCATTCTCTCAACCTCACTGCTTGGTTGCTCCACTTCCTTCCCTAGCCAGGCTACCAATGATTTCTGACTCAGTCAGAGACATTTTAGTGTCTTCTTTAAAGTCGTCCACTAGAACTATTTATGCTAGCAAGTGGCGACGTTTTTCGATTTGGGCAAACGCCAGAAATATTGATCCTTTTACCGCTCCTATACATTCTGTTTTGGATTTCCTGGCAGAGGTTTTTCATTCAGGATCTTCGTCATCTACAGTCAAAGTTCAACTGGCTGCTATTTCCAAGTATCATGTTGGCTTGCATGACAATAACATCATGTCTCATAGGTTATGCAAGGCCTTTTTAAGAGGAGTTTTTCTCCTAAAACCGCCTGTGAAACATTCTCCTCCGCAATGGGATCTAAACTTAATGTTGGCATCCCTAATTCTACCTCCTTTCGAACCGTCTGCTACGTGTTCTTTAAAGTTATTGACGTGGAAAACTATATTTTTGCTGGCTGTTACTTCTGCAAGAAGAGTTTCTGAGATTCAGGCCCTCTGTATTCATTCTCCTTATCTGGTTTTTCATAAGGATAGGGTTTCGCTTAGAACTAACCCTTCCTTTCTTCCCAAGGTTGTATCTCAAACCAATATTAAATAATCTATTGATCTACCAGTTTTCTTTCCTAACTATTCTGACAGAGCTGAACAGAAGCTGCATTTTTTGGATGTTCATCGTCAGCTCAGGTACTACTTGCATAGGACTAAACAAATTAGAAAGTCAGACCAATTGTTTGTCTCCTATGCAGAAAACAGGTTAGGTCTTCCAGTTTCTAAAGTGACCTTATCTAGATGGTTGACTTACACCATTTCCTATGTGTACTCTCTAAGGGGCAAACAACTATCTTCTAAGCCAAAAGCACATTCGACCAGGAGTCTATCCACTTCGGTAGCCTTTCAGGATAGACTTCCCATTGACACTATTTGTGCAGCAGCTACTTGGGCCATGCCTCATACCTTTGTGTCTCATTACAAGTTGGATTTGGCCTCCAGAGATAGGGCCAGTTTTGGTTCCACAGTTCTCAAGAGTCTGTTCCATTGAGCCACCCGGGATACAGGTGCTAGGGACGCGGTCCCATCCAGCAAGAATGAAGGCGAGATTGACAACTTAACATTTAGAAGTTATGTACCTACCATAACGCGTTCCATGTTAGTTGTCTTCTCGCCTTCTTTCTTGCGTCCCTCCTTCCCCCTGGCCTGGACAGATCTTGGAGAGTTCCTATTAGATTGCTTCCTCTGGAGCATTGTTATGAGGACTTCTTTTAGGAACCATGGTTCCTAATTATATTAGGATAGTCTTTAGCAGGGTCAGTTAGCTGCCAAATGAGATCTGAGGTAGTTCCGCCTTGCATCATGGGATATAGGGTTGCCTCGAGCTGGTAAAAGGAGTTCTCGAGCTAAAGCAAGTGCCGAGTCGGAGCCGAGGATCGGCTCCGAACCCATCCAGCAAGAAAGAAGGCGAGAGAAGACAACTAACATGGAACGTTATGGTAGGTACATAACTTCTAATTTATGCCTATAGAACATTCCTAGCTTCTGATTTTTTGTGTTCTATATATGTACGCCAAATTTAAGGTTGTCATCTATTTTTACATCTAATGTTGTGTGGGAAACTACTTTTGATTGTGGTGTTCTGTTAAAGGACTGTAAAGTTGTATCTTTTTAGAAGGTGATTTAGGAGTAAATAAGAGTTTTGTTTTGTTAGGGTTGAGCAGATTATGGTACAGTCATCTACCTTGGCAAGATGAGGCATGCAGATTGTTTAAAAAAAAAAAAAAAATAGGCGACCCAGAACTGAGCCTTGGGAAACACCTGTGGTATTGGGAAGGAAAGGTGAGAGAGTGTGCCTTTCCTTTCTACTGCTTGGTAGATATATAGCTAGTTAACCACTGAATACAGGATTAGGAAAGGCCCATCAGAAAGCTGACTTAGAAGTTTAGAGTGGGAGACTGTATTATATGGCTTTGAAAGATCTAGAAATAATGCCAATACTGTACAAGACTCTCTTGCATTATTAACTGTTTCCATGAGGGAGAGCAAGGCAGTTGTTATACTATGGGCTGGTCAAAAGCCACATTGAGTTGGTGTTAGCTACTGGTTTTGTAGGAGATATGTGATGACTTGTTTGTAGACACATTTTTCTAATATTTTGGAAAGGGGTATGAGAATGGAAATTGGGTGGTAGTTAGACACTTTATTAGAGCTTACTCCTTTATGAAGAGGAATGATGCATGACCTTTTCTAAGGCATTGGTACATATGCTTCTGTAATGCATCTGTTAAGTATACTGCGTGGATATGCTATGGCTTCTTCAGCAAGCTTAAGATATTCTGAGGAAAGCCTATCTGCAGAGGTAGGGCAAGGTTTCAGTTTTTTAGAAGTTTTTATATGGGTAGTTGGTATAGTTAGCATTGTAAAAGTTGAGCAATTTGCGGAGTTGTTTTTGTACGGCTTAGATCAGAAAAGGCTGGGTTAGTAGTATTTCATGAGGTCAGTATAGTTGGATTAGCTGGGGATGTTAAGGCAGAAGAATATGATTGACTGGAAATTATGTTGATTATGGTATTAATAAAAAGTTATCAAATATGATAGCAATTTGTATTGGATATTTTTGTGGTTGTTTTGTATTTGTGTATAGAAGCTTTTTGTCTTTATATCTTCTTAAGTTTCTTCCATTGCACTAGTCACTGCTCTCTGTTTAGTGTGTGTTTGTATGACTCGGTTGATACTGCTTCCAGGTCTATGGCCTCTGGTACTGTTGTGAGAAGGTTTGTCTGACTGCATTCTCAGAACCTTCCAAGAGGATGTGAATAGAGATTTTCATTTCTCCTTTGGATAAAAATTCACTTTTTGGTTCATTTGCTGCAGAGATGATTAAAAATTATGAAAGAGTTAAGTTAATTCGGGGAATATCAAAGATTATTTTTCTGTCCTCGTTTCAAAATTTCTAAGGGATTCCCTAACCTTTCGTCCAGTTCTGGCAAAATGTTCCAAAGTGAATTAATGAACCCTCCCAAAACCAAGGATAGTCCAACAAGTCAGTTTGACATTTTAAGTGACGTTGTTCCCTCCTCCCACCCTGGCAGTCCCTTTTCCCTTCCAGAAAGTCTAAATCTCCACTTTTCTCTTTGACAACAGATAGTTTTAGGCAAAAGAGTTCTGAAGATCATTCATTAAGGTTACTGATGGCAGTAAGAGGAAATTCCTCCTTTACAGGAAGTTATTACTCGTCCACCAGACTAGACTGTTTTATTTCCACCTGACCTTTAGCACATGCTGTTCCAGGGAGTGATAGAACCAGTTCCTCCTTCCCAAGTTAGGAAGGGATTTTATTCAGGGATGTTTTAGTGCCAACGAAAGATGATGCTTGTAGACCCGTTCTAGATCTTTCTTTCTTTCTTAGACCTGTTTGTGATAGTGCCCAGGGTGAAATGGTGCCACTTCACAATCTGTTTCCTCATCTTCTTCATTCAAGTTTCCTGGTAACACTAGATTTAAAAGATACTTATCACATTCTTTTTCATCTAGACCTCAAGTATTTCTTAAGTTTGTGTGTGTCTGGATCACGTTATCAATTTTATGCCGTATCCTTTGGACTATCCACTGCATCAGGTGTGTTCACAATGTGTCTAGCTACCGTTATAGCACTATGCAGGCTACAGGGTATTCATATTTTTCAATATTTAGACAAATTGCTTATCTTTTCATGGTATTTTTCAGTGTCAGGAATCTCTCACTTGGGTGAGAGATCTCTTACATAAGCTGGGATTCCAAGAAACCATTCAAAAGTCCTTTTTGGCTCCTTTACAGAGGATTGTGTTTTTGGGATGTCAGCTAGACATCTCAGTTCAAAGAGCTTTACTTCCACAGGAGCAAATTAGATCTATGTTTAGATCTGTTGCTAAGGTTTTCCACTCAGACTTCGGTCACTGTGAGGAATACCTCAGGAAGACCGCCAAAAAAAGAAGAAATAGCTACACTTTGGAGAAGTATGTATGAAGATCCTGTGGAACTTAACAAATATGCTAAATGGATAGAAGTAAAAGAAAGAATAAGAAGTTTAAAGGTACAGGATATGAAATGGGATGAAGTAACAGCCAGAGAGATTGAAGCAAGGCTAAGAAAAGCTTCTAATTGGAAAACCCCAGGCCCACATGCAGTACCTAATTATTGGTTAAAAGTATTAACATGTTTGGGAGAAGATTTAGCCATGAGTAAGAACTATTTACACACCCCAAACAGATACCAGCCTGGCTAACAACAGGTAAAACAATGCTCCTACTTAAGAGTGAACCTGCAAGCTACCCTAAAAATTATAGACCAATAACTTGCCTTCCGATGATGGATAAACTGTACACGGGAATTGATGCCGACAGAGTTTATAGCCATTTAGAAGAAAACTCAATTATGGCAGTAGAATAAAAGGCCAGTAAAAGAAAGTCATATGGAACAAAGGATCATTTGTTGTTAAAGGCATAGTGGAGAACAGTAAAAAGGGGAAGTATCTAAGTATAGCATTGATTGACTACAAAAAAGCATGGGATAATATCCCACATTCATGGATAAAATAGTGCTTAAAATGTATAAGATACACCCTACACTGATCGACTACATTACAGTGACCATGAAACAGTGGTAGACCACTTTGCAATTCAGCCATGATAAAGGACAAATTATTATCCCAGGGATAAAAATTCAAAGGGGGATATTCCAGGGTGACTCTGTCACCACTACTATTCTGCCTTGCCCTTAACCCATTAAACTGTGTACTTAGCAGCTTAGGCCATGGCTATAATTTGGCTCCTAGAAAACAACAAAGTGTAAAGACGTTTCATCTTCTCTTTGTCAATGATTTAAACCTGTACAGCTTATCAGATGAGGAACTGAAAGCACAACTGCAAGTTGACAAAACTTTTTCAGACGATATAAGAATGTCATTTGGTCTTGATAAATGTGGAAAAGCAAACTTTAAAGCAGAAAAACTGCAGCACCAGGAAAACATCAGTTTGGGATAAGATGTGATATAAACGAACTTGAGCAAGGAGTGTATAAATATTTGGGAACTGATGAAGGATCAACAATAAAACACGAACAAATGCGAATAAAACTTGGTAAGGAATACTTCAGAAGACTAAAATTAGTCCTGAAAACAGCATTGACATCTAGGAACAAAATCCAAGCTATAAACAATTTGCTGTTCCTGTCCCTAAGTTATAGCTTTGGAGTGATTGACTGGCCCCAAAATGTGTTGCATAGATTAGATAGGAAAACAAGGATGCTTCATGCTCACCAAATAATTTATAAAAGTCAGTGCATACTGTGACGACCATGCCCTGACCCAGCAATCAAGGAGCCTCAATCCTCACCACTAACACCAGGGAGGTAGTCTCCGAGAAGAGGAAAGGATAACTGATACACACAGTAAAGTACAATTTCCCTTAAGTGCACACAGAGATCACAGTCAGTCTGGGGCTGGTTGCTCCTTTGCTCACCAGGTCCCCAATAAGACTCCCCACTGGCACAGCTATAGGGTCCAGGTCTCAGCCTAACTGGGCAAGCTAAAATCTCCAGTACCCTCTCTGTCCAACCAGTGCTTCATGTCTCTGCCCAAGTAGCTGATGCACACACACACACACACACACACACACACACACACACACACACACACACACACACACACACACACACACACACACACACACACACACTCTTTGAGAAGAGGTTATACAACCACACAGACTTTCCTGGGAAAGGGCTGGCACACGTTCTCCAGCTGTACCCAGACTATATGGTAGTAATTCCTGCCACCACCCAGTTAATTATCAGCTACTAAAAGGCCTTTAAAAGGGTGTGCAATATTATAATCCAGTGGTAGTATGACTAATCAGTCTCAAGGCTTATTGGAAGGGTTTATATAATGTACTCTAAAGCATACTTTATCTCTACATAAACCAGCCACAGGTAGAAGGTTTTATTTAATAATAAATAATTAAAGCACAAGACAAAACTACTACACCACAGAGATATCTAAGAGTTCAGAGATCACACAGAAACTTAAAATAATATGGTAGTGCAGGTCTAATTTCAAAGAAAAATGCCTAATTAATCTTTACTAGCTGTAACTATTCCTACAAGAAATCACAGTGCTAAAACTTACATGTGAGCATAAGGCAAAGTGCTGAGTTAAATATCCAAAGTAAAAATGCTCCCAATCTCTTACTAAACGATACTTTTTAATCACTAACCAACAGCTCTGCTGAGGCCCTCCCAAATTACATCATTTTGACACTTAGGTTTTCCCAGTATTCATAATGCATCATCTTGACACCTGGTCAGAGTTATCAGACCACAAACTGCATTATTTAGCAATCTAATACCTGGTCAGAAACTTATAACAATAAAAGACATTTCACATGTATACTCTAGCAGAAACCAGAGCAGTAAAGCACCACCCACATGTAAATTCTGGTCATAAACTTTAGCCTTAAAACAATGGGCATGAAACCTTCATCCAGACACACTGGAACCGACTTGTAAAACATTAAAGAGGTTCATAAGATCTTTTCAACTTTAAAAGACACATTTGAAATACTTGGCTTGGTTTTCCTTACAGCAGATGGCAATGTTGCAACAATCTTGAAGTTCACATTTTACAGTGTTTTCTTACATTTAAAAACACAAGCCTGTATTTTACATTTTATTTATACAGTTGATAGAATTATGTATCAAATTCTATTTGACTAGGCTGGCAGCCTTCATCTGTCTTTGTCCATTCTGCACACATACCAAGATTATATATTCCATGTTCTGAAGGAGGGATGGGCCTCCTTAAAATTGATTACATGTATAGTTTTATTTATTTATTTTATTTATTTAACATTTGTTTACAAGGAACGTCTGACTTGGAACAAAGCCAATTTTCAGTGGAGACCTGGGAGAAATGCTCCAGAACACTTCTTTGAAATGTGGGAGGAAACCCACACGAACACAGGGAGGACATGCAGATTCCGCACAGAAGGCACTCCAGCCGAGAATTGAACCAGAGAACCTCTTGCTGTGAGGTGGCAATGCTACCACTGCGCCGTCCAATAGGTATATATATATATATATATATATATATATATATATATATATATATATCCTATAGGTCTGTATTCATGGGACTCCACACACATCTGTTGATCTCACAAGACCCAAATGTAGTGAAAGTTTTGAAACATGAGACGAATAAATCCAAGATGACTTCTCTACTTAATCTAGCAGAAGTATATCGGCATCAAGCAGGAATGGAAATCAAATCAGAAGTAGATAAAAATCAGGCAGCAACTGAATCTGGCAAAAACAAAAGTAAGAATATAAGGGGAAGGACCAGATGAGAAGGCATGAAATGTGGAAAATGCATAAATATAGTTGCAAATATAGAAAACTTCTGGAAGAACTTCATGTTGATCAGGAACGAATGCAGGAATGGTTAAATAGAGGCGAATTCAATCCAAGAGATGAAAGGTTAATATTGGTGGCCCAAGATAGTGGGCTGCGTACACATTTGTTTACAAAGTCCATTGAACATGTGGGAGAAACGGACAAATGTAGGCTTTTTAAAACCGAATTGCAAACAGTTGCATACTTCGATGCTGGTTGTGACATACTAATGGCATAATAATGTGGCAAGATTGTTGCAGTGGGGATTGTGCAAACATTATGGTATTGAAGTGGCTGAAAAACACTGGAAACGTGCCACAAAGCATCATAGAAAATGATGGTTTACATCACATGGGATCACCCATTTAAAAACAGTTCAAACGATAGATGCTAGAAAACCAGATATTGTGGTCCATGACAAGAAGACAAAAGTATAATTTGTCACTGAAATCACCACACCTAGTGACTACAGTGTCTTGCACACAGAGAGAGACAAAGTCATAAAATATCAGGGTCTGCAGGCAGAAGTGAGAGCAATGTGGAAGAAAAATATCCAGACAGTTCCAATAGTAATATGAGCAACAGGTCTAATAATAAAGAATCTACAGTCGTATTTAGATATGCGGTGGTGCAGTGGTAGTGTTGTCACCTCACAGCAAGAGGTTCTCCCATTTGATTCTCGGCTGGAGTGCCTTCTGCATGTCCTCCCCGCGGTTGAGTGGCATTCGAAAGACATGCGTGAATGGGCGTGCCTTCGTTGAAAGTTGGGCGTCAGGCTGGCACCTCGGCACCATAAAAATCAACTGTCCATCATAGAGGACCGGAGTTCCTGTGTGGCGACCCCAACCGGGAAAAGCTGAAAGAAAAACAACAACAACAACCAATACATATAACTCCATACGAGTTGCAGAAGAAGTCTTTACTGGGCACATTGTGGGTGCTGAGATGAGCACTTTTGGCTGACATCAAAGACTGAAACAATACTAATTTCATGAACTTTAATTGTACTTTGATTTAGGAATGGGGTCCATTCCTGTCATGGTATTATAAACCCAAAAGACTTGGAGAAATTTAAAAAGTGAGCAAATTAGATCTGTATCTAGATCTATTGCTAAGGTTTTCCACTTAGACTTTGGTCACTGTGAGGAAATACCTCAGCATATTGGGTGTCATGGCATCTATGATTCTCATGATAACCCTGGCAGGACTCCACTTGAGAGAAACACAATATATCTGAAGTCTTTTTGGTCTCATCATCAACATCTTTTGTCTTTTCAAATCCCAGTGCTGGGGTTTGTGAGAAGCAGGATTACTTTGTGGAGATAGCAAATATCCATAAATTTGGGTCTCACCTTCTGCCTCCATGTTCTAAAGCAGTCAGTCATCACAGGTGCTTCAGACTTTTCTTTGTAAGCCATTTCAGGAGGGATAATAGAGAAAGGTGCATGAGACACCTAGGACAGATGCAAGCACACAAATATAAGAGATGCTTGCCCTGATCAAGGCACTCAACTCTCTATCTTCTTTGGTCCCCAGGGTCTAATGAAGTTGTTTCAGATAATATCGCTGTCATGTGATACATCAAGAAGCAGGAGGAACCTAATCATACCCCATTTGCAGACTAGCCTTGTTAGCTTGCAATATAGTTTTGCAGCAGAATCTCACTTTATGGACATCCTTCATTCCGTCAGAGCAATATTTTGTGGGAAAGCAGTATTGAGCAATATTGCAAGCTGAATAGGACAGGGCAGACCTTCATGTATGAAAAGCGAATCAGGGGTCTTCCAAGATTTTATCCATCTGTGGTGAATTCCTCTAATGGACTCATTTACCTCTTTTCTGAATAATTAGCCAACAAGATTCTGTCCAGAATTCCATGTAAGCAAGCCTGGAAGATGGATGCTTTTTCTTTTCCTTGGACAGGAATGTTCCTGTATACTTTACCACCCTTTCAACTGATATCCAGTGTACTTTTGATGATTCAGAAGGAATCCCCCAAGATCACTGTGATGACTCCCTTTCTGACTCTGGCAACGGTAGTTCTCCCTTCTTTTGGAAATGGCCAAGGGTAGTTAGCACAAGCTTCTTCACAGAATGGATCTACTTACACAAGATCAGGAGTGTTTCATATACCACAACACCATTCAACTTCCGATGATTGTCTTGATGATACTAGAAAATCATATAACAAATGGAAAAAGGTTTTAAAGTTTGGTGACATACCCAGCACCCATTCAGGGCTAGTTGTTCTCTGGTTTTACAATATTTGCGTGCGCTACCTTCAGATGGAATTTTTTACTTCTCCATCAAGGCACTGTCATATGGCCTTTCTTACTCATTCAAGCATGTCCGTCCATGGATCCTTCTCTTTCAAGGCATTCTTAGGTCAAAATGTTTTTAAAAGAGGGTTTGCTTACGAGGCCTTCAAGAAAACTGGTGGCCCTTTTTGGGATCTTAATTTTGTGTTAGAGAAGCTAATACTTGCTCCAGTTGAACTAGCTAATCTGTCTGACTTGAGGTTCTTAGCATTGAAAAACACCTTTGTTTGCTCTGACCTTTGCAAGAAGAGTATCTCAGTTGCATTCTCTTATTGGAAGTCAACCCTATTTTTATGCAGAGGCAGGCTTTCTTTAAGCAGTAATCTTTCCTGTATGCCTAAAGTGACATCTGAGTTTACTTTAAGCCAAACTGTCCATTCCCCCATTTTCTTTATTCATCCTAAAAATGAGGGACAAAGGATACACCACATCCTGGATGTCCCTTACATCTAGGGTACTATCTTGAGAAAACTACATCTTTCAGATAGTTGGATCTGTTGTTCATTTCTCATGTAGGTAAGACAAAGGGAAACCTGTGTCAATACATACTGTTTGCAAACTGTTGTCTAAAGCTATGACATTTTGTTATTCTCACCGCAACAAATCTGTTCCAGGCTGGGTCACTATACCAGGGCATTGGCTTCATCTATGGCTTAATGGAAGGGGTTGGATTCTAGACATATTAGAAGCATCAACTTCATCCTCTACACCTACTTTTAGAAAGCATTACAAGCTTGATTCCTTCACTAAGTCTAGATCAGATTTTGCTATGACCATTCTCCAGGGACTCCTGGAACTTTCCCACCACCCAGAATTTATAAGCTGTGTTAATCTATTCATATATCTTAGTCTACAGAAGCAGTGATCAATATGAAGAACACAGTACAGTTGTGTAATTAAACTTAGCATAACAGTATATGTCCTTCGGTATCACTGTTGCAGTATTCTTCACACTAGGGATCTCTTGCCAAGGATAGCCCAACATCTGGCCATTATATCGAAGCCTTTACACCCTGCATGCTCCATATGTCACACATATGCTCCCCGTACAGGTCATAGGGCATAAAGCTGACGTATGTATGCAGTTACCCAGAACAACTTTGCTGCCAGTCTGAACGCCATCATTGCTCATCGGTCTGAAAGCTGTGCTGAATATCTAGCTGTCAGATAAGTGCCTTGTTGGGGTCTTTTTTATTTTTATTCTTCTTTGATCTTTTTACTATTTAGTTATCTAGAGTTCATGTCATCGAAGAAGAAAAAATGTCAGCATGGGAGGAAGAGTCCCCATAAGAATCATCAGGACTAGATGCTTCCCATGACCATACATCCTGTAGAATTTGCAGAGTGTTTCTACCCAAAACTCTTAGACGTTGCTTGTCTTCCCTGGCCATCTACCTTGAGAACCGGAGGCTTAAATCATTAGCCCAAGATAACATGGTGGAATCTCCTAACCCGGAGGCCCCTGTTAAGTAAGAAGAAGGCCAAGAAACCACATCTGGATTCTTTGGCTGTCCAGCCTCCACTGAAGGTCCCTCTTGAAGCTCTGTAGGCCATTTAGTATCTGCATTGGATTCCTCTGCCTCGACTCTGCCAGAGGCCAGCATGGAGCCTTCTTTTTGTATGTCCTCTGAGGCTTTGCAGGCACTGCTCCAGATGTTGTGGGGGAACTGTGGTTGGTTATCTCAGAGGGAACTAGAGGGATTCCACAGATTCTGGTCATGTACTCTTACTGAATATCAGCAAAGATTGGAACCTCCAGCGTTTGTCAGGGCTGACATCCCTGCTAAGAAAAAACAGAAGACTAAGCATACTTCTGTACTCCCTGAGGATCCTCAAAGGGAATGGCAGGAGTTTACTTGGTGCCTGTTCAATGCCTTAAAGACCCTGAATCTTTCTCAAGGGGGGGGGGGGTGACACAGATAGACACCTTTATAGCTGCCTCTAAGTCTCTTGATTCTCAGCCTCCTGCACCTAAGAAACCAGATAGGTTCTATAAGGTTCATGAGGATTGTCCATTCTTATTTAAATGTCCTTCTGCTGCCCTGCTGTGATGTTGGTCTCCTGTGGCAAGCCTTTGCCTTCAGAAAATAAGACAATTGAGAGAATTGGTAACAAGGTTTATGCTGCTTCTACTTTGGTGTTTCGGGCAATCGGTTATCAGACCCACAAGATCAGATATGCTCTGCCCTTGATTGTCTAGGATTTTCAGGTCATTTGTGATTTCCCTGATTCTGAAGCAACATCTTCTGTTCTGTCTGTTTCAGGTTCTTCTCAGGTGGCAGGTCACTGTCAGAGCTCTGCCTTTGCCTGTCATGAAGCTTTACTCTTGGCTTTGCTTGCAGTCCTTACCTGAAGACATTAAGGTCAAGTTGCTAGATTCTCCTTTGGATAACAAAAAATCTCTTTGGGACAACTGCTCCTGAGATGTACAAGTCTTTTCAGGAAAAAGGTAAAACCTTGCAGCATATTAAATATACCTTTGTATCCCCTATCCCTAGGTTTTAGAGGAACTATCCTACTAGATCTGCATTTGTTTGCAGGCAGCCTCATCAGGCCACTAAAGGCAGGAAAGGTTGTAGGTGATTGCCTCCTGCTAAGTCTTCTCAGGCTCCTGTGTCTCCGAAGCCTCCTTTATCTGACAAGCCTGCTTCTCTTTGACTCCCCCCACCCCACCCCTTGGCACTTCTGCTTTTCCTCTGTCTTCCAAACTGGCATATCACCTCAGATTCTTGGGTTCTATCTGTCATTCTTTCAGGGCTACTTCAACTTCCTCTGGAACAACTTCCTTGTTTTTCAGAGATTCTTAGGTCCCTGTTGGACAAGGGAAATGTTCAACCTGTCCCTCCTAAACAAGTAGGAAAGGGATTTTACTCCAGGATGTTTCTGGTCCCTTGAAAGGAGGGCACTTGGAGACCTATTGTGAATCTCTCCTTACTCAACACCTTTCTCAGGGTACCTACCCTTTAGATGCTTACTCTTCAGACCCTGTTTCCTCTTCTACTCCAGGCTTTTCTAGTGTCCCTGGATTTGAAGGATGCTTACATTCATAATCCTAGTCACTCTCTTTTCAGTAAGTTTTTACATTTCTCTGTGTCTTCCTCATGTTTTCAATTCTCTGCTTTGCCCTTTGGCCTATCTGCTGCCCCAAGTGTATTCACAAATTGCCTAGTTCCTGTGATTGCCTTTTGCATGCTCCAAAGCATTCAGATTTTTCCTAATCTAGATGACCTGTTGCTTCAAGCACCTTCTCACAATCTCTTATTACAGGATCTGAAGTTCACCGTATCTCTCCTCCAAACAGGTTCATTATCAACTTTCAAACATCTGTCCTGATTTACTCTCAGGACCATGTGTGTCTGGGTTGCAGGAGTCAAACAGTACCAATGTTGGCATCCCTTTCACCTCCAAAGGTTTTGTCTTTGACAACTTTCAGAATCAGAATTACTTTAGTGATCCCACAGGAAATTGCTTATGTTCCAACTGCACAGATAAACATAGGCACAAACATATATCAAACACGTATGTTAATTATTAGATATGATGTATACTATACTCAGTTATGTTACCCCATATATATAACAGCAATATCTGACATAAGTACACTGTTGACCATAGCCAATATATTAGATGAGTTTGATACCAGATATAGTAGTGACATGAAGGAGGGAGCCTTTCGTGTAAATTACCACCCACACTAGGGGATGGGGTATTGTATATTATGTTACTTTAACTAAGGTATAGCATATTGCACAAAGGATCATTCTTTCAGTTTCTTCTTCCTCTTTTGGCTATTTCAACCAGAGTCCTTCTTTCAGCCCTGGGATTCATGGCCTCTTCTATTCTATTCCAGTGTTCCTTCTTGCCAGAATGCTCATGTGGAAGCTTCAGTGGTCCCTCAAGTCAGTTTGGCTTCAGCATTGCCACCCTCTAGATTTCAGTGTGTCTCTCCTTCCTTGTCTAAAGTGGGAATTTGAGTGAAGCGAGGGGCCCAGGTTTGCACTTTCAGCTTCTGGTTTATTCTCAAAAACTATTCACAGACACTTCATACGTGAGGTGGGGGGCTTCCTGTGGTCATCTGAAAGTCCAAGGTCTTTGCCCCCCCTTCAGAGGTCAGATCATGCCAACATCAAAGAGATGAGAGCTGTGATTCTGGCCCTTTAGGCCCTCTAAAGGTTTACACAGACAACACCACAGTGATGTGGTATGTCAACAAGCAGAGGGGCACACAATCTTACTTTTTTTTTCAGGTTGGCTCTTCAAGCCTGGGATCTGTCTCTCAGTTATCAGTTAACTCTTCAGGCTGTGTAAATTCCCTCTGATAAAATTTAGTGGCAGACAACTTGAGAAGATCCAAAACATAGGCTTACGAATGGATGCTTCACAAAGATGTGTTTCTGGATATAGTCCATCGGTGGGATATTTTCTCAGATAGATCTTTTTGCCTCCCCTCTGAACAGGCAACTCCCTCTTTTCTGTTCCAGAGTACCATGCCATCACCATGGAAGACAGATGCTTTTTCTTTTCCTTGGAGGGTATGTTTCTCTATGCATCCCCCCCCCCTTCATCTACTTTCAGGGGTCCTGCAGGAGATTCATCTCGACTCCCCAGAAATCTTGTTAGTGACTTCCTTTTGGCAAAGACCACTGGTTCCCCCTCTTAATGCATCTGACCAGGGGCAATCATCACAAGTTACTTTACTGGTTGGATCTCCTCACACAGGACACAAGGGGTCACTTATTCATCCTCAGTTGTCCATGCTTCAACTGACACTGTGGGTAGTAGAGTTTTGATTCCCTTTAGGGATCTTTTTTCTAAGGACATGCTTAAGGTTTTGTAGGAGGTAAGAAAACCTGCAACCAGAAAGTTTTTTATATCCAAATGGAAGAGATTTTCTGTCTGGTGCCTTGCTGTTAACAAGGATCCATTTTCAGTGGAGGACCCTCTTGTTCTGTCCTATTTGTGTGAGTTGCTCCAGTCTGACTTTGCCTATTCTTCTGTAAAGGCCCATTTGTCAGCTATTTCTGCTTATCTGCCCTATAATTCTCCTTTGGCTTCTGTTTTGGAGGTCACAGTTTTGTAAAGGCATCCTGCATATCAGGCTCCTAAGGAAGCCTCTTCCTCCTCCTTGGGACCTTAATCTTGTTTTATAAAAAATGACCCTGGCTGCTTTTGAGACTGCAGGTTCAGCTTCACTGTAACAGTGTGCCTGAAGTAGAGTCTTATTACTTTATCTTACTTCTGTTCAGAGAGTTTCTGAGCTTCAGGCTCTTATGGCCATTCCTCCTTTTTTGGGTTTTCACAGCTGCAGGGTGTACCTTTGTACCATTCCTTTTTTATGCCCGGGGTGGTCAATGAGTGGTCCTTGAATCAGGCAGTTCAACTCCCTTCCTTTTATCCTTCTCCTCAGTCTGCTAGCGAGAGGGTCTTGCACACCTTGTATTTGCACAGACAATTCAAGCATTATTTGGATTAAACTAAGGCCATTCATAAATCTGACTAATTTTGTTACTTTTCATCCCAGGATTGGGCTTGGCTGTTTCTAAGCAAACCATCTCCTCCTGGATTTCTAAGGTATTTTGTTTTGTTATTTTCATGGCAGTTGTTTGTCTACTTTCATTAGGGCTCATTTCACAAGGGGTGTTGCCTCTTCTGGTATAGTGCTTTCTTCAAGGGGTTGGACAACACTTCCATCCTTGAAGCTGCTACTTGATCTTCAGTGCATACCTTTAATAAACATTATAAATTGGATATGGCCATCCTGCATGGGTTTGTTGAGGCCTTTTCCCAGCCTTCCATCTCCCACTCCTTTTCTTGAGCTTTTGTACACTCCCTAAGGTGAAGAATACTGCAACAGTGATATAGAAGGACATAATACAGTTTTGTAAAATCTTACCATAGCAGTAGATGTCCTTCTCTTTACTGTTACAGTATTCACTCCCTTAATCTAACCCTCCTTTTCCTGGTGCATTTTACGTTGGTTCCCCTCCTGGCCGAGAGTCTCCTCTTTCCATTTGCATTTTCTCCTTCTGGATGTGCATGGTCTTTTTTGTCCAGTGGAGACTTTTTCTCCTCTGGGGCAATTTATTTCTGGGTAACTGAATTTATACATCACCTTTATGCCCTACATCCTGTATGAGAAGCATACTTGTGACATACGGCACATTCAAGGTGAAAAGACTTCGGTATACTGGCCGGCCATTGGGCTATCCTTGGCAGGAGATCCCTACTGTGAATAATACTGCAACAATGAAGAGAAGGACTTCTGTTGTTATGGTAAGATTTTACACAACTGTACTAGGATCTAATTCTACTTACCAAAAGCCCGCTCTGTCGAACTTCATAACAACGAGACGAAGTTGCCAAAGATATAGTTTCTCGAACACCCGGCTCACTAGAAAATAACTCTGGGAAACAAACCACTTGGCCACCATGGTGAACTTTGCCTCTTAATGCACTATAGTGCAGTGTTGGAGTTGGTAAATTTAGTTGGGGTGGGGGGCATCACTGCCTTGTGGTGGGTGGTTAGTTTGAAACAACTGCAAAACAAAAAATGTGGATGAGCTTCTGTGGCAGTTTTCTCAACCAGAGAGAGAAGCAAGAGTTCAGAGGTATTGTCATGTATTGAGGAGGTAGAAACTACAGTGATGGAGAGAGGCATATCAATAGGCAGGACTTCTAGTGGTGTATTGGGGGGGTTGCAGGAAAGTGGTTAGCACAAAAGGAATGAGGGAAGATAGAAATTAGGGGTAAAGTAGATATAAAGAAGGTGTTTTGCTAAATTTTCAGTGCATTTTACGTGAATTCTACTGCAGACCTGAGAGGGTAACATTTGGGAGACAGGGAAGGGAACATAATGTTGGAGGTGTGAGAAAAGGAATAAGAAAGTAATGGGATGCAAGAGATTTCAGAGGCTTTATGTAAATAGAAAACAGGAATGCTGCAGGGAGTGATAGTTTACTAGCTGTATTCAGGATTCAGGTAACTATAGGCATTTTTCCTAAATTAATGTAGACACCAAGATCCTGGCAACTGTCTTAGTGAAAAGACTTGAGAATTATTTGTTGAATTAGTGGAATGAGGACAAAGGGGGTTTGTCAAAGGACATACTGCTGAGAAGAGCTGGTAGAAGTTAAGGGAATTTATTGACCAGATGCAGTGTAAAGGTTGGGAGTAAGTGGGTGTGATATATCTGTTTATAAAAAGACTATTGATTCCGTGAAGTGTTCTTTTTTTATTTTAAGCTTTATAATGTGTGGGCAATTGTCTGCAAATTTGGTGAGCCCGAGGCCTTTGACATCTGCCTTCACATCAGAGAAGGAGATACTAAAAAGAAGCGGATCCTGAACTGAGCTCTGTGGAGCACCACTAGTGACATTTTATGAAAGATTTGCTACCAACCCTCAACGTATGGGTTTGATTAGTGAGCCAGTTAGCTATCCATTGTATGACATTTTTATTTGATTTTTTTTTTTAATTTATCCTTTGTTGTTGAGGTTTGTCCCACTATTCAACAGAAACCCAAGGTGGTCTTTACACTACTAGGGGAAATTTGACCAGAGAATTTGGGAACCTAATGTACTCTTTTTTTGATAAGTGCTGTAGAATGTTTTATATATTTTATTCCACCACCAGCTCAAGCTGATGGACCTCAGTTTTACATCTCTTCTGAAGAGCACATTCAGTGCAACACCACTTTATGCAGCACTACAGTGCTTGCAATCCCAGCATGGCAAATTCTGTCAAAAGTTCTTTGCCAGGTCCAGGTAGGCAGAGTGGATATATTGACCCTTGGCCATAGTTTCTACAACTTCTCAAAAAAGTCAGCTAATTTAAGAACACAAGAGCTGCTTTCATAAATCCAGATTAAATAGGGTCAACTGATTGAAGCACACCTATTTTGTTTTTTTGCAAGTTCTACAATGACATGTTCTATGTAGCCCTGACTATGTCCCAAAGTGAACTGAGTTCAGTTTGCTGCTTGGGCAAATCATGGTGCAGGCAAGTAAGGATGAGCATGCCTTTCCTGAGTGGAGGAAGAGCGCTGGCGGTCCTTCACTGAAACTTTTGTGGAGACTAAAGCTCAGAAAGAAACACTGGCCTAACAGGGGTAGGTGATAGGTGGGAGAGAGAGAGGATGAGCATCCCTATCCTGGAGTGGAGGAAGAGTGCTGACGGTCCTTCACTGAAACTATTGTGGAGACTGAAGCTCATTAAGAAACACTGGCCTGACAAGGGGGTAGGTGGGAGCGAGAGAGAGGGAGAAAATGAGTAGGCATAGCCATTCTGTGGTCCCAGGGTGGAGAAAAATTAGTTCACCCCTCATTGTCCGCTAATACTGGACCCCTATAGGAAAATGACACCATTCTTGGTAACTTGACCCTTGGCTTCACAGATGAGAAAAGAACAAATCCCATAGGCAGAGGCTTCAACCTGAAAGAACAAATAGACCAGTTGAGTGGTGGGAGGAAGGCCTGATGATCAGAAGAGGTATGGAATAATTAAAGTCCTGTTCAGAATGAATGTTTATTTTGGAAAAGAATGCAAAATGCTTACCCTTCAGACTGTCTTTCATTTTCTTCCTAGAGTCCTTCATGTTCACCTTCAACATGAAGGATGCTTCCGTGCATATTCCTGTCAGACAGTACCTGACATTTGTGGCAGGGTTGAGACACTTCCAGTTCAGTTCTCTTCCATGCCCTATGATCTGTTCTGTACTCCCAGGTTGTATACAAAAAATACTTGGCTTTGGATTTTGTCCTTCTCATGGTAAATGAACATTCACATCTACCCTTACTTCACTATTTGCTAATTCAAGTGAAACCCTAGGAAGAATTGACCAGGCAATTAGGCTACTTTAACCTCTGTCTCAACACCTCTGTCAATATTCTTTGAACTATCAGAAATCAATCCTCATTTCTTCCCATGCAAAGTTATGTTTTGCAGCCATCATGGACACCAAAAGATGCATGCTATGTCTCACACAAGTAAAGACTGTAATGCTTTCCTCTTCTTCTCCTCCTGCCAGGGAGACAGAAAGGCATCTGTGGCAGAAGAAACCTTCATAAAGGCTACTAGAGGAAATTAAGGATGCTAAAAATCCAAAAGTAGGAAGTCTGTTTCCCCCCTTTTGTGCAAGTAGAATGGCACACGGCCTAAGGCAGCACCTATCCATTGTGACCTTTAGTAAAGGTCTTTTGTATTCATCAGTCAAGATTCACCTTTTGGTTGACTCTGTTCCTACCTCTAGGGCTCTGACAGCTGTCTCTGCTGTGAAACATTTTTGAAGGGAGTACTGCATCTTAGGCATTCCTTTGCCTCCTCCAATCCAAGTTTCACCCATGAAAAGCTGCCCCATGCTCCTTTTGAAGTAGTAGGCTTTGTAGCTATGACAGTTCTATCTTGGAAGACTTTCTCTGTTGCCTTTATTTCATCCAGGAAAATTTCGGAATTGCAGGCCTCATTGTTAATGAGCTCTATCCTGTTGTCTGTGTTTTGATTTTTTTTAACCTCTGTTTACCTGCTTTGTGACTGAGCAAGCAGCAACAGTGCTTGTGGGTTGCACCTGGAAAAAAAAGGCTTATGCCTTGTGGTGGGTTTATTGAGTTAAATTAATAAAATAAAATGAAAATAATACAAAAAATGTGCAGAGCATCTTGCATGGTCTTTCACAAGGGCCTGGCGGTCTTTAGAAACCGTCTCTTCTTTTGTGTCAAAAGTGCTCAGACTTGATACCAAGTCAGGCCATACAGCTCCTATTACTTTTCCAGATCTCATGAACAAAGGAGAAAATTTCTTGCACCCGTTGGATGTGTACGATATTGTCTAAAGGAAGAAATAAACTGTTTAGACAGACCAGTTCTTTGTCTCTCTTGTGCAATGTAAGCAGGTGAAATCATTGTCCAGCAAACCCCTGTTTAAATAGTTGGCAGCATTTTATACTGGGCTGAACATATTACAGCTTTGTGAGGCCAAGTTAAGGTGCTTTCATCAAGGGCAGCATCTACTGCTGACACTTTTTTCAACTCTTCTGGTAGTATAAACAACGTATTTAATAGGCAGAAAAATATTCCGAATCCCTGTACTCACTCCTTCCTTGTGAGTTCTGTTGCATCTTATCTTTCAACATCCACTCCTTCTGTGTCCAAGTTTAAAAATGTAACTAGTACTGTCACTTGCTGTCCCTGTCTTCATCACTAACTTAATCCTAACTTACCACCTTCTAAGCAATATGTTCCCACCACACTTGTTTACTCATCTTCCCATTGCTGGACCACAACTTATTACTTGTGACACAAACGTTATTAACAACCACACACCAGGTGTACATACACATTCCTGTGCTACAGATTTAGTTCTGCTCTACTTGTTTGTATTGTACTGTACTCTAGCAACTTTTTGTACATATGCATGTACGTCTTTGTTGCATGTGCATTGTTTTACATCCTAGCTTAACTATACAGTCTTTAAGTAACCTGTTTGTTAATTTGCTGTTAATACTGTGTTTGTAACTGGGCCCGAGTCTTCAATTGGTCAGGTTTTATCAGTGCTGTACACCAGTAATCAAAAATTAAATACATACGTAGGCTAAAACATTAATTGTTAAGGAACATTTGGACAGATACCAAGCAGCTATAGTAATTTTGCCAACTCTATTGAACTTTGTGGATGCTAACTGCATAGAGGTGTTAATTTTATCACACTTGATCCCATGGCCTGTACCTGCTGTGTCCTTGGCCATCTTGAACCAGCTAGTTCCACTACATTCTACTGGTTTTCATTGAACCAGCTGGAAACAGACATTGAGGCCTTGTCTGATGTAGCTTACCAAACCTCCGGAGAAATGAATGAGATGTCCATGCTGAATACTGGTTTGGCACAGTTTCTTTTCCTTAGGCTGCAACACTGCTGGGGAGACCATTTCCTGAGCTCCACTATGGAGAACATCTTCTTTGAAGAGACTCAAGTTAATGAGAGAGCATTTTAAGTGGGCTCCAAAGTAGTATTTTATAAAATATTATTTTACCTCTTGGGGAGTGAAGAACAGAGCGCCCATATATTAGTGTCTTCAGTCATCCTGATTTTGAGTCAGTGTCTGTACAGCCTGACTCAGGATTCACCCCCTCCCCAAGAAGTCAAAAAGATTGAACTGAGTTGTTAGAAATCTGTTGTGGATCTGGATTTTGCCATTTTATTGTGTTGTTTATTTTGCTGAGGCTGGTGATATCCATTTCATGTACCATAACAAATTAATACTGTCTTAATTGAATTTGTTTGCCATTGTGTATTAACAGCAATGAACAAGATATTCCAAAATCTGTAGCTTGGAGGCAAAATAGCCTAGTGGCTTGGGGTTGCAAAATTTGGATTAAGGGTAGAGTCTTTTGAGTTCCTACTATGTTGTGTACTGTATGGTACTTAATAAGTGATTTAAATTCCTTTTTGTGTCATGATCATTTTTGGAAAAGCAACCAGCTACCAGATTAAAAACATTATATGCAAGTGAAATGACATTCTTTGAAATAGTCTAGCAAAGTAGAACTTAGCAGCTTCAGTAAATCTTTGAAGTCATTAACATTCAAAGCAGTAGCAGAGAAGTGTTTTTGGTTGTTTATAACAGTATTTGAAGTTTTTTTGGGGGGGGTGGTTTATAAGTTACACATTCATTCTGTATGCTTATTTTTGTTGTGTTTTCTTTTGTCTCCCAGCTTTGTATGCCAAAAGGGCTGTCCTTCAGAACTCAGGCTGACAACAGAGACCCTCAGTTTCACTCCTTCATCATCACTCGAGAAGATGGCTCTCGGACATATGGATTTGTCCTGACCTTTTACGAGGAGGTTACCTGCAAGCAGATCTGCACAGCAATGCAGACCCTTTACCAAATGCACAATGCCGAGCAATATAGCAGTGTTTGTGCATCATCTTCCTGCAGTATGGACTCGCTAGCAAGTAGCAGTGATGAAGGAGATGCTACCTCACTGTCCAAGCTTCACCGTTATGACACTTATGACATCAGCAAAGATACCTTATATGTTTCCAAGAGTATTTGTCTAATTACCCCACTGCCCTTCACACAGGCATGTAAGAGATACCTTACTCAGTTTTATACAGCCATAACCTCCCAACAACCACCTCCTTTGCCTTTAGAAAGCTATATCTACAATATACTGTATGAAGTACCTCTTCCTCCCCCTGGTAGATCATTGAAGTTCTACGGGGTTTATGATTCTATCATCTGCCAGCGACCAGGGCCACATGAGCTGCCTTTGCTAGATTTTTCTCTGAGAGAATTGTTTGAACAACTAGGACTGGATCATATCATTCAGCTTTTTACTTGTGTCTTACTGGAAATGCAAATTCTCCTCTACTCGCAAGGTAGGTTTACTTTAACATGCTTTAAGTATACTGCTGTGTCTTACTTTAACATACTTTATAGATTCATAAGTAAGTACTGGGCTAGCTGCCCTTGTGAGACATTTTAAGCCTAATAAATTTTCCTTTTTGTGTTTGAATTAACCTATCCCATTTGGTTAGAGATTGGCATTACCTATCCCATGGTAAATAGATTACATCTAACTTATGAAATAACTGGGATTGTACCATAGATAATTTGAGGGGACCCAAACATGGGATAACATATTTAGGATTCTGCCTCTATTCATTAGAAGTACAGGGTGCAGTCCTGAGGTATATTTTCTATTTCCCATCCATTGATCCACATTGAGCTTGAATATAGACAGGGATTACTTTGTTAATGTGAATGGGAAATCTGTTCCAGAGTAGCAGTATCCTCTATGAGATATACCTGTCCCTTCAAACCATTCTGTTGATGTTGCAGAAGAGACTTAGATCCCCCATCCGTGTATTTCTGATGCCATTGGACTTGTTGATGTGCTGTAAATCCATCAGTATTCGGTCAAAGGATGCCTTGTATGCCAGACATAGGTCACCTCTTAGCAGTCTGTAGGTTACCAAATGTAGTGACAGGCCTTTGAGTTGGTCCATATAGGACATGTTGTTTAGGCCTTGTATCGTTTTAGTAAGTTATCTTTGTCTGGACAGATACATACCAAAAGTGGCATTATATTCAATGATTGGCCTAATGAGGGCTGTGTAAAGGGGGACAATGACATCCCTAGATCTAGACACAATCCCTTAGTTTATAAGCTGTGCAGTATAGAAGGACTTTCTGACAATGATGGACGCTTGGTGGTCAAAAGTTATTTCCCTGCCCGTATAATTTCCCAAATAACTCGGTCAACTCTTAGGGGCATATTGTCAATGTGGTAGTTCTTTGCATTAGATGACTTCCCAAAGGATACAATAATTCATTTTTGGCATTTAGTTTCAGTCCATGATTTTGGCAGCAGTTATTTATTTGGGACAAACCTTCCTGCAGGATGGCTAAGTCATTTGAGGATTCAATGACTGCTCCTAGCATGCAGTTGTCTGTAAACTTATCTGTGCCCTTTGGTTTTGGCTTTCACTTCAGAAAAGTAGATAGCAAACAAGAGTGGTCCCAGCACAGAACTCTGAGGGACTCCACTGGTGACTGGTCTCTTTCTGGAGATAACTTCCCTTCGGATGCAAATATCAAATCTGTGAGCTAGTCTGCAATCCAATGTGTGACAAAGGGGCTTATTCCCAGTTTTATGTTGTTTTTCTGTTATACCTGACTGGAGAATTGTGTCAGAAGCTTTGGCCAGGTTAAGGTATGCCATGTACAGTTTTGCCTTCATTCATTGCTTTGTAAACCTTTTCAAAAAAATCTACCAGGTTAAGCAAGCATGATCTGCCCTTGGTGAATCCAGACTGAAATAGCATACGCACACAACATTTGAACATGTCATTCAACAGGAACAACAAAATTAGTTTGGTATTATTTAGCTGACACTTTTGTTGTTTATAGTCTGTAATACTGTTTGCATTTCTGAGATGTTTGGTTCAAAATCTGATGTGCTAATCATTACCAGTGTGTCAACTCTGGAGTCTAGTTAGTAATTTTTAATCCAAGAGTCAGTGCACCACTTCAGCAAACAGCAACTCTTCCCTTTCAAAACATTACAATTTTCCTTGTTGCAACCTTGCTTAATTTGTTATTCTGAATGCATACGTCCTGTGGTTCAAATGACTCCTCTTTATCCTTTTCAAATCAGCAAGATGAATTAGTTTCCTGGGTGTTTTTTAGGCTTTTTCATTGGCAGGAATCTGAAAATTTATGTTTAAGCAAGTGTGTGTGCATCTATGTGTGTGTGTGTGTGTGTGTGTATATGTATACATATATCTATCTATATATATATATATATATATATATATATATATAAAAACACGTGTGAGTATAATTGTTGAGATAGACACACACACACACTGAGTTATGTCACCAAGTTCCTCATCCACTTATTCTTTAAGCATTATTGTGATCACGCAGAATAACATTTCTACATTGTACACAAGTGTAAAATTTAGCTGCATCAAGTCTCAAGAAATGCTATAAATATCACAATTGTGTGTGACAGGTGTATAGCATTTTGCATGAATATTGAATGAACAACCTCAAGGTTATGCTGCTCAATGCTAGGAGTCTTAATATAAAACTACACTCAGTGGAAATAGTCCTCGCGTTAAGGAGGTGGTGTATCGATATTCATTAAAGATAAATACACCACCAGATTGGATAAACAGTGCGATTCCCTGGAGGTACTTCAGGTGCAATTGACTGTTGGTAGGCCACCTCTTCAAGTTATTGCCAGGTACAGGACCCCATCCATGAATCAGGACACCACTCTGCTTATTTGTATCTACTTGAGTCTGTCAAGATACATCCGAACACCCAGGTTTTGGGTGACTTTAATTACCCATCCACTGACTGGGTAAATTATTGGCATTTTAACTTGCCCAAATGTTTCCTCGACTTTAACCCCAGTGCACTGGATCAGCTAGTTGACACCCCCACAAGGGATGCTAACATCCTGGATCTGGTGCCGCTGTGAGGTCTTCCCTAGTGAGATCTGAACATAAGTCAGTCTCATTCGAAGTAACCATCACCATAACCTGCCCCCAATCCCAGCAGCAACTAAACTAAAAAACCTCTCCAAAGCAGATTATAACCTTTTATGGGATGGTATAAATAGCTTTACTGCATTTCCCCCCTCAAATAGAACTGGCAATTATGCTGAGTTCTGCACCTGTGCTTTATACAAATACCTGTATAACTGTGTTGACTCAGCCGTACCTGATAAGACCAAAACAAGCCCCTCAAAGAAGAGCAAACCTGCCTGGTGGACAACTGCCATTAACAGGCTTTTCAATAAGAGGAAATTGCTATCTAAGAGTAAGAGGGAGTGAGCACTAAACTAGAAACACTCCCTGTTCAGCTTAAACAAGCAAATAAGACTTCTTGTGAAGTCCTCCAAAGCAAACTACGAATCCAAATTAGCTTCCTCAATTAAGGACAACCACAAGGCATTCTATAGTTACATCGATAACCTAAAAGGAAAGGCCCAGATTTGTGCTGAACTAGTAGTTAATGATACCATATGTACTGAGCCTGTGGACATAGCTAACCTGCTAGCCGACAAGTTCGGTGAAAGCTTCACCCCCCCCCCATCCCCGACACAAGTACCCCATGACATCCCTACCACCTGTCCTCTACCTTGATCTCTAAAGAACAGGTCATAAACACCCTCTCTAAGGCCAAGACCACAGCATCTGTGGGACCTGATAACATCCCAGGTTGCATCCTACATAGGCTCAAACAAGAACTGGCAACACCATTGGGTGCTCTTTTCAGTCAGTCTAAGCTCTGGCTTCATCCCAGCTGAGTGGAAAATGGCCATTGTTATCACCTTGCACAAAGGTGGTGCTTCCACTGACCCCAGGAACTACAGACCTATTAGCCTAACTAGTCTTATCAGCAAGGCCATGGAGCAAATCATCATGGACCTTACCAACAAAGATACAGGTAATCTCCAGACACTTGACCCTGCTCAGGTTGGATTTGTCAAAGGGAGCTCATGCCTGTTAAACCTGGTGGACTTCCTTGAGATGGTCAGCAAGGCCCTGGACAAGGGGAAATCTGTGCATACAGCCTACCTACACTTAGCGAAGGCTTTTGACACTATCTCCCACCCAGGCCTCATTGGCAATCTCACCCAGCTAGGTATCAACCCTTATGTCATTAGATGGGTCACTAACTGGCTCACTGATAGAACTCATATAGTCAAAATAGGGGACTCCACCTCCAACAGCAGACCTGTAACCAGTGGTGTTCCACAGGGATCAGTCCTGGGACCACTACTGTTTGGAATCTATTTCTCTGAAGTACAAACTAAAACTAAAGGTCTATGGCTGACAGTTTGCTGATAACTGCAAACTGGGAGCAGTCATACAATCTTCAAATGATATCAGCATCCTACAAGAGGGTCTTACACACACAAATTATTGTTGCCAAAGTCATGGCCTTAAGCTCAGTGCAAAAAATATATCATCATCCCTTTCAGTAAGTGCAATGTTCCTGCAAACTACCACATCAATAACACCTTAAGTATACACTCAGTGGTGAGAGACCAGGGCACACAGGTTGACAGTAACCGTACCTTTGATCACCATGTCTCCAAAGTGGTAAGAAGGGAATTCTGTACAGCTCATCTCGTAAGTAAGGTCACTGCATCCAGAAAAAAAGTTATAACCTCTCTGTACTCTTCCCTCATTAAGCCAATAATTAAGTACAGCACCCCTTTTGGTATGCACCTTTCCAAGCACGTGCAGCAGTTGGAGAGACCACAGAGGTTCCTCACAAGGAAAATTCAAGGTCTTCAGCATCTGTCCTATGTGGATCATCTGAAATCACAGTCACTTTATTCTGTTTCATACAGACTACTCAGAGGCAATCTATGTCTTGCATATAAGGCAATCTGTGACCCTGTTTTATTGGAAATGCTGCATGTCCGCAAGTTAAATGGTACACTGGTTACTCGCTGTAAAGACCTTAACATGGTATGTGACATTGTAGAACCTGCTGAAGGGACAGATGCGTCTCCCAGAGGTTACCACACCTTTGGAATGGGCACTCACTTCATATCAAACAGAGCACCTCATTGACCATCTTCAAATGCAATCTAGACAATTGGATTGGTAACCATAAATTCACCCCAGGGGGTTCCACATGTGTCCCTCTTGGACAGTGGCAATTCATGCTGATCATTGAAATAAGAGTAGAACTTGGCTAAGCTTGTTAAGGGGCCCTAGGGCCATTTGCCTAGTAACTTCCAATGACCCTATGAAAGGCACTGTTATATAAAAATGATAGTCATTATTTATTTATTTGTTTGACATTTGTTAACCAGGTTAGTCCAACTGGGCAGCAGCCCTTTTTCAGTGGAGATCCAAGGAGAAAAGCTTCAAAAAGTACAAGTAACAAAAGTAGTCATATGACAGCATTATAACTAAAGTAAAAATTAAAATTACAATATGTCTGAGTAAGTTGAAACAACATACTAGAAAATGATCATTAAATTGAACATTCTATAGTACAAAATTACATACAATAGTAAGCAGAATACAGAAAATATAGATACGTTTGTAAAACAGGAAGAAACAAATATAAATGTAGAATATGTATAGGAGATAATCCCAAGGTAAGAACCAATTTCCGATACTACAGCACTGGAAGCTGTAAGAATTACTGACTATTAGTAAACTTTTTTAGAAGCAGAGGCAGAGAGAGGAGGGAGACATGGTAGCTGCAGTAGTAGTAGTAGAAGAGGGGAGGTGGATTAAGTTGGGTGATTGCATAAGCTTGTCCATGATATACGGAGAGTATCCTTTAGTGTTGTTTTGAAAGAGTTAGGGTTAAAGATGTGTCTAACACTTAGTGGCAGTTTATTCCAAGCATTTGCCACTCAGTAGATGTAGAGGAGTTTATCAGTGTTTTTGTCGGGTGCATAAACTTGCAGAACATACTGTTGGGAGCTACGAAGGGCCCGGTTGGGAGTATAGTAGCTGTAGAGGAGTTTATCAGTGTTTTTGTTGGGTGCATAAACTTGCAGAAGATACTGCCCCGGTTGGGACTATAGGGCTGGATGAGGGTAGAAAGAGAGTGACAGGAAGGAGGAGTGTTCATGTAAGATGGAATGAGCCATGAGAAGCTGGGGTTGATGATGAAATTCCAGCCACTGCAGGTTTTTCAAGGCTAGGCAGCGGTGAGAGCAGTAGGGTTGGTTAGAGGCAAATCTTGCAATTTTATTATAGGTGAGTTCCGATTTAGACAGAAGATTAGATTGGATGTTAGTGAGAATAGGGATTGCATAAAGTAGGGTGGGGAATAGGAATGCTTGTGCAAGAGAGAGCCTAGAGACATTTATGAGGAATTGTTTTATGCCTGTATAGCAGACGTAACTTTTGAGGTGCCTTTTTAATACACTGCTGAATATAGAGATCGAACTTTAGTTGGTCACTCCTAGCAATTTAGTGTGAGGTTCAACAGAGATGGTGTTGTTAAGGGAGCAGACAGTAAAGGTAGCTTTATGACGTTGGAGAGATTTAAGGAGGAACAGAGGTTTAGTTTTCTTAGGGTTAAGTAGCAGTTGGTTGGAAGATAGCCATTTTGTAACTGTATGCAGAGAGACTTAGGTGAGGGTGTGAAGGTGGGTGATATTGTCAGAGGAGGAGATGGTGGAGTCATCAGCATATTGTATAACATATGAGAATGGACAAGAGGTCATTAGTAAAGATATTGAATAATAGAGGTACAAGCATGGAGCATTGGGGTACCCCAGTTTGTATGGGTAAGAAGAGAGAAAAGTTAGATTGCCATTTAACTGCCTGGAATCTTTTGGAGAGAGAGCTGGAGAACCAAGAAAGTGCAGAGTTGGAGAGAATAAAGGGTAGCTAGTTTGGATAGAAGCAATCTGTGGGAAACGGTTTCAAAGGCTTTGGAGAGGTCCAGAAATAAAGATGAGTTTAACTTGTTGTCATGAGAATTTGCAGTAGAATTAGTGAAGGATATCAGAGTAGTAGCTGTACTGTGATTTGGGCAGAAACCATGCTGTGTAGGGGTAAGCAGATTTTCTATCAGGAGGTGATCGGGGAGCTGTACATGGATGCAGTTTTCGGGAATTTTTGACAAGGGAGATAGAATGGCAGTAGGCCTAAAATTTGAGAGGACAGTTGAGTTGCCATCTTTATGTAAGAGTACGACATAGTTTTCTTCCAGATTTCAGGTATAATGTTTTCCTTGATTAATCTATTGATAAAGATGGGGTAGGCAATAGAATTGGAAGCAGGTTTTAGGAATTGAGGAGGTAGGTTGTCATCTGATGGAGAGCATGTTTTAAGTTTGCTAAGGAGTGACTTGATATAAATTGTGGGGATGGGTTTGAGAGAAGGGGGGATTGTGTGGATTGATGGAGGGGGAGTGAGGTAGGTAATGGTTTCATTTTTAGTTAGATTGTGAATAGAGTAAATGAAGAAGGAATTAAGAAAGGTAGCAGTATCAGTGGGAGAGCTGTTAGGGCATGGATTAGGCGATGAGGGGCTTCCAGGATATAGTAGCTTATTTACCGATTGCCAGACTTTTTGGGTTTGGAGTGAGGATTATTTAGTGGTTTCTGGAAATAGTTTTTCTTGTCAAAGGTGACTTTTTTTTAAGTTATGAAGCTCTCTGTAGTATTGATGATCAGTAGAAGTTTTAGATTTTTTCCATTTTTCCATGCACTATCTCTCTTATTCATAAGTGTACGAGTGGCTTGTGTTACCCAGGCGGCAAAGTGGGTTTTAATTTTTATTTTCCTGATGGAGGCCAGGGAGTTAAGTGGGTCTAGAAAGATGCTAAGTTCTAGGACAGCTTCCTACAGGTGGAGGTCATAGAGGAAGATACCTGTAAGCTGGGCATAGCAACATAGTACTTAAGAGACTTTTTTTCCCCTCTGACTGGAGTAACTGAACATTTATTTGAACATTCACCAGTTTTTGAAGTACTTTTCAGTGTTTTGTACTTACCTTATGCACCACAGGATTTGGAGCCTGTGCAGCCATATTGCATTCCCTCCCATTGTTCCTTTTACATACTCTTCTAATTTTTTTGTATTCACCCACACGAAAAAAAGCTTTTCCCTATGATGAAAGCAGAGAAAGTTCATTTGACTGTTACTCTGTAGCGCCACCAGATGGATAGAATTCGGGTGTGTCTGTAAACTTTCTTTTTTGGTGACTGTACTCCTTCTTCCTACTAACTATTACACCATCTTTTTGGTCAGACATCCCATTCTGTCAAATCAGGAGAGAGCCAAGCAAGAGACTTCATCATCCAGGCAGCTATCGGTGGTGATTCAAGCATTTTATAGTTTACTCTCTATCCCTACTACATGCATCTGGTATGGCAGCAAGGAGAGATTTGCAGTGGACTGTCCACAAATGAAGATAAATCTGTCCAGATTGACATTGTGTGAATTTAGCAAAAAAAGGGGAACAGACAGGCTGTGGTTGTTGGTCATAGAAATATGCCCACAGCTCTAACAGTGAGACATTGAGTGCGACTGATGCTGCATTACAGAAGAAGACTGGTATTGTAACAGTGATACCTGGCACAGAATGAAGAGCAAATGTCCAGGTAGAGGTATATTAAAAAGATCTGTGAAGAATTAAGAGCTTCAGACAGTGGAAAGTGCTTACCTAAAGATTCCATATGTATAACATCGTGAACTCCTGATAAACAGTATTAAAATGACATTGTAGACCTACTTAAGAACTGTGAAAACAGATTAAATGGTGAGGAAAAAAATTGGATGAGATGATGGAAATTAAATAAGACTGCTTGCTGTGCCATATGAATACACAGTGTAGCAGATTTGTTCCCACAGAGATATGTAGACTCATATGTTGGGTTTTTATTTGTGCATGAAGATGTTCATCGTGTTACCCTGCTGCAGTCATCACACTTGGGTCATCCTGTCGTCAGGCGGTCCCGCAGTCGGCCTGAATTCCAAAGTCTTGATCCGGTGTCAGTTGCTGTCACTTCTTCCCTGACATCAGTGCGCCAGGGGTATATAAGAGGCATCCAACGCCATTTTCTTCAGTCTTTCTTGCCACGCGGTGCCCGAAGCAGAAGCAGTTCGCAAGTGCCAGTCGGCCGACACCTGAGATTTTCGAATCGAATTTCAGTCCGAAGTCTTCAAAGCTAAGTACCCCATTGGGGAACCTTTTCTTGTCTCAGTCCGATGTCAGAAAAAGTTAACAATTGCATTTCTTGTGGGAAGCAAATACCTCATAAGGACTTTCATTCTTATTGTATACCTTGCCTAGGCCCAGACCACGATGTCACTGGTTGTCGGTTTTGTGCTAGGTTCAATAAGCGAACTATAAAGCGATGCTTTGATTTCACACGACACTACTTCGGTAGGAAATTTAATTACACTATGCCGTCGGAGCAACCGACTACCGGCGTGCATAAAAAATGCAAAGATAAAGACAGGCGGCCTAGATCCAAGCTGGACTCCGAGGCCTCGGCTGGGCTGGTCGCCGGTTCTCCGGTTTTCAGTGAGGTGTCTACGCAGCCCCTGATGACCGCAGGATTGGAACCCCAGACCGCTTCGGATTCTCAAGCAGAGAGTTCTAGGCCGACGCAGCCATTTTCCTTAGGCCCTACCGACAACATTGCAGGAGGAGAAGCCGGTGCTGCGGAAACACCTTTGGTTACAGAAGGTGTCTTCAGACCGACTCTCACCATAAAATCTTATGCTAAGCTTAAGACTCCTCTAAAACCAAAAAAGACTGCACATCAGTCTCCGGTTCAAGGCCCCATGCCTAAGAAACAGATGCTTAAAATGGCTGAAGATTTGATTTCTTTAATCAGGGGTTCCCAACCCCCCTAGACAAGAGGAGGATTATGCCTCCTCTGATCAAGTGTCTATTTCCTCAGGCTCCTCTGAGGAACACGATTACTCCTTTCCCCCTTATGAAGATTCTGATGCTGAAGATTCCATTCCCTCAGCTTCTCCCCCTGAAGACTATTCCTTTGGGGAAACTTTACATACCATGAGGGAACATTTCCACTGGGAAGGTCAGGACTACTCCGACTCAAAGAAAAGGCTCCGAGAGTTTCTTTTACTCCCCCCAGCACAGACCACTTGCTATTCCTCCAGTTTTAGACATTGTGGATGATGTTTACTTAGAATCTAGTCTAAATCCAGATTCTCTGCCTCCTGCTCCAGCCAAACCAGATAGATATTATAGAGTGCCTGACTCACACAAATTCCTTTACAAAAGCCCTGTTGCTGACCCAGAGGCTATCTCCCAGGGTCCCAAAGGGGCTAAGGCTTCTATGGCTAAAAATTCTGTACCCTCTGAAAGGGACTCCAGAGCACTAGATAGGTGGGGGAAGAAGGTTTACACCTCCACTACTCTAGCTATGAGAGCACTAAATTGTCAATTTCGCATGCTGAAATACCAGCAATTCCTAATGTCTCAAATAAAACAAAAGATGAGCACGCACCCTCAACAGTCTGAATTCAAAGAAATGCAGGATCTGTTGCATGCAGCTGAACAGGTGGGCAAACATACTTTACAATGTGGATTTGATTCCTTGGAAGCTTCCTGTAGAGCAGCTGTTACTGGGTCTGTTATATGTAGGTATGCTTGGTTAAAGGAACAAACTATGCCTGATCATGTTAAAGCAAAGTTACTAGATGCACCCTTACAGCAGGATGTCTTATTTCGGGTTAAAGCAGAAGATGTTTTAAAGAAAATGGAGGATAAGGCAAAATCTATGCAGACGGTCAAAGATTTCTTACAGGTACAACCCCCAGGCTTCAGCAGAAATTGGCCAGCAAAAAAATTGGTCCTTTCCAGCTTCTGACAGACCACAGAGGGGTAAATACAGACGCCCAAGGGGCAGAGGACAAGCACAAATCCCTTACAAACCTCGCCAATGGGGCACTGCAACACAGAAGGGAGGAAAAGACAGGTCCCAAACTACTAGAAGACAAACACAATGACTTGAACCTCAAACTGCCAAGCAAAAATCTCTTGGCAGCTCCCTTGGGAGGAAAATTAGCATTGTTTATAAACAAGTGGGGCATCGTCACAAAGGACAAATGGGTCCTAGACATTATCTCACAAGTATACAGATTCCATTTCCACACATTGCCAAGGATAAAAGGAATGCCAAACTTGCCACAAAATCAATGGGCAAAGGCACAAAAACAAATTACAGCTCTCATGGACATGAGAGACATTCAACTGGTACCTACACAGGAGCAAGGCCAAGGATTTTACTCAAGGCTCTTTCTAGTCCCCAGAAAGGACAATGCTTGGAGACCCATTCTGGACCTTTCAATTCTAAACACCTTCTTGCAAGTACCCAAATTCAAGATGCTAACACTACGGCAGTTTCTTCCCATGTTGGGCAAGAAAGCTTGGCTAGTAACGTTGGACCTCAAGGAGGCATACTTGCATGTCCCTATCAGACAAAATTGCAGAAGATACCTCCATTTCATTGCAGATTCAACCCATTACCAATTCTCTGCACTGCCCTTTGGCTTATCTACAGCACCCAGGGTCTTCACAAAATGCCTGGCACCAGTAATTGCATACTGCAGACAAAGAGGAATTCAAATATACCCATACCTGAACGACTGCCTCATCCAATCAGAAAGCAAGGACATTCTCTTACAACATCTGAGTTTTGTAAAACACCTTCTAAGTTGCCTAGGGTACACAGTAAACGAAAAGAAATCAAAACTAGTGCCCTCACAAAATATGACATTCCTGGGTGCCAGCTTGAATACAACGGCCCAGATGGCTTATCTGACGCCAGACAAACAACTACACCTAACTCAATACTTCAAAATAATGGCAACAAAGACCCAACTCCCTGCAAAAAAAATTCTGCAGGCCTTGGGCTTCATGGCATCTTGTATACTACTAATACCATTTGCAAAACTGCATATGAGGAAATTACAATGGTACCTGAAAAGCGTATGGACTCAACACAGCCACAGCTTGGAAACAATAATACCTCTAATTCCTTGCCTTCAACAGGAGTTTCTGTGGTGGTCACAGGCATGTCACCTCAACAAGGGTCAGCCTTTCACCTTACCCCCAGCCAGGCAAACTATGACAACAGATGCATCAGACTATGCCTGGGGGGCACACATGGCAGGACAGTGCGTTCAAGGCATATGGACTGCAGATCAAAGAATCTGCACATCAGTCAAAAAGAAATGCTTGCTGTACAGAATGCTCTGACAGCCTTCAAGGACCTCTTACATCCAGGACATCTTATAATAAGGACAGACAACACCACAGTAATGTGGTACATAAACAAACAAGGGGGTACACACTCCTACCCTCTATGCAGGCAAGCAATGACCTTGTGGAACACAGCACTGGCTTACCAAGTTCAATTACAAGCTCAGTTCCTGCCAGGAAAAAAGAACACATTGGCAGACGACCTAAGCAGAAACATCATGGATCCCCACGAGTGGAAACTGGATCCACAAGTATTCGCAATGATAACTCAAAAATGGGGGCGCCCAGACATAGACCTATTTGCCAACCCCTAAAACCATCAGCTTTCAAAATTTTGCACAAGGACATTTCACCATCAAGCTTGGAAAGTGGATGCACTCTCATTCAGTTGGAAAATGCTGACAGTATATGCCTTTCCCCCATTGCCCCTTCTCACAAAGGTGCTGCTGAAAGTCAGGATGGAGAGACCTCGAATGATACTCATTGCCCCGGACTGGCCACGCCAGCACTGGTACCCACTACTAAGGAACATGGCCCAGGGCCCACCATGGATTTTACCACAAATTCCTCATCTACTCACACAGCAAGGCAGTCAGATTCTACACAGCCAGCTCAAAACCTGAAATTTGGCTGCATGGCACATCACCTAAGCAACCAGCCAGCCCCTCTTTCACAAGCTGTTATGGATGTCATTCTGGAGGCCAGGAGGCCCAGCACCAGGAAAGCCTACTCAGACAGATGGAAAAGATTTTGCGCCTGGAACCAAGCTAAAGGCCAAAATACCCTTCAGCCGGACATGCCTCAGTTTCTACAATATTTAACTGAGATGCTACACAAAGGACTTTCTTTTTCATCTATTAAAATCCACGCCTCATCTATTTCAGCTCATTACAACACGGATCCTCCCTTATTTTCACATCCACTTCTAAGGCAGTATCTCAGAGGGGCAAAAAACATTAGGCCTCCCAGGAGAGCACCACACCAACTTGGGACCTAAATTTTGTTCTGGAAAAACTTAGCTGCCACCTTTTGAGCCAGCTTTCTCAGCTGACTTAAAGTTTATATCATGGAAGACTGCCCTGCTGCTAGCAATTACTTCAGCCAGAAGAGTCTCAGAGCTACAGGCACTAATGGCAGTAGAGCCTTTCCTCATTTTTCATCAAGACAGAGTTTCTCTACGAACTAACCCCTCCTTTATGAAAAAGGTGGTATCCAGTGTGGCTCTAAATCAAACCATCCACTTAACCACCTTCTTTCCAAATCCACAGAACAAAGGAGAAAGACTCCTGCATTCCTTGGACATTCACAGGCAACTACATTACTACTTGGATAAAACTAAGGCTTTCAGAAAATCTGACCAACTTTTTGTATCCTATGCTACAGCATCACAAGGCGATCTCAAAACAGACCATTTCCAAATGGATAGGACATTGCATACATTTTCGCTACACCCATCATGGAAAACCAGTTCCTGCTAGCATAAGGCCCCACTCCACCAGGGCAGCAGCTACATCTACAGCCTTCCTCAGGGGGGTGCCAACCAAGGATATTCTGGAAGCTGCCACTTGGAGTACAGTACACACCTTCACCAAACACTATCACTTACCACTTTACTTTAAGACTAGAGCTGGCTTCGCCACTGCAGTTTTGCAGGGCCTTCTAGCCTCCTCTAACCCTGTTTGACTCCACCTCCCATCCTTAGCTTTGGGATTCTACCCAAGTGTGATGACTGCAGCAGGGTAACACGATGACCATAGTACAGTTTTGTACCTACCATAAATGTAGATGTTCGAGTGTATACTCTGCTGCAGTCCAGGTTACCCTCCCTCTATCCCCTCTGGCCTAACTAAAACCTTTCAATACCTTAAAATCTGATACAACCTTTGTGGTGAATTTACTTATAGCTGGAGGGATGTTTTGTTTGTGCTAAGCTTTTATTATTGGTACTATCTACTGGCCATCTTTTGGGGGGGCACCTGGATCTGGGGCAAGAAAAACTGAAGAAAATGGCGTCGGATGCCTCTTGTATACCCCTGGCGCACTGATGTCAGGGAAGAAGCGACAGCAACCGACGCCGGACCAAGACTTTGGATTTCAGGCCGACTGCGGGACCGCCTGACGACAGGATAACCCAAGTGTGATGATTGCAGCAGGGTATACACTCGAACATCTACATTTATGGTAGGTACAAAACTGTACTTTTTCACTGCATAAAAATTGGCTAGAATTGCAGTTATTGCATTATCATGCATTTTCCAGAGGATATGAAATCTGAAACTCAAATGTCTGTCATTTTTTAATGACTTCAGTCCTCGATGATTTATCAGAAAACCACAAATGTTATGAGGAACAGGCCAAAAATTTGAGGCAGAAATATGGATATTCAGCTAATTTCTAGACGGTTGAAAAGTAAGCTTTGCAACTAGATGTGTAGAATAGACTTGTCCAACTAGGCTTAAAAGTTCCTACTATTAAAGACTTACTTGCTCAGACTACCTTTAGGCTCTTCATTCAAAGATCACCTGGTAACATTCCAAGAAGTTTCAAACAGGAAAACGTGACTTGGTTAGTCTGCATTTCAGTTGCTCTCAGTGTAATCTCACAGTTTCCCAGACTAGAGTAAACACTGGAGATAAAGCATCTGTAACTTCTTCCCTGACATATATTCAGCACTGAAAATGTGACAGCCTTCAACACACTTTTTAAAACGTTTAGAAACCCATTGGACGAAAAACCCAAAGCAGCATACACTCACAAAGATAAGGTCATGCTAAACAATTTACAGCTCCTTGTCTGAATAACTAGCTGACCCTCACTGATAAAACATTGAGCAGTGGTCACAAGGTGCTAATTTTCTAATTATAGTTAGCTGATCACTGACTCATACAACATGCTGTTCACAACATTTTACTTTTATTTATTTTTATTTGTATCCTTCCTCATTATTATTATTAGCTAGCACACAAATAAATTCCTTTAACCTTCGTTGTTGCTTTCTCAACTAAGTGTTTAATTTTTTCATTTGATATCACAACCTATGTATTTCTTTGCTTGTTTCTGTGTTTCTGCTGCTGCCCCATACCCCTTCTGTGTTTTGTACCACTTTCCTGCATTTCTGCTTCTCAAGACACATATTTGAATTGATTTTAAGATTCAGTATTTTAGACTACTCCTCGTCTTTAACAGGTCTCTTTCATCCTTTCCCTGGCTTCTTTATAGTAACCGTATGGCACAACTTTGTGACTAACACTGAGAACAAAAATTTCCTTTCAGGCTTTTCTTCTGCATCACTTATAGATACGTTGCAAAAAATCAACTCTAGTTATGACTTCTGTGGTACCCTCAGTAGTCACAATCCTTTCATTTATATAAATTATCATTTATAAATTTTATTGTCTTCACCCTATTAATTAGCCAACATTTAACTCAACCTACTACTCTGCGATCTACAAAAATACTTATGTCTAAACTAACCTTTTTATTTTTTAAAACCTTTATTAACTTTCTGCAACTTTATGGATATAATATTATGTATGGTTGTCTTTAAAAATCAGAATCTGTATCAACTCTCTGCTTCTGCTTATTTACTTCAAAGCTTCATTCATCATCATTCATATCATCCCCCCTTCCACTTTGAATTAACCTTCTGCTTGTGTGTTTTTGTTGCATATACTTAAATATATATATTATATAGAAATATCCTTCAAGCCCCCTTGTTCTGTGTTCTGTTGATTGATCTCTTCTGCCACTTAACTCTTGGCCACTCTCCAGTAAAAGTATATGGTCCTATAGTCCTCACAACTTGTCCTCTGGGTGATGCTTACATCCTGCCTGACCTGAACATAAAACTAGAGGGACTAGTCAAACATTTTTACTGCTTGTATCTTGCTATCCATACCCAAAAGCAGGCGCTTCCAGTTTCTGAGTTTTTGCATTATCTTTTGATTAGTCTGTTCCCACATATTCTTAGCTACTGTAACAGAAGGTTTTTAAGTCCATACTCCTAATTACTTCATCTTATTGTGTCCCCATAAATATGGGTATTGCCTAACCAATTTGTGTGTGGGTACATAATGTACAGCTATAGCCTTTGTTTTATCTTCATTAATTGTATATCATAAAACAAAAAATTGAAACGGTTTCAAAATGTTCCAAAACACTGAAATGTCCTTTTTATGTATTTATCAAATACAAAATAATACCATCTGCAAGTAAAGCCAACCTTTCTTGATTACCATACCAATTATAGCTTTGAATTTCTGGGTCCCTTATTTTCTTTGCCAGAGGAAGGATACAAATTCCTCTATATAATGCAAATAACAAAGAGGAAAGAGGACACCTCTGCCTGGTTCCTTTTTTCAAACTAAACTACCCTTTTATTTAGTATTTTGTCATATAGCTTTCTAAAGTTAAAGTAGGTTATACCCACTGCCACTTTTGTTATGCAGTTAAGGAGCTCTGAATTGTTTGGCATGATCTTAAAACTGTGACTTTATTCTACTTTGAATTTTGTGCCCCACAAGCTTGCAGATCTTGTAAAGTTAATTCTTACCAGTTACACAGTAATTTTCCCAACAGCTGAGGCCAAGCTGGACCTCTCTGTGGTGTCCATATTCTACTATGCTCCATTTTGTTGTGAAAAGGAATCACATCTCCTGTCTGTCATGAATTTTAACCTTCTTCTGTGGTTTAATAAAATGTTAATATAACAGTAATCTGCTAGAATGTGTGTTAATTGTGGAATTTACTCGTGCCTTCTGTCGTTTGATAATGGGAAAGAAGCCTGAATGAGCAAATCTGTAAAGCATGCTTGTAATTATATTAAATTACACAGTATAGTTCTCATTTATGCATGCATGGAAGGGTGCCCATTAAAGTGTATAGATGCAAAACACATTTTTAGACTCACTGACATCACCGAGGAAAGAAAAGCACATGGAAACCATGTACTTTAAAAGTATTTATTTTAAATGAAGACGACAAAGCTGAAAATGTTCTTTTATTGGGGAAAGTACTGTTCAACAAGGGTACAGTTATCAGCAAATCCCTTTAATCTGATGGTTAATCACAAGAGTGATTATTTATTCCTTAGCATACCCCCTCTCTATCTGCATGACATGCATACCTCTCAACTATCACTGATTTTGACAGAAAATCTTTATCTGTAGTTTCAAATCCCTACTAAAACTGTTGATTCTAGGAGAAAAGGTGGTGAATTTTACTTAATAAATAGTGGCAATAATTAGAGTTAGACTTGTTTTACTTCAGAATATGCATGCTAATTTATGTCCTGTTATTCTGTCAACTTCTCAAGTAAATAGCCTCTGCCTTTTCTTTTTTTTTCAAAACAGGTTTATTGTTTTAACATATAAGAGAAATATAACACTTTTATACAAGTAATTAAAAATAGGTATTATTATAATATTCAACAAAACAACTAAAGTATTTACAAAGACATCCACTACAATCAGATCAATTAATTAAACTAAAATACCATGCTATTGAAATTAAAATTTTTTTAACAAATTTTGTAAATTATCCCATACAATAAAATAAGATGTTTTTCTATTTGTTCTAGTCCTAATTGTGTTTATTTCCATATGGCACACTATATTCATAACATTTTTAAATTCATTGAACGAAGGAGGTGTATCTGAAATCCAATTTCTAGTTATTATTTTCCTAGCCACTGCTAGAATAGACCATAACAAGGGAAGCTTAACCTTTTTAACACTTTGAGGTACAGGTGTGTTGAATAATATAAGAGATTTAGAAATAATGAAATTATCTGTAAAAGAGCCTGCAAAAATTCATTAATTGACTTCCAGTATTCTTTCAATTTTATACAGTCATAAAACATATGAGCCCAGTCAGCATTAATTTCTACATTACATCTCTTACATAGATTATCTTTATTATTTATTTTATTCATCATCAAAGGTGTATAAAAAGATCTATGTAAAAATTTCCATGTATAAAGTCTCCAGACAATGGAAGACATAGTTCTATAAGCAGATTCCAATATATATTGTTTATCTTGTTGATTTGGTGGGTCCCCATTAATAGAAGTGAAATAATTCCAGTATGAATCTACACTGTAAAAAGTTTCTTGTCTGATAACTTTATGTATGTATGAAAGTTTACCTTTATCAGAAACTTTATGTTGTAAATTTAATATCAAGTAATCAATCAGTGTTGGAATAGATTCTTTAACAGTTATAGACATTAAATCTATTCTATCAATGAGATGTTGTCTAAAGGTCTGAACCTCTAACCAGTAAGTTTCTCTTAGATCAAATTCTTGTTTTAAGAAATCTAGATTTTTAACTTTATTATCAGATATCAACTGATACCAGTACTTTAGATCATTATCTATAGCTAAATGAGTTCCTTCAGATGTAGATAACAAAAGCATACCCTGAGTATACATTATAGGAAATACAATAAAATTCCATTCCCTATACTTAGGGTGCATGAATATAAAGTTACGATAACTAATAATAATATTTAATGGGTAACAAACCATATGTTTAGGTGTAATAGGTGAAGTACAAAATTCCTTTAGTAACCATGACATGGAGTTATTTACAATCATATTTTTATGTGTTAAGGAGATTTTCATGAAGTGTATACTAATTAGCTCCCAATAATCTTTCCATTTTGTGACATATGACTGATCTATTAATAAAGTAATAACTTTTACAATAGAAGAGATAGTATATAAATTAAAGTCTGGAAAAGAAATACCCCCTTGAGACCAGCTATTAGTATGTTTCTTTAATGCAATCCTAGGTCTATTAGGTGCCCATAAGAAATTTAACATTAGTGTGTTCAGTTTCTTGATAATTATTTTTGTAGGTGGAAGTATTATTGATTGTATTAAGTATAAAATCTTGGGGAATATTAACATTTTAATAATTGTAAGTCTCTCCTCCATAGTAAAAAACGTATTATTCCAGGTATTAAAAAGATTTTGTATATTAAGAAAACAGGTATTATAATTATTATATATAATAGATTTAATATCTTTAGATAGTATTATACCTAAATAAGTTATCTGACCTGAATTGGGTACATATTTAGTAAAATCACTAATGAGAATATTTTTTCGTGTATATATAGGTAGTATTTTAGTTTTTTCTTCATTGAATATTAAACCAGAAATACTTTTAAAATTCATCATGTTATCAAATAGAGACTGTATAGAAGAATTAGATCCTGCTGATGTAATTAGAACATCATCTGCAAAAAGTTGAATTTTGGATGTTGTGTTTTCATCTATTTCAAAACCCTCTATGTCAGTACTGTTTCTGATCAAATTAGCCCAAGGCTCCATTACTAAAGTGAATAATAGTGGAGAAAGTGGACATCCTTGTTTTGTACCTTTAAGAATGGGTATTTTTTGTGAAACATATGTTCCTACCTTAATATAAGCCAACGTTCCTTTGTATAAATGTTCAATTAGATTTACAAATGCATCCGAGAAGTTTGTGCACTTCATTAAGGTAAACAGATAGTCCCAACTTACTGAATCAAATGCTGAACTTATATCAAGACTTCTTCTTCTTCTTCTTCTCTTTTTTAATCACCTTTGGATCACCTTGTCACACTTTGTCGCATTGATTGTGAGTGTCGGATTTTAAGCGCGCCAGCAGCAGCAGTAACCTTCCACAGAACACACACTCACACACACACCTAGGGCCCTAGGAGAGTCCAATCCACCACTGCAGCATGTCTTTTGGGGGTGGGAGGTGGGGGGACCGGAGGAGGAAACCGAAACCAGGGACAGGGAGGGAGACGACAGAGACTGCAGAGGCACCCCAGCCGAGATCGAACCGAGAAACTCTTTGCTGTGGGCGCAATGCTAACCACTGCACCACCGTGGCTGCCCTGAACTTATATCAAGACTAATAAGTGTTAAATCTTTCTTTTTCCTATTTGCAAAATCTATTAATGTTAAAGTTCTTCTTATATTATCAAAAGTATTTCTATTTACAATGAAGCCTGTCTGATCTATATCTATAATGCCGGGAATGATTGTCTTCAATCTATCAGCAAAGATATTCATAAACATTTTATAATCAACATTAAGTAATGAGATGGGCCGATATGAAGAACATCTAGTTGGATCTTTATTAGGTTTTAAAATTGGCGAAATAAATGTATATTGCCAAGATGGGGGGGGGGGTTATTAACTCAGTTTGGGCCAAAATAAAAACCTTATGTATTAATGAATATGTATTTTTAGAAAGGATTTTATATATCTCTGGTATAATACCATCATTACCCGGTGCTTTGTTTGATTTAAGCTTATTTATTTGTGTAATAACTTCTGTATATAAAATACCCTTGTCCAATAGTTTAATCTGTTGTTTATTAAGCTTTTTATTCATATTTGTGGTTATAAACTCCTTTATTTTATCTTTAGGTTCCATGTTAATATTATTATGGTTAATTTTGTGAAAGTGATTTCTAAATTCATCTAGTATTTCTGGTATACTAGAAACATTCTTCTTTTTCCTTAGAGAAAAGATTTCTTTGATATGGTTTTGTTTATTCAACCTTTTTGTTTTATTTTTAAGTCTATGTAAGTATTTGGGGCTTATTGAATAAGACAAAAACTTGTATTTCTCTAAAGTTATTTTAACTTTATGAGTTATAATTTCTTTGTATTTCTCATTTAGTTTGTTTATTTCTTCAATAACTTTCTTGTCCATAATATTTTCTTTATTATTATGTTTATAAGAGTCTAATTTACTTTGAATATCTAACAATTCCTTATCCCAAGATTTCCTTTTATTATTATACCATCTGATACTTTGTCCATATAGATATGATTTTAAGGCATCCCAAACATAAACAATGGAGACTTCAGGAGTGTTATTTATGTCTATAAAATGTTTTACTTCTGAAAGTATATATTCTTTATAGTCTTTTAGTTGAGTTAAGTATGCTGGTATCCTTTTGATCTGAACATTATGAGTATTTTTATCATGAATTCAAAAACAATTGAATTATGATCAGATATAGGACATGAAATGATTTTGGAATTAATTAAATCTGTTACCATCTGGTTAGAAATAAAGACCCTATCTATTTTTGAATAAGTTTTGTATCTGTTAGAAAAAAAGGTGTATGGTAATGATTTTGAATCTATCTGATTATTAATATCATTCAAATGATAAGAATTTGCAAAATCCTTTAAATGTTTTGCATTAGATGTAATTCTTCTCTTTCCTATAGTGGTAGTATCACTTTCATGTAGTATACAATTAAAGTCACCAGCTAAAATAATATCTCCTATAGAGAATTATATGATCTTATCAAGATGATGTTTCACTGTATTAATACCAATTCCAGGTATCCAATATACATTAATTAAAGTGTAAGTCTTCCCATTAATTTGTATTGTAACCATACAAAACATTCCTTTGTCATCCTGATAAGACTTAATGGTTTTAGGAATGGGCATACTTTTATTCCATAAAATAGCCACACCTCTTTGATGCTGAGTGTGCTCTGAACTAACCAATACTGTATATTTGTTTGTGGCTAGTTTATCAATATCTTTTTTTCAAGAGATGGGTTTCTTGTAGGAAGACTAAGTTGGCCTTATGTAAATTAATGTATCTTATTAGGCTTGCCCTTTTACATGGATTATTCAATCCATTAATGTTTAAAGAAATTCCTTTTAAAGATGTCATTTGGCATTTTTAAAACTTAAGAATCTTATGATCAAAATAACAAATAACAAGATAAGTAATGTTACATCTCCTCCTTTAGGTGTACCTTTAAATATAGCTGTATTTATTGAATCTCTTATGGGATTTCGTATAGGATTCAATTTTGTTTGTAGTGACAATGAATGTACAAAATATATTGTGGATGTCAAAACTATATACAAATAACAATGAACAAGTGAAAATAATGTAAGGATTAAACCTTGCATCCAGCCTGGAGTTGTAAACTCCAACTTAGAGTAGTATTTACCACTCAAGTTAACCCCTACCCTAAGCAGCAGTACGTCAGCTACCACCTTATCAATTTAATACTAGTTATATTTAACTGAAGTTAACAGTTTTCAATTCAATTATCTAGCAAGACAAGACTACACATTTGGTAAAACAGCATCATATAAACTAAAATAAACCTTTTTTTTTTTTTTTTTTTTTTTAAACTGTTCATACTACTATATACATCCATGTAATATAAAACAGTTGTATTCAAATAGCATTCAAATAATCTTGATGTTAGAAATCAAGAGGAGAGAAAAATAAGTTCTAACATTCATTTAAATCAAAAACTTTGGCTAATATGATTCAGACATTACATATATTAGGATGCATCTATTTTCTGTCAGGCAAATACAGTTAACAGCTTCCAAAAAAAACCTTGAATTGCTTGTATATGAGCATTTACTCAAACTCATTATTGCCAATAGAATAAAATATTGTATTCATAGAAATTGTTATAAATCATACTTCATAGTTAAGCAGATTCTCAGAAACATTTATATAGATTCATAGATTCATAGATTCATAGATTAGTACTAGGCTAACTGCCCCTGTGGGCCATTTTTAAGCCTAGCCAATTACCCCATGTGAGACTTGAACCCTGCACCTTGTGTCTATAAGGTGAATATTGCCAACCTACATACACACACATACACACACACATACACACACACACACACACACACACACACATATATATATATATACATACATACACACATACACACACATATACACATATACATATACATATATATATATATATATATATATATATATATATATATACACATGTATACACACACACACATACACACGCACATACACACACACACACACACACACACACACACACACACACACACACACACATACATACACACACACACACACACACATATATATATATATATATATATATATATATATATATATATATATATATATGATCTCTCTGAGTTGTATCTTTACTGAGCACCATCTTACATTGCTGTCCCTTCAATAAATCTGTCTGCTTTATACAAAATAATGCACAGCAAACACATTTTAGTAACCAGATTTTACAAACATGCTATACTACTGCTTTAAAATATATCACATGACAATTTCTTCCAGTATAGAGTTATAAAATTATTTATGCTTGTCAATCAGATTAATTAAATGAGTTATAGTAATGTATATGTTTGGGACATAGGTTTTTAACACATATTATTAATCTGCTATTCCTGTATCTGTGATGTGTCAGTGTGATATCTAGGTCAAAGGTAAGACCAGCTGCTTTCAGCTTCTCTGTGAGAATTCTGAGAATTGAAGCTTTTGAAGTAGCTCATGAACACTGTGCATGAGACAGCCCACATCCCAGATTGTCTCTCTTAACATTTTGGCGGGAAACTTATTAAAAACTAGTGACAAACATTCATTTAGCAGTGTAAATGCATTTAAACATGACAAAACCTTCGCAATGCATTCTACAGGTTATTACAGACTCTATGTAAGTGAAATCAAGCCCAAAATTATTAATAAGTAACAAAACTCAACATTTTTGTCCCAACTCAACTCCTATGCGAATCTTATTATTTACTGTGTCTATATGATCAAAAGTATTTCTATATATTAATAAAGAAAAGAAAAAGAGAGTAGAAAGTAAAAGGGTGTAAGGCAGAAATAAAAAAAATGCAAGAGAAAGCTATAAGAAGTATATACAATAGAATATTACTTACTGTTTATATTAATAGAGTTAAAAATAAAACATATTATTTACTATTATTTAGTTCTAATTATTATTAGTTAAAGCATGACAGATTATTTACAAACAAGCATAAGCAGTGTAATCAAGAAAGTATAATTAGGTAGTGTCATTCCTGTATCTGTGATGTGTCAGTGTGATATCTAGGTCAAAGGTGAGAATAGCTGCTTTCAGCTTCTCTGTGAGAATTCTGAGAGTTGAAGCTTTTGAAGTAGCTCATGGACACTGTGCATGAGACAGCTCACATCCCAGATTGTCTCTCTTAACATTTTGGCGGGAAACTTATTAAAAACTAGTGACAAACATTCATTTAGCAGTGTAAATGCATCTAAACATGACAAAACCTTCACAATGCATTCTACAGGTTATTACAGACTCTATGTAAGTGAAATCAAGCCCAAAATTATTAATAAGTAACAAAACTCAACATTTTGTCCCAACTCAACTCCTATGCAAATCTTATTATTTACTGTGTCTATATGATCAAAAGCATTTCTATATATTAATAAAGAAAAGAAAAGAGAGTAAAAAGTAAAAGGGTGTAAGGCAGAAATAAAAAATGTAAGAGAAAGCTATAAGAAGTATATACCATAGAATGTTACTTACTGTTTATATTAATAGAGTTAAAAATAAAACATATTATTTACTATTATTTAGTTCTAATTATTATTAGTTAAAGCATGACAGATTATTTACAAACAAGCATAAGCAGTGTAATCAAGAAAGTATAATTAGGAATAGCATTTGAAGAACATATAAACTTTTAAAGGAAAAAAAAAATGTATCAAATTACTGACCTTATTTTTCCTCTTCAGAAAGAGAAACAAGTTAAATCACAGCTTGCCATTAAATCTCCAGATATTTTGACTAGTTATGAAACAAAACATTTCTTTGCACACAGAGAATAACTTTGATTAAATCTTTTTCAAAATATTTGTTGCTTCTTGGAAATGCAGGAACTATATTTAAAGAGATTAATAATAAAATAAAATGATGAGAGAGAAAAAAACATAGTACAAATCATTTGTTTTTTAGTCTCTTCTTCTTCTCTGAAGTCTTCCACGAAGTTTCAGTTGCCAGTCTCTTTAACGAAGGACTAGCCCATTCCATTTCTTCTATTTTTTCCAAAATCTTATTTTTTTTGATAAACAGTAAAGCAGAGTCTAAGTCATCGAAAATTTTAGGACCTTCAGGAAGGAAGATTTTAAGCTTGGCAGGAAACAGAAGGTATGTTTTAAACTGTGCTTTTTTAAGCTCCCTTATTAGAGGCAGAAAAACTTTTCTTTTAGCTAATACCATGGAAGAATAGTCATTGTCAAAACGCACAGTTGTTTCATTAATCTTAACAGGAGCTTTAGCCCAAGCAGATTTAAGAACCATCTCTTTATCAAAAGATGATAGAAATCTAACTATAACTGATCTAGGATAGTTTTAGAGTTAGTATTAGCTATAGATCTGTGTGCTCTTTCGATACCAAAAGAGAATGCTTCTGGTAAATCTAAAGTTTTAGGGAGCCATGTTATTAAAAAAGAAGTAATATTGTTACCTTCAATATTTTCTGGCAGTCCAAAAATCCTAATGTTATTGTGCCTAGATCTATTTTCCAGGTCATCCAGCTTTGTTTGTAAATGTGTATTTTGTTTCAGCAGAAACTCAATGTTGATTTCCTCTTCTTGTATTCTATTTTCCATGTCATTCACAGCTTCTTCTATGCCTGTCATCTGGATCTTCTGTTGTTGCAGGTCCATATGTAACAAGTCTATTTGTTTTGTAGTTTTTTCTATGAAAGTGTCTATTTTAGTATCCATTTTATCCATCTTAGCAGTAAGTTGCTGGACTATAATTATCAGAGACTGAAGTTCTTTCTTGATGCTGGAGTCTTGAGAATTTGTCTTACTGGAACTCATTTCAGACTGATAAACTGACAAGAAAATTTCCAAAGTAATTTCTGACAGGAATATTAATTAAGATTTCCTTTCTTTTTTAGATATAGTTCAAGAACTATATAAAACAAACATATTTAGAAAGAAAATTACTTCAAAAATTAATTTTTAAAGTAATTAATTCCTGTCAATGTAATGAAATTGGTGGAGCTGAAGAAATCTGCTGCTATCCTGTGTTCATCCTTGGCCACGCCCCTATCGCCTCTGCCTTTTCTTGATTACTTCTGGATTTCTTGCCAGTTCTGATGGTAAGAGGTTGAGAGTTATGCATTTGACTCTCAGTTGACTAGTCACTTAACCAGTGCTCTTGAGGCTTCCCTGAAAACAGGCTTGTTCTTTGTATGTTTATCTGGTTAACAAATTAATAAAATAAATGTCACTTGATAAAAAGAGAGCCTTACAATCATAAGGCACAAATCAGTTTATTCTGTTTTCCTTTGAGGCATGTGGATGCAGAAATGGCTTATGGAATTGCATTCCCTTAATTGCATCAAGATTTAAAGGTAACGTCAGGGACTTGATTCATATTTGAAAATACAAATGTCTTCATCTCAGAGTCTAGGTTGTAGTTTTGTACCATCCCAGAAATGCTTAATGCTGTGATGTTATGTTTCTGTGGCAAATGTGCTGTATCTTTGGCTGTCCCAAAATCTGTATTCATATCCTGTGTAGATGATTGCAGGGTATTTCAGAGCATTGCTTTCTGGAACATAATTTAGACATAAATGTCTGAATGAAATGTCAAAGCTTGGTAAGTTATGACATAAGTCAATGACAGTATAAATACCACTGTCTTGAGAATGGCTGTATCTTTAAAATTCATTATTTTGCAGTACTGAAATCATAATATCTGTATAGGATGCATGCAAAGAGTTTTTCGCATCTAGTTAAGAGAGCAAAGCAGGATTATTTTCATTTTATCTGCTATAATGTAAAATAAGTGCACAGTGAAATATATTGATTTCTTGGTATAATGGTAAAGAAAAAAGTTCCTTTGTTTTGATTTTTACAAAGAGAACATTTCGGTGGGAGCCTTTTGGATGGCAGTTGATAAGATATGTGATAACCAATAACGAACGTGGCAAACGTAGTTAGAAACAATTCCTTTATTTAAATGAAGCGCTTTTCATCCGATCTGGTACACAAACTTCATCAGATAACATAACAAGTGAACTGTTACTTTTTAAATAAGCAAGGAAGAAGCATCAGCTGACGCTTCAAAATTTAAAGTGCCATACCTTATTTTTAAAATCCTTCATATTAAAAAAGCTTTTTATACTAAAATGCTTCTATTGCTAATTAGTCATAATAAATCAAACAGAAATTATTACCAAGATAAAACTATATGCAATTCTACATTTAAAACATGCCTTAACAATGGACTAATGAAAGACATATACTACCAGCAGATTACATTAGCCAGTCCATTCCAAGCAGCAGCGGCAAATGTCAAACTATTTTACACTCAATTAAATAAGTTACAGTATCTACCTACAATTGCTAGACATACTAAATTCTACTAAAGTCTTTTAAATCATGCAGGTTATTCATCAAACTATCTGCGAAGACTTTTTAATTTTAATATGGGCATAATTGAACACATATTCAGACCCGGTAAATTATATGCATATAACTGGATCTGCCATAATAATTCCAACCTCTCCAGTTCTACCTCTATTGGTCCCCCTCTCATATTTGGAATCAATTGATCCAAAATCCAGAACTTAAATGCATGGCTAGGATATTCCAAAATATGCTTAGCCAGTGCATTTTCTTGTTTAAGTTTACCTATGCTGTAAACATGCTCATATATTCTTTCTTTCAATTTACGAGTTGTCTTGCCCACATAAAAACATGGGCAATACTGGCACTTGGCTAAGTAAACCACCATTTTGGAATTATAATTGTATTTACCTTTACTTGTTAAGTCAAAGTTATTAATACTTAAGCAATTACTCACTAAAATATATTTGCAGTATGAACAAGAACCACAATTTTGCATTCCCTTCCGACTATGATTATTATTATTATGTATACTTTCAAATAAGTCCTTAAAGTTTTTATCTCTTCTTACAATGAATTTAGGTGTTTCCCCTACTTTATCCAATATTTCTTTACTTTCCTTAAGTATATTCCAATTTTTACATACAATATTTTTTAAAAAATAGAAGTCAGTATTATAAGTAAGGATGAAACTATGCCCAAATCCTGAAGTACCTTTGACTGAGGTGGTATCTAGAGAAACATCCATTACTTCCAAAATCTGATTCCCATATGTATTCATTGATACCTCATAGGTTACTTCCTCTATACCACCATTCACAATAGGTGTATAACTACCTCTAAGTCTCTTTCCTTTTAATAAGAAAGAAAACAATAAATGATAACACAAAAGAACTGATGTTATAAAAAACGGCAACCCGGACTCTCAAAAAAATAAATAAATAAATTTAATGTGTAAAGCGCTTTTCGTTTGACTTAATTTACAAACTTCTTCAGACAAAGTAAAAACAAAATGATCAAACATATATACTCAGATTAAATTAAAAGCTTAATTGAAGCTCATAAAAGAACTCAATCAGTATTCGCCCTTAAAGGTGTAACACATCTTCGTACAGCTCACTTAAACTAATATATCCTACTAACAATACACAAATGATAATCCATAAAACATAATAATAATAGTAATAATAATAATAGTAATATAGAGGAAGTAACGTATGAGGTATCAATGAATAAATATGGGAATCAGATCTTGGAAGTAATGGATGTTTCTCTAGATACCACCTCAGTCAAAGGTACTTCAGGATTTGGGCATAGTTACATCCTTACTTATAATGCTGACTTCTATTTTTTTTTAAATATTGTATGTAAAAATTGGAATATACTTAAGGAAAGTAAAGAAATATTGGATAAAGTAGGGGAAACACCTAAATTCATTGTAAAAAGAGATAAAAACTTTAAGGACTTATTTGAAAGTATACATAATAATAATAATAATCATAGTCAGAAGGGAATGCTAAATTGTGGCTCTTGTTCATACTGCAAATATATTTTAGTGAGTAATTGTTTAAGTATTAATAACTTTGACTTAAGTAAAGGTAAATACAATTGTAATTCCAAAATGGTGGTTTACCTAGCCAAGTGCCAGTATTGCCCATGTTTTTATGTGGGCAAGACAACTCTAAACTAGGTAAACTTAAACAAGGAAATGCACTGGCTAAGCATATTTTGGAATATCCTAGCCATGCATTTAAGTTCTGGATTTTGGATCAATTGATTGCAAATTTGAGTGGGGGACCAATAGAGGTAGAACTGGAGAGGTTGGAAGAATTATGGCAGATCCGGTTATATGCATATAATTTACCAGGTCTGAATGATATGTGTTCAATTATGCCCATATTAAAATTAAAAAGTCTTCGCAGATAGTTTGATGAATAACCTGCATGATTTAATAGACTTTAGTAGCATTTAGTATGTCTAGTAATTGTAGGTAGATACTGTAACTTATTTAATTGAGTGTAAAATAGTTTGACATTTGCCGCTGCTGCTTGGAATGGACTGGCTAATGTAATCTGCTAGTAGTATGTGTCTTTCATTAGTCCATTGTTAAGGCATGTTTTAAATGTAGAATTGCATATAGTTTTATATTGGTAATAATTTCTGTTTGATTTATTATAACTAATTAGCAATAGAAGCATTTTAGTATAAAAAGCTTTTTAATATGAAGGATTTTAAAAATAAGGTGTGGCGCTTTAAATTTTAAAGCGTCAGCTGATGCTTCTCCTTGCTTATTTAAAAAGTAACAGTTCACGTGTTATGTTATCTGATGAAGTTCATTTACTAGATCGGACGAAAAGCGCTTCATTTAAATAAAGGAATTGTTTCTAACTACGTTTGCCACGTTCGTTATTGGTTTTTGGAGTTTTTAAGATATGTGATAACTACAAGATAAAAATAGCATTGTCTAAGTATAGGAACAAGTGAACAAAACTGAAAAGAGAAATAGGAACTACAGTTAACCCATTTCTACTTGGTCAAAATAAAGGGTTACATATGATTATATACAAAGTGTTATAACTTATGTTTAGCTGTTTTCCTTTAATAGTAACATTTATTTTGTGGGATTACATAATTCACTTACAAAACACTGAGTTACATTTATACATGTCAGAGGAACAAATGCAGCCAAAATAGTTCAGAAGCTGCAACAATTCTGCTTTTCTAGCTCAAAATGTGATATGACATAGAGAAATGTACAGATACTCTATTTAGAAAAAAAAAAAACGGAGCCATTAGAGATTGTTTAAGTACAGCATTTAACATTAAAGCATTCAGACATTTACATACTGTATTAATAAAATGGTCTATGGATACTAAATATAAGTACTTCTGTATGTATACAATGTGGCTGTTAACTAAAACTTTAAGCATTAAAAAAATTGCTTGTGTTTACTGATAAAACTGAAATTGAAATATTCCAGAATCATCATTGGTGTCAAGCTTTTTCAACAGTGTCCAAGTTCTCTTGCTTCCTGGTTTGTAAAAATGCATTCACAGTGACGTTTAAAAGGTGTAATATTGCTGAGAGAGCTTGGTTTACTTTATAGGATGGCAGCTTGATGGATTCATCCCTGCACGTGAAAAAACTTCTCACTTACGCAACAACACTGAGTTAACAATAATGAAGTCTGTAATGTAGTGATAGCAGTGTTTAATATTTCTGTGATTGCTTATTTTTCTTTTTTGCCTGAACAGATTGCCAGCGTCTGATGACTGTAGCAGACTGTATCACGGCTCTACTTTTCCCATTTCAGTGGCAACATGTCTATGTTCCAATTCTCCCAGCTTCACTCATTCATTTCCTTGATGCTCCTGTCCCATATCTTATGGGCCTGCAGTCAAAAGAGGGAACTGACCGCTCGAAGCTTGAACTTCCACAGGAAGTAAGTGTCCTCCCTTCAAGTTTTTTATGCCTTTTAGGTTAGTCCTACTACTAAAGGCTCTTTCAGTACCCAGTTTGTGTAACACTGGAGGGGGAGGGGGAGCATGATTTTCTTAAGAGCAAAGGTTTCTTGCAAGTATCTTGAGCAGTCACAAGTATGACTTTGAATATGATGATGTCATGCATTTCTTGTCATGCATTGGCATAATGATGTAAGCAGCATGGTAAGTCAGACTGAAAGACTAGATAGAAACAAATTAACTCCATTTGTTAAACTTACATTCTTTGTGCAAAAACAACAGACTTGTCTTCATTTAGCTATACAATTAAATGTTTCTTTAAATTAAAATAATTTAGAATTATTTTGTGTAGTAAAACTAACTTTTTGACTTGTGAGTATAGATGCCATCTATATAAAATTTTAATGGGGCTGTAGTGGTCTCCAAGGTCATTTATTTATCTATTGTTTATTTATTGACATTTCTTGACCGGGAAAGTCCACTGGGTTGGAAACCCATTCTCAGTGGAGTCCAGGGGAGAAAAGCTCCAGAAATACCAAAAATAATAAAAAAAATTGTTACAAAAATTAATGCAAAGTGTAAAATTTGTAAAGCACACCCTAACACACAAAGGCATTTACATGAAGGGGAACTGGGAATCACTTGGGTTGAAAAATGAAGGTCAGTTCCATCCTGGGGTCATGACCAAGGTATGAGATCACCTACAGCAACAACAAAGCTCATCCAGCACTTCTAGCCAGATAGAAATCACCTATCCTGGGAAGAAAGATCATGGTCACCATTTTGTAATAAAAGGCATTTTTTTAATGTGCCGATGGAAGGTTATCAAGTAACTTCACAAACTGGAAGTTTAGTTTAATGAAACAGATTCAGCTGTCTGCATGTAAAGGTACAAGTGAGACCATATACACCTAAAATTCCTCCTAATTGATGATAAATTCTCTGATCCACATATGCCAGAAAATGACCTATTGAATCTTGCTATGTAGTTGTGATTGTAACGAAGGTGGTAAAGGACAGATGTTCATCATATTGACCACTGCTTCAGCAGCCTTAGCTTTATGGGTTGTAAACTGCATAGGCTATAACAGCCAGCTAGCTATTAAAGTTTCAGTGTACTTCAGCACACCCAAATTATCAGTCAGCTTAAGCTGAAATGACTAAAAAGACCGATTTGGGTGCCAAGCCCTTCAGTGCTTTCCTGCACCTGAAGAATACATTCCTTTGCTGCTTTTGAGTCTTGATGGTTGACTTGTGTTGTTCCTTTGCTGGGCAGACAACTTCCCTTTGTGGTAGAAACCTTCCACTTAAAAAAAAAAAAAAAAAAGTTTTTTGAATAAGACTTTCTTGTTCAGGAAAGGTGTTTTAAAGCTATGAGTTTGTGTTTTAATGGACTGTCATAAGACTATTGTATTTTTTAATGAGAGCTCCGTTTTTTCCTGTCAGTTTAAAAGTCGTTTAAAGTAATTAAACATTTTTTTTGTCAAGAAATTGTGTTTATTGTACTTTTGGGAGCAAGCAAAGTGTTTTAAAGTGCTTTTTACTGTGCTTTTATTTGAAAAATAAAAAGTACTTACCAGCTTATGCTGTTTGTTTTCCTTGTGAAAGAGGAACCATTTTTGGCTTGACAATGGAACAAACTCTCAGTCCCACTGTCGGTCCTTCTTGTAGTCACAAAAAAGAAAAACTCACATCCCAGACCACTCATCTTTTACCCTGGATCCCTCTGTTGGGGTTCCCTTAGTGGGCAAGGGAGAGCCACTCTTGTCAGTCCTGGGAGAAGGAACAGGGAGGGCTTCCCTGTTTCATCAGAATGTTGTGCCCATCCCTGGGGAAACAGCTATTCCCATTAATAATACTGCGGGCCCCATTTTTCCTGTCAAAAAGAAGCAGGAAACTAAACGTGTATCTACTCCTCCTAAAATTTCATTGGACAGAAGTAATTTACTGGGTTGGGCTCAGGGTTTAATTCAGGCGATTTCTCCTTCTTATAAATTTGTTTCTGGTAAAGGAAAGAAGGATACCACTTTTCCTGAAGAGATTCAAGATTCTGAATCCAGACAGGAAGATGAAGAGACAGATACAGGGTTTTGTACTTAGTTTTTTGATGCAGACTCCAAGAAAAGCTCAGTTTCTGATTCTCCATATGTGTGTGTGTGTGTGTGTGTGTGTGTGTGTGTGTGTGTGTGTGTGTGCGTGGCTCACTTTTTCTGAGACTATTTCCAGAATGTGTGTCACTGTTTTCAGTGGGAGAACACTGAGGTTTCTCAGTCCCTCAGAAAATATAGTTACAGAAGGAATTTCCGGAACCTTCACCTATTACTTAAGTTTTTGTCAGCTTTGGAGGATGCATGTGTTACTGCTTGCAATTTTCCTAATAGTCAGCCTGCTGCCCCTAAAAAGGCAGCTAAGATGAATAAAGTTCCTCAACCTTTTAGGTCGCCTCACAGTAAGACGCTGTCCGGTTCGACTCTCAGCTAGAGTGTCTTCTGCGTGGAGACATTCGTGAATGGGCGTACCTTCGTTGAAGGTTGTGCATCAGGGTTGGCAACTCGGCACGTAAAAATCAACTGCCAATCATTAGTGGACCGGAGTTCTGCTGTGGCGACCCCTAACCAGGAAAAGCCAAAAGATGCAACAACATACTCTTCTCAAACATGAACCATCAGTTATAGTTTTAGTTAATCCTACTGCTGCTAATCATATAGTTCATTCCAGTCCTACTCTTTCTAATAAGGATGGGAAGATTATTGATAAGCATGGGAAAAAGTGTGTGATTCTGCAGCTTTGATTTTCAGAACTGGAAATTTGTCAGGCTCGTATATTAGTTTTTCTTCTGACAAATTGAGAAAGTGTGAGGAATGTTTTGTCTGCAGTTTCTTCTTGTGAGGAAAAATCTGCTTTAAATAATTTAGTTAGTTCTAGTGCATAAGTCACTAAGCATTGTTTACAGTGTGTGTATGATTCAATTGATACTTTTTCCAAGGCTGTGTTCACTGGTACTGTTTTGTGGAGGTTTGCCTAGTTGCATTCTTAGACCCTCCTGGATGATGATAAAAATGAGAGTTTAAATGCTCCTTTGGATAGAGATTTAGTTTTTGGCCCCCCTCTACTGCAGAGATTATCAAAATGTGCAATTAAAGGAGTAAGTTGATGCAGGGAATGTCTACAATTTTCGGCATTCTGTAACCCCTCATCCAGTTTTAGCAAACAAAATAAATAGCCACCTTAAAATACAGGTAAACAGATGATTAAGAAGAAATAGTAAGGGGGTTCCAAAACATTTGTGTAATACCCCAAAGCCTACGACATTCCAAAAACTCAGTATGACAATTTAACAGATCCTTTCCCTATCCCACCCTAGCAGCCCCATTCCCCTTCCAGAAAGTCTGAATTTCCATTTTTATCTTTGGCAACAGTTTCAGACAAATGGGTTCTGAAGATTATTTATCAAGACAGATAGCAGTGGGAGGAAATTCCCCCTGTACAGGGTGGGTAATGTCTCTTTCACCAGACCACACCCTTCTATTTCCACCTGTCCATCACATGCTGTCCAAGTTTCTCCTTACCGAGTGAGTAAATGATTTTGTTCAAGAATATTTTTAGTGCCAAAGAAAAAAAGATGATTGGAAACCAGATTTTGATCTTTCTTTCCTAAACCTGTTTGCAGTAATGTCCAAATTCAAAATTATCTCACTTCAAAGTACAGGTGGTTTAAGGTTTTACACAGTGATGTCCCTAAGTTAGCTGGGTCTTTCTTTGAGGTTTTTATTAAATTATTTGTCTGTGTGACCTTTTTACTTTTTGATGCGTTTGTTAAGGAACATTTAGTCAAGTTTTGACCTAATTTTGTAGTGAACAACTGCTAACCAAGTCAGTTATAGCACCAATCTAGACAGAGGCCAGATAAACAGAAGTTCATTTAGAAGATTCTTAAAAGATTAGTAAATAGGCATACATGTATATGCTTAGAGAAAAGATTAATAAATCAAGCATGCCAACAGAAGGACAGATACCACACTGCACAATGATGCTTGTGTGCCCAGCTGTCAAGGCATGCTTTGCTTTATTTTAAACTCTTCAGAGAGTATTTTTGCTGTACCTTCCTAACTCACAGGAATACTGCAAAGCACAAATAGCTGTGCTCAAAAAGAGCATTGAAAGGCATATCATTTCTTTGTGTTGCAATCTGATAGTAAGTATTAAATTAGCTCACTTTATGCTGATGCCCTAATGGACACATTTTTATATATGGGGGGGAATGTGGAAAGGTATTCAAGAAGTGTGACCCCATTTCCTAGTCAGCTGTTGGAAAACTGGGAAATATTTTGTATTGTAGCTTGTCGGTACAGTACCCAGTTTGAGGACTTTAAAGCATAACAGTTCTACAATGGCTGAGTGATAAGTGTGGTTTCCTAATGTTTCCTAACCTCAGTGTATTGCGGCTCAATGCAGGAGGAATGTGTGCACACTAATCCAGAGGATAAAAAGGTTACAAAAGCAATCTCACTTATACACACAAGGGATTTATACCCTGTTCATGGCTTCCGTTACTTCTGTCAAACTAGTCTTCCGCATTCTTTCAGATATGAAGTTGCCTTTTTTTTTTTGAACAATGGAGGGTTTCCCAATCCCACAGTATCTTCACAACTCCACTATGTCTATAAAACCACAAGTGCGGTCTGTAAGCATAAGAAAGCCTTTTCCATGCAGTTTGTGGGCATCTTGCACCAGCAAAAACAATTATGTAGTTCTTTAAGAAAACAACCACCCACCCCCCTTGCATTGTAATATCCTACTTAGGGAATTGGAGAAGTTGGATGCTTATCAATAACAAATAAAGAAGAGGAGGAAATTACAAACAGGAGTACTAACATTTAAATTATTATATGTGACCATCAAAGCAAAAGATGTGAGTTTCCATTCTTGCAGATGCAGCTAACTCAGTCCATCTGGCTTCAGCACACTCCAAAAAAAGTTGACACATTATAGGAAGGATGGCAGTGCATCTTATGGTTCGCATGACTGATTGCCTAGTGTTATTCATATGCTGCTAAGGACTGGGCATTTCATTGTCCAAACAGAATCTTAATGTAATGGTTTTCTTAACCAATTGTTTCTAGACAGCATGATACTGCCATAGTATTTTGCATGGGCAAGAACCACACTTGGACATCCACCATTCAAGTTTGACTTAGGACATTTGCAGACATTCTTATAGTGAAGCTGGACTAAGCCAGGACATTGGCCTGATACATGGGTCTGTTTCATACAATCGAAGGTTCAACTCTGCAGACCTCCGTTTGTTGAGCCAAGAGCAAATGTTCACTTAAGCGAATGTTCACATCAGTGAATCCACCATTCAAGTTTGACTTGAGTTGAACCTTTGACTATATGAAATAGACCCTCTGATACACAGCTAAGAAGAAAAGGATATTGCACCATTTTCAATTATTTTTCACTGCACAAAATGATTATTGAAGTAATTAAACAGCATGTCTGTCTGTTGGTTCCTTCTGGGTGATTTTCAGATGATGATGATTAATACCCAGTTTGGAAGCTATTTTTATTGCTTGAAGTCTGCTTAATTTTTTGTGCTTTTTGTATTGATTTGACGTTGAACTACATGTTTGATTGTATTTCACGGTTCATGTTGTTTCAAGAAAGGCTAACAGCTTGACTGAAAAATTTATCCATGGCACCTTTTGAACATCACTCATCTCATTCCTGACTTGGAAAACCTTATTTTAGTGCTATCCATCCTGCCTTTGAAGCATCTGTAAAGTACAAGCCCTCGTGCAAGGAGCCATACACAGCCTTCCATAAAGACAGGTTGAGCTTTAAGACCAGTCCTTCCTTCATGCCTAACATGGTCTCTGAGCTGGCACCCATTGAAAATATTTAACTACCTATTTTCTATCCAAATCTGCAGAATTAAAGTACAGAAAACATTGCACTTGTTGGATGTGTGCAAGACAGTTTGGTTGCTATGTATCTAGAGCACAGGAATTTAGACAGACATATAGATAATCCCTTTGTATTCTTCATTCAAGATAAAGAAGGGAGGTCAGCATCCAGGCTATCGTGTCTGTGCATGGCTGGTCCTGTATCATCACTTTTGTTATGAAAGTCATGGAATGCACTGAAGGGTCCTAAGAGAGCACACACAGTAAAGACAGCAACCATCAGTGTACCAGCTCAGGGCATTTGGTAAAGGAGCCATTTGAACCTCATTGCATACCTTTTTCCAATCATTTTAAGTTGGATCTACAATGCAAGGGCAGGTCAGGCTTTGCCATTGCATTTGTGCAGGACATGTTATGATAGATGCCACCCTATGGGGACAGTTAAAAGTTTTAGTACTCTTCTCATAGATATGTAATACTACTGTAACAGAATACAGTTGTATGAACAAATTCGCTGTAAAAGCAGATGTTTGAGTAGCAGAATCACTGATGTTGCATAGGCTTCTCCCCTCTTACACTTAATTGTTTCTTCTGCTTTCTTTTCCCTAGGTGTCTGGGAGGGGAGGGTGGGACCTCTCTGTTGTCTGAAGGTATAATCCTACAAAAAAGGGGGAAAGGGCATATATAAAAAGAAAGTAATGGTCTTTACTAAAGATTTTTGGACTGAGGCCCTCTTTCTTTTTGCCAGTCTTTCAGCCCAGAGTAGCTGCTATATCTGCAAGCTCTTATTGATAAGTTATGAAGGCTTTACAGATGGTATCTTGCCAAAAAAAAATTGGAGCTGCTCTTCTTTTTAGCCAGCTAGCTTTCTAGGATGACAAGGGAGTCCAGCCACAGTCTGGAGGATGTCCACAGAAGCTTTAGAAGATGGACTAGATGGGTAGACATGCTCCTGTGGTAATTCCTCATAGATTAGTAAGAGTAAAGCAGCAGTGATCCTATTCTTTAAGCATCTACTGTTAATGCTCACAAAACAGTACTTTCCAGTTTAAAGGTTACTTTACTTCACCATCTAAAACATATGGGTCCCAAGCCCTACCAGGGCGAAATGAGGGCAGAACATGTGCATGCATGCATATCTCTCTCTCTCTATATATATATATATATATATATATATATATATATATATATATATATATATATATATATATGTCTATATATATATATGTCTATATCTATATATATATATATATATATATATGTATATATATATAGCTATATCTATATCTATATATATATATATATATATATATATATATATATACATACATACACACACACACACACACACACACACACACACACACACACACACACACACACACACACACACGTGTGTGTGTGTGTATGTGTATATATATATATATATATAGAGAGAGAGAGAGAGAGAGAGATACACACCCCCTCCCCCAAAAAAAGAATGCTTTTAAGTTATCTCTGTTGGCTTCGTTATTGTAGCTGTCTCATAAAGTGACTGGATACTGCTGATCAGTTTTTGATTAGTGAAAGGTTTATGAAAATAGTGTCTGGATTTTAAAAGCCATCTATCACCATCAGTGTCATATGCCTGTGTAAAATAAACAGTAACTGAAGGCTGACATGTATTGCATTTTGCATGTAATTGTCACACACATGAATTACCTGTTCTTGTTTATCACTCCAGCTTGTACATATGAACCCAAAAAATCTACAGTGGATTTAAATTGTTGTATTACCCTGAACAAGACTAAAGAAAGTTTTATATTGGAGAGATGAATTGTTGAATAAAAAAATACATTAACTGATTGACTCAGCTGTGTTGCATAAGCAAAAACAAAAGCAGGTAACAGTTTAATTGAACACATTATTTCCTAGTGCATAGCAGACTGTAATATTCTACTGATTGGCAAGGAGGGAGTCTGAACATGGTACTATAAGTAAATTAAAGATCTGTATGTGTGATATTAAAATTTATCATAAGTCACCATAAGTGATGTTTAGGATGCAAGTTTTTGCCAAGTAAAATGCTTTGTATCAAAAGTTTACTTTTCAGAAGTTAATTTGCTATTTTAGCACAGCCACAATTATTTTTATAAGGACATTAGCAGCATATTGTCTGTCTGAAATGTTGATTTTAAGACCATACAAAGCAGGCGTATACATAATAAAAAAGTACATCTTATTTTCTTCCTCTGTCTCTTTCCTTTTAAAAAAATAACTTTAAGACTGGCAACAGCATTATTTACACATTCCTGCAGGCTTTTCATGTACCTTTGAAAATTAATATGTTTTTGTAATACCCGATATTCTGTTTGATAGATTAATAAAAAGTGCTTCATTCCCCATTCTGTAAGTAGTTTCTGCAGATGTTATAGTATTATCTCTTTCTTTTAGTGTGTGTTTATTTATTTATGTTTTATTGAATGGGTTAATACTGTTAGGCCAGGGGCCATTTTTCAGGAAAGCCCAAGGTGGTGCATCATATAAAAATGTAAAATAATGATGTATAATTTTTGATCTCCCATGACAGATACTTTTCTGCCTATTGCAAAGTTTGTGACAGACTTCTAGTGCAGAGGCAGGAAATCCATTATTGCTGTCGCTGACCCAGGTTCAAGTCTGTCACCAAAAGTGTCAGGCACGAAGGCCTGTGGTAAATTGACAGGCAGTCTACTTGGTTATTCTTAAGTGAAGTACCCTACACCAAAAGTTGTGCAGTTTTGCCTACGGTCAGGATGATTGACAATCTGCGGGAAGTTTGAGTGATACACCCCCTAGAAAACCTATGTATTTAAACTATAAATCTATAAACTTTGCACTGCTGTTTTTATAAAGTGTAAAGTTAATTGAAAAGTCAGCTAAAGTTTCTTTGCAGCAGAGACATCCATACCTATCAGATCATAAAAGAAGAGAAATTCAGTAATGATAAATCCATACTTTTACACCAGCTAAAAGCTAAACATTAGTAAAATGCATTATGTTCTACAAACATTGATTCCACACCCACAAATTAAAAAATTATTTTTTGTTAATCAGGTGAGTGGAATGTCAGTTGACCCTTTGTAGCCATAACCTGGGTTCAGATGAAGAGCAATCAACAGGTACAGTAATACAAAGAACTAAAATGGTAGATCAAGAATACGCATCTAGTAAAATACAATTTGCAGTAGTGATAACATCAGAATAAAACAGTAAGTTGCACTAACTTTAGCATGCATAGTTACAGTTTATACATTAGACTTACAAGATTAACCAGTTGTTTTAAATGAGATTAAATATGCTGATCCTTGCGTATCCTGTGTGCTTGAGGCATCTGCATTCATTTTCTTGTATAGAAGAGTCTTATAATTTTGTTTTAAAAGTTTGTTGATATCTGATGATTTGTAGACGTTTATTTCATGATGCTAGACGTATTTTAGAACAGACTATCTTGTCTACAGTAATTCCAAATTTAGTATGTTTATGGAGAGCGCATCACTGTTGCTTCTGTGAGAGTAAACTTTTCTGAAGGGCAGTTTTTTGTGCAGTAATGGACAGTAGTTAAGCTTTATGATATTAAACAGCAGTGTATCTAGGAAGAGTGAAGTATGATAGTTCTCAGTGATGCATTTTGGAGTCTGCCAAAGGGACGAAGTGTCAAATTTTATTTTCTGCAGATTGAAGTAAGGAGAGTTTTACCTCTAGGGTAGAGTAGTCTGCGTTTGAGTTTGAGGATTAAAAAAGGCTTGTCTAACTTGTGGAATAAGCCAGTGGGGTAATCCATAATATAGTTTTAGTTGCGTGATTGGTCTTTGTGCTGTTGTTTGGTGAACAGTATGAAGGAGAGAGAGGAATTTAGTATTAAACCTGACTTTGTTCACTTCCAAGGTGGCAGCACACTGGTCATTGCTTGACTTCAGCTCTTCCAGTGTGAAAACAGAAACTGAGAAACTGCAGCCAGAGATACTGTCATTTTGAGTAAAATTCAACTACTGGCTAATTAGTACACTGCCTGGATGCCTGCAAAGAAATAACTAAGAGAGCCTGAAAGAAAAGCAACTAGAAAAAGTGAAGAAAAAACACTGACTGAGAAGAATCTTGCAGCTATTCAGCAAAAAGCAGTTCAAGCTCCAGGTATAGCTTCCAGTAATCTAAAGGAAAAGATAAGTCAAATGTTCTCACAGCTGATTAAAATAAATGACTGAAGGGCTATATCAATTCAAATAACAAAAGGCTGAAAAAAATGAAAGAAACTTTAAACAGCTATACAGATGACCCAATAAAACTGCAAAAATTGGAGGCTGAAATGAAGAAAAGGCTGGCTAAGTATGAGACTGCTTAAGAGATGTTTAAAAATTGGCAGAATTCGAGTCTAAAGCACATAGGGAAGCTCTGAGGTTTTCTTCTGTACCAGAGAGACTAGAAGGAACAGAGTGCATTGATTTTATGAAGGCACAAATAAGCAACTGGAATTCTATTCCACAGCAGGAACTGTTAATTGCAAGGGCACACTGTGTTTATGCTCCAGATATGACCATGAGAAAGCATCCAAGACCTTTATTAGTAAAGATGCAAACCTACCAGTAGAAAGTTGATCCTGGCAAAACTGTGGAAAAAAGGCAAAGTATTAAAAGTTGGAGAAAGTAGAATGTTTGTAAAAATGATTATTCACTGTACCCAAGGCAGAAAAGAAGCAAATTTATTCCAGTAATCAGGGAATGTTGAGAGACTGGTGTGAGATTTGAGCTGCCAAATTCAGCTATTTTAAGAATAGGTTCATAGGTGTGTACTAGGCTAACGGCCCTGGAGCCTATATAAGCATAGCCCAATAAAATTCCCTGGCATAATGCCACCCAAAGTTAGTTCCCAATGCCCCTGTCAAGCAAGGCCACTGAAGTGATCCCCGGGGTAAACTTCCTATTGCCCATCCACTCATCAAGATTTCTCTTAGAGGGCCAGTGAAGTGCTCTGCTTGATGTGAATGGGAACTTTGTTCCAGAGTATGGGAAGACTCTGGGTTAGGAACCTGTCCCTCCAACATGTTCTGTTTATTGTGGTAATGAAGTTTAGGTCCATGGAGCGTGTGGTACGGAGGGATTGGGATTTCTTTAGGTGTAGCATATCTAGCAGCTCTGGGTCAGACATGGCTTTGCAGGTCAAGCAGAGATCGCCTCTAAGTATGCGATAAGAGACAGAGTATAGCTGGAGTTTTTTGAATCTCTCCATATAGGGCATGTGTCTAAGGCCTAAGATCCTCTTAGTGAGGTATTTTTGTGGCCTTTCCAGTTGTTGTAGGTGTCTAGTGAGGTACATACCAAATGGGGCATTGTATTCTATAATTGGTCTAATGAGGGATGAGTAGAGAGGGATTATGACCTCTTTCTTCCTGGATAAAAAACCTTTTGTAATGAGATGTGCCACATAGAAGGACTTTCTGACTACAGTGGCAATGTGGTTATTAAAGGAAAGTTGTTGTCAACCTATGTCCCCAGGTTTCTTATCACACCTTCGGTGTTTAGTAGACTACCGCCTATGTGGTAGTTCATGGGCACCAAATTTTTCCCAAAGGGAATGACAATGTACTTTTTGGCATTGAGCTTAAGGCCACGGTTCTGGCACCAGTCACTGGTGTCAGTGAAGCCTTTTTGTAGAATGTCTACATCAGTTGGAGAATCAGTAATGGCTCCCAGTTTGCAATCATCTGCAAACTTGGTCAGCCAGAGTCCCTTTGTGTTGGCTTGAACTTCAGAGAAGTAGATGCCAAACAGGAGAGGACCTAGGACCGATCCCTGTGGGACAGCACTTGTAACTGGTCAGTAGTCAGATTTGGAGTCCACTACTTTCACAGTGTGGGTTCTATCAGTGAGCTAGTCGGCAACCCATCTTATGACATAGGGATTTATGCCTAGTTTAGTGAGTCGATCTATGATTCCTGAGTGAGGGATGGTGTCAAAGGCCTTGGCAAGATCTAGGTAGGCTGTGTGAATTATCTTGCCCTCATCCACAGCTCTGATGACAGACTCGAAGAAGTCTTATCAGGTTGAGCAGGCATATGATCTACCTTTCACAAACCCAAACTGCGTGGGGTCCAGAGTTTGGAGATTCTCTATGTCCTTATTTATAAGGTCCATGATGATGTGTTCCATAGGCTTACATATTACACTCGTCAGACTAATTGCGCAGTAGTTCCCAGGGTCTGTAGTCGCTCCCCCTTTGTGGAGTGGGATGACCATAGCAGTGCACTATTCAGTAAGAACAAAGCCTGAAATGAGGCTGTGATTGAACAGGGTACTCAGATGTGGTGCTAGTTCACTTTGTAATTCATGTAGAACATAGCCAGGGATATTATCAGGTCCCATGGAAGCTGTATTCTTGGCTTTGGACAGTGCATATTTTTTACCTGTGTAGCTGTGATAATAGGGACTTGGCATTCCTTAGTTGTTGTGATAGGCTTTTTAGGGGTGAAAGGAGGATAAAGTTCACACTGAACCTGCCGGCCAATATGTTGGCAATATCAGTTGGTTCTGTATATGTATTGCCCATTGTGCTGTAACTCAGAGCAATCTGAGTATTGCTGTGTAGATTCTTGACATAACTATAGAATGCCTTGTGGTTGTCTTTAGAATCTGCAGCAAATTTGTTTTCATAGCTAGCTTTAGAGGATTTGATGATCAATCTCAGTTTTTTGATGAGGCTAACAAGGGATTTTTCTAGTCTTGGGAATTCACCCTTTTTCTGCAACAGTTTTTTCCTTCTGTTGTAGAGTTTGTTTATGGTGGGGGACCACCAGATTGGCTTCCTTTTTTTGGAGGAGAGCGTCTTGGTTCTGTTTGGTATGGCCTGTTCCATGCACTTGTGCATGTGCTCATACAGTGCATTGGTGTATGATTCAGCAGTCATGCACCTATTTTCCATTTGCATGGGTGTCATGAAATTAGCCATCTCTGTTTTTGGAAGCCCAAAATTGGCTTTGGAGAAGTTTTTTATGGTGGTTTCTTTTAGGGGGGGTGAGGGTGGGATGTGGAGATCCATGGTGATTAGCTTGTGGTCATATCTGACCAGGGAGGAGTTGATTACTGGTGTAGAGCAATAGTCACCCATGTTAGTAATCACCAGGTCAAGGATGTTTCTCACCCTGTTGGGGTAAGAATGAGTTGGTCCAGGGCATTGGAATTAATGAATTCCAGAAAATGAGCAAGTGTGTTGGTACATGAGTAATTTTACCAGTTAATTAAGGGGTGGGGTAGTTAGTCTCCAGTATAAGGGTATTGGGTTGTACCCTAATATTTTCCATTGTGTTTAGAAATGTGGAGTGGGAGTCTTGGGACATGGTGGGGGATCTATAGCAGGCTACAACCTGGATTGCAGTTTTTCCCAGTGTTAGTTGTACCTGAATTATCTCTGATGCGTTATGTTGGGCTACTAGCCTGGAGATGTGCATATCCTTTATGAATATGGAGACACCACCGCCTTTAGTGCTTTGGTCCAGGTTTAGGGTCCGAAAAGTGGTGTATGAATTGTAGCCTGGTAGTGCTGGGGTGCTCTACGGAGCCTTGAACCATGTCTCTGTTACTGCACAGATGTCGATGTTCTCCATTTTAAGAAGTGCTTTGAGCGAGTGCATTTTGAGATTTAGACTTCTAGCATTGAGTAGTATAACCCTCAGATTTTATTTGCTTGTAGCTGTTATGGTGGTAATTTTGTCTTCAGGACGTTGTTTAAAAAAAGGCACTATAGGGGTGGCAAGAGCCTTGTCCAGTATCTGGCATCCTTGGGGTGATGGATGCAGGCCATCTCTGGTGAAGCATTGAGGTCTGTCGATCATGTTATCCCAGGCAGACAGATACTGGATCCCCTTAGAATGACACCAGAAACTTAGCCAATTGTTGAAGTCAGTCATTTTCTGCTTGTACTGTGGTATCATTCTGGGTGACGGTATGATGCTACTCAGAGCTAGGGTCATACCTGCCTGGACTACAAGATCCGAGAGCTCCTCTGTGTCTCTTGTAGTCCAGGGAGGGTACATCTCAGGTCATTCACACCAACATGGACAATGACAGAGTCATATTTGTACCTGTTGTGGAGTGACCTAAGTGCGTCCATTATGTGGCGGATCCTGGCACCCAACAGGCAGCTGACCGTAACTTTCTCCTTATTTAACCTAGTGAGTGGGACATCAGTGTGCCTAACTATTAAGTCACCTATGACTAGTATATTGGGTAAGTTGTTTTGCCTTATGGGCTTTGGTTGAGTGGCACACTGTTTATGTGAGATATGTGTCTCATGGTTTGCACCGGGATGTGGTGGTTGTTTGTGTTTCTGCCTCGGAGGTCTCTTTTGTTTAGGCAGATTTTTATTGAGAGCCTCTGCAAAAGTAGGTGTGTGTTTTGTCTTACTGTGTGAGGGTTGTGTTGGTGTAAGTTCTGGAGGGCTATGTGTTGAATTTGGTGTGGTGCAGGTGTTAACCTTCTCCTCTTGACTGGCTAATCCAGTCCTGGCTGGAGAGTGCTTGACTTCCAATTTGGCTATGTATGTGCATTTCTCACAAGTCATGGTGTTGGGAGGTAAGAGGAGAGGGTTGTCTGAGTACATGAAGCAGTTGCTACATTGCCTCAGGATCCCCAAGTTCACCAGGTTGACAGGAGAAAGCACAGAGAACTGACCTTTAGACATGCCTGGATATGAGCTCAATATATTAAGTACTGAAGCCTTTTACAGGAAAAATGTCACTGAGTCTGTACAGAGTACTGACACACACTTGAGGGGAAACTAATACATAGACCCTGAAAATTTAAGGATGAATTATTTAGGCAGATATTCTAAAGTTTGGAAGAAATCAAGCAGTGCTTATTGAAAATAAAGAATTAGCTTGTCAAGAATGATGAAAAGAGGGGAGACACATGAATGGCTACTGCCTGGTTACTACTAATGCTGATTTCAGCACAGCTTCACTTTGTTGGGATACAATACTCCTTTGCTTTTTCTCTCACCAGAAGCAAAATGTTAGCACCAATCTCAAGAAGAGAAGCAGGCCACAGCCTATTTGGTGATCCACAGTCTTGTTCCAGATGTTGCAAGGGTCTGCAGGCTTGTAGCCTTTTTCTGGCAGATCCCTCAAATAGCAACCAGACCAATCAGGTACATTAACCACAGACACTCACTCTCCAACCAGAAAGAGTCAGGAATCAATGCACTCTGCTCCTACTCTCACCAGGATCAAAATATAAGCACAGATTCCAAGCTGTCACCTATAAAGCAGTTATTAAGCTTTCTGGTGATCAGCAGTCTCCAGAAAAATAATGTAACTGCACTCCTCCTCTCACCAGGAAAAAACAGAAGCACTAATCCCAAGATGACTACTGAGAGACAGAATGTGGACTCTCCAATAACTTGTGGTCTTGCAATAGATGCTTAAAGGTAAGATGAAAAAAATGGTTTATCCTAAATACTGCAGTGTGCACTAGAGGAGTTAGATATGAAAGTAGGTAACTTAAGTTTTACCTGAATAAAAAGTTACATTTCAGTAGAGAGTCACTATTTTTAAAGCAAGGTATATTGAAAGGGGGTGGTCACTTTTTTATTCTGGTACTATGGAATACAGTAGGATGTCCAATATATTTAAATAATCAAAGGGGAGTGATTTCGCAAAATGATAATTTTGTGCTTACTCACACCACATTTTTTTTCCTGGAGGATCAAGTCGTTCTATGACACAGAACAGACTAAAGAAGAAATGCAAAAGTTTGTTCAAAAAAATGAGCCATCAAGCAGAAGGGGACTCTGCTTCTCATTCTTCTGATAATAAAGCAGACACAGAGACTTTGCCACTGAAACCTTTTCCACTGTTCCAAAAGAAAATGCATGAGAGACTGAGAAAAGCAAATGACTTGTCTAGAAGAATAGGGAGCACTGTTGAACTGAACTGGAACCTGCATTTGGGAGATGGAGATGAACAGGAAAATGACCAGCAACATGGAAATTAATGTATAAATGTGAGCCTGCAAAGCATCAATCACATTTGTGAAATACGGCTGTTTATGAATAATTGGAAAGAGTGGATTTTTTTTTACTTTGTTATACGTGTCTGGAACTGATAAGCACTTGACCCACTTCATGTCATTAATGTTCAGTTGGAAAGAGGTAGCAGTAAGTAAAACATTTTTTTCTTAACAGTATTTCTATGAAACTTTTCACAATATAAATTACATATTTTATAGTAAAGTATTTTAGTTGATATTGTATGTGATAAAGTTATTAAACAGGTACCTTTTTTATCTTTTTAGCTTCTTAATACCAAAAAAGAAGAAACTCAACGAAATGTAGGCATTGTAATGCAAAAAGATTAGAAAAGCTACACAAAAGCATATTTAAGTTATTAGACTGTAATTCTGATTTGTTGAGGTGGGCATAAAAGTACACAGATCATAATATATGTAGAGCTGATATGTTTTTTCTTCTCACTAGATATGAATATCCAGGTTAGGATCTTTGACTTAGTCTAATAACAATTTTAAGAGAAAATAAGTAACATGAGAAAAGTGAATATAATGAAAAAGTTTTCCTTTAGAAATAAATGTTTCAACTTGTCTTTTAGGCTGCAACAAGACTTTATTTTTTCTCTTACTTTTCCATGAAGACAAGCTGATAATAGGGCAGTAAAAGAAAGAACACTGGTTTCTTCATGGCTAAAAGCTAATGATTTCTAAAAGTATGCAAGTAGTTTTTCACATCTGGGTGAGGGGGAATAAAGATAAAAAAAGAACAGACACCAACTTGTGTAAGTAGAAATACTTGCAATAACATATGTCTTAGCATTGATAACCTCAATTTCAGGTTAACTAGGGCCTGTGTTAGCAGCCATTTGGCACAAATTTTCCTATTTGGAAGGTTAAACTTAATTTTGTACATCTTCAAATAATGATGTGTGTTTGTATTAAGTTAATACGTTCTGGGGTGTGTTTGGTTTATTGTTTAAGGGTTTTTATTAACAATAAATTATTTTTAAATGTTACATAAGTTCCAGTGTTGATGATAAGAAAAAAAAATGTATAAAGAATTAACCTGCCAAACATTAATGGGTGCATGTATCACAAAAGCTGGAATAAGACATTTAAAAAGTTGCACTATGTAATAGGTGGGAATAACGACCATAATGGTGACTCTTTCCATATTATCTTAGAATGTTAATAGTCTCACAGGTATAGGCACAATGAAAAGAATACGTAATTATATTAAGAAACGCAGAGTGCAAATAACAATGCTGCAAGAGACACATTTGGAAAGAACTGAGCATGTGAATTTGATAAAGAAAGGACTTCAGGATGGATATTCTGCAGAATATCAGGGACAAAGGAAAAGAGGGGTCCTTATATTGCCAGAGGAGCTCCAGTAGTGATTGAGGCCGAAAAAAAAGATAATGGTAGATTTGCAGTACTAAGGGGCTACTGACAAGGGAAGAGGATTATACTGGCATGTATTTATATTCCATTTAAAACTGCTATTTTGGGGCATAAAAAAATTGGAAGAAATTATCAGCTGTCAGAAGGGAATGTTAGTTATAGCTGGGACTGAAATTTGATTTGCAACAGTGAATCTGGGGGCCTAGAAGGGAAAATATAACAAAAGAGGATAGATTTCTGAAAAACATGTGTGAAAATATTTGGTATGAAAGATAGGAATTCGGTAGCAGGAACTCTGAAACAATTTACATATTTCCCAAGGTACAGTAACTGGTCTAGACTTGATAGAAATTACTTTTCAGAGGAACATGTCCATTTAATTGAGCCCTTTGAAACACATCCAAAAACTATTTCAGATCATCCACAAATAATCACTGAGATAAAATGAAGGGTAATAGGAGACACTGGCACTTCCCCACCTACCTTTTATAAAGAAAGGAATTTAAGGAATGGGTAGTGGAAATTGTCAGAGAGTTATTAGGGAAGATCAAAAATACTCCTTATAGCTACTGAGTGGGATAAAATGAAAGTGAAGTTTAGAAATAGGGTAGAAATAAAAGAAAAAGTGATTTGGTTAAGAAGTAATAAGAATTATTTAGAGGGGCTGACAAAGGTAAAGTATTACAAAATAAGAGGAATCTCTCAGAACAAGAGGTGGTGTGATTGCAGTGGTAAAGAGAAAATAAATGAATACCTGGATAGATTTGCATGAATTTAGAAAAATTGCTGTTAAGCAACTGCGTTTTGATAACTCCAGAGCACAAAAACTTTTGATGCAACAACTTAGGCAACAGAAGAAAGGATTGTTGCCAAACTTGAGGGAACCTATAAAAAGAAAAATAACCAGAGATGCTATAGAGCTATTAAAATATTTAGGAAATGTTACAAAAAAATTGTATAAAGTTGAGAAGTGCAGAAATCAAGAATAAGCACAAATGGAAATATTTATGGAAGACATAAATATGCCAAGGTTAGAGCCAAGTGAGGCTCAACAGCTAACAGTTAAGATAGGAGGAGGTGAGATAAAATGATCTATAACCAATGTACAGGAAAGTCTCCAGGAAGAGATGGTATTGCGGCGGAAGTTTGGAAGTTAGGAGGGAAGAATGTGATAAAATTCTGGAAGGGTTTGTTTACAAATATTTTAAAATGAGGAGAGCTACCAGCATCCTGGTAAAAAGCTGTGGTGGTTATAATACTTAGACAGTAAAGACCCATCTGATCCAGCTTCATATCGGCCCATCTCAGTTCTAAACCATGATTATAAATAATGGTTAAGGTGATTCCAAAATTGATAGATATGGACTAGTGTGGTTTTGTGTAGGGGAGGCAAACATTTGGCAAGATTAACAGAATAATGAAGATCCAGAGGGAAGCATTGTATAAGAAAATACTGCCATTATTGATAGGTCTTGATGCAGAGAAAGCATGGCAATGGAAGCATTTGTATTTCCTGATACAATAATAAGGTTAATTAGAAGAATATCTGAGGGATCAGATGCAAAAATCAAAATGAGAGGGTTCCTCTGATAAGTAGTGTTTAGACAGAGGAACCAGACAGGGGTGTTTTCCTTCTCCTTTGTTAGTTGCATTATGTTTAGAACTATCAACAAAGAAAATAAAGTACTCATAAACACTAGGATATAACTGGTATGGTGTTCAAGAAAAGTTGTCATTATTTGCAGATGATATTTTGTACCTGGTGGAACCAAAAAAGGATATCTCAGTGTTATGGAATATTCTGAGACAGTTCCTGTTTTTTTTTTCCGGAATATAAAATTAATGAAGATAAAACAAAGGCTATAGCCACAAATTATGTAGCTACACATGAATTGGTCCAGCAATACCCATATTGCTGGGACATGATAAAATGAAGTGTTTAGGAGTGTGGATTAAAAAGACTTTGGTTATGGCAGCTAAAGATATATGAGAAGAGACTAAACAAAAATGGAATAACTGGAAGCTCTTGTCTATATATAGCAAAGTACAAGCAGTAAAAACATTTTTAGTCCGTTTAGTTTTATATACAGGTCAGGCATAATTTTAGTGACCAGATGAGAATTTGTGGACAGTAATTAATAGAGTTGAAAGCTATTAATTGGGAGGGGAAGAGAGCCAGAGCCAAGTAGAATAAGGTGATATTCCCAATTGAACAAGGGGGTTTAGGATTACCTGATTTGAGGGGATACTTCAGAGTTTCACAGTTAAGACTACTATACATAACACAAGCAGAAAGTTAAAATTCAAAGTGGAAAAGGATGATGATAAAGTGGGTGGGGGTAATTCAAGAAATAAGGAAAGAATGGAATTTTAAATGCAGATCCTTAAGGAGAATAACAGCCGTACAGAATATTATATTCATAAAGTAGCAGAAAGAACACTAAGCCAGCCCAGGAATGGAGAAAAGAGATTCTGCTGATTGGGATGACTGCAATTAGGGTTACTGAGAACAGACGAGGATGCTGGCAAAGGAGCCAAGGTACTGGAACAAATAATTACAGAAGGAAAGGTAATAAAGTGGGGGATGCCAATAAGACTTTTGGATTGCAGGTTAGTGATTTCCTTCTCTGACAGGGATTGATATCAGAATATTATTTATTTGTGTTTGTTGACCGGGAAAGTCCACTGGGCTGAAATGAACCCATTTTCAGTACAGGCCCGGGGAGAAAAGCTCCAAAACAATTATATAAAAATATATAAATTTGTTAAACATGAAAAAAAAAACTCCAATACAAATTTACAAGAAGATGCAAGTACAAGAGTTTACAAATTGTAGCTAGGTTACAGACAGAATATTTATCATAACATTCATTGGGACATTATAAAATTGTTATCATTAGAAGTTATGAAATCAGGTTTAGTTCAAGGTGTATAATATGTTGGGATTTAATAGAGAGGACAGATAAGCCATACAAATGTATGTATATAGTGCATTTATGGCGGAAAGATTAAGGAGACTAGCTTATATAGTGTACATGAACATACATGGATAACTGTACTATTGTGCATATGTCTTGTGAAACAAGTAGGGTAAAAGAAGAAATGCCAAGGGTGACACTGAGAAGGAGGCAGTGAGAAGTATATATTTTGAATATCAACAAAGAGAAAGGGATAGGGGAATTCTAAATGAAAGACGTGCACTGGTTGGGTCTTCAATTGAATGTAGAACAGAAGCCCCTGTCAAAAAAGGGTACTTAGTAGGGTATGTAAAGTAGTGCATGAAAACTATAGTAATCAGTCAGAAGTGGTTAGAAAAGACTGAGAAGAGACTAGCTGTGCAAATCACTAAAAAACAATAGGAGGACATATATATATGGCTCCCAAATATGCAACAAAGTCTAGAAGATTTAGGATTTTTGCCTATGTAGTTTCCTCCTACCAATTCTAAAAATGCCACTTCCAATTCTTTTATTTATGTTACAATATTTATTACAAGTATACTTGGTTTAGATTTTGATTTCCATTTTGTAGTAATTACTTTTCTGGCATCCACCAGAATTAGACTACTTCATCTGGATTCCGGATTTACTTCATAATGTCTTTCCTTGCTGTTAGGTCCATGGCAATGTTTCTGGCCTCCTGTAGGTCAAGTCACCAGCTTCACAGGTCTAACGTCATCTTTGATGCAGAATTGTGAACTCTCCAGTTTGTGATGCAATCTCTCCATAATAGTCTGTATGGCAAACGGTGGGTGTCCGTCCTGCATGTGTCCAAACCAGCAAGGCTTCTATTCTAGATCTGATCGCTTATCATTGGTTGCTGATCACATCTGGTCCAGATGCTGTCGTATTTAATGCAGTTCACGTTTCTGAGCCATAAAGGAGAATTGGCAAGATCGGTGCCTGAAAAAGGTGAATTTTGGTGGTGATAGAGATGTTTGCCCTCTTTGATAGACACCACTTGAGCAAGGGAAATGCTGCAGTGGTTTGTCCAATCCTGCTGTGGACTACAGCTGTTGATGCTACCTTCTCCTGAACAAGCAAACCCAGATACTTGAATTCTTGCTTTTGTTTCATCTGAACTCCCCTGAGGTGGGCAGTGGCCTGGGATCCATCAGTTGCTATCACTTTGGTCTTGTCTGTGTTTATCCATAGGCCATATGATTGGGAAAGGTGAGTGATGTAAAGGAAATCGGTGGTCTGACTATCATTGTGTGTGAAAATGGCAATGTCATTGGCAAACATCTGGTCAGTCACAGAATGGCCTTCATCTTACTAGACTCCGCTCCTGCCCTCAAATACTCTCCTCATGATGGAGTCCACCACTATGTTGAACAGCAGTGAAGAGACCACATCCTTTTGAAGAACTCCAGTCCGGATGGTAATCTCTTCAGAGAGTTTGTTCTGAATGTGCACCTGGCTGGATAAACCATTGTATGATGTTTGAAGGAGTCTGATGATTTTCTTCAGCATGTGCTTGGTTTCCAATGTCTTCCATGGGGCAGGGTAGTGGATACAGTCAAACATGGACTTGAAATCAATAAAGACGATAAGTGTACATTGTCCACACCAGATTCTTTCCTTCATTAGCTGATGGATGATGAAGATTTGATCACAGCATCATCTGATTCATCTGAATCCAGCCTGTTCTTCCCTGCTGGTTTGCTCACTGTGTTTCTGCAGCCTGGATTGCATGATCTTCATAAAGACTTTGCTGATGATAGAGAGGAGAGTGATGCTACAGTAGTTCTTGCATTCCCTGTTGTCCCCCTTCTTGTGGATAGGTACGATGGTGGCATTCTTCCATGTGGATGGTGTCTGTTCCGTAACCCATAGCAGCTCAATCAGTGTATGGACTCTGAGCAGGATAGCGCCTCCAGCTTTGATTGCTTCTGCAGTGACCTGATCTTCTCCTGGTGCTTTGCCATTTCTCAGTGTTCTGACAGCTGATTTCACCTCTGTGACTGTTTGCTTTGCATCAGTCACTGGGGCCTCAGGGAGATCAATGGGTGGTGGATCGACCATTGATTTATGAGGTGGGTCATGATTGTAAAGCTCTTGAAAGAATTCACAAGGTGACTGTGCAAATGTCTTGTCTGCTTTTTTGATATTGTTTCTGGTTGATCAGGTCTTCCCACTCAGTCATTTGAGGGTGATGAACAGGGTGCGGTACTCGTGTCTGGGTGCCACTTCCAGTAAATTTCCCTTTCTGCTTTCAGCCTTTGGCAAGCTTCTCGATTGAGCTGCCAGTATTCGTAGTTGACCAGCTTTGCCTGCTTTCGTTGGGCTATGAGGTCCAGGCCCTCATTAGATATCCATGGCTGCACTTGGCGGTGGATGGGTGGGGATAGTGATTTGGGGCATTCTATGATGGAGTTTGATATCTGCTGTATCCATGTTCTTCATTTGGACCAATACTGCAAACCAGTTTGACAGTCCAATCTGGAATTCCTGTTTGTAGATGAGGGCCATCAGTTGCTTCCAGTCCAGCCTGACTGATGGAGGTGACTTTCACTTTGTACACTGTAAGTGAAGCTACACCACAGCATGGACAAGGTAATGGTCCAAGCCACAATTGGGTCCTCACATAGCACAGATATCCTTAAGTGATTGGAAGAGAGCGTGGACTAGGATGTAGTCTAATATGGCCGAGTCCTCTCTGGATGGGTTTCCCCTATGTGAGCTGGTGTTTGCGGGGATGCTGGAAATACCTATTTCCCACAATGAGATCATCTGTTGCAACAAAGGACAGAAGGCACAGGCCATTATCATTCATGTTCCCATGGCCAAATCTACCTATTATTCCTTCCCAACCAGACCTGTCCTCGTCGATGTCGGCATTGAAGTTGCCAGCCAAGATGATCATCTCGGTCTGTGGGATCCATTCCAGTGTGTATTGGAGCTAGTTGTAGAAGTTATCCTTCACTGCATCTGGACTCATACGTAGATGGACAGAATATGGTCTTGATGGTACCATCAACGGTGAGTGCTCCCATGTGGTCTGATATTGGTTGGAATGCGATTATGCTTTTTGCAGCCCAGCTAGCCACCATAAACCCAATGCCAGCCTCTTGCTTCTCACTGCCAGACTACTACTGCATCATGTTTTCATCGGCTGTAGGTGACTGGATGGTCAGTGCTCCATATCCAATGTAATAACTCCAACAATGCAATGATTGTGATTTTACATTTCGTGAGTTCCTTGGCAATGATTTCCTTCTGTCTGACTTGGTGGGCAGTTCAAACATTCCACGTGGCGATACGGGTTTCCAACTTTGGTGTAATGAATTTCCTTCAGCCAGTAGCCCACTTCTGACCAGCAGTCTGGGTCCCCAATGATGGAACATCGGCTGCCCCAGATGTGGCAGCATGAGCAAATGAGTTTGTTTGAATTTCCATGCAATTTCTTGGTTTCCCAGTTTTGGCACCACAGTGGGGTGACCATCCTCCTCCTTTTGCAGCCAGGGTTGGGTTAATTAAACTTAACAAGGCCTTACTGTGTCGATACAGTTCATTTTCTGTATCTCTGGTCAAAAAGATCATTTCCTTAGTTGCACCCATTAAATCACCCAATATTTCTGACAGATTATTCCGATAGGAGTTTTTAAAGTCTGCCATCTCATTACACTCCCAAGACATACATTCCTAGTTACCTCTTTCTTCCCCATCGTACTGCCAACATTTGCCATCAACCTGAGGAAAAATTCCTTGGGGGTTGCTTGAGATATAAAAATACCTATGCAAACACTTCCAAGCAAAAATCCTAAATCTTCTAGACTTTCTTGCATATTTGGGAGCCATGTACTCCAGTTACTGAATTTACATATTCCATACCAAATATTTTCATAAGTTTTATCAGAAACCTACCCTCTTTTGCTATATGTTCCCTTCTAGGGCTCCAGATACATTCTTATGGTTGCAAATCAAGTTCCAGCCCCCACCTATTAAGTGTTATTCCCTGCTGAGAGCTGATTATTTCTGCCAGAATTTTCTTAAGCTCTGTAATTGCAGTTTTAGATGAAATAGAAATGCTTGTCAGTGTAATTCTCCTCCCTTGCCAGTAGTACCTTACTACCACATATCTATTACTGTTTTTTCTATCTCCTATCACTATTAGAGCTCTTGTGTCAATTATAAGTACTCCCACTTTCCTTTGTCCCTGATATTATGCTGAATATCCATCCTGAAATCCTTTGTCAAATTCATATGCTCACTTCTTTCCAAATGTGTCTCCTGTAGCATTGCTGTTTACACGCTGCATTTCTTAATATAATTCAGTATTCTTACCTTTTGTCTATACCTATGATTCACATTCCAAAATCCATATAGTTAGTGTAACCATTATCATAAGAAGTTATTATGCCCATCTGTTATATATGAAAGCTTTTTAAAATGTCTGTTTTCAGCTTTTGTGATACATGCACCCACTAATGTTTTGCAGATTGATCTCTTATACAGTTGCGTTTTGCCATCTCCATTTGAACCTATATCACATTTTGCAAGGCTTTTTGTTTTAATAAAAACCCTCAACAACAAAAAATCAACCCAAGAGCATCCACATTTTGCAAGGCTTTTTGTTTTAATGAAAACTCTCAACAACAAAAAAACAACCCAAGAACATCCAAACAAACACACAAAACTATGTACATCTTCAAATAATGAAGTTTAACCCTCCTGATAGGAACAGTTGTCTCAGACAGCTGCATACACAGACATTACTTGACCTAACATTAAGGTTATGCATACTAAACATATGCTACAACCTGTGTTCCTGCTTAGTAGTTGTTTGTTCTTGTCTTATGTTCATTCCCCTCCCATATGTGAAAAAACAGCTTGTATGCTTTCAGTAAACATTATCCTTTAGCTATAAAAAAGTGTTCCAGCTTTTATGGAATTCCCCTATAGTCAGCAAGTCTCCATGTAAACACAGGTACCAAATGTACAGTTCTGCAAACCTCTCACCTCACAATGAATAATTATTTGCCAAAGGAAAACTTTTCATTATATTCAGTGTCTTCTTTGCTTGCTAGCAAAAAAAAAATTAGATTAAGCCAAAGGCCTTAATCCAGATATTCGCCTGTGCAAAAGTAAGAGAGAAGATATAAACTGTACATATATTCTGTGCTTTTTTACACCCAATCACGCACCTCAGCAACTCAAGATTGCTGCATATTAAAATGAGTTTGCTCAGCCCTTCTCTTTTTACATTGTAATGCCTACGTTTATCTAAACTAAAAAGGAAGAAAATAAAATGGCACTTTTTTACTTTAGTATCTTTATCCCATACAACAGCAACTGAAAATACTTTACTGTATACCATGCAATTTATATCAATGAAATGTAACATACAAATCATCTTAAGAGCAAACATTGTTTTACTTACATTTATTTTTCATTTTTTCTTTCTTCCCTCCCTTCAGTGTCCTTCCAAACATTTATGACATAATGTGGGGCATATGAGTTTTAGTGCCCCACAAGTTTAAAAAAGTCAACAAAAGTCCAGTTCTTCCACTTTTTCATGTAAAGGCATATTTCACAAATATGATTGATTCTTTACAGTCTCAAATTTATTCACTAATTTCAGTTTTTTTGGTCTTCCTGTTCATCTCCATCTTTTAACCCCAGGCTCCAGTTTCAAGTCCAAGGTACTCCTGATTCTTCTAGACAGCTTCTGTGCTTTTTTTTGTCCCATCTCGCAAGCATTGCCCTTTGGAACATTGGAAAAGGTTTCACTGACAAAGTTTCTCTATAAGCTTTATTATCAGAGGAATGAGAACCCGAGTCCCTTTCTGTTTGATGGCTCATTTTTTTGGATAAACTTTTGTATTTCTTCCTTAACCTGTTTTACATCAAAAAGGACTTTGATTTGAAAGATTATTCTGAAGACAGCTGTGGGTACAACAGCTTGGCTCTCACACCTTCTTGATGTTCCCTGACTGTTGGGATAAATTTGCTTTATTTTTGCCTGGTGTAGAGTGAATAATAATTTTTCATAAACACTCTACTGTCTCCAGTTTACTTTGCCCTTTTGCCACAGCTTTGTCAGCATCAATTCTTTCTGCTGGTATGATTGCATCTTTACTCATACAGGTCTTTGCTACTGCACTCTAATGGCCAGGTTTGGAGCATGCACACTATGTGCCTTTTCAATTAACAAATCCTGCTGTGTAATACCAGTCCAGCTGTTTATCTGTGTTTTCATAAGGTTAATACATTCTGTTCTTTCCAGTTTCTCTGGTACCGCAAAAAATCTCAAGCTTTTCCTGTTTAGTCTGTCCTCTGTCTGCCATTTTTGAAACGGCTCTTATTGAGCAGTCTCATAGCCAGTCTTTTCTTCATTTTGACCTCTGTCTGTTTCAGTTTTATCAGTTCATCTGAATAGTTTTTTTAAAGCTTCTATTTTTTCCATTCTTTTGTTATTTTAGTTGATGTACTCCTTCAATGTTTTATTTACTTTAATCAACACTGATTACCGGAAGCCATGTCTTGCACCAAAGCTGGTGCTTGAACTACTTTCTGATGAACAGTTGCAGGATTTTTCCTAGTCTGTGTATTCCTCTTCACCATTTCAAGTTGATATTCTTTCAGGCTCTCATAAGTGTCTTCTTTGCAGTCATCCAGGCAGTATACATACTGGCCAGTAACAGAATTAACTAAAATTTGCAGTTACTGGCATTTATTTCTTAGTTCCTTTTCCACACCGGGAGAACTGAAATCAAGCTGTTAGTCAGTGTGAAGCCATCTTGGAAGTCCTAGTCAATTTCTGTTTAGGTGCTTGAATTAATATGTCCCATTTGGTGTTGGCTTGACCTTACCCATCCCATAGTTGATAATTATATATTATCCCTAATGAGAATATCTATGATCATATCATAGATAATTTTAGGGGAACCATGCATGGCATAAAGCATTTAGGAGCTTGCCTGTTCATTAGTCATGCAGGTGGCAGTCCTGGGGAAATTTTCTACTGTCAATCCATAGATCCAAGATCCACTTCATTATGGGCAGGGATGAGCTTTGTTTGTTTCATGTGGACGGATAATCTGTTCCAGAGTAGCAGCATCATCTGCAAGTTATATTTTTTCTCTCCAAACCATTATGTTGATACTGCAAAAGAGATTTAGATCCCTAAACTCTGTATTTCTGATGTCATTTGTCTCACTGACATGTTGTAGGTCCATCAGTATTCAGATGGAGGATGCTTTGTATGCCAGACATAGGTCACCTGTTAGTAGTCAGTAGGATACAAAGTGTAGTGAGAAGGCTTTTAGTCAGCCAATGTAGGACATGTATTGTTTAGGCCTTGTATCTTTTTAGTAAGGTATCTCTGTGGGTGTTCCAGTTGTTGCATGCATCTAGACAAACACGTCAAATGGGACATTATACTCAGTAATTGGCCTATTAAGGACCAAATAAAGTGGTCAATGACATCTCTAGATCTAGACATTGTCCCTTTGTTTATAAGCAGCACAATACAGAAGGACTTTATTATGAGAGTGGACACATGTTGGGTGAAAGTTAGGTCACTGTCAACATAAGTTCCCAAATCGCAAACACCTGGGTCAATGCATTTTTATTTAGTTTCAGTCCATGATTTTGGCACCAGTTATTTATTTGGGACAAATCTTCCTGCAAGATGGCCAAGTCATTTGGATGTTCAGTTGCTGTTCCTAGTTTGCCATCATCTGCAAACTTAGTCAGCCAGAGCCCTTTGGTATTGGCCTTTACTTCAGAGAAGTAGATGCCAAACAGAAGATGTTCCAGCACATGACCTTGGGGCACTCCATTGGTGACTGATCTCCTTGTGGAGATAGCTGCCCCTGTTTTGATCTTCTGCATCCTATCTTTGAACCATTTGGCAGTACAGCAGGTGATGTAGGGTTTTAATCCCAGTTTATTTAGCTTTTTTACTTTGCTTGAGTGGGGGATTTTGTCAAAAGCTTTGGCCAGGTTGAAATACGTGGTGTGTACCATTTTAATCTGAAGTTGTTGTCTTCATTTGATCTTCAACCTGTGGGTTCCTGGATCTGGCACAGATCTGACTCAGCTGCATATCCCGTATCTGATCCGAGCTCAAAGCTTCTCCCCTACCCATAATGCCCTCTTCTCCTTCCTCCCCCAGATCTCATTTGCCGCACTCATGTCCACATCGTGATCTGTGCTCTCTGCTAAAAACTTTGGTTAAGTGACTTCCTTTTTTGCATTGTAGCTCTAGCTCTAACTATATATTTCCTTTTTTTGTTTTTCTACCTCCCCTCACACTCTCTGCATCAGTTATAACAAAAAAAAAAGACCCCCTCTTTTCTTCCTGTCTTTCTCACGTGTGTGTGCTGTCTGTGTGAGTGAGTGTGTTAGGCCGTGTGGTTGAGAGTGTGTCCAAAACTCCTAAGCCAGGCTTCTGAAAATACACAGAGTGTGGCCACAAGCTCTCCCCAGCTGATGGCCACACTCTGTGCAATGAATGTCTTGGGGCAGCCCATCTGGACACCTCTTGTTCCATTTGTGCCAGGTTTAATCCCTGGGCACTGATGGCTAGGAGAAGTAAGGTAATTTTGAGGGGCCTACTTCCCCCTCCTATCACAGGTCTCTTTTGCCCCAGCTGCTGCTTCAGTTGGGGACTCAAACTCCGCCAAGAGGCCCAGGGACGGAGACAAGTCAGACAAATCTGCCAAGTCTAAGGACAGGGCCAGGAAGTGATCCCCGGATCGCTTGGCTTCGGCAGACCCTCTGACTAAAGTTAGGTCAGCTCCAAGGATGGAGTCTCCCCGGCTCCATTCCCCTTGTTTCTCTCCAGAGCTGGAGGAGCTTCAGACCTGGTTGCCAGTGCAGGCTTACACTCACGCCCCTTTAGACCATTGTCGGTGGCCTCCTCTTCTTGCTTCACCCACAGTCTTTCTGAAGCAGAGCTGGATAGGATGATGCGGAAGTTTATCCACATCCAGCTACAATTGGGAGTCCAGCCTGCCCCCTCTCCCTCCTGAGCCGGGCGCATGCAATCAGTATTCATCCCTATTGCTCCTTCTCCAATCCGACCTACAGTTTCAGAGCACTTGGCATCGAGGGGTCTGCTCCATTGGTACCTTGTACCTCGACACTGGCTATGGCCTTGAGCAGGTCGGATCTGACTAGCTAGGATTCATCTGGTTTTCGGAGCCTTAGCCTCGGCACCAGATCCAAGGGGATGGAGTCAGCTCCAAGCCTTTCAGAGAAGAGCCTTCCCTTTGGGATCTTGGTGCCTGGAGGTTTGGCTCCGGCTCCCCCATCAAGTCAGAGGGTTATGGCTTCAACCATTGTGCCTTCTCAGGAGAGCCATTCCCCTTCGGCTTTCAATGTGGGGGAGAGGGTCCTCTCAATCCCATCAAGACCTTTGACAGTTTCATCTTCGGAGTCCATCCTGGCTCCCTCTGTTTCTGGCATGGACCCGGCCATTCTGCCATCTCAGGGACAGAATGCTGCCATTTTGCCCCAGGGCACTTCCTCTTGGGAGCAGAAAGACATTGGTGAGTCCTCCCCAGAGACCCCCACTGAGGAGATACCCTGCAAACATACATGCAGAAGGAGGCACGGACTCCCCTCCTGAGTCCCTCATGAAGACACCGATTTGGAGGAAGGGGAAGGTTTCCCCCAGTTCACCCCTGAGGATGTCTCCTTTGGAGACATCATGGAAATCCTACACCAATGTGGGGGGGGTGCCCAAAAACCTAATTGATGAATTGGTGTTCCTGGAGGCATTTGGCGCAGGACCCTCTACTTCATGGGTGTCCCCTCCTGTAGATCCTTTGGCAGATCTTATCACATCTCGGGTGTGGAAGGAAACAGACATGGTGGAGCCCATTCCCAAATGCCCTGACAAGGTTTTGAATCCCCTGTTGGACTAAAGGATCCCCAGTTGATGCCATGATGGTGGTGGCCACCACTAAAAAGGAGCTCGCTCAGGAGAGTCCAGGACAATGACTGTTTTGGGAAGCAGGTGTACACTTCAGCAACCTTTTCTGTGCGGGTGCTGAATTAAATGGCACGTGATTAGGCTGTAGCGAGACCTGGTCAAGGAGGTTGCTGAGTCTACCCCTGGATCCATGTCGACGAAGGACAAGAAAGTGTTCTCCTCTCTAATGACCACCCTGCTAACCCTTCTATTGCTAACACCTCTATGCGTCTCCTTTCCCATGCTACTGAGGGTACCACTAGAGCTGCCAGTACAGGTGTTGCCATCAGCCTCCACACCTGGCTCCAGCTCTGTGCCTTTTCGGAACCCTTCAAGGCATCTTTTATGAATGTCCTGTACAACAGTTCCTCCCTTTTTGGTAAGTCTGTATGTGATATCTTAGTCCAGAGTGAGAAGGATGGGAAGACTCTGTCTGTCGTCAGGATCCACTTTTTGGGCCCTCAATAAACCTTCTTGAGGAATCATTGGGGGGCCAAGAAGATGTGCTTCCAGAAATCTCAGAACTATTCCCAGGACACCTAGGACTCTCCTTCCTCCAGGAGCAGAGGAGGATTTGATAGAAGCTACCCTAGTGGCAGAGGGGGTTTGAGGAATCAAGGCTCTCGTGAGCCTTTCTTGGAGAGACCCACACAGCAATCCTGAAGGGTTGCCCGGCTGCTCATCTATGGAGGCGGTCAGGGGTCAACTAACAGCATTGCAGTCTATCACGGAAGATCGTTGGGTGTTGCAAATTATATCCAGAGGCTATTCAGTCCCCTTTCTCGTGTCTCCTCATCCACCCAGACACCTCCTGGATGTTCCACCCGTGCAAAGGGAGGATGCAGCACTGGAGATTACAAGGCTGCTAGAAAAGCGAGTCATCCATCTTGTCCCCCCAGACCAGTCTGGGTTAAGCATTTATTCCGGGTTCTTTTTGGTGCCAAAGAAGATGGGGGACTTAAGACCCATTCTGGATCTTTCCACCTTGAACCTGTCTGTGGCCATAGCAAAATACCAGATGGTCACCCTTCTATCTATCCTGACCTTCCTGCAGAAGAATGATTGGATGTGCTCAATCAACCTCCAGGATGCATACTACCATATCAAAATGGACAGGTGCTCATAGAAGTTCCTCCACTTCCGACTGGGGGCCAATCATTATCATTTCAGAGCACTCCTCTTTGGTCTCACCACAGTCCTCAGGGTGTTCACCAAAGTGATGGTAGGGGTAGTGGCTCACCTGAGACTCCAGAGCATACAGGTCCTCCCCTACCTGGATGATTGGCTCCTCACTGCCCTTTGCAGGCATCAGCTCAATCAAGCAAGGGATTCCCTTCTTCTCTTAGCCCAGCGGTTGGGCATTACCATCAATCTCAACAAGTCATCTCTGGCCCCGGTCCAAGTGTTAGATTTCATGGTAGCTCGATTGGACACAATTCAAACCAAAGTCTTTCTTACCTTGGACAGGATTCAGTCTCTGAAGCTACATGTCCTTTGCAATCTCCAAGCTCAATCACTGACAGCAGAAATGGTATTAAGGGCATTGGGGTCCATGGAGGCCACGACCAATCTCTTGCCAATGGCACGCTTTCACATGGTGGCTCTTCAGTGAACTCTCGTGATCCAATGGTCCATGTTAGATCTCCCTTTGTCTCATCCTGTTCGAATCTCTCTGGTGTGCAGGGACTCTCTTCTGTGCTGGATTCATTCCCCGGATCTAGCCCGGGGTTGCTTCTTTCTTCTGCTCTCCCCCTCGACCACTATGACTATGGACTCCTCCCTACATTGTAATGCCTACGTTTATCTAAACTAAAAAGGAAGAAAATAAAATGGCACTTTTTTACTTTAGTATCTTTATCCCATACAACAGCAACTGAAAATACTTTACTGTATACCATGCAATTTATATCAGTGATATATGACCACATGCCTAGGGTCAAGGGGGGCACTGCTCAGGAAGGACAGTCCAAGGCATGTGGTCCCCTACGAGACCAGATTGCATATCCGTGTCCTGGAGATGAGGGCAGTGCTTCTAGCATTGCAGGCTCTCCATGCCCATCTTCCCTCAGGGACAATTGTTATCCAGGCAGACAATATGTCTGTGGTCTGGTATATCAACAAACAGGAGGGAACCAGGTCTTGCCCTCTGTGTCACAAAGCCATGAGACTGTGGTTATGGGCGATCTCCACCAGCCATTTTCTGGTGCCAATGCACATTCCAGGGAGGTCCAGCATTCTAGTGGACAGGCTCAGCAGGTCTATTCTGATGCCTTACGAGTGGTGTCTGATTACTTTAGTAGCGAAACAGATCTTTCTCAAGTGGGATCAGCCTTGCTGTAATCTCTTTGCCTCTCCTTCCAGTGTGAAATGCAGCACGCTCTTCGCTCTGAACCCCCCACCAGGGGAAGCCCCCAGAGATGCTCTGATTCTTGCTTGCCCCCCCCCCCCCGGTCTCCTGAATGCTTATCTTCCTCTTCCCTTGATTCCAGAATTCCTTCAGAAAGCTCACAGCCTAGGGATCTTAGTTATCCTCATTGCCCCATTCTGGCCTCATCAGGTCTCATTCCGCTCTCTGTGGTCTCATTTGGTGGCTCTACCATGGATGTTGGATCCAGTTCCAGATCTGATTTCTCATCCGTCAGGGATTCCCCATCCAGACCTGGGCAGTCTGAAGCTCACTGCTTGGCTGCTCCAGTTCCCATGATAGTCAGGACTCCTGGCTTATCTTCACCTATCAAAGGATCCTGGTGGTGGCTCATAGGTCTTCCACCAGAAAGGTGTACTCCAGCAAATGGAAACGTTTTTCCATTTGGACCTCGCAGCGTGCCCTAGATCCCTTCACTGTCCTGGTTTCGGCAGTTTTGGAATTTTTGACAGGAATCTTTCAGAAAGGTGCCAGTTCATCTACAGTCAAAGTCCAACTTGCAGAGATTTCATATTGGCGATAATATGGCTTCATTAGCATCCTCTAAGCTTTGTAAAGCCTTCCTAAAAGGGACCTTTCTTCTTCGGCTCCTGGTGAAGCACCCAACACCACAGTGGGATCTTTAGTTTTGCAAGCTCTTGTTTCATCCTCTTTTAAGCCTGAAGCCTCTGTGGATCTGCAGTTTCTATCCTGGAAGATGGCCTTCTTGGTTGCTATTACATGTGCCAAGAGAGTCTTGGAGTTTCAAGCATTGTCAGTCCAAGCCCCCTTTTTTGATCTTTCATAAGGACAGGATATCCTTGTGCACTAACCCATCTTTCCTCCCTAAGGTAGCTTCCGAGTCCAGTATTAACCAGGTGATTAATCTCCTGGTCTTTTTCCCAGACTTTCAAAACAAGGGAGAATATAAGTTGCACTTGTTGGATGTGCCCAGACAGTTACGTTTTTACCTGCACAGGACTAAATCCTTTCACACGTCTGATCAGATTTTCATCTCCTACTCTAAACCTTTTTCGGGGAAACCAATACCTTAAGGTCACCATCATCCGGTGGATTTCCTAGTGTGTTATTCTAGCGTACTCTGTTAGGGGATTATCCCTGCCAGGTCATGTGAAGGCACATTCCACAAGCTCTGTGGCTACTTCAGCAGCCTTCTGGTCCATAATTTCATTAGATGATACCTGCTCTACAGCAACCTGGGCTTCATCTTATACCTTCATTTCACATTATAAGTTGGACATCATATCCAGGAATAGGACATTCTTTGGCTCTGCCGTGCTGTGCAACATCCTTCCATGAGGGCCTCCCAGGTGTTTAGTACCTGGGGACTCTGTCCTACAGGTTGAAGATCAAATAAAGACAACTTCAGATAAAGAAGTTGTGTACTAACCATAACGTTCCATCTGAGTTGTTCTTCATTTGTCTTCAACCATCCCTCCCTCCTTCCCCATGCCTTACATAGACTGAGTGGTGGTTTGACAGAATAGAGGATGTGGACACCTCCCGCATACCTCTTACTCTTGTCCTTTTGCTTATGCAGATGTCTAGTTTGAGATAGTGCTGGGCTGGGTGAGAAAGTTAGTTGGGCAGCAAACTTGATCTGAAGGGAGGAAGGTGACAGGGGCATTATGGGTAGGGGAGGAGCTTTGAACTCTGATCAGATGCTGGATATGTGGTTGAGTCGGATCTGTGCCGGATCCGGGAACCCACAGGTTGAAGACAATAGAAGAACAACTATTCAGATGGAATGTTATGGTGAGTACATAACTTCTTTTTTACATCCATTGCTTTGGTGACCTTTGCAAAAAAAAAAAACACCAGATTGAGTAAGCATAACCTACCCTTGTTGAATCCAACCCAAGTGTGAGCCATTGTTTGGGGTTTCCTTTATGTCCTTATTGATTAGTTCCATGATAAGTCTTTCCATGACTTTGCATGTTGGGCTAGTCAGACAGGGCTCTAATTGCCTGGGTCTGTGGAAGGTCCTCACTTATGCAGGGGAATGGCTATAGCTATTCTCACATACAAAACCTGTATGGAAGTTGAGGTTGAACAGTGTTAGGAGGATTTACTAAATCATGCTTCATGCTATTTAAGATGCATCCAGAGATATTGTCAGGAGCCATCAATGCATTATGTTTAGCTTTTCATAGTGTTTTTAATACCTGGTCTTTTGTGACAGCTGGAGGTGAGTCAGTTTCAAGTATATCTTGTGGGACAGATGGAGAGGGAAGAGGGGTAAAATTAGAGAAGATTTTTTTCGGCCACTAGGTATGCAATATTTTCAGCCTCAGTGTCAGCTATAAGTCTGAGCTTATAGAGAGATAATTCCAAAATTTTCATACAAAACTTCATAGCCTGAATCACCAAATTAGTTTTTGGATAAAAGAACAGTAACAAGGTTGGAAATGTGCAGACACAATTTTCCTGTGTAAGAGCATTTGATAGAGGGGGACAGTCAGAAGAGGGAGGGATGTTTGTGAGCACATTTGAGATGAATTAAAACCTAGAAGATAAGTGGTTAAATTTGTGATATTGCAGTTCATGTAAGAATACACAGTGGTGACTTCTGCCATCTTTCTGGTAGCAAACTGGCTGCCTTGTAGACTTGTTGAATGAATAATAATAGTTATGGGAGTAAGTTATGTGTATAAGCAATAGACAGAGTTTGTGAAGAGGGGGCCTGCAAATGGGGGTGGGGGGTGACTGCTTGCATGTTATCTCATTGTTGGTTTTACATTTATCCAACCCAGAAATTTTATGTAGTCTACTTCTTTGGTATGGGATATCACAAGAGCTAAGACTTGACAGACTTCTTCTGGGATGAGAGAGAATTGTAGGTCAGGGAATACCCCTTGATTACTAGGTTTGGCTTGGGGTAAAACACTCGGGCTTGGTTTTGTTAGAATATAGTTACAGGTCCATGTTGAAAGCTGTAAAAAAGCTGTTTGTATCTGTATTGTGACAGTTGGAGGCAGTGGTCTCAGTTGGGAGGCTTAGGGGAATCCTCTTCATAATGAATGGCTAGCCATGCCATTAACAGATAGTATAAATAAACAGTGGAAAGAGAAATTATCCCCGAGGAATTCCAAGGTCTGGTAGAAGAGACTGGGAGATTACTCTGTTTCCATCTGACTATTGTGTCTAATCAAGATAACTGGTAAATCACATAGTGGCACTAGCGTTGAGCCCATAGGCTCTGTAAGACACAAAGCAGCTTAGAGCAGCCCACAATGTCATACTTCTTTGGTAGGTTGTGAAAAAGTGCACACAGCTACGTTTGTTAATGTATTGTCCACAGATGTTTATGAATGTATTCAACTGTCAAGTCATTATAATTTATTTTTGAGCTTATTACATGCTAAAGGAGTCAGTTATGCACATTTCTCCAGGATTTTTAGTTGGGAGACAAGTGCAGTTGGTCAATAATTATTCAAAACAACAGAGGATCTACCATTTTGTAGGGTTATTTTTAGAGCCTACTTTCAAATAGTAGGGAGATAACTGACTAAATGATTAATAAGGATAGATACTGGAATTGGGTCCAAGTTTTAAGAACTCCAGAAGTTGCTTGTACAAGGCAGGGGACTTAGGTTTAAAATTAAGAAGGTACTTGTATGCTGCATCCATTGAGGCTCTACGTACGGTAAAAGGTGGAGCCAAAGGCTATAAACTAGGCAAATGGTCTGTATCATGTTACTAAACTGGTGCTTGCATTGCTCACCTACTTCACTGTCTGAGATGAGGAAGGGCGATGGGAGTATTGACCTGGATAAAGCAGTTGGTCAGCAGCTATCCAGAACCTCTTAGGGTTACTGGCAGGAATAATTAATTAGCCAGAACTTAACAGGCCTGTATCCAGTTTAGTATTTTGTGCCAGATACTCCCATGTTGCATGTAAGAAGCATGGTTCATCTAGTGTCTACACACACACATGCACACACACACACACACACACACACACACTGCACACTCTCTCTTGCTCTCTCAGTCCACATGCACTCTGCAGATGAGGTGCATGAGACTTTACTGACAGATGATGACCCACAGCTTCCCCTAGTGGACAACCAAGGAATCTAACTCCCTACACATTTTCAGTTGCTTAGTTTAGAGTCTACTTGCCCCTGAATCCTGGTTTGGGAGAATGTGCTTGCTGATAGTGTCATGTCTGGAGCACTGGCTGTTAAGGAGCAGAATTAATTGTCTGGATAATGCTGACTTTGGGAAACTGTAGCACTCTTTGATTTGTAAGGATCATGAGGGGAAAAATAATATTTGTGTGTTTGTTCAGCCCAACATTGGTGCAGCCAGCTGCGGTTAAGCGGACTTCTGTTTCAGTAGTTGCATGTTAATGCTGTAAACAGTTTTTAAAACACTTTTCCATAGTGATGATTATAAACAGCTTCCTTCACTTTCTGAGAAAGAATTCCTGTACACATTCCTGTCATTTTATTTATTTAATATTATTGATGCATTTTCTGTCCACATTTCAGATGTCTGAAGCTGTAGGTTTTGTAGATCTTCGTGAAACGGAAGTCACAGACAGTTGACTTTCTAACCAGTTCATGTTTTACTGTTTTTAAAGATACTCTTCTTTAGAAACACGATCAGCCTCAACAGTGTGTTTAGATGTTGGACAGCATTCCAGATAATTGCTATATATTTTCTGGTTTGTGGTTTCAGAATAAATAATGTATCAGGCCTGAGATATTTTCTGTAGCTGAGGTTCTTGCATTGTTGCGGTTTAACCAGTGTTTCCTGAAGTTTCCCCATGTTTAATCAGTTACAGACAGTTGCTTGATTTTTTCATGTAGTAGTTGTAAGAAATCTTAGTTTAGCAAATACACAAATTTGATTTCCTTACTCTTTATTTGCCTACATACAGATTCTGAACAAGCCAGTTAACCAGACTATTCCCCAGGTACTTTGGCATAATGGGTTTACCAAATTAAAAAGAAAAATAGTAAATTAAAAGTGTGCTATATTAAGGCAATGCCTTAAGAAAAAAGCATTTTGTTTTTTGCACAACACATTTGTTCTCAGCATCAGTATTTTTGAAGAAATGCCAGGTCCATATTAGAGGCTGCACATACTATCTTAGCGGTGGTACCATAAATTACTGGTTTGATCATGGAGTTGCTGCTGCACAGATTTGTCTAGTATGTTGGAATGCATTACATTCCTATGTAATAGCAAGCTACTTGTTTTACAAGCACTATCTGTTTAAGTGTGGTTGTGTTCCATTTGTTTTTCATGGAGTTGTTACAGTTTAAAGATACGAGTTAAGGCAGTAAATCAGCCAAATTAAGGCTACAGCATAACAGGGCAGTAAGAAACTGGCTGCAGATAAAAAGTACATGGCAGGGAACAGCGGTTTGCAATACAAAATCCAATATCCCTACTGTACAGAAGGTGTCATAAACTGCTGCTACATGCAGCCAGGTACTGGTGAGCTCTAAAGTATTACTTGTCCAGGGCATAGTTGTGTTGAGGCATATTACAACAACCAAGACATGCACAACTGTCTTGCTTACACAGGTGTTATATATCAAGCAATCTTGCTAGGGTAAGTTCAGTGCTTTGCAGATGAAGTGAGACTGCTTTTCAGTTCAGCATTGGTAGCAGAGTTCAAGTTGGATTGGTTCAAGTAGGCCATGGCTATAATTTGGCTCCCAGAAAACAACAAAGTGTAAAGACTTATCTTCTTTTTGTAGATGATTTAAAACTGTGTAGTTCATCAGATGAGGAACTCAAAGCACAACTGAAAGTGGTCAGAACCTTTTCAGAATGTCATTTAGTCTTGATAAATGTGCAAAAGCAACCTTTAAAGCAGGAAAGCTGCAGAACCAAGAAAACATCAGTTTGGGACAAGAATGTGATATAAAAGGAACTTGAGCAACAGTGTGTGTATAAATATTTAGGAATTGATGAATGATCAACAATAAAACATGAGCAAATGTGAATAAAAGTTAATAAGGAATATTTCAGAAAGCTTAAATTAATACTAAAAACAGTATTGATATATAGGAACAAAGTCCATGCTATAAACCAGTTTGATCTTCCTGTAATAACTTACAGTTTTGGGGTGATTGACTGGCCTCAGAAGTTGTTTAATAGTTTGGACAGGAAAACAAGAAGGATGTTTCATGCTAATCAAATGATTTATAAAAATCTGCATACCTAGTCGATATATTCCCTGTTCTGAAGGTGGTATGGGCCTCCTCAAAACTGATTGCATGTATATTTCTGTGATAGTGGGACTGCATACATGTTTGCTGAATGTTGTAATTAAATCAAAAGGTGCTTCAACAAAGTATTAGTTTAAGGGTGTGCGGACTTATGCAACCAGCTTATTGAACTTTTTTTATTTTTTATATTTTTTCCCCTAACAGATTTGTTTGTTTTTCAATTGAACTGTGCAGGTTATAGGTCACATTAATGGTGGGAAAAGTTTTGAAATGATTTATTATGGTCTCATTTAAAACCTGGCATTTTAACAGGGGTGTGTGCACTTTTTAATATCCACTGTACCTGCTGAAAAGAGGTTCTGCTGTACCTTCTTATCATAGGAAGAGTGTACATGAGAGCATGTGCACACACACACACACACACACACACACACACACACACACACACACACACACACACACACACACTCACTGACTGAGGGCTTCTGAGAAAACACTGCTTGGCAGGGACAAGTGTACTTTCTCTGGTCATGCCATGCATCTGTCATCTAGTAGGTGTCAACAGTGCAAAACGGGTGAGGTGAGCTGGTGTTGGCCATTCACTGTTTCCTCCTGCTTGTCCACTGTCGCCTGGGTCACTAATTGATCCAGGGTCATTTAGATCCCAGTAAGTGCTTTCTGTCTATGGTGCAGAGCCATCTATAAACTAATATTTTGTTTTTATCATTTTAAATGTTACACAAATATGCTAGACTTGTTAAATGTGTTGGACAATATCAGTCAGTGCAGCATTGTATTATGAGCCTGTGCTGTTCTTTTATATTATTTTTGTCCTTCTCTGGTATGCATCTTGCCATAAATTATTTTCTACTTCACTAGTCTGTTATCTGACATTTTTCGATGTCCTGTTAGCTGAGACACATATTTGATGTGTCATTTAAGACCAAATCATAACTACTGCCAACTAGAAACTTTTTTCTGTTTCCAGTAGTATGGAAAGTTAGCTTCCAGAGGTGAGATAGGCAAAAGTAGAGATCATCCACAGGTGTAGCTTTGATCTGAGCCTAAACATCACATTCTATTCTGGCAAAATGGGAGTAATGAAACCATTTTAGTTGTTTCCCATTTGACAATAAAAATTGCCTGTTGCATTTGAGGTAAGGAAGTTTCTTTTTCCCTCCCAAGGTTGCGCTGTCTAAGAGTTAGCATATTTTGAGATGTAGTGTACTATGGGAGTTTGCTTCCTCCAAAAATCATGGTTTTCCATTTTGCATCATTAGATTTACATTTTGGCTTATTTTGCTTGTAGTAGTTCCTTCTAGTTAGGGTTCTTTCTGTATCCCTTGATCCTAATATCCTGATCAGACATTGACCCCGATTCCCATCCTGTTATCTCCAGAACTGGGAACAAGACAAAGACAATAGTCATCAGAGTAGTTTTCAACTATTGGTACCATTGACTTAAATAAGTAGAGTGAGGAATTTAATTAAATGCATTTTCTGAAGTAAAACAAATTCATGCCTTTAATGAGTGCCAATATTTTTTGACTGTAAACCACCACATCTCCAAAACAAATCACAGCTTTTGTGAGGGACAGATCAAAATTCTATGCTACAGTCAGGGACACCCCTGAAAATAAGGTGCATCTAAAAGGTGAAATGTCTAATTATCTGAAGAGGTTTATTACAGCTGTCATTTTCTTTCCAACTCCAGGAAGATGTTTCTTATTTTCTTTTGTCCTCCACTGTCAAGCAAACCATGTCATAACACTAATTTGGAGAATAAATGCTGGACACAGCTTTAACTTGTGTAATTATTTGCTATTCTGTTGAACCAGTTTCATTTACATATACAAGTCCCCCCAGCTGTAATTCCATTGACTAAGGAAGATTTACAGTGAGTGTTAACATCTTAGGAAGTGTTTATTTTAGCTTTCTTACAATAAGATGTTTGTAAACTAATAAGCAACACTTGTCCTCCTGTCCAGTGCTTTTTGCTTGGCCTTCAGATGGTTGACAGTAAGCTGATATTAAACATTCTTATGTCTTAAGTTTATGTGCTGTCCTTGTCATTTAGGCACTTTATTTATTTATTGCATTTGTTAACCGGGAAAGTACACTGGGCCTAGAAAGAGCCCATTTTCAGTGGAGACCCACGGAGAAAAGCTCTACATTAATTACAAACAAAAGTAAATATGTTAATACATCAAAGTATTTTGAGCACTGGTTACACTTTCATTAATTATGTACATTTTACTGAGAAATATGGTATAACTACAGCAAACAATCAAGTGCAGTATGCCTAGTGGCAGTATCAGAGCAGGAGTACAAAGGAACCCATCACCCCCCCCCACCCCCACCCCCATCCTTGATAACCTTCTTGGCCAAAAACATGCTGTGGTCGGTTGGCGAGAAAATTAAGGAAGTAATACATGCTAAAGAGAAAACATGGAACCCAGACACAACAGAAGATTTCAGATTTTAATTAAAGACTTTAAACAGGTAAGATGAATTGTGGCCTTTAAGTATTGCTGTCTGATGTGCCTGTTAATAAATGTGTTTAAGTAACATTCCCTTTATCCTTTACCGTGCCTAGTGAGTATTAAATCCTTCCTGCCACCCTGCTTTGTATGGTAAATATTAAGAGTGCTTGTTTGGCATTCTGCTGGATTTAGAATCATTGAGTCTGATCTGAAATATAACAGCAGGATTTTTTAAACCAACAGTATTACAAAGCACTTCTGTCTTAATGTGATTTTATAAACATGATTAGCCCTTAGGGCTGCCAAGAAAAATGTCACTTGAGAGAATCAGATTTTTAGGCAGTGTTAGAATCCAGATAAAGAAGAAAAAAAAGCTTTCAATTTTATAGCGACTCATTTATTTAGATAACCTGATGTCCGGCTCATATAATGTACATGCACATTAATTTCTAACTTTTACAACCAGTCTGAAACTTGCTAGTCCCCTAAGACCGTCAAGATTCATAACCCCACAGACAAACTGGGTTAGTCGAACTCATCAGAAACAAACACAAACTTACTAAAAGTGTAGGTGAAAGTACTTATAAAGTGATTTTTACGGGGAGCAAGTCTTCCTGAGATGTCCCATGTTAGGGGCATGTCCCCCCTACACACTTACATATACTAGCTCCAAAGTCACGCATCCACAGGGAGAAGAGAGGTACCCTCCCAACTGTAAAAAAAAAAAAAAAAAAAAGTATATATATATATATATATATATATATATAGAGAGAGAGAGAGAGAGAGAGATGGCTTTAACAGGTATAATATTGGATCTTGCAGTAGAAATAATGGATGTCAAAAGATTCCAGGACTGGTAAATTCTGGAAGCAGGTACTAGGAAAATTGTATTTGTCTGTGGGGTTATGAATCTTGACGGTCTTAGAGGACTAGAAAGTTTCAGACTGGTTGTAAACGTTAGAAATTAATGTGCATGTACATTATATGAGCCGGACATCAGGTTATCTCTATGGAATGCTGCATCCCTTGTGATTTTGCCACTAGTTTACAGCAACATCTGTATCTACTTACATTTGCAGGGCATTCTTCCACCTGCTAACATGATGCTTCTTCTTTGATTTTAGGATCATTTTGTCTAAATTGCTGGAATATCCTTCATATCTCTGATGTCCTCCAAGTCTACCTGAATCTAATTTTCATTGGAGTGCAGTTAGTGACTTAGCACTTTGGTGTAGTTTTACTATGAGAAAATGATTTTGAGCAGTTGCACAATACCTTTTTGTGTTTTATGATAGTGCAGCCATTGTTTTAATTTGAATTGTTTTATATATGCCTTGTAAAAAGGTTTTTATGTAAGTACTGTCTGAGTAAACCTGTTCAAAATATTTTTCAGTTATTGCAGATACTGGCTTAAAAAGAGTTTAACACTTGAAAATAACCGTTTGCCCATCTTATATTCTCTGCATAGATAAAGGGACCCTCTGCCTCATGTTGTCACTAACTTCTTTGTGTTGTAACTAACAGACCGATATAAGTTGTTCGCACTTGAGTTGATGAGAATAAACTGTTCTACACAATGATTGTAACCCAGCTCTTTTTCTGTTCAGAAATGCTTTCTGAAATTTTCTTTCATAGTTCCCAAATTTTTCATTTTTTTCAGTTGCAGAGAATGTCTTAGTATTGTTTTGTATGCCTCCAGCAGAAATGTGATCTTTCTTTGTTCTTAATGGGAATTTCAGAGGCTTGCAAACCTTTTTTTTGTGTTTTGAGTTAGTTGCCATTAGTAAATTATATGTCTAGTCATTCAGGGAAATCTCATCAGCTTAATCTGTCCCTCACTTTTTTCCTTCTGTTTTACTTTGGCTTGACCAGAAATATGTGGGAGTGGGACTTGATCACTTAAATGTGGTTTTAAGTTGCTTATCTGTACTTCAGAAAATCTACTGCTTAGGTCATGATTTCAGGTGTTAAGACCTCATTTGGCACCTTGCTGCTTTAAGCTTCGGCCTTGAGTCCTTGTGTTTTTTTTTTTTTATGTTCTGGGTCCTGGCTTCCTTGTACATGTCATCACTGATACTCCATGGGATCTTCCCAACAGTTGCCTATTATATTATTATAGAAAGTCCCTCAAAACAATATACAAATGCAAAAAAGAGTGGCTTAAGAGCAGGTTGTGGTTCAGGAAGGAGAGTAGACCTTAGCTTCTGTCCAGATGTTCCGAAGTTTTCCGTATTAAATCCATTCAAATCTTTAAAATCAGTACTTTTTTTAATCTGACAAAGTCTACAAAATTAAAGTTCTAATCCCAATAAAGCTTCTTGAAGTAAATACTTACTGGAGGCAACTTATTTTGAAGATTTGAATGGATTTAATACACAAACTTTGGAACTTACGGATAGAAGGTAAGGTTCACTCTCCTTTCTGAAACACAACCTGCTCTCAAGTTGCACCATTTAGCATTTATTCTCTTCAGCTTGGTTGGGACCTCTTGGCTCCTCCAGGTTGATTTAGCTTAGATTGGGGTGATTCTACCACTTAGGACCTTTACTTTTATCAAAACAAGATACAACAGATATGCAAGCAGTTGATCTTCAAGAAGGCCTTCTGAGTGAGTACTTTGTCCCCCATGCTTGAATATTCCCTCAACCTGCCTTGCTGATAGCTATCACAATATGTCTAGGACATTTGCAGTTTTATGTATTGGCTTGCTCCTGCCTTACAGATGTGTTCACTCAGTTTTTGTGGAAATCAGAAGTCTGGAGAATCCATGGCTGAGCCCCCTCTTAATCTGTTGAGGGATGTCATGGCATGCTGTAACAGAGGTTGCACATGCCCCTGCTTTTGTTAGCTAGAGGATGTTCTAGTCTGTGCTGAGAGAGTAATCCTCTCTCTAGAAAAGTAAATCCTATCTGAAGAAGTCTTTCTTATTCAGAAATTTAAAAGTGCTAACTTTGAAACAAACTACTAAGGTGTTTCATCAGTTAGTGTTTAATTTGTACCATGTTACCAACTGCAGAGGGCCTCCTTAAGGATCATTTGATATGGTAAATACATATATTTTTATTTTTGAGCAACAAGTTACTCTAGGCTATGAGTAGCAGTCCCCTTTCCATTTTTGTCCCAGGTAACCCAGATATGATAATTACCCAAGCCACCAAAAAACTCTCTTCTCTTTCTTGGAGGATGATATCACTTGCTTATTCCTATAGTGGAGGCATGAGGTTTAAACAGTAATCAGGTGATGTCTTGGATAAGGCAGTGATAAATGATCTTTGGCTTTGTAGAAATTCCCATCCCCCTACCTCAAGATCTCACTGAAATATGCCAGTAAAGGAATTTAACAGCACTATTAGAAAATGTAAAGCAGAATATAAACTTGTTTGCCACCGACACTAAAGGAAACTACAAATCTTTCTTCAGTTATGTCATTAAATTAAGGTATAATGTCGAGCAATGCACTGAGCTCATACGTAATAATATCACGCGCACTGATTTCAAAGATCTAGCCAATGTGTAAACAGACAAAATTAGTACTAACCTTATCCCACATACCCATATTGTTGCCCCCCCCCCCCCACTATCTCTGAAAGTTAATTTGCTCTGAAATCACCTTGGAATAAGTTATACACTCCCTGTCAAAGGCCAGAAATAATACTTCCATGGGACTAGGCAACATGCATGTCATCAGTGCCATGTATGTACTATCTGAGCTGCTACATAAACTGTTCAGCTTCAGCCTGTCAATAGTTTGTGCCTGATGCATGGAAAACAGCCACTATGACTATTCTACACAAGGATGGACCCTCTACAGACCCTGTTAGTTACAGGCCCATCAACCTTGTATGCAAAGCCATGGAACTTATTATAGCAGAACTCATTTATGCAGTTGTTGGCAACTTAACAGATCTAGATACCAATAAGTTTTTTTGAAGGGTGGGTCCTACCTCCTGAACCTAGTAAGCTTCTTTGAAAAGGTTACAGAGGCTGTGGACAGTGGTCACTGTGTACAGAGGCTGTGGACAGTGGTCACTGTGTACACACCACTAATCTTGATCTGGCTAAGGGTTTTGATATTATATTCTCCATGTTAGAATCATTAAAAAAATAGACAAACCTAATGTAAAGCCCGACATTGTCCTCTGGATTGCAGATTGACTGTACTACAGATCTCAGGTTGTGGACTGTAAAGCCTGGTACACCCTCTGAATGTAAATTGTAATGAGTGGGGCTCCATGGGGATCTGTGCTAGCCCTTTCTTGTTTGGTGTTTATTTTGCAAACATCCAAGCCAGTATCCCAGAAGTCTTGTTGATCAAGTTAATATGTGCATATTTGGTGTACTAAAAATTGTCTAAAGATAAATGCAACAAAGTATAGTAGCATTTGGCAAAAAAGCTGCTCCCGCCCTCTTCAGACAGCAATGGTAGTAAAAGACTGGGATACTTGTGTGGCCAACTCCATCTCTCATTCAGTCATCATGTTTCCACCATAATCAGGAAATCCTATATGGCCCAGTTAATTACCAAGGGAATATCTTCAAGAGCCAAAGTCATTTTACCCTTGTATTCTTTCCTTACCAAACCCATCATTAAACACAATACATACCTTGAAATATGTAAATCCAAGCATATCACAAAACTGGAAAGACCCCAAAGGTTTCTAACCAAGAAAATGAAATTGAATCCTTCAACTTTCGTGATAGATTAGCGTGGATCTTTGTATACTCAGTAACCTACCAACTGCACTGAGGTGACCTGTGTCTAACTTTTTGAGCCATGAAAAACCCAATCCTATTTCACCTCTTGTTTCTTCACAAAACCAGTACCTCTACAAGCACCCACATTAGAGACATAAATCTATATCAAGGCATTAAGAAGACTCACTTGAGGGCTAGGTTACTAGCGTCATATTCCCAGCCTGTGTAATTAGTTGCTACTTCAGTTCAAACAAAGTATTACTTTTTGCAACCTTTAAGGCTAGTTTTGATGACTAGATGGGTAAACATAAATTTACACGTGGCTTATCATGCAAGGCCCTGCTTGATTTGTGATGTAAACAATCTTAAGTGTTTGGCAAGAACTTTTAACTTTTGTCAGCTCAATGGTGGTTATGCCTTGTCATCTTATGGTCCGAGTTATCACCTGCCTATTATTATTCCTGTGTTCCTATTTTTCCAAGTGTTGTTCAGGTAATAATGCTGGCATGGTCACACATATGTCTTTCAGGAGAACAGAATAAGAGGTGGGTTGTTCTATGGGTGTAGGGGAAGGACTATGTTACCGATACCATATCTTATCTTATGATATTGCCTGTAAAATACACATGCATCTCTTTTCCCCAGCTGAAGATAAGATACTTAAGTAACCATGCTGAGTTTGTCATAAGAATATAAGTAAGCTGACTGACTGTATAAAATGTTTAAAATGCAGTGTTTGATGCTGATGTCCTAGTATTAGATATGTAAACGTCATCCTTTGTGCCCTGGATTCATTTTTTTTTACTCTCATTACCATCTCCATGAATTGTGGAGGTGATGAGACATAGACCTTGGTCTTCTGATGCACAGGATCTGTGCATGTAGGTTCGTATATGCATTTGGTGGTATGAGGCAGGCAGGTTTAAGTTCTCCTATGAATGTGCACATACCTCATGAGATAAAAAAGTGAGTGTAGTTTTATTAACAGTTTGCCTTGCTCAGTTCAGGTATGGCTTAAGATTAGCAAACAGATGCAGGATAATAAAGTAAAGAAGAGAGAATGGCTCTTTAATTGCTTGCTAACAGTTATTAGAAAGCTGCTAGGGCAGCTATGAAAATACCACTGACGTAAGCAACACTTGGGACAAGTTAAAAATGGATTTCAGAAATAAGATAGAAATGAGAGAGAGGGACAGGGAAATAGAAAATGTTTAGAAGAGTTGGCAAAAGTTAAATCACTCCACAATAAAAATGGAAATCTTTCAGATCAGGTGAAGGAAGAACAGCTGCAAAGTGGAAGGGGAAAAAAGTAAACACTGAAGTACTATACGTGAGTTTAGAAAATTACTGTTAAGCAGCTATATTTTTTAACATTAATCTAAGCACATAGAAATCCTTAGCTTAACTAAGGTAGAATAAAGTAGACTGATAGTAAAACTCAAGAGACCCTATGACAAAAGGAATAATCACAGATCCTGAGGAGATACAGGAAATGTTTTTAGAAATTTTTTGAACAGTTGTGTAAGGCAGAGAAATTGGGAAGTCAGAATAAGGTACTGTTGGAAATATTGTGTAAGACTTTAATTTGCCACTGTTAGAGAAAGAAGGGGCTTAGTTGTTGATAGCCAGCATTGAGAGAGAAGAAAGAGAAACAGTCATGTGTAGTTAATCCACAGAAAATCCCCTGGGACAAATGATATTCCTGTAGAAGTTTGGAAGCTGGGAGTAAAACAATTGTGTAAAGACTTAGAAGGTGGTATTTCATAATGTATTGAAAGGAGGAGAAGTGCTAGTATTCTGGAGGAAAACAGTGGTAGCATTATTGCAGAAAGAGAAAGACAGACCTGGTGTCATATAGAACATTTCTGTATTAAATCATGTTTATTTCTGTATTGGCTAAGAACATAACAAAATGCCATCAGAATTGATAGACATGGATCAGTGTGATTTTGTGTAAGGGAGCCAGACATTTGATAATACTAATAGAACCATGATGATTCTTTGGGAATCAGAACACGAAAAGCACATTATTGTTGGTAAGCTGGGGTGTAGAGAGATTATTCAGAAGGGTCTTTGGGGATTTTTTATGTTAGAGCAGTGTCAGCATTTGCATTTCCTGCTAAAACAACAGCGTTATTAAGAACAATATGTGAACGACCAGAGGCAAGACTATAAGTGGGAGGATTACATTTAGACAAATTGAGTTTGAATATGGAAACCAAGCAGAGATGTCCTCTTTCCAATCTATTATTTGTCTTATGTTTGGAGTCTTTAGCAAGAAAAAATAATTTGCTGTCAAATGTAACATCTAGTGTAGTAATCAAGAGAAAATAGCTTTGTTCACAGATAGTATAATATTTGACAGACCCAGAACAGGATATCCCAGTGCTAAGGAATATTTTGAAAACGTTTCATTTTTGTGATACAAAATAAACAAAGCTAAAATTAAGGCAATATCAGTAAACTATATGCCCATGCATGAATTAATTAAGGAGTATTCATATTTGTGGGGGACATGACAAAATGAAGCTTCCAGTATGAGTGGACAAATCCCAACCTACCGAGGATCAGAATCCCTGAAAAAAAAAGTCTGCACCCCCCCCCAACTCGTATATATCACCTCCATGGTAGAACAAATTTGAAGAAGAGGGGAATTGCACCCAAAAAGGGCATCACTGCTGGTGCAGCTCACTTACAGTGATTTCCTGTCAAGGAACTCCAATCATTGGCAGATTGAACTTCAGGCAAATGATGCTCAGGAGTTCAGTCTTCATCCGCCTGAAGGTTACCTCATAATGAATTATTTGGGAACATGGGTTAAAAACAAAAAGCCATGGCAGCTAAAGACATGGGAGGAGACTAAGCCGCAGACTGGAAAGTTATGGTCATGGGCTTGGATAGTAAGACACCGGCATTGAAATTATAGTTCCTTTGATTTTATATACGTGTATGTATGTATGTATGTATGTGTGTGTGTGTATGTATATATATATATATATATATATATATCTAAAATTAACTGCACTCAAAAAAAATTGAACGAAGAGAAGAAATTTTAACTAAGAAATGAACTTTGTGACAGTAACAGCATTCAAAAAATAGTAAATCATACCAACAACTCTTGTAGTACTTTAGCGCTTTCGTCTTATTTATTATCAAGACGAAAGCGCTAAAGTACTACAAGAGTTGTTGTGATTTACTATTTTTTGAATGCTGTTACTGTCATGAAGTTCATTTCTTATATATATGTTTGTGTGTATGTCTGTATGTATATACACACACACATATCAGGCTAGGTGACAGTGACAGCTACTTCTGGCTGAAAGTTTGCATATTAAGTTTTTCTTCTGTTCAGCAAGGCTGTCTGCCAGCAGCTTTAGAACTTAGGAATTTCACACCATCGTTGATAATACACGTAACAGTACTTCAGAAATCTTTGCTGTAGTAATTGCAGATGTATACTTGGACCAATTTAGGGTTCTCTTTAGGAAATGAGAGCCTTTATCCACTTCATATTTCCTGAAATACAATGGGATTAAAGGATTTACTGCAGTCGAGGCACTAGTCCTTTCAAAAGTCTTGACATTTTTAAATTTATATTTTTAATGTTTATTTCACATACCTGCAGTTGTAAGTTTTTAAAAAAAAATATATATCTACTTTATTAGTTTTCATTGCTTGAATTTAGGAAGAAAATTATTACAGAATAGTTAAAATTAGCGCTTGCACTTATTTCCATTTCTTCCTTACACCAACTGTGTGCATTTTCCTCGCAATATTTTCACTTTTTCAGATTCAGCTGCTTAAATGTAAATCAAAATCAAATTAAAAAAAAATAGGACCTTAGTTTGACAAAAGGCATTTAGTACTTCAGTGGCTCTAATTAAAATATTGACCAGGAGCAGACACAGGGAAAATACTCAGTAACCTGGAGAGATGCACTTTAGTTCAGGACAATTGCTGATACTTCATGTAATTGTTACATTTTGAGCACTGTAATAATTGTAGAAGCTGAGATGCAGATGTGACGATTGGGGAGAGATGGGCAAAGGCTGCCAGCCTAGTCAAATAGAATTTGATATATAATTCTGGCATTTGTAAATAAATGTAAAATACATGCATGTTTTCTTGATAATAAATGTAAAATACAGGCATGTTTCTTGAGTGTAAAGAATACTGTGAAATGTGGAACTGTAAAATATGTGACAACATTGCACTCTACTGGCCCAGTGAAGCATGTTGTGACCCTTTCATGTTAGAATTCGGCTCCAGTGTGACTGGATGAAGGTTTCATGCCCATTGTTTTTAGGTTAAGTTTATGACCAGGATTTGGATGTGGAATGTTCTTTATTGCTCTAGTTTCTGTTAGAATACACATGTGAAATGTCTTCTATTATTGTAAGTTTCTGTGCAGGTGTGAGATTGCTAAATAATGCAGTTTGTAGCCTGAGAACTCAGACCAGGTGTTAAGTTGATGTAATATGAATACTGGGAAAACCTAAGTGTCAAAATGATGTAATTTGGGAGGGCCTTAGAGACATGTTTGTTAGTAATGTTTAAATACTATTTCTCACAAGAGACTGGGAACATTTTGATCTTGATATCCAACTTATCAGCACTCTGCTTATGCTCACATGTAAGTTTTAGCACTGTGATTTCTTGTAGGAATAGCTAAAGCTAGTAAAGATTAATTAGGTATTTTTCTTTGAAATCACATCTGTCCTACTGTATTATTTTAAGTTTCGGTGTGATCTCTGAACTCTTAGATATCTCTGTTGTGTAGTAGTTTTGTCTTGTGCTTTAATTATTTATTATTAAATATTTTTTAAACCTTCTACCTGTGACTGGTTTGTGTAGATATAAGCTCTAGAGTACATTGCATATTTGTAGAGGTTATTGTAATTGGCCACTCTAAAGTAAGCCTTGACTGTTAGTCACATTACCATTGGATAATAATATTGCACAGTAATAATTGGACACCCTTTTAATGGCCTTTTAGTAGCTGATAATATTAGTTGGGTGGTGGCAGGGATTATCTGGATAAAGGGACACAGCTGGAGAATCTGTGTCAGCCTTTCCCAGGAGTGTCTTATGAAGTTGTATAAATACTTCTCAAAGTGTGTGTGTGTGTTGTGTCAGCTACTTGGGCAGGGACATGAAGCACTGTTTGGACAGAGGGGGTACTGGAGGTTTTAGCTTGCCCAGCTAGGCTGAGACCTGGACCCTATAGCTGTGCCAGTGGGGAGTCTTATTGGGGACCTGGTGAGCAAGAACTCCGAGTATACACTGTGTGGCTGTTTTAGAGTACAAAACACTTTTAGAGATCACTGTACATAAGCTACAAGAATTCGCTCTACCCACACCCCTACAAGCCCTTAGCACTTTGCCTGAGGACATGAGGATCTGGTTAGCTGATAGACAGTGTGCTACTTCATAGGAGTTGGGGAAGAAGGGAGACCTATACCTAGCAAGCACGGCAGCGCTGCATAGGAAAGGGACCCCCAGTACTGCTCATGGGACTAAAGGAACCCATGGTGGGCAGCACAGACTCCCCCAACAGAATCCGCAAGTAGCAGGGGAAGCCACTAGTCCAGGTACACATCCAGGAGCTTGGGTTAAATGTTTTGAATGCAACCAGTGGGGCCATGTGGCAGTTACCCTGTCCAAGGGAACATCAATACCCACAAGCAGATGTGGCTCACATTCAGATCACTGCATACAGGTGTCCACGGAGGCTAGGTGGGGAACCAAAGGTGAAAGAGCCAGTAAGTGGGAAAGACAAAATGCCAATAGTAGGTTGTCTTGGGACAACAAGGGTGCCAAACTACCACCAGAGGTTATATCCTATTCTAGTGAATGGCAAAGAGGCCATTGCTAAGAGAGAGATGCAGCCTCTGATATAACCATTGTAAAGCCTGCACTGGTTACAGAGGAGCTCTACTTGCCTGGGCAGTCTACTCCGGTCAGGGCTTTAGGAGGGATCCCATTCCAAATACTTTTGGCTAGGGTTCACCTTGACTGGGAGGGTGGAAAAGGAAGCCAGCAAGTAGGTGTGTTTGAGGATATACCTGCAGATGTCCTGATAGGGAATGATTTTGATAGTGCAGTACCCTGCGCTTATGCATTTACACGCAGCCAGGCTTGGAGACAAGCATGTAAGTCTGGTAGCCTGGGGGAGACCCAGACAGGCTGCATACTTGCAGCCAGGACTGCTGAGGTGGTTACTTCAGGGTGTGAGCTACGCTGTAGCAGTGATCTGAATGTGAGCCACATCTGCTTGTGGGTACTGATGTTCCCTTGGACAGGGTAACTGCAAAGGTGGAGGTGAGTAGTAGTACCCAGGCTTGACAGTAAGGCACCACTGTCAGAGGATGCCAGTCTTCCTGTGGAAGGGGAGCTGGGAAGGGTTACAAGGAGGGAGTTGAGACAGGCTCAGCTCTCAGACCCTACATTTCAAGGCCTGAGGCAGGTAGCAAGGGAGGCACCTGATTCTCAAGGGAAGGAGGAATCTGTATACTGGGACAAAGGGTTACTATTACAGAGAGTGGACCCCTGAGGGGAGGGCTAGAAGATGAGAGAGTACAGCAGTTGGTAGTGCCTAGAGCTTACTGTCTGGCACTTCTAGCCATAGCCCATGATATTCCTTTTGCAGGTCATATGGGCATAAAACGTACAAAGAGGAGTATTATGCAAAACTTCTATTGGCCTGAAATTTCCAGAGATGTAACAGGGTACTGCATGACCTGTGAGCATTGCCAAAAGGTAGGCAAGGCAGGAGACAAGGTGAGCGCTCCTTTGATGCCTTTGCCTGTGATTGAGAAGCCATTTCAGAGGGTAGCTATGGATATTGTGGGTCCTCTGAGCACCCCAAGTTCCACAGGGAAAAAGTATATCCTAGTAATTGTAGATTATGCTACACGATACCCTAAGGCAGTGGCGTTGTCTTCCATTGAGGCAGAGAAGGTGGCAAATGCTTTGCTAGAGATTTTCAGCAGGGCAGGTTTCCCAAAGGAAATACTGGCTGACAGAGGTGCCAGTTTTATGTCAGACCTGCTGGCTTGTCTGTGGAAGTCCTGTGGGGTGAAGCACATGAAGACCACCCCCTACCATCCCCGGACTAATGGTCTTGTTGAAAGGTTAAACTCTACAATCAAGTCCATGCTACAGGCATTTGCAGATCAGTTTAAGAGTGAGTGGGACAAATATTTGCCCCATCTTTTGTTTGCTTACAGAGAGGTTCCCCAGGAGTATACAGGTTTTTCACCCTTTGAGTTGCTGTATGGGCATAGGGTGAGGGGACCTCTAGATTTAATTTGAGATGAGTGGGAAGGTGAGTGTGAGTCTCACAAGGAGTCTGTTGTGGCATATGTCCTGAACCTCAGGACAAGGCTCAGGGAACTCATGGGCCTGGCCCAGGAGAACCTGGCAGAAGCCCAACAACAGTAAGGGTGTGGTATGACAGGAATGCTCGAGCTAGAGAGTATGCTGTAGGGCAGCAGGTGATGGTTCTCATTTTTGTCAGACACATCAAGTTGCAGTCAGCTTGGGAGGGACCCTACAAGGTGGTAAGAAAGGTAAGTGATGTTAACTACATCGTGGAAGTGCTAGGCAGACGGCAGGGGCACAAATTGTACCATGTTGAAACCTTACCATGATAGGGAGGCACTCTTGCTGAGCATTTGCAGTGGATTGTAGGAGGAGTCTGAGAGAGATCTTGTAACTGATCTCCTCAGTGAGGCTCGGGCTGACACCTCGGTGGAAGGGGTAGCAATATCCCAGCAGCTATCTCCTACCCAGGTACGAGAAATCAGAGCAGTGTTGCATAAATTTGGGGACGTGTTCACTGGGAAACTAGGGTGCACCCACCTGGTACAGAACCAGGTGGATACAGAACCCCAAAGGCCTATTAGGCAGGCCCCTTATAGGGTGCCTGAGAGAGTCAAACAGACTCTGAAGGAGGAGGTACAGGAGATGTTGGAACTAGGGGTGATTCAAGAGTCCAACAGTCCCTGGGCCTCACCAGTGGTACTGGTGCCAAAGAAGGATGGCAGTACCAGGTTCTGTGTGGATTACAGGAAATTAAATAGTCACACAGAGTCAGATGCTTACCCCATGCCTAGGACAGATGAGGCCCTAGAGCAGCTGGGTAGGGCTAAGTATCTTACAACCATTGATCTTACCCAGTGCTAGAGAGAAGTCAGCCTTTGTGACTCATTTTGGCTTGTATGAGTTCACAAAGATGCCCTTTGGGATGAAGAATGCCCCAGTGACTTTCCAGAGGCTGTTAGATCATATCTTAGCAGGAGCAGGAGGGTTTGCCCCTGCTTACATGGATGATATTGCTATCTACAGCCATTCCTGGCAAGAGCACCTTCAGCATGTCAGGGAGGTGCTTGGCAGACTACAGATGGCAGGGTTGACCATTAGGCCAAGCAAATGTCAGGTGGGTATGGCAGAGGTCTCCTACCTAGATCATAGAGTGGTGAGTGGTAAGATAAGGCCAGAACCTGCCAAAGTGGAAGCTAGTCAGGCATGGCCTGCACCTGTTACCAAAAAGCAGGTGAGGGCATTCTTGGGGACAGCAGGGTACTACAGAAGGTTCATTCCCAATTATAGTACCATAGCTGCTCCCCTCACAGACCTGACAAGGAAGAACAGGCTAGATAAGGTAGTGTGGACCCCAGCATGTGAGCAGGCATTTCAGAAGCTTTGGGAGGACCCCCTGTGTTGTCCAGACTATAGCAAAGAATTTGTTGTGCGGGTGGATACTTCAAACTATGGGGTGGGGGCTGTACTTAGCCAGATTTTTTCAGAGGGAGAAGAGCACCCAGTGATTTGTCTCAGTCGTAGGCTGCGGCCCAGAGAGGAGTGCTATGCAGCGGTAGAAAAGGAATGTCTAGCCATAGTGTGGGCACTACAAAAACTTCAGCCTTGTCTGTAAGGAAGAAGGTTCACTGTAATGGCGGATCACAGCCCTCTAACATGGTTGAACAGAGCCAGTCAGCAGGGTGCGCCGAGTTTCTGGGATGGAGTCTGGGGTTGCGGGTGTGTGATGTGTCGGTGCAGCACCGCAGTGGGAGTTGCGGTGCCAATGCAGATGGGCTGTCAGGACGGGGAATGGGGTGAGGTGCACCTGGATGGACCTGACACACAACTGATGTTTCTCAAGGGGTACTTGAAAAACTTGCTTGAGTTCCCTGGGGGGGGGGGGGTGACGATTAGGGAGAGATGGGTGAAGGCTGCCAGCCTAGTCAAATAGAATTTGATATATAATTCTGGCATTTGTAAATAAATGTAAAATACAGGCATGTTTTCTTGATAATAAATGTAAAATACAGGCATGTTTCTTGAGTGTAAAGAATACTGTGAAATGTGGAATTGCAAAATATGTGACATTGCACAGTAATAATTAGACACCCTTTTAATGGCCTTTTAGTAGCTGATATTATTAGCTGGATAGTGGCAGGGATTACTACTGCTGTATGGTGTGGGTAAAGGGGCACAGCTGGAGACTCTGTGTCAGCCTTTCCCAGGAGTGTCTGTGAAGTTGTATAAATACTTATCTCAAAGTGTGTGTGTTGTGTCAGCTACTTTGGCAGGGACATGAAGCACTGGCTGGACAGAGAGGGTACTGGAGGTTTTAGCTTGCCCAGCTGGGCTGAGACCTGGACCCTATAGCTGTGCCAGTCACTGAAGAAGGCATGGATATGCCGAAACCGGTTTGTGACTAATAAAGTTTTATGGTTCTATACCTTAGATTTATTGTTTTAATGTCTCCTTACACTTCAACTGCTGGCTACTGTTGTTTCATACGTGGTACTTTCCAGCCGTGCAGTACCTACGTGCAGGGCATTTCGTTTCAGATTTGAGTCTTATTGGGGACCTGCTGAGCAAGGGAGCAACCAGCCCCAGACTGACTGCGATCTCTGTGTGCACTTAAGGGAAGTTGTACTTTACTGTGTGTATTAGTTATCCTTTCCTGTCTTCTATGAGATGACCTCCCTGGTGTTAGTGGTGAGGACTGAGGCTCCTTGATTGCTGGGCCAGGCACAGTCGTCACAGCAACTATAAATTGTAAAATGTATATTTTGCTGTTTGCATCTGGAACTTTTCTCCCCAGGCCTCCACTAAAAATGGGCTCTTGTCCAGATGGACTTTCCAGGTAATCAAATGTAAAATAAATAATAAATAAACTGTGATTAATTAAAGTGGCTGGCATGATAAATATGTGCACAGGTGTATCATTATATTATTTCTACTAGCGTTTATTAAGGGGGTACAACTTCAATATCCCTATTTTCTTAAAAGATGGGAATAAGAATGTGTGACCCAAGGAAAGAGGTCCATAAATCTACTAGCTGCATTTGGGAAAAGGTTTTAGATGGCATGTTCAGATTCGGTAAAACTGTTGCCACTAAAGTATACCATTTTCTTAGACTTTGTATCTCTGAAGACATTATTAGGAGGGCAGGCATGCATTTCAGTAGACACTTGAGTGAAGCTTGATAGAATGCTTCCCGCCTGTCTAAATTACATTAATGAGGCTGTTTTGCAGTGCTCTGTGATATTGTCAGAGATGTGAATGTAGAATTCTGAATTAAATACACTGCCTTTTCCCAGATAACAGAGAGATCTCATTGGTAGTCTGTCAAATTCCAAGTCTAGAAATAGCTTCTGTGAACCGAGTGGCAGTGAAACTGCTCTAGGGAATTTGATAAAAGTTCTTTGAGATGCATTGTCAAATCAGTGCTGTTAAATTGATTCATGTGATTTTTTTTCCTTAGTGATAGGATCTTTCTAAGAAATTGAAATCCATCAGTGCCTGTGATTAAGGGCAAGACGGTCGTGTGTGCCATCTTATATGTTATTGATAGTACTGACCAGTAAAGTAGTAGCAGTTGAGAATGCTAAAATTGTCATGTGATGAAGCTTGAAGTATGATGCTGAAAAACAATCTTTGAACTGGTCAGTATGAATGTTGCAGTGTCACTGGTCGGCCTGGATGTTTTGATGGTTCTCTTTATGGAAATATATCTATGACTGAGGTGATTTGGTTCATAAGTAAGTTCTTCTGTTGTGTGTTAATATCTGGAGGCAGTAGGGTATTAACACCCATTTTGAGCATTTTTTTCAACACAGGCACATGACTGGAATTGTTTGCTTGCAGTGAAATTCACAGGATATATATCTTAATTGCATTTACTGTCATATGCAAAAAATGTAGATATTTACATATCAAACAAATTGCTCAACCAAATGTTCTATGGCTAAAGGTACTGTAACTTTGTGTACAATTGAGATCATGTAGAAGCATGGAGGAGCAGAGTACCTGCATTTCTTTTCCATGTTTTTAAAACCGAAAGATCAAAACACGTTAGTGTACGGACTGTTCAGTAAGTTACCTGCTTGTAGTTGTGTTGGCCACACGCTTGACTTTTAGTATTGTAACTCACTTATCACAGTATTCTGACAGTCATCAATTTTAAATAAGGCTGGTCAGGATTTGTTCCTTATCTACTCCTTTTTAAAAACAAAAAACATTTTTATTAAGTTATCACTTATGACATGGACAGTCATACATTTATATAAATGAAAACAAACCATATTGACATAGTCTCATTTGCAAACATTATAAATCACTTATAAGCTATCCTGTCATTTTCAAACACTACAAAGCTCATACAATTCCTGCATTCCCTTAAACATCATTCCTCCTTCAAAACATTAATCTGCATGTTTTGTTCCCATAATTCCCTTTTTTCTATGTAATTTGCTCCTAGCTTTTTCTAAAGATCCCATTTCCAGTTGTTTTGTCTCTGTTACTATATTTACTACTGTAGTTCAATTGGTTTAGAGTTTTATTTCCATTTTCTAGTAACTGCTTTTTTTTGGCAGCCACCAGAATTAAACTCAGCTATGTTTAGACAATTCTGATTCTGTATTATAGCCCCAAAAAATAATGTCCTTAGTTACACCAATTTGCTTACCCAGTATTTCTGTTAAACTAGTCTGCAGGGAATTTTAAGTTTGCCAACTCATTACACTCCCAAAAAATATGTTTTCAGTTACCTGTTTTTTCCCTATCACACCTCCAGCATTTGCAGTCTACCTGAGGAAAAATTCTTTGCAGTCTTCATGGTGTATAAAAATATCAGTGCAAACACTTCCAAGCAAAATATCCTAAATCTTCTAGAGTTTGTTGCATATTTGGGACCCATACGTATATCCCCCCATTGTTTATTTGTGAATTGCTTATCTAGTCTCTCTTCCCAATCTTTTCTAATCTACTCCGACTGATTCCTGTAGTTATCATGAAATATATTATATACCCTTCTAATTATTCCTTTTTTAACAGCAGCTTCTGTTCCTTATCCACTCTTGTCTGACTACTAGTAGTTCATGTCTGACCTGAAAACCACATCTCTTCTAGTGTTATAATTTATTTAATGAATTCTAAGACCAAAAGGACTTGCTTTGAGGTATGCTAGTGTGCAGGCAGTGAGGGACACACCAGAGCAGAATGTGACTTTTGCTTTATCAAATAGTTCTACATACTTAAACACGCAAGCTGTCATGTGAGAACACTGTGTTTCAGCGATACATAGAACATTGACAGCATTCCAAATTCTTCCCCTTGACACCCTTTGTATTTGCTCCTCACATAATAAAGACAGCAGGGTTTTGCTTCTCCATTATCAAATCCCAAGACCAGATGTACAAAGTGTAAGCACATGCAATAACTGCAGGAGTAATTTACTATTGCAGTGAATTAAATTTAGTGTTGTCTTTGTATCATCTCGTCCTACACAATTACCATGACTCTTGAAAAACCGCAGTAAGGAATGAACAGGTTTAAGACCTGATCGTTATGTCATATCATACAAGAACAGTAACACTTCAGATGGTCTTTGTCAAGTGCCATCAGTCTTGGATCCCACAGAGATCCATTGTGTTGCCCAGGGTCCCACTGCTTTGCCAGTTCTGTCATGTACAATTCATCTGCGGTTTATCATTATATGTGCATCTGCCAATGCTGTTTTCTGACTTCCTTCCATCACAATCATTCAAGTTTTGCAGAGAAAATTAGGCACTTTAAGTCCATATCTTCCACCTATGGATAGCAGTTACTTAGCCCTCCTCTTTACATACATACTGATGGGAGCATTGTTCTGTTTGCACCAATGAGCTTTTGCTTTGCTGCAGTAGGTTTTGATAGGTCCTCCCTCTTGTCATTGATGACACATGTACTGGCCCAGTTGCTGTTGTATTTTGGCCATAGAAGACTCCGTACACTAAGGGTAGATTTTTATCCCTCCAGCAAGGACAACGGCAGTACTATTATCTGTATCACTGATGGTGCTAATCTGAAAGATATGGTACTAAACCTGTTTATTCATTGCTGTAGTTTTACATATAAATGATTAAATTGCAGGATGAGATCATACAAATACATCACTTTAGAATTTAACTAGTTCTGAAAATCCAGCAGCAGAGTGGTGTAAATTTATTTCACTGATCTTGCTGCATAAAGAACAGAAGAAATCGCCACAGGAACAAACTCCGTCTTCAAGTATAAAAAACTTCTTTATTGGAAACAAGGAATGAGCGCTTTCACGTAGATTGACTACGCTTCATCAGATATAGTTTACAAAAGAAAATGTAACCTCTTTTTAAATGAGTTTTGGCGGGCAAATGCAACATTAACAGAAGTAATAAATCAATTAATACAGCAATTAAGAAATCAAGCTCTTAAAGTGACTGGGGTAACGCAATGTTACATTAGGAGCCTGTAAAGGTACTCCAGAAGTGTCACTAATCCAAAGTCTTACAAATTTTTTGTACTTGTTTCATGAACAAACAAACAAGTCTAAGCTTCAGGTTTAATAAAAACATATCCACATGAAATCGCATTATTTTAAGAATATTAGTAATCTTCTGTTAACAGAATGGTTACTATTAAATAAATAAATGAGCAAATACATAAATAAAAGTTGCATTTCAGTTCCTTTACTCAAACAGCATTAATGTCACTTGCTGTATCGCTAATCCAAACAACAACTGCTGCACTGTATTGTTTTATTCAGAAAATTACTGTTGAAACTATTTATACCCATCGCTATTTAGCAATGCGTCTTAATCCCTGTGTCGTCACGTGAAACATGAACTATAAAGAAGTGAAATATTGTATTAGGAATTCAAATAAAGAATTTTTTATTTAAAGTTAAAATAAACTTGAGAATTAGACCATAAAAACTATATACGTATGTGTATAAAAACTTTCCTTAACATATTTCTAATCAATCAATAGCAGTGTGCTGTAGCGAAACATCGCATACGATTAAGAGAGCAAAATATCGTGCACTACTGTTTATTGTGAAAAATTCACATGCGCTAAATTTTTGAAAAAGGTTATGTGAATAAACCCATAGTACAAACAAATAAATTAGTTCTGATATATGCAAGTCAGAGAAACATAATAGATTACCATGAAAAACCAATTAATGAAGTCACTAATCAGAATAAAAGACAAAAATATTAATGTACAATAGCAGCAAATAGTGGTGGAAGGAAATAAAATTATGTATACTATCATGTCCCTTAATGGAAAGAATATAATCAATGTAATATATTGATAAATAAATAAATATATATTCAGTATGATTTATTAAAAATTGATTTGTTAAAAAATATATATAGCAAAAATTAATATTAGCATTTCAGTAATGTAAATAAGGATAAGATAAAACATTTTTTGCTATTAAGTATAATTAAGTATAATAGTATGGTATGATAATAGTATGGTATGATAATATAAATGGGTATTAAAACTAAAAAATTACTTATTGTAAATGAATAGATGTATATATGAAAAAATAGTGGACAATGTAACAATTTTATACAATGAATTTAAAATGAACAGTGTATTTAGAATAAACAATAAGAATTAACAAGGATAAAAGCAAATAAATAAGTTATTACACAATAGATAAGATTAACGTAACTAACATAATGTACAGAACATGAAATGTAGCTGTATCTTTCAACAATATTTAATACATCATAGTAATAATTGCTGATTAGATAAGTTAAATACATATTCTGAATCTGGTAGAACATCATTGTTCAAAGACAGAAAAAATATATTAAGTTACCTATACAATAACTTCAAAGCTTCCTATTGTTTAGTATGGGTTTTATGGAAACAAACTGGTTGATACCTGGACTAATGTGGGCTTTTAAGGTGAGTATCCATTTGAGTTCAATACAAGCCAATTGATTAATAATGTCACCTCCCCTTAAATTAGTGGTGACCAATTGTAGGACTTTAAAACTGAATCTGTGTGTTGTATATTCTAGTAGGTGTTTCGCTAACGCATTCTGTTCGTTGCCCTTTCTAATATCGTAGAGATGGTTATAAACCCTATCTCTTAACCTACGCTTAGTCAGGCCAACGTAGAATGCATCACAACTATCACACGTTGCAAGGTATGTAAGATTAGTACTGTCACAATTACAGAAGGTAGAAGGTACAAACTTGAAAATACCTTCTGGATGAGTGAAGGACTGTTTTCTAGAGATATAAGGACACATATGGCAATGGCCACAAGGATAAGTTCCATATTGAACAGGTTCACATACTATTTGAAGAGGTTTTTTATCTATACATAGTAACTGCTTGAGATTATTACAATTCTTATAGCTGAATCTGGGACGTTCACCTACAACTTTCTTGGTAAACACATCCATAATAAGCACATTCCAATTTTTATTTATTACTTTTTTAAGCGCCACAATATCACTGGTGTATTTTATAGTGAAAGATAGCTTCTCAGTGAAGCTATTTTTAGTAGATGAAATATTCAGTCCCCTTTGTCTAACCCCACAACTGGACTGGGTCATACCTAATGGTATATTACCAAACATTTGTTGTTTACAGTTGTTAATGATTTTATTAGGATAGCCTCTATCTCTAAATAAAGTTACTAAATTGTCCAATTCAGTTTTAAAAACTTGATCATTACTGCAAATCCTTGCTATTCTACTCAATTGACTGGTAATTTGACTGGTGACTTTGTATCATCTCGTCCTACACAATTACCATGACTCTTGAAAAACCGCAGTAAGGAATGAACAGGTTTAAGACCTGATCGTTATGTCATATCATACAAGAACAGTAACACTTCAGATGGTCTTTGTCAAGTGCCATCAGTCTTGGATCCCACAGAGATCCGTTGTGTTGCCCAGGGTCCCACTGCTTTGCCAGTTCTGTCATGTACAATTCATCTGCGGTTTATCATTATATGTGCATCTGCCAATGCTGTTTTCTGACTTCCTTCCATCACAATCATTCAAGTTTTGCAGAGAAAATTAGGCACTTTAAGTCCATATCTTCCACCTATGGATAGCAGTTACTTAGCCCTCCTCTTTACATACATACTGATGGGAGCATTGTTCTGTTTGCACCAATGAGCTTTTGCTTTGCTGCAGTAGGTTTTGATAGGTCCTCCCTCTTGTCATTGATGACACATGTACTGGCCCAGTTGCTGTTGTATTTTGGCCATAGAAGACTCCGTACACTAAGGGTAGATTTTTATCCCTCCAGCAAGGACAACGGCAGTACTATTATCTGTATCACTGATGGTGCTAATCTGAAAGATATGGTACTAAACCTGTTTATTCATTGCTGTAGTTTTACATATAAATGATTAAATTGCAGGATGAGATCATACAAATACATCACTTTAGAATTTAACTAGTTCTGAAAATCCAGCAGCAGAGTGGTGTAAATTTATTTCACTGATCTTCTAAGACCAAAAGGAATTGCATCTTGCCATGAGACTTTTACTTGTTTTACTAAGTGGTAAATGCCTTATGGTATTCTGAAGCTGAAATTGTGAATAGCTCAAAAAGTTTTTTTTTTACAATAAATATTATTTGAATTCAGCTAATGGAAACAAGCTATTCAACAATGGACGAGTAAACTTTTTGACATCTTGATAAAAATATATTTATTTAAGATATCACCAGAGCTTTATATTTTGCAGTGAACATATCAAACTGTTAATGTGCTTTATATTAATGCAAGACAATTTAATCTTTAGATCCAGAACTAGTGCTGGATCCATGACACAGATGGATCGAACCCTGACTGTGCTTCAGGTGACCCTGTTTTGAGAAGTGGGTATAGACACTGTCTAATCCTGCTAGGGGTAGAAATAGGCAAAATAAATGTATCCACTTTGGGGAGGTAGGTGATGGTATCTAGCCTGATTATCACTCCAGAAGGAGATGAGAGGCTGTAACTCAAGAAGGCAAAAGTGAGGATGAAGTGCAGGCAGATTGTCAGTAGTGGATAATGTTTTTACAGTCGCGCATATGTTACCAGCTGCATTGATGCCACTGCATGTAGTGCACTGCAGATAGGATTAAGTATAGACTAAAGACGTTTAAAGGTAAATGTTAGGTAATCAGTCTGCAGACTATTATAAGTTTAGCCAATAATGTGAGGTCAGAATCAAACCCTTTTCTTTGTATCTGTGAGGTGAAGACCTTAAACCATTATGTTAACCCAACCCCCCAGAATGGGAAAAGGACCATACTGTTGTCATGATAGTGTTATGTTGTGATACCGCTATCACTTCTTTGACTTGCTTTGGTAACAGAGAAGGGACAGCTGGATACAGCAGATGGTGGCTTATGGAGCACTAAAAATAGATGTGTACAAAGTTTTAGAAGAGATGCATACTATACTTTAATAATTAATTAAACTTGATATAGGGACATAGGAACAATGCTAGACAAGAGATCTCAGAGAGACCGCATAAGAGGTCTAGCCATATACACCTGTAACCAGACGCACTTAAAGTTCTCACCACTTTCAACCAGTACTTAATAGTACCCACATCTCAAATCAAACATGGCCATACATGGTAAACCTGGTGTAAATTTGACTACATATCAGATCATCAAAGATAGCTTTACAGCCAGACAAAGTAGTACTTTGCTTGATCTGAAAGAATTTTTAGAGGTGTTGGTGTGCCAGTCTCATAGCAAGAAGGTATTTTGTTTGATATGTAGCCCCCAACAATGATATTAAGATAATTTTCATGTTCTTTGGAAGGACATTAATGAGGATGTGTAGCTAGTAATGAATAGCAATAATAGCTGGATCTGTTAAACATGATTTGGATCTCCAGGAATTCCAAGTTGGAGTTGCAGGTAATCTGACATGAAGTGGTGGTATTTCTGAAAAACAGAGTTACCCAGGGACCTGAAGGCATGGTAGGGGCTAAACCCAGATGTACAACGAGTAGGGAGTACTGTCATTGCACTAAGACCATGTCTCAGTAATTGCACAAATATGAATGTATTTGAGTTACAGGAGGGCCTCAAGTTCTGGCATATTTTTATTTAGACTGCTAGCATTGAGAAGTGCCAGCAAGATGATGTTCAGGTTTGAGTTTGAGTTTGCTATATAGGGATGTCTGCTAGGGAGAGACAGCCTAAAATATGCAATGCGGGGACAGCAAAGGCTTTAGTAAGTATGCAGAAGCCCTGGTATGAAAGGTGTCAGTGGCAAACCAGACAATCTTATTTGCCTTCTCATCCCAGCCTGAGATATACTGAATCCCCTTAGAATGACATGAACTACTTAGTCAATTGTTAAAGCCAAATATGTTGTCATGGTATCTAGATGTCATTCTTGGTGAAGGCAAGATACTACTCAAGATCAGTGTCTTTCCTGCCTCTAACACATACATACCAAGTTCCATAATTTCTCTCTGCATGTCTCACTGGGTCAAGCACCTGACGTAATTCACTCCCACATGGGCCATTACTATGTCATGCTTGTCTAGTTTAAGGGCCCTTAGGTTTCTTGTGACAGTACAGACCATGGCACTTGACAAACAGCTTGCAGTTACCCTGCTTTTCTCCAGTCGGGTGTGTGTGGAGTCTGTGTACCTAACTGTAGAGTCAGCTATGATTAAGACATTTCCTTATGTGGCAGATTTAGTGATCCTTACAGGCATAGGCCTGCTTTCCTGGTAATTCTTTGGTGACCTGTGTGGAGTTGCAGCATGTGGAAGTAGAGAAGCTGATGTCCTTCAAGAATGCAACTGCAGTCCTTACATATGGGTTGTCCTGCCTCAGGCAGCCCTTCGGTCGGCCGGATTCCAAAGTCTGGGTCCGGCGTCGGCTGATGTCGGCTCCTACCTGACGTCAGAGCGGCCAGGGTATAAAAGCATCAGTCGACGCCATCTTCTTCAGTCTTTCTTGCCGTGCAGTGCCCTAAGCAGAAGCAGTTCGCAAGTGCCGGTCGACCAGCTCCTGTGTTTTCAGATACCGAAGTCATCAAAAAGCTAAGTACCCCGTTGGGGAACCTTTTCTTGCCTCAGCCGATGTCAGATAAAACTGCAAAAGTTAATAATTGCTTGTCTTGTGGTAAACAAATACCTCATAAGGACTTCCATTCTTACTGCCTTCCCTGCCTCGGCCCAGACTATGACGTCTCAGCCTGTGCTGCCTGTGCTTGCTTCAATAAGCGCACACTTAGGCGCCGGACAGAATTTGCTGTAGACTTTTTTGGAGAAAATTACTCATATATCATGCCGTCGGAACTACCGACAGCACATACTTCCAAAAAATGGAAGGACCGGGACCGACATCCGCGGCACGCGACTTCCACCGACACCACGCTAAAGCCTATCGCGAGTGCATCGGTCTCTTCAGAGGCGGTAACTCAACCGCTCCAGGCCGACGACACCGTTTTACCGCTCACTTCGGTACCGGAGGCTACCCTGGTGCCGGTTGTTGATTTTCCCCCTGAAACCAAAGCCCAAGATTTGCCTGACACCATACCGGTGGACAAAGTTACTCCAGCGCGTGGGGCAGCAAGGCCTCCTGTGCCTATGTCCATTAAGGCCTACACACGTGCTAAGGCTGCCAGCCAGGCTAAGTCTCACCCTCCTAAATCTTTTCCACAGGGTTCAACTTCTGATAAACAGATCATGACTTTAGCTGCAGATCTAATTTCTTTAATCAGGGGCTCTCAGGCTCATCCAGACAGAGGTTCTCAGCCGCCTTCAGACAAAAGGCCTAGGGTTGAGCAGGTGGATACTCTTTCCTCAGAGGAGGCCTCTGGTGAGTCAGACCATTCAGATTCCCAGGAAGAATCTTTCCCGGCCTACGAGGATTTGGATGCTGATGAATCCATTCCCTCTGCCTCTCCTCCTGAGGATTTTTATTACGGGGAGATTCTCCACTCCATGAGAGAGCATTTTCAATGGCAGGGCCAGGATTTCTCCGACTCCAGGAAAAGGCTTCGGACTTTCCTTAAGTTACCCCAGCACAGGCCTTTAGCTATACCCCAGTGTTAGATGTATTGGATGATGTGTTCTCAGACTCCAGTACTTCTCCTGATTCTCTCCCCCCTGCTCCGGTCAAGCCGGACAGATATTACAGGGCTCCTGAAACTCATAAACATCTCTTTAAGGTGCACTCTGTTGATCTAGAAGCTATTTCTCAGGGGCCCTAAGGAGTGGCCACCTCCATGGCCAAAAATCCTTTGCCCGCAGACAGGGAATCTAGGTCCCTGGAGAGGTGGGGTAAAAAAGTTTATACTTCATCCACCCTTGCCATGAGGGCACTTAACTGTCTTTTTCATATGTTTCAGTATCAGGATTTCTTGATGGATGATTTACAGAAAAAATTAGCCTCTCCTGAGCCTTTAGATAGAAAGGCCTTGCAGGATTTGGTACATAATACTCAGCAGGTTAGCAATCATTTTCTTCAGTGTGGTTATGATGCATTGGAAGCTTCATGTAGGTCAGCTATGACAGGGGCCATCATACGTAGACATGCTTGGTTGAAAGAACAGACATTGCCAGATCATGTTAAAATAAAGCTTCTAGATGCACCTCTGGAAAAAGATAAGCTATTTGGTGCTAATGCACAGGGTGTGTTGAAATCAATAGAGGAAAAGGCTAAATCAGTACAAACAGTCAAAGATTTCCTCCAGGTTCAGCCACCAAGGTTCAGCAGGAATTGGCCTTCAAAGAATTGGTCCTTTCCAGACACTGACAAGTTCCAAAGGGGAAAAAACAGGCGTGCTCGAGGTAGAGGGCAATACCGAGGCTCCTACAGGGGCCGCCAATAGCAACCAACAAATCAGAGAAGTGGCGCAGGGACTTCTGCTGCTCTACAGGTACAACCACAATGACTTGACTTTGACACCGCCGACCAAGGCTCACAGAGAAGCACCTTTAGGCGGAAAATTATCCTTATTTTCAAAAAATTGGCACGTTTTTACAAAGGACAAATGGATTTTGGACATAATAGACAAAGGTTACAGGTTCCACTTCCATACCTTACCAACAAGACAAGGCATGCCAAACCTGCCACACAATCAAAGGGCAGAGGCACTCTTGCAAGTTTCAAAGCTACTACAAATCAAAGCAATAGAAAAGGTTCCTCCTCAGGAACAAGGCCAGGGATTCTACTCAACTGTTCCTTGTTCCAAGAAAAGAAAAGCAATGGAGACCTATACTAGACTTGTCCACTCTGAACACTTTTCTCATTTTGCCAAAATTCAAAATGCTGACGTTACAGCAACTCCTTCCCATGCTGGGCAAGGGGTCTTGGCTGGTTACTCTGGACCTCAAGGAGGCATACCTGCATGTCCCAATCAGACACAGCTGCAGAAGATACCTCAGATTTCTTGCAGTGCCAGAGCATTATCAATTCTCAGCATTGCCTTTTGGCTTATCTACTGCGCCCAGAGTATTCACGAAATGCCTGGCATCAGTAATTGCGCACTGCAGACTCCAGGGGATACAAATATACCCTTACCTGGACGACTGCCTTATTCAAGCGGACAGCAAGCAAGCCTTGATAAGAAACTTGGACTATGTCATTCATCTACTGCAGGCTTTGGGATACACAGTCAACATTCAAAAATCAAGACTGCCATCCCAACAAATAATTTTTCTAGGAGCCAAACTGGACACAGATTCACAAATGGCTTTCCTCACAAAAGAAAAACAAGAACCAGTTTACTTCAAAAGCCTAGCAAAGCACACCCAGATGACTGCAAGGAAGATCCTGCAGGCCCTGGGTTACATGGCATCTTGCATTCTTCTGATTCCACTGGCAAGACTACACATGAGAAAACTACAATGGTACCTAAAAAGTTTATGGTCTCAACACAGCCACAACTTAGAAGCAACTATTCCACTCATTCCATGTCTACAAAAGGAATTTTTGTGGTGGGCACAAGCAAGCCTGCTAAACAAAGGCATGTCCTTCAGCAAACCTCAAGCAAGCCAAACCATTACAACAGATGCCTCAGATCATGGATGGGGGGCGCACATGGAGGGCAGATGCATTCAAGGGCAATGGGCTCCCCGGGAATTGCATCTGCACACCAATCAAAAAGAGATGTTGGCAGTGATTCATGCAATCGAGGCCTTCGGAAAATTTCTTCAGCAATCCCAGTTTGTTCCAGGCAAGGACAATGTTCTGGCGGACGGTCTAAGCAGAAACATTATGGATCCGCACGAATGGATGTTGCATCCAGACATTTTTTCACAAATAACTCATGCATGGGGAAGGCCGGACATAGATCTCTTTGCCTCACACCTCAATCATCATCTGAAGAAGTTTTGCTCAAGGACACACCATCCTCAAGCCTGGAGAATGGATGCTCTCTCCTTCAGCTGGAATTCTCTAACAATCTATGCATTCCCACCTCTACCATTAATGACCAAGGTGTTACTGAAGATCAAAGCAGAACAACCGAAGGGCATTTTGATAGCCCCAGACTGGCCGAGGCAGCACTGGTATCCATTACAAAGGAGCATAACTCGCACCAAGCCGTGGCCCCTGCCTCAATGGCCTCTGCTTATAACTCAGCACAATTACAGGACTGTTCATCCCAACTTGCAAACATTGCAACTGACAGCTTGGAGGGTTCCATGATTTCTCCCCATATCTCTCTCTCTCTCCAAAAAAGTTCAACAGATCTTACTGGAAGCATGCAGGCCTTCCACCAGAAAAACTTATTCAGCCAAATGGAAGAGATTCAACATCTGGAATGCCAGCAGGGGTCAGGATGCATCAGTAATGAGCATCCCACAGATACTAGAATACTTGGCAGAAATACTTCACAATGGCCTTTCATATTCTCCCATGAAAATACACGCTTCAGCAATTTCAGCAAAATACAACTGTGATCCACCTGTGTTTTCACATCCTTTGCTAAGACAGTTTCTAAGAGGGATAAAGAATATCAAACCTCCAAGGAAACCACCAGTGCCTGCATGGGACCTCAACTTCGTCTTGAAAAAATTAACCCTTCCTCCTTTTGAGCCAGCAGCATCTTCAGAATTGCAATTTTTCTCCTGGAAAACAGTTTTCCTGTTGGCAATTACTTCAGCAAGAAGAGTCTCGGAGATACAGGCCCTCATGGCAGTACCTCCATTTCTCATTTTCCATCAGGACAGAGTCTCTTTAAGAACCAGTCCTTCATTCATGCCAAAGGTGATATCCAGGGTTTCTCTAAATCAAGCAATTCACCTGCCTACTTTCTTTACCAATCCTCAAAATAAAGGAGAAAAGCTTCTGCACACTTTGGACATACACAGACAATTGCGCTACTACTTGGACAGAACAAAGGCCAACAGAAAGTCAGACCAACTATTTGTAGCCTACGCAGCTGGAGTACAAGGAAAGGCAATTTCCAAGCAAACAGTTTCAAAATGGATTGGAAACTGCATCAGTTTCTGCTACTCTTTCCATGGAAAAGGTGTGCCAGCCAATATCAGGCCACACTCCACCAGAGCTACAGCCACCTCCACAGCCTTTCTAAGAGGGGTGGCTACAAAGGACATTCTAGAAGCTGCTACATGGAGCTCCGTGCATACATTTTCCAAGCATTACAACCTGCCTTTATATTCCAGATCCCGAGCAGGCTTTGCTTCGGCAGTCCTGCAGGGCATTTTAGCTACACCATCCTTATCTTAGATCCTACCACCCCCAGCTTGGCTATGGTATTCAACCCATATGTAAGGGCTGCAGTTGCATTCTTGAAGGACATAGTACAGTTTTGTACCTACCATAAATGTAGATGTCCGATAGATATGCAACTGCAGTCAGGTTTTCCCTCCCTCCTACCCATCTGTTATTCTCTTTTTTGGGTCCACTCCCCCTTTCTCAAATTAGCTGGGGATATCTGTTATGGTGTATCTGTTTATTACTGTTGTGCATGTCTGGATTTTTTATCCATTCTCTAAATTTAGCCTTCCTTGGAGGGCACCTGGCATCTGGGGCAAGAAACACTGAAAAAGATGGCGTCGACTGATGCTTTTATACCCTGGCCGCTCTGACGTCAGGTAGGAGCCGACATCAGCCGACGCCGGACCCAGACTTTGGAATCCGGCCAACCGAAGGGCTGCCTGAGGCAGGACAACCCATATGTAAGGACTGCAGTTGCATATCTATCGGACATCTACATTTATGGTAGGTACAAAACTGTACTTTCCCCAGTGTGCTGAAGGTTGAGATCTTGTAGAGCGTGGTTAAGGAAGCTCTGGCAAATTTTTCTTTACAGCTTCAACATAAGTTATGGGTTTCATGGTGCACTGTGATTGATGCGTTGTGGGTGTATGATACTTACTGATAGTAGGCTGATGTGAGAGTTTTGCCTCTGTGTTTCTAAAATATTTACATCTTTTGCAGGTTGTACTGTTAGTTGGTAAAAGTAGTGAACAATCAGTAGGCATAAAGCACCACTTTAGAACTTGTAATACAGTCAAACTACCCACAGATGGGGTGAGAGCATGTTGCCAGAGAGTGGACGGTAAGGGCTGGTTCTATTACTCAAGCAATGGAAGAATACAACTGTAAAGAATCCTAAAGATTTACAGATGAAGTAGGCAGAGTAAATTTCCAAGTCCAAGTTGCACATAAATAGGGATAGGGAAGTAATTCTGCTTCAAATGGATGGGAAGCCTGTTCCAGAGAATGGGAATTCTCTGAGAAACTTGTCTGTCTCCCCAGCATGTTCTATGTATGTTACAAGCAAAATGTAGGTCTTTTAATCTAATAGTTCTGATGCTGTTTGTTTTGCAGGATGTGCAAAGGGTTCATCAAAAGAGGGTCCAGGGATGCCTTGTATGCCAGGCAAAACTCATCTCTCAGAAGTCTGTTTGATGCTGAGTAAAGAGACAGGGCTTTGAGGGCATTGCGTTTACTCCCTAAATTATTTTTTTTAAAGAATCTTTGTGGACATTCCAGATGCTGTATGAGTCTGGTCAGGTTCATACTGAATGGAGCATTATACTCTGATGGGTATAATGAAGGCTGAGTATAGTAGTATGATGACCTCTCTGGACCTAGATGCCTTGCCTTTGCTTATAAGTTGAGCAACATAGAAGGATTTTCTTACTACCGTGGACACATGTTGGTTGAGAGCTAAGTTACTATCTACATCAGTTCCCAGATCCCTGACTAATGAGTCAACTTTTAAGGATGTTTTATTGATGACACAGTTACCCAGGGTGGCTAGCTTCCCAACTGGTACTATAACGCATTTCTTGATATTGAGTTTTAAACCATTGCTTTGGACCCAAGCATTTGTGTGTGTTAGACCTTCTTGAAGGATGTTCTCATTTTAGGGAGATTCAAGGACTGCTCCCAATTTGGAATCATCTACAAACTTAGTTAGGCAGATGCTTTTGACATCCAAGAAATTGATGCCAAAGGGGAGTGAGCCCAGCACAGAGCCTGGGGGAACTACACTGCTGACTGGCCTCTTTGTGGAGGTGGCCTCATTGATTCTAACCTCCTGGGTCCTATCAGTGAACCAGCTAGCTATGCAGAGTGTTTTTATAAAGGGGTCTATACCTACTTCCATATGTTTGTTGACAGTGCCGAATGGGGTATTGTATCAAACGTCTAGGTAGACAATATGCACAATTTTCCCCTCATCCATTGCCTCAGTGCCTTTTCAAAGAAGTCCACAAGATTCATTAAACATGACTTTCCTTTGACAAAGTCAAACTGTGATGAATCCAGTGTCTGGAGCTCTCCTATGCTCTTGTTGATAATTTCCATGATAATTATTTTCATGGCTTTGCAAGTAAGACTGCTCAGACTATTGGGTCTGTAGTTTCCAGGATCTATTGAAGGTCCTCCTTTTTAAAGGAGGATGACCGTTGCAGTCCTCCATTCATGTGGCACAAAGCCTGTTTTAAGACCATAGTTAAGTAATAACTCTAGGGGTCCTGATAAGTTATATTTTAGACTGTTCAGGAGGCATCCTGGAATGTTATCAGGAACCACTGAGGCCATGTTCTTGGCTTTAGTGAGCACAGCCAGTACATACTCATTTGTTGTAGTTGGAGGGATTATGTTTGAGTGTATTTTTTGGGGGACGGTTTGAGGAAGGGGGGTCTACATTTGAAACTCAATTTGTTCACTAACTGGTTCACTATATCGCCAGGCTTGTGAATCTGTCATCATTAACCACCAGTTCAGCACATTGCTGTGTGCTGCTGTTTAGATTTCTGACATAGCTGAAAAATGCTTTATAGTTATCTTTCCCCTGGGAGGCTATCTTAACCTCAGAACTGACGTTGCTTGACTGAGTTAGCCTTCTTAGTTCTTTATTTAGTTTGATGAGAGAGTTTTTATCATTGTGGGAATTACCCTTCTTGATTTTTGCTGTAATTTTTTTTTCTTTTGTTGTATATCCTGTTTACTTTGGGGATGCCACCAGGGGAGGTTGGTTTCTGGGGCTAGTCCTGGGTTTTCTTTTGGTAGGTACAGCAGTCTCTCTGCAGCCATTGACATGGTTGTACAGACTTTCTGAGAGCAATTCAGCATAGGCTGATGTATTCTCTGGAGGTACTTTAGCTCTTGTTTATGTAGCTACTGCTTTAAAAGTGTGGAAGGCACTAAAACATTGCACTGCTTGGTGCTCTGTGCCACTGTAAACCATATCTTGGAAACTGCTCAGATGTCCATATTCTTGAATGTGAAGAGAACTTGGAGGACTGAAGATTTTTATTCAGGCTTCTGAGTTTCACTTGAGCTGATTTTGCCATTTCCATATGTTTATCAATTTGGCATTGCCTAAAAATATCACTGCTCAAAAGAAAATTTTCCTTAGTTAACAACCATTTGTTCCACCAACATTTCTGTCAAAGTAATATATAGAGATTATTTTTAAAATCTGCCAGCTTGTTATGCCCCCCTCAAAAAAACATGTTCCCGCTTATATCTTTATTCCCTATCATACCTCGAGCATTTGCTATCTACATGAAGAAACATTTTGCGCAGTCTACCTGGGGTATAAAATACTTATGGAAACACTTCTATGCAGAAATCCTAAGCATCCTTAACTCCATTGCATAGTTAGGAGCCTATCTGTTGTTCCTTTGTAGATTGCCTTCCATTCTTTTTTCCCAGTCTTTGTTGTCCTTGTGATGCCCGTGCACTAGCCCAGCAGTCAATAATCCTCACTACTAACACCAGTCAGGAGTGTCCACATTGGGAAGGATAACAAATATACACACAGTAAAGTACAATTTACTTTAAGAGCACACAGAGATCATAGTCAGTCTGGGGCTGGTTTCTCCCTTTCTGTCCAGATCCCCAATAAGGCTTCCAACTGGCACAGATATAGGGTGCAAATCTCAGAGTAGTGGTCAAGCTAAAACCTCCAGCACCCCCTCTGTCCAATCAGTGCTTCATGTCCCTGCCCAAGTAGCTGACAGACACACACACACACACTCTAAGATACGAATTATTTACAAACACACAGACGCTCCTGGGGAAGGCTGGCACAGGTTCTCCAGCTATGACCCTTCCTGCCAGTCTATAAGGTAGTATTAGTTGCCACCAACCACTAATATCAGCTACTAAAAAGGTCCTTACCAAAGGGTGTCCAGTTATTACTGTGCAATATTATTTTCCAAATAGTAAGTGTGACCCAGGGCTAAAGCTATTGGAGTGGCTTGCCCAGTATCACTATATACATGCAGTATACTCTAGAGCTTAAATTATCTCTAGACAAAACAGCCACAGTTGAACGTTTTAACAATATTTAATAATAAATAATAAAAAACACAAGACAACACTTCTTACTACACAGTGCTAGTCAAGAGTTCAGATATCACAGGAAAATGCTTAAATTAATACAGTAGAATAGTTCGGACATAAATATAGAAAACAGCTAGATTAAACTTACTGTTTTCTATCTTTTCCTAAGCACAATCGCAGTTCTAAATAAACTTACCTATAGAGCAAAAGCAAAGTACTGGTGAGTTGTTGTCAGCTTTAGACAAAGTCCAAAATGCTCTCTCTCTCTCTCTCTCTCTCTCTCTCTCTCTCTGAAACAGTCTTTTAAATTGATAATGTAGCACTGCTGACTCATTTTAGATTACATCATTCTTTTCTGGTTTCCCAGGTTAACAGAAACTCTGTGTTTAACATAGCTTTGATCTCGCACCTGGTCAGGAAACCACAGCAATTAAAGACATTATATATGTAAAACCTAGCAATTTACTCTGGTCTCAAAACAACAGAAAGAATCTGCTGGTTCAGACTCCATGGCTCCGAGTTCTGAGATCAGTTATAAAATGCTTGACTTATCAGCCATAAAATGCTTGACTTATCAGCCTTCTTGCAGCCGAGTGCACTGTTGTTACATTTTTGCATTTCAACATCCAATACAATCTTCCCACACTTAAGAGAACAAGCCTGTGGCTTTTATTAATATTTACAAAGACGTAGAATTATCTACAAAATTCTATCTAGCTAGGCTGACAGCCTTCACATAACTTCACATCCCTCCTTTGACATTTATAGTTATTATGCAGTATCTTATATGCCCTAGTAATTATCCCATTTTTAATACCAGTTTCTGCTCTAGGCTTGTATAGAAACTCTGCTGTAGATGGTGTTTCACTAATGCTCTCTTGTCATTTTCTGTCTGCCTATACTTTGATATCAGTCTGTGATAGGGAAGGCAGTGTGCAGCTTGCAGTCCAGACATCTACTTACCTTTATCCCACTCTGTTCTCTTTTACTGACAAGTTATTTTCTCCCAATACCCTGGTTCCTTTGATAATTTGCTGTGGTAAATTCCATTTCTTTCTTGTCTATTTTCTATCCCCTTACTTGCAGACATTCCTATTGATAATATCTCCCTTGTCTATTCCTGATCTTGCTTAGTTATTAAAATGCTTTCTGCTACTTTATGAATCTAATATTCTGTATGGGTGCTGTTCTTTTCCTTTAGGGCTTTCATCCAAAATCCTATTCGGTCTTTACTCCATTTCCCTATTACATCATCATCATCCTTTTCCACTCTGATTCATAAACTTCTGCATGTGTATATGAATCTTTACTGCTGTAAAGTACCACCTCAAATAATAATGTATTCATAAACCGTCTTGTTCTATGGAGAATATCAGCTTATCTGACTTGCATCTTGCCCTCTTCCCCTCCCAACTAGATTCCTACAACTCTTTGTCATCTACAGCTTATTTTCTAAAAACATGCCTGACCAGTATGTGAAACTAAAGGGGCTAAAACATTTTCACTGCATGTATCTTCTTATTCATAGGCAAGAGTAGATGAAAGCACGAAAGTTACACACTGGAAATAAGTCACAGTACTTTATTGCAGAGAACAAACGGTAAGCGCTTTCACAACTTAATGTTGCTTCATCAGACCACATCACTACAAATGATGCTTGGTTAAATACTAAGGCAATTAGTATGACATCACAATTTAAAGAAATATTCCTCAACAGCCATAAAAGCATGTACCAATATTTTTAAGAAAAATACATAAAAATGTAAAAAGAGTATATATATATATATATATATATATATATATATATATATATATATATATATATATATATATACAATAAAGGGAATATTTTAAATATTTTAAAAGAAAGGAGGTTATTAGTAAATCATTAAAATCTATGTAAACATATGTATATATATACATACATACACACATACACACACATTATGCACATATAAACCTTAATAGCACAATAAAAACTCATGCTTAGTGTTTAAGGCGCCTTGCCTTAAGGTAAGGAACTAATGAAGTACAACCATTCAAACCAGGATATCTATCCACTTGTAACTTGGTAATCCATTGTTGTTCTATTTCTTCAGTGTGGTTCTCTATATCACCACCTCTATTTGTCCTTACTATCTGTTGTAGAATTAAAATTTAAAACAATGACTGCTGTCCGTATTCAGGACATGATTAGCTAAAGCATTAGATTGCTTCTGGTTCCGTATGTCCCTTATATGTTCTAACATTCTTTCTTTAAAGCTCCTATTTGTTTTGCCTACATAATAGGCATGGCATATTTGGCAAAAACAAAAATACATCTTGTAGATCTCAATTTCCATGCATCTGCTATCACATTAGTAATTTCTGAATTAGAATAGCCTCTTGTTTGAAACTCTTCTTGCAATTTATTTAAAGCAACTACTGCCTCTTCATCATTATTATGTAGGCGTAGAATGGGAATACACCTACTTCGGATATGGATAAAAATTCAAAGTTGGAAGAACGAAGGAATGCAAACACTACAGGTAAGACTCTAACAGACACTTTACAAATCAAATGCCATAGATACTAGCATTTTTTTAGAGAATTTGAAAGTGGGAGAATTTACTTTGAAAGCAGCTCTCCCATTCAGAGCTCGAACCAAAAGCAACCAGAATATGGGAAAGACAGCAAGGGAACATCAAATGGACAGAACTGCACACTTTTCAAAGAAAAGGAGGATGTAAGAACTGACCTTATTGTTAATATTTCTTCCTTTACTCTTAACTAATGAACAGAATAGTTTGCTTAATAAAGGTTTGTCCTTTATACCTGCCAGGAAGGCAGATTTAACTGAAATACTAACAGATTTGAAAT